>NW_027507903.1:15669790-16269790 GCF_037356315.1 Lithobates pipiens
ATGAGTCCAAGTTTGAGATCTTTGGTTCCAACCACCGTGTCTTTGTGCGACGCAGAAGAGGTGAACGGATGGACTCTACATGCCTGGTTCCCACCGTGAAGCATGGAGGAGGAGGTGTGATGGTGTGGGGGTGCTTTGCTGGTGACACTGTTGGGGATTTATTCAAAATTGAAGGCATACTGAACCAGCATGGCTACCACAGCATCTTGCAGCGGCATGCTATTCCATCCGGTTTGTGTTTAGTTGGACCATCATTTATTTTTCAACAGGACAATGACCCCAAACACACCTCCAGGCTGTGTAAGGGCTATTTGACCAAGAAGGAGAGTGATGGGGTGCTGCGCCAGATGACCTGGCCTCCACAGTCACCGGACCTGAACCCAATCGAGATGGTTTGGGGTGAGCTGGACCGCAGAGTGAAGGCAAAAGGGCCAACAAGTGCCAAGCATCTCTGGGAACTCCTTCAAGACTGTTGGAAAGCCATTTCTGGTGACGACCTCTTGAAGCTCATCAACAGAATGCCAAGAGTGTGCGGAGCAGTAATCAAAGCAAAAGGTGACTACTTTGAAGAACCTAGAATATAAGACATATTTTCAGTTGTTTCACACTTTTTTGTTCAGTATATCATTCCACATGTGTTAATTCATAGTTTTGATGCCTTCAGTGTGAATCTACAATTTTCATAGTCATGAAAATAAAGAAAACTCTTTGAATGAGAAGGTGTACACACACATACATACATACATACATACATACATACATACATACATACACACACACATATACCTATAAACACACACACACACACACACACACACACACACATCATAGTTTGCAGGCACTATAACTTTTATGCAAACCAATCAATAAACAAAACACTTATTGGGCTTTTATTTTCCATCAAAAGCATGCAGCAGAATACATTCTGGCCAAAATTTACGAAGAAAATGTTAATTTATTTTTTTGGGATATGTTTTATAGCAGAAAGTAAAAAAATATATATATTTTTATAAAAAAAATTTAAATTCGGTCTATTTTCACTTATATTGCAAAAAAATAAACAAAAAAAGCAATAGGTGATCAACTAAGACCAAAAGAAAGCTCTATTTGTGTGAAAAAAATGATATTAATTTTGTGCGATTACAACGTTGCATGACCGCACAAATTGCCAGCTGAATACCAAAAAATGGCCTGGTTATGAAGGGGGTAAAATCTCCCAGAGCTCAAGTGGTTAAGGGGAAATTTCTTCCCACTTAACTCCACCAATGTAAGTGGACTAATCATACCAGAGACCTGAAAATGATTGTAAGGCCTCTTTCACATAAACGATCTGTTCAGATCCGCCTGTCAGTTTTTCAGGCGGATCTGAACGGACGCTCCATAGAGATCTATGGAGCGTCGGATGTCAGCGATGACATGTCCGCTGACATCCGACCCGCTCCGATCTGAAAAAGTGTGATGGAGGAAAAACCTACTTTTCCATCCTGTCATCGGATCAAATCGGGTGACGATGGGCTGTGCGGTCCGTCTTCATCCGATCTCTCATAGGGGAGAGCGGCGCTCTGACAGGTCCGTCCCTGCGCAGTGTGCAGAGACGGACCTGTCATCTTCCTGCGCAGCGGGGATCAACGGAGCGATCCCCCGCTGAGCAAGCGGATGTCCACGGGGCGGATCATCATGGATCCATCCTGTGTGAAAGAGCCCTAAGGGTTCCTTTTGGGTAAAAAGGTTGAGAAAGGCTGGTCTGAAGGAAGACTGGCGCCCGTTACCTGTGACAAATCCAATCCAATCCTTTTATCCAGGGAACACAATAAATCTTCTGGTCATTTTTCTTTTTGCAATAGATCCGTCCGAGACACATGTACCTCCCGACATTCCACTCCCGACTTCAGCTGGCCATGTTAGCTGTGGTTGTAGTAACTACTCCATTATAGCTTATGCAAAACACACACAAAATAACAGAGCTTCCGGATATCTCCACCATGTGTTCATAGGCTGTGTAATAGGAGCATACTGTCATCACAGGTTAAAGGCAAACAAACCCTCATACTTCTCCTTTCACATCTCAGTTTCATTCTAGAATCAAGAATTAGAGCTGCACGATTCTGGCTAAAATGAGAATCACAATAATTTTTTTTTGCTTATAATAAAGATCACAATTCTCGCGGTGTAACATCTTCTTTCACATTATACAAAAAAATTTAGTTAACTTTACTGTTTCATTTTAAAATTTTTAATTAAAGTGTATTTAAAAAAAAATAATAATTGTGTTTGAAAAACCTCTGCGCAAATACAGTGTGACATAAAATATTTCAACAACCACCATTTTATTCTGTAGGGTCTCTGCTAAAAAAAAAATAATAAATTATATATATATATATATATATATATTTATATTTATGTTTGGGTGCTCCAAGTAATTTTATAGCAGATAATAATGATTTTTACTTGTAAGCAACAAATGTCAAAAAAGGTTTGGTCTTTGAAGAGGAGTTCCCATTCAAAAAAAATAATAAAATAAAAGTCAGCAGCTACAAATACCGCAGCTGCTGACTTTTGAGAAATGGACACTTACCTGTTCCCGGGTCCAGCGATACGGGGGAATCGGAGCCCCGCTTGTCTCCCCCTCCATTTGGTGGCGCCAGCATTGTAACTGTGGGTACCTGGCTGTGGCTTCACAGCCGGGCACCCACTGCGCATGCGTGAGCCGCACGCCGTGATTAGCACAGTCATCTGGGACCTGTCACGTGTCCCAGATGACTGACAAGAGGGAGGGGGCAGAGCTGAGCCCTTCCTGCGCCGAGCCCAGGCACTGAAGGAGGCAGACAAGGGACCCCCTAGCAGCAGCCATTTAGAGGTGAGTAAAAAAAAAAAAAATTGCCAAATTTTTTTTTTTTTTTTTTTTTTTTTTTTTTTTAGGAACATTCATGCCATTTTCTTTTTTTTTTTTTTGGATGCAACTCTTAAATGGTTAAAATTCCTTCATCTACACGCCTGAGTTCTTTCCTTTGATAAAAGAACGAAAAGATACTTTGTTTCTACTTGCAGGCTGCCTGGATTTTTTTTTTTTTTTACAGCTGTGAGAACTCTCTGCACTTGTTAGAAAGATGATGACATGCTGATTTGAAGATCGGGAAGGGAAAAAGATTGCGATTTCGATTCTTAACAATTAATTGTGCAGCTCCATCAAGAATCAAACACAATACTAATTCAACAAAACGTAGCTACTTCCTATATACACAACGGGGGTTATTTATGAATGGGAAAACCACTTTGCACTACAAGTGCACTTGGAAGTGAAGTCACTGTAGATCTGAAGTGAAGATCTCAAATGAGGGGAAGCTCTGCTGATTTTATCATCCAATCATGTGTGAGCTAAAATGCTGTTTTTTATTTTCCTTGCATGTCCCCCTCGGATCTACAGCGACTGCACTTGTAGTGCAAAGTGGATTTGCCTTTAGTAAATAACCCCCACTGTCGTAGAAACCCTTTGTGTTGGTGAATACACAGAAACTGATGTGCAACAATAAATGGAAACTGTCAGGAGAACAAAACACCAAAAAGGCACAAAAACAGGAGGATGGGAACATTACCGGTTAGATTGGAATATAATCCAATAACAACCCCTCCCTTCTGTCTGATATTTCCACCTCACTATGCAGACAAATGCTTGAAAATATGCCTAAAAAGACATTTATCTTGCCCACCGATACCTTTGCCAGCACTGACTCAACGCGCCTTCCTCCGACTCCGCCGGCAACAACAACCGGTACTTCGGAGTACGGGAAGTATGTGACCTCCTCCACCTGGACTGGCAGCCAAGCTGCACTGCATCCATTGCAATCTTTACAGGCTCCCCCACCATTCATGCTGGGTGTTGTAGTGACCTGGGGAATGGCACCACCAACGCAATCATAGAAAACAAGCTTCTCCACTAAAGAGGAGTTTAAACTCAGTTCTCCCTCTTTTTTGTGCTTCAATGAGCTGGGGGGTGGGTCACCCCCTCCCCCCAGGTCCTCCTTTTTACTTAACCACTTGCCAACCGCTGTACGCCGATGTATCATACCTTCCAACTTTTATTGATAGGAATGAGGGACACCTACCAGCAAAGGTATGCAGGCATAGGACATGCCCCCCTTAACCACATGCCGACCGGGCCATAGCCGAAAGACTGCTACAGCGCGGTCGGCTTATTCTGGGTGGACATCCGTGGGACGTCCTCCCAGAATCTTGCTCCCGCGTGCCCCCGGGGAGCGCACCCGGGAACATCCGCGACCGCCGGGTCCATCACAGATCACGGTAAATGGCCGCTGATAGCAGCTGATTACCACGTGATTGCTCCGTCAAATGATGAAGCGATCACTTGTAAACAAACCGGCGTCATGTCATGACAACGGTTCCTCCCTCCCCTCTCTGTACCAATCAGTACAGTGAGAGGGAGAGAGATGGCAGCAGCGCTGTGAGCTGGATGTGTAGTGCCCACAGCGCTGCTCAGTGCCAATAATCTTTAGTACTCTGCCACACTGTGCAATACTCTGCAAATACTGTGCAACACTCTGCAACACTCTGCAACACTCTGCAAATACTCTGCAAATACTCTGCAAATACTCTGCAAATACTCTGCAAATACTCTGCAAATACTCTGCAAATACTCTGCAAATACTCTGCAAATACTCTGCAAATACTCTGCAAATACTCTGCAAATACTCTGCAAATACTCTGCAAATACTCTGCAAATACTCTGCCACACTCTGCAAATACTCTGCCACACTCTGCAAATACTCTGCCACACTCTGCAAATACTCTGCCACACTCTGCAAATACTCTGCCACACTCTGCAAATACTCTGCCACACTCTGCAATACTCTGCCACACTCTGCAATACTCTGCCACACTCTGCAATACTCTGCCACACTCTGCAATACTCTGCCACACTCTGCAACACTGTGCAATACTCTGCCAAAACACTGCAATCAATTTTAAAAGAAAAATAATTTTATTATTTTTTTACCAAATTTTAAGTCTTTTTTGATTTATAGCGCAAAAAAATAAAAACCCAGCGGTGATTAAAAACCACCAAAAGAAAGCTCTATTTGTGTGAAAAAAAAAGGACAAAAAATTCATATAGGTAAAGTGTTGCATGACTGAGTAATTGTCATTCAAAGTGTGAGAGCACCGAAAGCTGAAAATTGGTCTGGTTAGGAAGGGGGTTTAAGTGCCCAGTGTATAAGTGGTTAAAGGAGAATTGTACAAAAAAATAAGATTGGTTAAACTCAAAAGTGCTTTTTTTTACCACTACTCTTCCTTTATATTGGCTTTTGGAATTTACAAATGCAGCAATTTAGAAATCAGATGAAAGGTTTAGCGCTGGAAAACACTTTTTCATAGATAAAAAGTGCATTTTATATACATCTATATAGATCAGACCAACATGAGGGACAAATGAGGAGGAAGGAGGGACAGAGGGACATTGCTCCAAATCAGGAACAGCCCCTCGAAATCAGGGACGGTTGGGCGCTATGATATATAATCGGCACAATGGCAGCGGTGGGCAAATGGGAGCGTACCTATACATCCCTTTTAAGTGGCAGGGCTGGCGGGCGCACAAGTCCGCCCCATACAGGGTGACTGTGCCCAGCGTGACTCGGTCATCGGGAGTCCAGCGGACATTGTGTCACGGGAACCGCAGAACGGGGAGATGCCTATGTAAACAATGCATTTCCCCGTTCTGCCTTTTGACATGACAGAGATCAACACTCAGGAGCTGTGATCACTGTCATGTGACTTTAAGCCCACCCCCCCTAAAGTTAGAATCACTCCTTAGAACACACTTAACCCCTTGATCGCCCCCTAGTGTTTAACCCCTTGCCCGCCAGTGCAATTTATACAGTAATCGATGCATTTTTATAGCACTGATCGCTGTATGTATGACAGTGGTCCCAAAATAGTGTCAAAAGTGTCCGATGTGTCCGCCATTATGTCGCAGTCATGATACAAAAAAAATAAATAAAAATAAATAATCACAGATCGCCGCCATTACTAATAAAAAAAATAATAAAAAAAAAATGTATAATAAAAATGCCATAAAACTATCCCCTATTTTGTATAACTTTTGTGCAAACCAATCAATATACCCTTATTGCGATTTTTTTTTTTTTAGCAAAAACATTTAGAAGAATACATATCGGCATAAACTGAGGGGAAAAAAAGTGTTATATATATATATATATATATATATATATATATATATATATATATATATATATATATATATATATATATATATATACACACACACACATACATATATACACATATATAAAATTTAAATTTTTTTTATTTTTTTGAGGGATATTTATTATAGCAAAAAAGTATTAAAAAAATGGCTTTTTTTTTTTTTTTTATTTGTCACTTTTTTTTGTTTATAGCTTAAAAAATAAAAACCGCAGAGGTGATCAACCCACTTCCGGGAATAGACTCCTGTGGGATTCATGCCCCTTTCCACAATTTTTGGTCTTTTTTCATTTATATAATAAAAAAACCTAGTGGTGATCAACTACCACCAAAAGAAAACTATTTGTGTGAAAAAAAAATACATACATTTTGTTTGGGTAGTGTTGCAGGACCACGCAATTGTCAGTTAAAGTAGCACAGCGCTGAATAGCAAAAAAATGGCCTGGTCATGATGGGGGGGGTAAAGCCTTCCAGAGGTCAGAAGGTGACAGAATGTAGCCAGAAAGTCCTAGGAAGGGCATGTTATGTGGTCACTATGTCCTTTATGGGCCGCCCTATGTGTTCCCCACAGCCCCATGAGCTTGCCACCCCCCCCCCCCCCCAGAGAGAACAGCCCAAGTGGTCACCACTTCCCCTGACAGAGTATACATCAGTTTAGTGAGGCCCCGGCTGTGACACAAGTGTACATGTACACACTCCTGTAGGGCCTGTTTAACTTTTGCATACATTTAGGAAACCCGATCAGTAGCATAGTTGCTCTCATCCATGACCGAAGTTCCACTTTAGGCTGGGTTCACACTGAAGCGATGCGGGAACGCCGCGAATCCGCTGTGGGTTTCCGCATCGCAAGCCTCCCGCCGGCAGTTCACACTGCCCTATGCGGACTGCTGGGAGTGTCAGTGAAACCTTAATGACACCCCCAGATCAGTCCGCATATCGCAGTGCGATCTGCAAACTCGGACAGGAATCGGATCGCATGGTGTGAACACCCATGCGATCCGATTCTGCTGCGGACCAAAAAAAGGGTCCTGTGCGAGTTTGTGGCGGGTGCGATGCGAATTCAGCCATACTATCTGTATACTATCTGTATGGCTGAACTCGCATCGCACAGAGATCGCATGTGATTTGCACTGCAGTGCGGTGCGAATCACATCCGGTTCTCCTAGCCGCAGCAGTGTGAACCCAGCCTTAACCACTTAACGACTAAACCTTTTTCTGACACTTGTTGGTTTCAAGTTAAAATCATTATTTTTTGCTATAAAGTTACTTAGAACCCCCAAAGAGTTTATTTTATTTATATATATATATATATATATATATATATTTGTTTTTATATAATATTTTATTTTTTTTGTTAGCAGAGACCCTGCAGAATAAAATGGTAGCTGTTGCAATATTTTATGTCCTTCCATTTTCCTCCTGCAACCTTTCAGTGGCCGCAGAAGGAAAGCAGAGGGGATTGGTTCCTGTATGTGCCCCCCCCCCACCCCCCGCCGCCACCTCTCCTATCTACCTCCTGCTGTAACAGGGCTCCTGTGCTTTCCTCTGCCCCCCCCCCCCCCCAATCACCCACAGTGCTGTGGGTTCCCTCCCACCAGTTGTTGCGGGCGATCTGTCAGGATGGAGAGCGGGGAAGGGTCCGGTATACAGTATATGTCATTTACCAGTCCCTTCCCTGTCTTGAGTAGAGTCAGTGATCCGTACCGATGACTGACTCTGTTCATTCATAACCGAAGCATAGTAAACAGTTTCCTATGCTTCAGTTTGTGAAGGACCAGGAAGCCCTGTACAGAGCTATTCCTGACCATTCATTCTGTGAAGCTGAGGCTGCAGAGAAGGAGATTGAGGACACAGCCTAGAGCTGCACAATTAATCGTCAAGAATGGTTATTGCGATCTTGACTAGAGTGTTTCACAATTCTTTCTATGCAAAGAATTCTCTCGGCTCTTCTGAAGCCACAACCCTCAAAAGAAAGGAAGAGAAAAACTGGGCAGTCTGCCAAGAATCACAACATTCTTTATCAGTTGAACTTAAAATATAAACATTGTAACGATTTGTCAATGGAATAGACTTTGTGTGTAATTGAAAAAAGTTTAAACCTTTTTCTGACTTGTTGGTTTCAAGTTAAAATCATTTTTTTTTTTTCTAGCTAAAAAATGACTTAGAACCCCCAAACATTCTATATATATTTTTTTAGTAGACACCCTAGAGAATAAAATGGCGGTTGTTGCAATATTTTATGTCACATTGTAATTGCGCAGCGGTCTTTCAAATGCAATTTTTTATTATTTTTTTTAAATGACTTTTTTCTGTTAAAAAAGGTGAAACATCAGACGTCAGTTTAGACCCCTGATATTTCACCAGAGCCCCCAAAAAAGGGTCCTACAAAATAGTAAATAAAAAAAATGGAACACAGTAAATAAAATAATAATAATTATATGCCACAGAAGATTTACAAAAATTCAGTCTTGTACCATTTTACGCAATGCATCTAAACGCTGCATCCCTGAACTTTTGGAAGCAGTCCTGTCCTCCCGCCTGTGGTGATTGGTGCTCATTTTTACGTGAAATTTCGATTTTGTTTTAGTCGTAGCCTTGACTGAAATGATAATTTTAGTTCTAGTCGTATTTTAGTCTTTTGACTAAAATGCCATTTTAGTCACCTGAATTGTTTTAATCAGATTTTAGTTGACTAAAATCTTCAGTCTATTTTAGTCCACTAAAACCCAAAAGGTTTCGATGTATTGTAAAAAGCATTATTTAAGGAGGAGTTCCCCAAAAAAAAAAAAAAAAGTCAGCAGCTACAAATACTGCAGCTGCTGACTTTTTAATAATCGGACACTTACCTGTCCCAGAGTCCAGCAATGCAGGGAAACGAAGCCCCGCTCGTTTCCCCCTCCGCTCGGCGGCACCAGCATTCTAACTGTGGGCACCCGGCTGTGGCTTCACAGTCCGGCACCCACTGCGCATGCGCAAGCGGCGCCGCGCGCTCGTGATTGGCCGCGCAGTCATCTAGGACCTGTCATGTGTCCCGGATTACTGACAGGTGGGAGGGGGCGGAGCTGAGCCCTTCCTGTGCTCGAGGAGAAGTGACGTCAAGAGCCCAGACACTAAAGGAGGCAGACTACAAGGGACCCCCTAGCAACAGGCATTGAGAGGGGAGTTAAAAAAAAAAAAATCCAAATTTTTATTTTTTTTTTAGGAATTTTGATGCATTTTTATTTTTTATGTGCAACACCACTTTAAATATTAAGAAAAAAGAATTAGGAAAAGCCTTTTTCTTACTTTTGTTTTTCTTTCAGCAGCTTAGTAGATGCCCCCTACTTAATCTCATGTGGTAGTGCAGTGTTAATTTTGACATGAAATTTCGATTTTGTTTTAGTCATAGTGGGAGAAATAATGCCCCGTCACTGGTGTCCGTGGGAGGAATAATGCCCCGTCACTGGTGTCCGTGGAAGGAATAATGCCCCATCACTGGTGTCCGTGGGAGGAATAATGCCCCGTCACTGGTGTCCGTGGGAGGAATAATGCCCCGTCACTGGTGTCCGTGGGAGGAATAATGCCCCGTCACTGGTGTCCGTGGGAGGAATAATGCCCCGTCACTGGTGTCCGTGGGAGGAATAATGCCCCATCACTGGTGTCCGTGGGAGGAATAATGCCCCGTCACTGGTGTCCGTGGGAGGAATAATGCCCCGTCACTGGTGTCCGTGGGAGGAATAATGCCCCATCACTGGTGTCCGTGGGAGGAATAATGCCCCGTCACTGGTGTCAGTGGGAGGAATAATGCCCCGTCACTGGTGTCAGTGGGAGGAAGAGTGACAAGGAGAAAGACATTGATGAAAGAAATCCATAAGCAGTCCTGTTTGCAGTTTGTGAGAAGCCATGTGGAGGACACAGCAAACATGTGGAAGAAGGTGCTCTGGTCAGATGAGACCAAAATTGAATTTTTTGGCCTAAAAGCAAAACACTATGTGTGGCAGAAAACTAACACTGCACATCACCCTGAACACACCATCCCCACTGTGAAACATGGTGGTGGCAGCATCATGTTGTGGTGATGGTTTTCTTCAGCAGGGACAGGGAAGCTGGTCAGAGTTGGTGAGAAGATGGATGGAGCCAAATACAGGACAATCTAATGCCGCATACACGGACTTTCCAACGGACTTTCGGCGGAGTTCTAACGGACTTTCCGAATGAACGACTAAAGTCCGTTCGTAAGTCCGTTCGTTTTGAACGCGATGACCTAAGACGGGACTAAACAAGGAAGTTCAATAGCCAGTAGCCAATAGCTTCCCTTGCATCGTATTTGGTCCGTCGGACTAGCACACAGACGAACGGTTTTCCCGATTTTTAGTCCGTCGGAATTGAGTCCGTCGGATAGATTTGAAACATGTTCTATTTCTAGGTCCGTCTAATTTTTTTCCCCAAAAAAAATAAATAAAATCGGATTAGCCCACACACTTGATCGGATTGTCCGACCGACTTATCCCTTCGGACCTAGTCTGCTGGAAAGTCTGGTCGTGTGTACGCAGCACTAGAAGAAAACCTGTAAAGCCCCATACACACTATCAGATTTTCTGCAGATTTTTTCCTTCAGATTTACCAAACCCATATAATATGAGGTCAAACCTTAGGGGTTTCAATTTGTATGCAATCAGGAAAACCCTTCTACTACCGTATTTGCCGGCGTATAAGACGACCCGGCATATAAGACGACCCCCTAACTGTGCAGGTTTTTAAAATGTTTTGCCCGTACTCACCGTTTAAGACGACCCCCCATTCCGAGGCTTCCGACGCTTCATATCCCTCTTCTTCGTTCTTGCTGGAGCCATTTCCTTCTTCCTTCTTGCTGGTGCTGGAGCCAATCACGGCGAGCAATGTATTCTATTAATGAATACAAAGCCTGCTGGGATTGGCGGAGGCTGTTACATCATCAGCCCGCGCCTCACTCTCAAAGCCAATCGGAGCAGGCTACTGTGTGTAGCCTGCTCGGATTGGCAGAGATTGCTACTCCAATCCGAGCAGGCTCTGTATTCATTTGAATACATCGCTCACTGGGATTGGTTCAGTGGTATATACTGTATGTAGCCGAAGCTACATACAGTATTACCGGACATCCAGAAGGCATCCCAGCAGCTGACCCGGCGTATAAGACGACCCCTCCTTTTTGCTCAGTTTTTTTAAGTGTAAAAGGTCGTCTTATACGCCGGAAAATACGGTACATGGTTTTGGTAAATCTGAAGAAAAAAAAAAATCAGCAGAAAATCTGATAGTGTGTATGCGGCTTTAGAGTCTGCAAAAGTCTTGAGACCGGGGTGGAGGTTCACCTTCCAGCAGGACAACGACCTGAAACATACAGCCAGAGCTACAATGGAATGGTTTAGATCAATGGTCTCCAAACTGCGGCCCTTTGCTTGCTTCTATTCGGCCCTCGGGGCATAATTCCCCCCCCCCCCCGTAATACCAAAGCAACAATTGGGACCAATGATACCAACGATAGGGCACGTCTCCTACCACTGACACCAATGAAGGGGCACAATTCACCCCAATGACATCAACAATGGGGGGCACAATTCCTCCCAATGTTACCAACAATTGGGACCAATAATGGTGCACAATTCCTCCCAATGACATCAACAATTGGGAACCATAATGGTGCACAATTCCTCCCAATGACATCAACAATGGGCCGGGGGGCACCATTCCTCCCAATGACATCAACAATGGGGGGCACCATTCCTCCCAATGACACCAACAATTGAGACCAATAATGGTGCCCAATTCCTCCCAATGACATCAACAATTGGGACCAATAATGGTGCCCAATTCCTCCCAATGACATCAACAGTGGGGGGCACAATTCCTCCCAATGACATCAACAATTGGGACCAATGGTGCACAATTCCTCCCAATGACATCAACAAAGGGGGGCACAATTCCTCCAATTTACACCAACAATTGGGACCAATAATGGTGCACAATTCCTCCCAATGACATCAACAATGGGCTCACAATTCCTCCCAATGACATCAACAATTGGGACCAATAATGGTGCACAATTCCTCCCAATGACATCAACAATTGGGACCAATAATGGTGCACAATTCCTCCCAATGACATCAACAAAGGGGGGCACAATTCCTCCAATTTACACCAACAATTGGGACCAATAATGGTGCACAATTCCTCCCAATGACATCAACAATGGGCTCACAATTCCTCCCAATAACACCAACAATTGGGAGCAATAATGGTGCACAATTCCTCCCAATGACATCAACAATGGGTGGCACAATTCCTCCCAATAACGCCAACAAGTGGGACCAACAATGGGCTCACAATTTCTCCCAATGACACCAACAATTGACACCAATAATGGTGCACAATTCCTCCCAATGACATCAACAATTGGGACCAATGATGGTGCACAATTCCTCCCACTGACATCAACGATGGGGCACAATTCCCCCCGCTGACGTGCGGACCTTTTCTACTCCCAATAACAACAGTCTGGCCCCCTTAAAGTCTGAAGGACAGTAAACTGGCCCCCCTCGTTAGAAAGTTTGGAGACCCCTGGTTTAGATCAAAGCATATTCATGTGTTAGAATGGCCCACTCAAAGTGCAGACCCAAATCCAATTGAGAATCTGTGGCAAGCAGGGCTGGACTGGGACAAAAATTTGGCCCTGGACTTCATCCAGACCGGCCCACTTTAATTTTGCAAACACGCAAAAAACAGTATATAAACTGTACGCAATTGCGCAAAAAAGCCCCCAGAGAGCCCCTCCTTACATCTGGGTCCCCAGAGAGCCCCCCACTTACATCAGGGTCCCCAGAGAGCCCCTCTTACATCAAAGTCCCCAGAGATCATCCACCTAACATCAGGGTCCCTAGAGAGCCAACCCCTTACATCCGGGCCCCCACAGAGCCCCCCCCTTACATCCGGGTCCACAGGGAGCCTCCTCTTACATCAGGGTCCCCAGAGAGCCATCCCCTTACATCAGGGTCCCCAGAGAGCCCCTCTTACATCAGAGTCCCCAGAGATCATCCGCCTTACATCAGGGTCCCCAGAGAGCCCCTCTTACATCAGAGTCCCCAGAGATCATCCGCCTTACATCAGGGTCCCTAGAGAGCCAACCCCTTACATCCGGGTCCCCACAGAGCCCTCCCTTACATCCGGGTCCACAGAGAGCCTCTCTCTTACATCAGGTTCCCCAGAGAGCCTCCAACTTACATCCGGGTCCACAGAGAGCCTCTCTCTTACATCAGGTTCCCCAGAGAGCTTCCGGCTTACATCAGGGTCCCCAGAGAGCCTCTCCTTACATCAGGGTCACCAGAAAGAGGGCAGGTAGTGGGCCGGGACCCTCTGGTTGGGGACTCCTGGACTGACTCTGGGCTATGGGCCCCAGATTCGGGGCTATAGCCCCAAAAGTCCCCCTCCCCCAGCAATGCCACTGGCTGTCACTGAAACCGGCCCACTGAGCCATCGGCCCACCGGGAAACTCCCTATAGTCCCTATGGCCAGTACATGCCTGGTGGCAAGACGTGAAAATTGCTGTTCACAGACGCTCTCCGTCCAATCTGACAGAGGTTGAGATATTTTTCAGAGAAGAATGGGAAAAATGTCCCTCTCTAGATGTGCAAAGCTGGTAGAGACATCCCCAAAAAGACTTGCAGCTGTAATTACAGGGCAGTGATTCTCAACTAGGGTTCTCTCCAGAGGTTGTAGGGGTTCCTTCACCATTGGGCAATGTTTGCCTCTCAGATAAGTTCCCACTCACACCACTGATATTTTTAGCTATCTGTAAGGAGGTCATTCTTCCCACTGACCACAAGTGTAATGACCATTCTTTCCACCGACCATCACACTAATGTATCGTGAGTTGTAGATTTCTTATTTTTATCAGGGGTTCCCCGAGACCAGAGAATTATTTCAAGGGTTCCTCTGTGTTGAAAAGGTTGAGAAAGGCTGTTGTAGTGAAAGGCGGTTCTACAAAGTATTGACTCCGGGGGGCGCCATACAAATAACCCCCCACACACACCACACACACTTTTCACATATTTATTTGCAAAACATTTTGAAAACCATTTATCATTTTCCTTCCACTTCACAATTATGAGCCACTTTGTGTTGGTCTATCACATCAAATCCCAATAAAATACAATTTACGTTTTCGGTTGTAACATGAAAAAATGTGGAAAATCTCAAGGGGGGTGTGAATACTTTTTCCAGGCACTGTATGATCAGATCTCTGCTTTGCTACTGACCGATGCAAAACGATCAATAGCTTTTCTTCCCTGACCGATCGACTCTAAATTGATTAGAAAGGAAGCTATGGACTTTTTTTTTTTTCAATTTGTATAATCGATCGTTGTAATAAAATCGCATTTCAATTGGCATAAAAAATAAATAAATGAAGTGTGTGGTCACCAGAAGACGGGCGACATCTAAGTGACCCATCACTGATAAACATGGGAGATCAAACAGGCAAGACACCACAAGCGGCCCCTCCTCCTCCTACAAGTCCCACCAATGACACAGCTCTACGTCCTCCGCAATCTTAATCCTCTTAACCCGAGTTCAGGTTTGAAAAATGAAAGCTAGAAGCTGATTGGCTGCCATCCACAGCTGCTCCAGTCTTGGGAAATTCCCCTTTCCCGAGATGTAGGTGAAAAGAGAAAAATAATGGGGGGGGGGATTTCCTAAGACCGGAGCAGCTGTGCACAGTGACCAATCGACTTCTGGATCCAACTTGTTCAGCTCAGGTTTGAAAACGAAAGCTAGAAGCTGATTGGACGACCCGCACAGCTGTTCCAGTCTTAGTGTATTTCCCCCTCTTTTTACATTCAGGGGGAATTTACCAGGACTGAAGCAGCTGTGGGTGGCAGCCAATCGGCTTCTACCTTCCATTTTCAAACCTAAACCAAGCAAGATGGAGCTAGAATCTGATTGGCTGCCATGCACAGCGGCTCCAGTCTTAGGAAATTCCCCTTTTCCCAAGTTGTGGGTAAAAAAAAAAGAGCAAAATTTACCAAGACTGCAATAGCTGTCCAATCGGCTTCTAGCGCCATCTTACTCGGTTTAGGTTTGAAAATGAAAGCTAAAAGCTGATTGGCTGCCACCCACAGCTGCTTCAATCCCAGCAAATTCCCCCTGAATGAAAAAAAAGAGGGGAAAAAATAATAGGGGGGATATACTAAGATTGGCGCAGCAGTGCAGGGTGACCAATCAGCTTCTAGCTCCATCTTGCTCAGTTCAGGTTTGGAAATAAAAGCTGGAAGCTGATTGGTCACCCTGCACAGCTGATCCAGTCTAAGTAAACCCAAATCCCCGGGGGGGGGGGGGGGTAGATAATGGTGGAAATATACTATTACTGGAGCAATGTGCATGGCGGCCAATCAGCTTCTAGCTTCCTCTACAACTCAGTTACTCAGTTAGGCTGTGAAAATTAAAGCTAGAAGGTGGTTGGGTGTCACTCTTAGTAAATCTCCCCCATGCAGTACTTGTAGAGTCACATCATCCCGCCCTCCTCCGGGTGATGTGTCCTCCCACACAAACTTCTGTGTCCCCTCACCCGGCGTAGTGACCCGTCACCCGCTCCACTTACCGTCCGCCCGGCGGGTGTCTCCGCTCAGTCAGCTCCGCTCTCATCCCCCCCATTGTCCGTCCACTTCCTCAATCCTGGAGAGGAGGAGCGGGGCGGGCACTTCCTCACAGGGCGGCGAGAACCATCATAATAATCATAAAGATGGGCACCCTCTTCTCACCCGCCGTGACAACCCACTGACTGAGGGGTTGTCATGGCAACCCACCCACCCTGCAGAAACCCTCCTCACCTAAAGTACAGAGAAGTCTGAGGGGTGACCCCAATCAGTGGCCCCTATGTACTGTATATGGGGTGACCCCAATCACTGACCCCTATGTACTGTATATGGGATGACCCGAATCAGTAACCCCTATGTACTGTATACGGGTGACCCCAATTACTGACCCCTATGCTCTGTATATGGGGTGACCCCAATCACTGACCCCTATGTACTGTATATGGGGTGACCCCGGTCAGTGATCCCCTATGTACTGTATATGACCCCAATCAGTGACCTCTATGTACTGTATATGGGGTGACTCCAATCACTGACCCCTATGTATTGTATATGGGGTGACCCCAATCAGTGACCCCTATGTACTGTATATGGGGTGACCCCAATCAGTGACCTCTATGTACTGTATATGGGGTGACCCCAATCACTGACCCCTATGTACTGTATACGGGTGACCCCAATTACTGACCCCTATGCTCTGTATATGGGGTGACCCCAATCACTGACCCCTATGTACTGTATATGGGGTGACCCCGGTCAGTGATCCCCTATGTACTGTATATGACCCCAATCAGTGACCTCTATGTACTGTATATGGGGTGACTCCAATCACTGACCCCTATGTATTGTATATGGGGTGACCCCAATCAGTGACCCCTATGTACTGTATATGGGGTGACCCCAATCACTGACCCCTATGTACTGTATATGGGATGACCCGAATCAGTAACCCCTATGTACTGTATACGGGTGACCCCAATTACTGACCCCTATGCTCTGTATATGGGGTGACCCCAATCACTGACCCCTATGTATTGTATATGGGGTGACCCCAATCAGTGACCCCTATGTACTGTATATGGGGTGACCCCAATCAGTGACCTCTATGTACTGTATATGGGGTGACCCCAATCACTGACCCCTATGTACTGTATACGGGTGACCCCAATTACTGACCCCTATGCTCTGTATATGGGGTGACCCCAATCACTGACCCCTATGTACTGTATATGGGATGACCCGAATCAGTAACCCCTATGTACTGTATACGGGTGACCCCAATTACTGACCCCTATGCTCTGTATATGGGGTGACCCCAATCACTGACCCCTATGTACTGTATATGGGGTGACCCCGGTCAGTGATCCCCTATGTACTGTATATGACCCCAATCAGTGACCTCTATGTACTGTATATGGGGTGACTCCAATCACTGACCCCTATGTATTGTATATGGGGTGACCCCAATCAGTGACCCCTATGTACTGTATATGGGGTGACCCCAATCACTGACCCCTATGTACTGTATATGGGATGACCCGAATCAGTAACCCCTATGTACTGTATACGGGTGACCCCAATTACTGACCCCTATGCTCTGTATATGGGGTGACCCCAATCACTGACCCCTATGTACTGTATACGGGTGACCCCAATTACTGACCCCTATGCTCTGTATATGGGGTGACCCCAATCACTGACCCCTATGTACTGTATATGGGGTGACCCTGGTCAGTGATCCCCTATGTACTGTATATGACCCCAATCAGTGACCTCTATGTACTGTACATGGGGTGACCCCAATCAGTGACCTCTATGTACTGTATATGGGGTGACCCCAATCAGTGACCTCTATGTACTGTACATGGGGTGACCCCAATCACTGACCCCTATGTACTGTATATGGGATGACCCCAATCAGTGACCCCTATGTACTGTATACGGGTGACCCCAATTACTGACCCCTATGCTCTGTATATGGGGTGACCCCAATCACTGACCCCTATGTACTGTATATGGGGTGACCCCAATCAGTGACCCCCTATGTACTGTATATGACCCCAATCAGTGACCTCTATGTACTGTGTATGGGGTGACCCCAATTACTGACCCCTATGTATTGTATATGGGGTGACCCCAATCAGTGACCTCTATGTACTGTACACGGGGTGACCCCAATCAGTGACCCTATGTACTGTATATGGGGTGACCCCAATCAGTGACCCCTATGTATTGTATATGGGATGACCCCAATCAGTGACCCCCTATGTACTGTATATGGGGTGACCCCAATTACTGACCCCTATGTACTGTATATGGGGTAACCCCAATCAGTGACCTCTATGTACTGTATATGGGGTGACCCCAATCAGTGACCTCTATGTACTGTATATGGGGTGACCCCAATCAGTGACCTCTATGTACTGTATATGGGGTGACCCCAATCTGTGACCTCTATGTACTGTATATGGAGTGACCCCAGTCAGTGACCTCTATGTACTGTATATGGGGTGACCCCAGTCAGTGACCTCTATGTACTGTGTATGGGGTGACCCCAATCAGTGACCCCTATGTATTGTATATGGGGTGACCCCAATCAGCTACCTCTATGTACTGTATATGGGATGACCCCGGTCAGTGACCTCTATGTACTGTATATGAGCCTATATGGGGTGACCCCAATCAGTGACCTCTATGTACTGTATATGGAGTGACCCCAATTACTGACCTCTATGTACTGTATATGGGGTGACCCCAATCAGTGACCTCTATGTACTGTATATGGGGTGACCCCAGTCAGTGACCTCTATGTACTGTGTATGGGGTGACCCCAATCAGTGACCCCTATGTATTGTATATGGGGTGACCCCAATTACTGACCCCTATGTACTGTATATGGGGTGACCCCGGTCAGTGACCTCTATGTACTGTATATGGGGTGACCCCAGTCAGCTACCTCTTTGTACTGTATATGGGGTGACCCCAGTCAGTGACCTCTATGTACTGTATATGGGGTGACCCCAGTCAGCTACCTCTTTGTACTGTATATGGGGTGACCCCGGTCAGTGACCTCTATGTACTGTATATGGGGTGACCCCAGTCAGCTACCTCTTTGTACTGTATATGGGGTGACCCCGGTCAGTGACCTCTATGTACTGTATATGAGCCTATATGGGGTGACCCCAGTCAGCTACCTCTTTGTACTTTATATGGGGTGACCCCGGTCAGTGACCTCTATGTACTGTATATGAGCCTATATGGGGTGACCCTATTCAGTGACCTCTATGTACTGCATATGGGGTGACCCCAATCAGTGACCTCTATGTACTGCATATGGGGTGACCCCAGTCAGTGACCTCTATGTACTGTATATGAGCCTATATGGGGTGACCCTATTCAGTGACCTCTATGTACTTTATATGGGGTGACCCCAATCAGTGACCTCTATGTACTTTATATGGGGTGACCCCAATCAGTGACCCCCTATGTACTGTATATGGGGTGACCCCAATCAGTGACCCCCTATGTACTGTATATGGGGTGACCCCAATCACTGACCTCTATGTACTGTATATGGGGTGACCCCAATCACTGACCCCTATGTATTGTATATGGGGTGACCCCAACCAGTGACCCCTATGTACTGTATATGGGGTGACCCCAATCACTGACCCCTATGTACTGTATATGGGGTGACCCGAATCAGTAACCCCTATGTACTGTATACGGGTGACCCCAATTACTGACCCCTATGCTCTGTATATGGGGTGACCCCAATCACTGACCCCTATGTACTGTATACGGGTGACCCCAATTACTGACCCCTATGCTCTGTATATGGGGTGACCCCAATCACTGACCCCTATGTACTGTATATGGGGTGACCCCGGTCAGTGACCCCCTATGTACTGTATATGACCCCAATCAGTGACCTCTATGTACTGTACATGGGGTGACCCCAATCACTGACCCCTATGTACTGTATATGGGATGACCCCAATCAGTGACCCCTATGTACTGTATACGGGTGACCCCAATTACTGACCCCTATGCTCTGTATATGGGGTGACCCCAATCACTGACCCCTATGTACTGTATATGGGGTGACCCCAATCAGTGAACCCCTATGTACTGTATATGACCCCAATCAGTGACCTCTATGTACTGTGTATGGGGTGACCCCAATTACTGACCCCTATGTATTGTATATGGGGTGACCCCAATCAGTGACCTCTATGTACTGTACACGGGGTGACCCCAATCAGTGACCCCTATGTATTGTATATGGGATGACCCCAATCAGTGACCCCCTATGTACTGTATATGGGGTGACCCCAATTACTGACCCCTATGTACTGTATATGGGGTAACCCCAATCAGTGACCTCTATGTACTGTATATGGGGTGACCCCAATCAGTGACCTCTATGTACTGTATATGGGGTGACCCCAATCAGTGACCTCTATGTACTGTATATGGGGTGACCCCAATCTGTGACCTCTATGTACTGTATATGGAGTGACCCCAGTCAGTGACCTCTATGTACTGTATATGGGGTGACCCCAGTCAGTGACATCTATGTACTGTGTATGGGGTGACCCCAATCAGTGACCCCTATGTATTGTATATGGGGTGACCCCAATCAGCTACCTCTATGTACTGTATATGGGGTGACCCCGGTCAGTGACCTCTATGTACTGTATATGGAGTGACCCCAATCAGTGACCTCTATGTACTGTATATGGGGTCACCCCAATCAGTGACCTCTATGTACTGTATATGGGGTGACCCCAGTCAGTGACCTCTATGTACTGTGTATGGGGTGACCCCAATCAGTGACCCCTATGTATTGTATATGGGGTGACCCCAATTACTGACCCCTATGTACTGTATATGGGGTGACCCCGGTCAGTGACCTCTATGTACTGTATATGGGGTGACCCCAGTCAGCTACCTCTTTGTACTGTATATGGGGTGACCCCGGTCAGTGACCTCTATGTACTGTGTATGGGGTGACCCCAATCAGTGACCCCTATGTATTGTATATGGGGTGACCCCAATTACTGACCCCTATGTACTGTATATGGGGTGACCCCGGTCAGTGACCTCTATGTACTGTATATGGGGTGACCCCAGTCAGCTACCTCTTTGTACTGTATATGGGGTGACCCCGGTCAGTGACCTCTATGTACTGTATATGGGGTGACCCCAGTCAGCTACCTCTTTGTACTGTATATGGGGTGACCCCGGTCAGTGACCTCTATGTACTGTATATGAGCCTATATGGGGTGACCCTATTCAGTGACCTCTATGTACTGTATATGGGGTGACCCCAATCAGTGACCTCTATGTACTTTATATGGGGTGACCCCGGTCAGTGACCTCTATGTACTGTATATGAGCCTATATGGGGTGACCCTATTCAGTGACCTCTATGTACTGCATATGGGGTGACCCCAATCAGTGACCTCTATGTACTGCATATGGGGTGACCCCAATCAGTGACTTTTATGTACTGTATATGGGGTGACCCCAATCAGAGACCTCTATTTACTGTATATGGGGTGACCCCGGTCAGTGACCTCTATGTACTGTATATGAGCCTATATGGGGTGACCCTATTCAGTGACCTCTATGTACTTTATATGGGGTGACCCCAATCAGTGACCCCCTATGTACTGTATATGGGGTGACCCCAATCAGTGACCCCTATGTATTGTATATACTTTCCTCCTGGCAACAGCACTTTGGCAGATAAAACACCCGATGCTTGTAAAATGTGTATCGTATTCAGATGCATTTACAAGCACCGAGCACTTGAGCGATCGTTCATTTCATTGGCCAGAATAATAAATTATAAGCCTTTGATATCGCTTTTACCACTTGGCGCCGGGCGCATGCATGCGTGGATTAGTGTGACTACAGCTGTGCCGAGAGTACACTCTCCCGGGCAGTTACCGGCGGTTAACAGAAAACATGTGACCACCGTGGCAGCCAATCACGGCAGTCACATGATCATAAACCCCGCATCCCAGCATCCTAAACCCCCTTAAAGAGCAGGGAGGCGTCGGCTTCAAGGGCTTAAAGTAGAACTATAGGCAAAACTTTTATTTTTTGCACAGACTAAGGCAGAGTTATAACCCCTGTCAGGTCCTTTTTGCCCTCTGTGTCCCATTAGGGAGATTTCCCTTCACTTCCTGTCCAATAGCCAAAACAGAAAGTGAGAGGAAATCCCTGCAAAGTGAGGAAATCCGTGGTCGTCACCAGAACTAGTGTCCCTGTTGGAAGATTTCCCCTCTATTCCTGTTCTGGTGACAACCTGAAATAAGGTATTTTCTTTTGGTAGTAACGGTAAACAGGACAAGTAGATAGGGTAAACCTCCCTACTGGGGGGGCACAGACAGCAATGAAAACCACTTCCCGCCAAATCAAGTACAAATACATGATTGACAGCAAGTGGTTATGCCAGGGCTATGGATGCAGCTGTCAGCCATAACACCAGCATTGCTTTTTAGAGCCGGCAAAGCTCTACAAAGTAAAAGCCTAGCAGCTAATTAGCCACTGAATTGCTTTCACAGGCAGCAGAAGGGGGTCCCCCCCTCCTCCCACCCTCTGGCGGGGAGCCCGGCATCCGATCCGGCGGGTTGCGCCGGCTTACAATAGAGGTGATGGGAGACCAGAACCTCTCCGGGCTAAGAACCTGGAAGTGGTGAGTATTTTCCTCACTTCCAGTTTCCTCCGGTGTAAACAGCGCCATCACACCAATCTTGGTGGGATTAGATGCTTTTATGGGCAGAGCCTAATAGACCACAGATCTCTTCATAAATAGTATATTTTACTGCCTATTGCTGAAAGAACAAGCCACACCTATGCAAAAAAAAATATTCAACTAAAGATAAAAAAACAAAGTCCACGTGAATAAGTGAGTGAAGAAATCTCCCTATAGTGTCATCAAGGGGGCCAACACCATGAATAACAAAGCAATCAGACCGCGATTCCGGGATCTGTAGGGACGCGATGGCTTGAGCACGCCCCTACATGTTTCGTCTTTGCACCAGAAGACGTCATTTATGACGAAACATGTAGGGCGGTGCTGCGTGCTGGCATCATCCTGTCCATACAGATCCTGGACCGCGGCTGTTGCTTTTGTCAGGAAAGACTGTACAGGTTGCCGTGTTTTACATTGACCTATGTAAGTGCAATTTTAATAATTTTAATAACTCATTTGACGATTTTTCACTATTGGAGCTTCCTTTCTCATATATACTGCGATCCACGGTATCTGGCGAGGTTGGTCGGGAGATAAACAGTGGCAACCATTTTTTATATGAGTACCTGTGTCTGCAATGTCACATAGATGGTAATCACTACTGCTTGTTTGACTTCTCTACAGATGGAGGGTCAGTAAGATCTGATAAGTGCCCCTATTCTCGTTTTCTCTGACGGAGCTTTGTTCACTGATGGCGTTGGACCCCTTGATGACACCATAAGGAGATTTCTTCACTCACTGATTCACGTGGACTTTCTTTTGTTATTTTATATTTGTTTGATGTTTTTTAACGTGGATTTTTTTGTTATTTTATATTTGTTTGATGTTTTTTCAAGTGGATTTTTTTTTTGTTATTTTATATTTATTTGATGTTTTTTCACATGGACTTTGTTATTTTATATTTGTTTGATGTTTTTTCACGTGGATTTTTTTGTTATTTTATATTTATTTGATGTTTTTTTCATGTAGACTTTATTTGTTATTTTATATTTGTTTGATGTTTTTTAACGTGGATTTTTTTGTTATTTTATATTTGTTTGATGTTTTTTCAAGTGGATTTTTTTTTGTTATTTTATATTTATTTGATGTTTTTTCACATGGACTTTGTTATTTTATATTTGTTTGATGTTTTTTCACGTGGATTTTTTTTTGTTATTTTATATTTATTTGATGTTTTTTTCACGTAGACTTTATTTGTTATTTTATATTTGTTTGATGTTTTTTAACGTGGATTTTTTTGTTATTTTATATTTGTTTGATGTTTTTTCAAGTGGATTTTTTTTTGTTATTTTATATTTATTTGATGTTTTTTCACATGGACTTTGTTATTTTATATTTGTTTGATGTTTTTTCACGTGGATTTTTTTTGTTACTTTATATTTATTTGATGTTTTTTTCACGTAGACTTTATTTGTTATTTTATATTTGTTTGATGTTTTTTAACGTGGATTTTTTTGTTATTTTATATTTGTTTGATGTTTTTTCAAGTGGATTTTTTTTTTATTTTATATTTATTTGATGTTTTTTCACATGGACTTTGTTATTTTATATTTGTTTGATGTTTTTTCACGTAGACTTTATTTGTTATTTTATATTTGTTTGATGTTTTTTTCACATGGACTTTATTTGTTATTTTATATTTGGTTGAATATTTTTTGCATAACACGGCTTTGTTTTTTCTGCAATTAAATTTGCTGTGGCAATGTCACCTGGTTAAGTTGCTGCTTTGCACACATCACTTTATTTATTTTTGAACACAGTAATAGCAGCAGCGCGGTTTCTGAATTGTTTGTATACTGCCTATTGCTGTCATAAGGAATGGTTACATTCCTTTTGAGAGCAATAAAAGTGATAAAAAAAAAGAAAAAAAAATGAAAGAAACTGTATAAAAATAAAATAAATTTAATTTTTTTTTTTTTAAAGCGTTTCTATCCCTGGGTGCTCGCTCGAAGAGGCAGAAGCGTATACAGGTCGCGTAAGCATATGTGAACGGTGTTTGCATCACACGTGTGAGGTATCACCGCAAACATTATAGCGAGAGCAATAATTCTAGTGCTAGACCTCCTTGGTAATTTTAAACTGGTAGCCTGTAAAAAAATGTTTAAAGCTTCCCCAAGATTTTTAAGTATCGTAGTTTGCCGCCATTCCACAAGCGTGCGCAATTTTAAAGCCTGTTAGGTATCTGGTTACTCGGCGTAACATCATATTTTTGGTGCACTTTTTTTAGCTCCCCAAACCTCCATAAAATGCTCCGCCCCAAAACATTCACTGATTTTAAAGGGAAGCATTTTCCTTGAGCTTTTCAGGTGCTTTTTTTTTTATTATTTTTTGTTTTTTTTTACACAAAAGCGCTTATAAAACTCTTCGGTGTGAAAGGTCCCTTAAGTCAGCTAGGCAGTATTGATTATCTTAGCAACAAAATAACATAAAATATGTATAGATATAAATTAAGGTGTAGAAGAATGAAATGGTAGGGAATCAAATAAAAGCCAGTAAAGTTCAGTATATATCCTTTATTTTGCACTAAGAAAATACAAAAAAATATTGTTTGATTAACTGCATCTATTTCATAAATATACATATATATAATCTTTAAAATTTTACTGGTCCATAAAAAAAAAAGCAGAATACAGTTTATCTTATCACAACATAAAATATTCCGTACCCAGAATTTACATATTAGTAGTAACATTTATGTATAATATTATCAGAGCTGGAACATATACAAGTTTAAAAAAAAACATTTTTTTTTTTTTTTAAATCTGCTAGCACTAACTCATTGAACATCAATAATTTCTGGGAAATTAATTATGATATTAATATAGCAATAGAGTTCCAATTGAAAAAAAAATCAGAGGCCGCTAAGGAAAAACATACGAAAAAAGGGATATTAAAATTGTATATAAAACAATATTTGATGGTCTTCTCTTACATAAAGAGAAATTGTCAGGAGCCTGATGCAGTTACCATTATTATTATAAAGAATGTATATAGTGCCAACCAGTGTGGGGGGGGGGGGGGTTGTCTTTTTTTAAATTCTGAAAACCAAAAAAAAAAAGAAATTCGGAAATTTTAAGAAAATTAGAAATTCGGAAATTAAAATAAAAATTAGGGAATTCAAAAACACAAAATTCTGAAATAACTAATAATAACTTAACTATTACTAGCTATTATATTATAGGTATCGGAATTTACTTTCAAAATTTGAACAAATATGAATTTTTCCGAAGTTATGAATTATCCGAAATAATGAATGCCGCATCTAAAGAAATGGAAAGTTACAAATGAATAATAAATAATAATAATAATAAAATGTTTATATTATTATTATTGTAATTTATTATTTTTAATTCCTTACATTCCATTCATTTAGATACGGCATTCCTTATTTTGGATAATTATTATTATTATTATAAACAATTTGTATAGCCCCAAAAGTTTATGCAGCGCTTTAAATAATATAATAATTTGTTCACTCGATAATTCGTAAATTTGTATTAATTCGTATTCGTTACATTCACTAACAGCCAAATTTGAAAGGAAATTCCAATACTTATAATTTAATATCTAGAAATTGTTACGTCGTCATTTAGTTATTATTTCAGATTTTCAAATTTTCGGTTTTGTGAATTTTCGAATTTCCGATTTTTTTTTTTTTTTTTACGAATTTCCGTTTTTCTTTTTATTATTTTAGATTTTTTTCGAATTTCCGAACTTTAGATTTTTTTTTTTCGAAAATCAGAATTTCTGATTTTGTTTTGAATTTTCGAATTTCCGATTTTTTTTTAACGAATTTCCGTTTTTTTTATTATTTTAGATTTTTTACGAATTTCTGAACTTTAGATTTTTTTTCTCGAAAATCTGAATTTCTGATTTTGTTTTGAATTTTCGAATTTCCGTTTTTTTTTTTTTTTTTTTACGAATTTCCATTTTCTTATTATTATTTTAGATTATTTTCGAATTTTCGAACTTTCGATTTTTTTTTTTTCGAAAATCAGAATTTCTGATTTTGTTTTGAATTTTCGAATTTCCGAATTTTTTATTATTTTAGATTTTTTACGTATTTCTGAACTTTAGATTTTTGTTTTGAATTTACGAATTTCAGATTTTTTTTTTTTCGAACTTACGAATTTACAAATAAAGTTCGTTAAACGGGTTTTCGTTAATTCAGATATTTCCGAATTTGTCATTTCTTTGTAAGTGGGCAAACCTACAAAATCTGCCGGGGATCACATAATTATTTTCTCTCCAATGTATTTCTCTTGTTCAGCCCAACGAGGGAAATCTTACAGTGTATGCCCAGCCTAATTCTTATAAAATAAGCTTGTTTTACAAAAATTGCGCACATTTGTAGAAGTGATTGTTGCGCATATGATGAAATAAAAAGAGGAAGCAGTAAAAAAAGGGAAATCCTTCGGGTATTGAGGCAGTTAACAAAAATATTGTGGGATAAACATTTTATAAAATACGGTGACATTCTTATAGAGCCCTTTCACACTTGAGCAGTGGGGGGCGGTAGTGGTAAAGCGCCGCTAGTTTTAGCAGCATTTTACCGCTGTTATAGCGGCACTTTGGCACCGCTTTTCGGATGGGAAGCGCCTGAAAAATGCCCCCAGTGTGAAAGGGGTCTTAAGAGTTCCACTTTAGAGATCAGAAAATGCAAAATATAAATATCAGTACATTTCAAATGATAACCGAGCAGACACTTTGGGGTGTATTTAAAAAACAAAGTTGCATAGCGTTTCGTCAATCACGGCTCCGTGTACATTCGTCCTGTGCAAATGGAGCTAAATCAAATGTTCTCTGGCTATATTATCCCATTTGAATGGGCGAGTGCAGAAAATACAGCATTATGGCCACTAGATGGCACTGACCATCAAAGAAAATACACTATATTACCAAAAGTATTGGGACGCCTGCCTTTACACGCACAAGAACTTTAATGGCATCCCAGTCTTAGTCCGTAGGGTTCAATATTGAGTCGGCCCGCCCTTTGCAGCTATAAGAGCTCCAACTCTTCTGGGAAGGTTTAGGAGTGTGTCTATGGGAATGTTTGACCATTCTTCCAGAAGCGCATTTGTGAGGTCAGGCACTGATGTTGGACGAGAAGGCCTGGCTCGCAGTCTCAGTTCGAATTCATCCCAAAGGTGTTCTATCGGGTTGAGGTCAGGACTCTGTGCAGGCCAGTCAAGTTCCTTCACCCCCAAACTCGCTCATCCATGTCTTTATGGGCCTTGCTTTGTACACTGGTCCAAATCGTTTGGTGGAGGGGGAGGATTATGGTGTGGGGTTGTTTTTCACGGGTTGGGTTTGGCCTCTTAGTTCCTGTGAAGGGATCTCTTAAGGCTTCAGCATACCAAGACATTTTGGACAATTTCATGCTCTCAACTTTGTGGGAACAGTTTGGGGACGGCCCCTTCCTGTTCCAACGTGACTGCACACCAGTGCACAAAGCAAGGTCCATAAAGACATGGATGAAGGAGTTTGGGGTGGAGGAACTTGACTGGCCTGCACAGAGTCCTGACCTCAACCCGATAGGACACCTTTGGGGTGAATTAGGCTGCTTTCTCACTGAAAGCACCGCTAGTTTTAGCTGGGTTTTATCTGCGCTTTTTGGCTGCTATCGGGACGCTTTTAACCCCCACTAGCAGCCAAAGAAAGGGTTACCAGCGCCTGGCGCTCCCAAACCACCCCAAATGTGCGGCTTGCAGGACTTTTTCTAACATCCTGCAAGCGCCCCACCCCAGTGTGAAAGCACTCGGGCTCTCACACTGGGGAGGTGTTTTTAAGGCGCTTTATAGGCGATATTTCTATCGCTAAAACGCCTGAAAATCGCCTTCAGTGTGAAAGGGGTCTTAAAGTGTAGACTGCAAGCCAGGCCTTCTCATCCAACATCAGTGCCTGGCTTTACAAATGTGCTTCTGGAAGAATGGTCAAACATTCCCATAGACACACTCCTAAACCTTGTGGACGGCCTTCCCAGAAGAGATGAAGCTGTTATAGCTGCAAATGGTGGGACGACTCAATACTGAACCCTACGGACTAAGACTGGGATGCCATTAAAGTTCATGTGCTTCTAATTCCTCCAGTATTGTAATGTCTTCCCTCACGCTGTAAAGCGCTGCGCAAACTGTTGGCGCTATATAAATCCTGTATAATAATAATAATAATGTGAGTGTAGAGGCAGGTATCCCAATACTTTTAGTAATAGAGCAAGCATACTTACACTACAAGTGTGCTCCTCAGTGCCACCTTGTGGCCATAATGCAGTAGTTCCCACATTCACATGAATGGCGGAGAATATATCCTGAGAGCAATCGATTTTTCCCCTATTTGGATTTAAATGTTGTTTTGATGAATGAACAGCTATGCAGTTTATAATAACTACACCCACTTAAGAGCAGTAATGAAGAGCAGATGAGAAGAGACTCGCAGGTTCTCAGGGTCAGGGGCAAGTTACCGCAGACGATCGATCTGCAATCGTTCTTTCTTTAATAAAAAATTAAAAAAATTAAAAAAAGTAAGAATCCCTCAGTATTAATGAGTCCATTCTGGTCCTGGGTGATGCTGAAGGTTGAATTGGACACACCGGTCTCTTCTTCTTGTCCTCAGTGCTGCTTCTGTGATAGTTTAATGGTGACGGTCTTCACTTCGGTGTATTCCGCCAAGGCGTATTCACCCCTGCAAAGAGGACGCCCATTACTGAGAGCCAGAATACTATACACAGCCAATGCTGGCCTGACATATGAAAAACGATTTACCAGAACCATGCAGATTGCCTGCCCCCCCCCCCCCCCCACCCCACCAGTCAGGGTTGCCAACCGGCAGTAAATTTACTGACAGTTTGATTTTTTTTGCAACTGTCAGTAAATATCAGGGGCTGATAATTTCATTCGGTGTTGACTTTTTAAGTGTAAATCAAGCAAATTACTGTGTTATAGGTATTGTCAGTATTTACATTTCATGTTTATTAGGGTTGGTACCGCTACCGAGCATTTGTGCGAGTACCTGTATTCGCACAAATCCGATATCCGGGAAAGCGACCCGGGGCAGCCGGAAGTCAGCAGAAGTGACGCTCCGTGCCGACGTCAGCGGTTGGACATCCCAACGCCCATCTTGGTACACCCTGCACTCGGCCGCAGTAAGCTAGCAGCGGACATCTTGGTACACCCAGCCCATATAGTTCAGGCTGGGTGTAACAAGATGGCCGCCGCTGCTTTTATGCGGCCGAGTGCAAGGTGTTTCAAGATGGGCCGTCGCAGGCAGCCCATCAGTGCTCATAAATGCCACCTATCAGTGCCCAATGTCCATAAATGCCGCTCATCAGTGCCAGCCACCTGTCAGTGGCAGCCACCTGCCTGTGTCACCTGTCAGTGCCAACCACCTGTCAGTGCCCGCCATCATTTCTCGTCACCTGTCAGTGCCGCCACCTGTCAGTGCCAGCCATTAGTGCCATCTGTCTGTGCCCGCCACCTGTCAGTGCCTGCCATCATTGCCCGCCACCTGTCACTGCCCGCCATCAGTGCCATCTGTCAGTGCCCGCCACCTGTCATGGCCCGCCATCAGTGCCATCTGTCAGTGCCCGCCACCTGCCAGTGCACGCCATCAGTGTCACCTGTCAGTGCCCGCCATCTGTCAGTGCTCATCAGTGCTGCATGTCAGTGCCACCTAATCTGTAGTGTGCTTTAAAAACTGTCACATGACATGGAAAAAAAAAATATCGCTAATCGGTATCAGCGAGTACTAAAAAGTATCGGTACTTGTATTCGGTCTTAAAAATGTGGTATAGGGACAACCCTAATGTTTATACTGTTAGTTTTCAATAGGAATTCTGTAATTTCTCTGGTTGCCAGTAAATAATGTGCTCCGCCAGTAAATGTTCCATGTTTTGTCAGTAAAAATGCTGCAGAAGGTTAGCAACCCTGCCCCCAGTGAAGATGACAGAGATCAGTGGCCGCATCTGCGCATGTACAGTGGATTCCCGAACAGCTGCACTGGCTTCTGCTAGATGTACACTATAGCGCCCTCTGTTTTTGTGCATGTGCAAGACAGTGGCGGCCCGTCCATACCCCCTAATCCCTGCACCCGGCCCCCTAATCTACATGCGGGGCATCAGACACTTGATTTTCAATGGGGTAATTTTTGTAATTTTATTTTTAGAAGCACGTGATTGGAGCGGGAGGGTTGTCACTTTTTCTTCCAGCTAAACCTGAATGCTTTAGAGGCGCTCCGTCATTTTTTAAATCTTTTTTAGCGATGTTTCTCAACTCCACTCCTTAACCACTTCAATACCGGGCACTCCCCACCCCCCTCCTGCCCAGGCCAATTTTCAGCTTTCAGCGCTGTCACACTTTAAATGACAATTGCGCGGTCATGCTCAGGGGCGGACTGACAACTAATGGGGCCCCCGGGCAATAGAAGCTCATGGGGCCCCCTTGGGCGCCACACCTTGCCAGGGAGACAAGGGGGGGGGAGCACACAGGGGGAAACTGGAGGGAGAACGCACACACACTCACACAGGGAGACACACTCGCGCGCACACACACACACAGGGGGAGACACACACACAGGGGGACACACTCTTACACAGGGGGACACACACACGGGGACACTCACACACACACACCACACACGGGGGGGGGGACACACACAGGGGGATACACTCACGCACACACACACACAGGGGGACACGCACACTCACACAGGGGGACACGCACACTCACACGGGGGGAGGACACACTCACACCACACAGGGGGACACTCTCACACACACACACACACACACAGGGGGACACACTCACACACACACACAGGGGGATACACACACACACACACACACACATAGGGGGATACACTCTCACGCACACACAGGGGGATACACTCTCACGCACACACACACACAGGGACATTCACACACACAGGGGGACACTCACACACACAGGGACACACACACCACACACACCACACAGGGACACACACACACACCGCACAGGGACACACACACACTCACACACATACGGGGACACTCACACACATACAGAGACACTCACACACATACGGAGACACTCACACACATACGGGAACACACACACACACGGGGACACACACACACAGGGACATACACATACGGGGACACACACACACACGGGGACACACACACGGGAGGGCACAGGGGGACACACACACAGGGGAGGACACACACACACACAGGGTGGGGACAAACACACACACACAGGGGAGGACACACACACACAGGGGAGGACACACACACACAGGGGAGGACACACACACACACAGGGGAGGACACACAGGGGAGGACACACACACAGGGGGGACACTGGGTTGGGGGGATCCGGGGCCCCATGCATCTGTAACGCCACCCCTCCCCATCACTTGTGGCAGGCCCAAGCCTCACTTACCGGCGGATGCCGATAATACTTTTAACGGCGCAGCTCCCCGCCGGCCCCTGCACTCTTCTGCTGTGCCCGTATCTCATGCCGATTACAATACGGCTAACGGCGCGCTGCTCCCCGCCGGCCCCTCCTTCCCTCCCGTCCGTCCCAGGTGCTTGTACTGTATGCGTTGTGACATCACCTGGGACGGACGGGAGGGAAGGAGGGGCCGGCGGGGAGCAGCGCGCCGTATTGTAATCGGCATAATCGCGGCATGTGATACAGGCACAGCCGCTTCAAGTGGCCTCTCATGTGGCCGAGACCGGGCCCCTAATGACCTCGGGCCCTCGGGCGGCGCCCGAGTGACCGACTGGTCAGTCCGCCCCTGGTCATGCTACACTGTACACAAACTACATTTTTATCATTTTGTTCCCACGACTAAAGCTTTCTTTTGGTGGTATTTGATCACCTCTGCGGTTTTCATTTTTTATTATTATTATTTATTATATAAATGAGAAAGACTGAAAATTTTGGGGAAAAAAACATTTTTCTTTGTTTATGTTATAAAATTTTGTAAATAAGTAAGTTTTCTCCTTCACTGATGGGCACTGATAAGGCGGCACTAATGATGGGCACTGATAGGGAGCACTGATGGGCATTGATAGGCGGCACTGATGGGCACTCATAGGTGGCACTAATAGGGAACACTGATGGGTACTTATGGGTGGCACTGATAGACGGCACTGCTGGGCACTACTGATGGGCACTGAAAAGCGGCATTGATGGGCAATGATGGCTTGCACTTATAGATTTCACTGATAGGCATCACTGGTGGCACAGTCATTTTTCATTGGCACTGATTGGCAGCTGCCTGGGCACTCAATGGCATTTCCCTGGTGGTCTAAGGTGGCACACCTGGTGGTCAAGTGTAGTGGCCATCCCTGGTGATCCTGGACGGGTATCCGTGGGGAGGGGGCTGCACTGATAAACAATCAGCACAGACCCCCCTGTCAGGAGAGCAGCCGATCGGCTCTCCTCTACTCGCGTCTGACAGACACGAGTGAGGAAAAGCCGATCAATGGCTCTTCCTGTTTACATCATGATCAGCTGTGATTGGACACGGCTGATCACGTGGTAAAGAGTCTCCGTCAGAGGCTATTTACCAAGATCGGAGTTGCGGTGTGTCAGACCCGGGGGGGGAGGGGGCTGGGGCCAAGTCTGGCATTCTGCATCTATGGACACAAATCCTGGACTCGGGAGCGAGCCTGCAAGGTGTACCCCCCCCCCCGGGGGACCGCTAATCCTAGGGGGTTATACGATCCGCCAGGGGGACCCCAGAAGACGAGGTGGGGGCCACTCTGTGCAAAATGAACTGCACAGTGGAGGTAATTATGATATGTTTGTTATTTAAAAAAAAAAAAACCCAAAGCTTTACAATCACTCTAAGCCCTTGTACACACAGTCGGACATTCCGACAAAAAATCCGTCAGATTTTGTCCGAAACTGGTGTTGCATACACACGGTCGGAAAAAGTTGTCGGAAAATCCGATTGTTCGCAACGTGATGACGTTATATCGTTATGACGGGACTACGTTCAGGCTAGTAGCCAATAGCTTTGGTCTAGGAATTTGATCTGAGCATGCGTGGCACTTTGTCCGATCGGAATTCTCTACAAATGATCGGACAACATCCGATCGGATCATGTTGTCGGAAAATTTTATAGCCAAGCTCTAAAACTTTGTCGGTCGGATATTCCGACGGAAACAGTCCGATGGAGCCCACACATGGTCGGATTATCCGACAACACGGTCCGATCGGACATTTTCCATTGGAATGTCCGACCGTGTGCACAAGGGCTAAGAGAGAATGGATAGGTAGGCAGAAAAAATGCATACCGTATTTATCGGCGCATAACACACACTTTTTTCCCCCTAAAATCAGGCGGAAATTGGGGGTGCGTGTTATACGGCGATCCTCCACTATTTTTAACCCTTTCTGCCGCTCTCTGTGGCTTCCGGGTATTTTCGGCCACACTCGGCCGTTCTCGGCTATCATCAGCCGTTCTCGGCTATTTTCGGACGTTCTCGGCTATTTTCGGCCGCACTCAGCTTTTCTCGGCGGCTTTCAGCTTTGAATGCCCGAGTGTGGCCGAAAATAGCCGAGAACAGCCGAAAATGGGCAAAAATAGGCGAAAGCCACCGAGAACTACCGAGCGCCGCCGAGATACACAGGACATCCGCTCTGTATATCGGCGGCACCATTTTTAAATGGCAAAGCCACAGACAAGACTGCAAATAACTGACAAGGCTGCATTGATGGGCATTTAAATGTAAGTTTTTTTCCTTAAACTTCCCTCCTAAAAGTATTTTTCTTTTAACCTCCCTCCTAAACTTGGGGTGCGTGTTATACGCCGATAAATACAGTAAATTGTAAATGTGGTCTTACTGGCTTAAAGCGGTTGTATACCCGCTGACAGTTTTTTTTTTTATTTTATTTTTTTTAATACCCCTGTAAGGCAAATGGCATAATGAGCTGGTATGCACCACATACTAGCTCATTATGAAATACTCACCTTAGAACGAGGCATCGGTAACTCACCTGGTCCACGCCGAGGGAGATGACATGTTGCCTCGGCGTGTCTTCCGGGTATCACGGCTCCAGCACTGTGAGTGGCTGGAGTTGCAATTTCGTCACTCCTGCGCATGCCTGGAAGGCTATGGGGGTGCGGATCCACCCGACTTTAATGCCTCGGGGCTGGCTAGCCCGAGGCAGGGAAACTAAAGGAGGATTCTGAGGTGGTTGGGTGCCGTCTCCGGTTTGTGAGAGACCCAGTGTACTTCAAGTATTCCAGGGGAGGACTCTTTAGAAGAACACTACGTGTGAGTTTGGGTTTCTTAACAAAAGCCTGGAAGCCTGAAGTTACCGAAAGAATCCGGTCTTGTGGATATCGCCAAGCAGGCTGAGAGATCCAGGTATCCTACAAGTGTTCTACAGCTTAGTTCCCCTACGTGTTCTGCAACAACGTCTGTGACAAAGACTTGTTCCTGAGTAAGCACCTTGTTGGCGGCTAGAGAAGGACTGTCCAACCTAAGTGATCATCCAGCTGTGAATGGCTATTCTCTGAATGCAGTCAAAGTAAGCAAGTTCCTTAACGTTTATAGACTTTGAGATTGAGAGAACCTGAACCTTCTTCCCAACCCTCTGATCCCAAGTTGAAAGACTGTTCAATGGTTCGAGTTTTTGCAAATAAAATCCATTCAAGTGGATCTATTGTCAGTCTCAAGTTACTGGGCCATCTACCACGGGACATCCCCTAGACGTGTCGCAAGGAAAACGGAAGGTAACGGTAAGCCCAAAAATAACCAGCAGCTCCTTCGGGGGTTAGTGCTACACAGTGCTGGGACAAGGTCATCCAGCGTCCAGGGCAAAGATGCCAAACTGCGCCCCCCTTTCCCTTAGGGTTAGGGTCACGGTGCCCCCTACCCCTGCAATAAACCATTGCGCCAGGGGCAGCCATCCCTTCTGCCCACCCCTTGTCCCGCCCCCCTGGTGCTACATTAGCACCTAACAAGATATACTTACAGTTCTCTGCCATTTCCTGACATTTTGAAGCCTCCAAAGGGCGTCTGTGCATGGAGGGCATTGTAACAGTTTATCCTACAAAAGAGCAGAGCCATTAGTAGAGGAGACATTTACCAACAACATCCACTGTATCAGATACACTTTACTTAGTATACTGAGCTATTGATAACAAACTAGCTAAAAAAGACACTAAACTTAAAACAAATGATATTCCAGTATGTGTTTTTAACTTAGAAAAGTCCCTTCTATTGCTCTCCACCTCCTCCAAATCTTCAAACTTGTGTTACTGCTGTGATCTGTTAGAGGGTGACTACGTTCATTCTCCATGATCCCCACTGTATAAAGGATCATAGACACCCTCTCTCTTGCTCTCACCTGTGCTGATCTATGGCAGGGATATGCAATTAGCGGACCTCCAACTATTCCAAAACTGCAAGTCCCATGAGGCATATCAAGACTCTGACAGTACAAGCATGGCACCCAGAGGCATGATGGGACTTGTAGTTTTGCAAAAGCTGGAGTTGGAGTTCCGCTAATTGCATATCCCTGGTCTATGGGATATGTAGTGTGCATAGAACAATGTACACAATGCCGACTAACCTGCCCTGCTCATTTCTAACAAATTAAATTAAGAGAGAAAAGCAGAGGTTTGGTATCTTTTCCTGGATATACAGTATCTCACAAAGGCGCAAGGCGCCGAGTCACAATTGCAACTGTTGAAAACACCATCTCTGTGCCCCAGGTTCAAAGGTGGGACATCCCAAGACCACCAGATTACTGATAGAAGATGGAGGGGGTGGATTGGTACACTACAATTATACAGTATCTCACAAAAGTAAGTACACCCCTCACATTTTTGTAAATATTTTCTTTTATCTTTTCATGTGACAACACTGAAGAAATGCGCTTGTCTACAATGTAAAGTAGTGAGTGTACAGCTTGTATAACAGTGTACATTTGCTGTCCCCACAAAATAACTCAACACACAGCCATTAATGTCTAAATCGCTGGCAACAAAAGTGAGTACGCCCCTAAGTGAAAATGTCCAAATTGGGGTCAATTGGCAATTTTCCCTCCCCGGGGTCATGTGACTCGTTAGTGTTACAAGGTCTCAGGTGTGAATGGGGAGCAGGTGTGTTAAAATTGGTGTCATCGCTCTCACTCTCTCATACTGGTCACTGGAAGTTCAACATGTCATCTCGTGGCAAAGAACTCTCTGAGGATCTGAAAAAAAGAATTGTTGCTCTACATAAAGATAGCCAAGGCCAATGATGGTGAACCTTGGCACCCCAGATTTTTGGAACTACATTTCCCATGATGTTCCACTACACTGCAGAGTGCCAGAGCATCATGGGAAATGTAGTTCCAAAACATCTGGGGTGCCCAGGTTCACCATTGCTGGCCTAGGCTATAAGAAGATTGCCCGGACCCTGAAACTGAGCTGCAGCACGGTGGCCAAGACCATACAGCAGTTTACCAGGACGGGTTCCACTCAGAACAGGCCTCGTCATGGTCCACTAAAGAAGTTGAGTGCACGTGCTCAGCGTCATATCCAGAGGTCAATCAATGACAGCTGATCATGTGTGTAAACAAAAGCTCGGTAATCGTTTTTTTCCTCCTCACGCTAACAGTGTGAGGAGAAAAAAAAGCCGATCACCGCATATGCTCAAGGGACATCGGTCCCGAAGAGGAAGGAGGCACATCTGCCTCCTCCTCTGTGCCCGCCAGTGCCCACCAGTGCCACCTATCAATGCCCATGAGTGCCACCTAGCAATGCCCACAAGTGCCACCTATCAATACCCCCCAGTGGTGCCAATCAGTGCCTCATCAGTGCCACCTAACAGTGCTGCCTTTCAGTGTAACCTATCAGTGCCCATTACTGCCACCCATCAGTGCACATCACTGCCACCTATCAGTGCCCATCACTGCCACCTATCAGTGCCACTTATTCTATTAGTGCCACCTCTCAGTGTCACCTCTCAGTGCAGCCCATTGGTGCCCATCAGTGCAGCCCATCGGTGCCCATCAGTGCAGCCTATCAGCGTACATCAATGATGCAAAATTTTATAACAAAATATAAAAAATTATAAAAAATTATAATTCCGGCAGCTTACTCCACCCCCCCTCTGGTCCTTCTCCAGGCTCTGCACTTTCTGCTTCCCAGCTCCATCCCCAGCTTCTTCCCAACAGCAGCACAAGGTAAGGGGAGTCCACTGTGATGTAAGGGAAGGTTCTTCTAATGAAGTGGCAGCGGGTGGTATATTTTTTTTTTGGGGGGGGGGGGGGGTTGGCAAACAATCCAGCTGCCGCCACTGGGCTCTTGGTATCTGATGGAAGGGTGTGGAGTGCTCTGGCCATCTAGTGTTACAGATACAACCAGCCATTCAAAGGCAATTATAACGCTGATTCGGCCTGCGATGGAATTGAGTTTGACACCCCGCACTAGACGCACTTACATCCGCCACCATCTATAAAAGGCATTTTTTTATTTATTTACCTTTATTTATTTTTTCCCTAGGCAAGAACGAAGTCAGCTCCGCTCTGAAGCCTTCTGCTCCATACACATTCATAAACTCACACAGCCAGGATACTTCATGTTCCATTTATAAGGCTGGGGGAGGGCAGACCCAGCAGAGTGTCATCGGGAGGCAGGAAGAGGCAGGCAGCAACTAACCACGCCAGCAACAAAGATGGTGGCGTGGGACCCAACTTGTGACATCAGCTCAGCGGATCACAGCAGGATTCATTAGCTGGATGAGTTTGCGAATTGTACACTGGCAAAACGTTAAGGGGGGGCAGAATTAAAGTTACTTTAATTAATAAAATGTGTAAAAATAGCTGACCTGACACTGGATAACCAATCAATAGTGTATATAAAATATAAACAGCCCAGAACAAGGAATGTCACATGACCTCTGATGCAGGGCCGTCTTTAAGGAAGGGCAAAAGGGGCAGCTGTCCTGGGCCCTGTCATTGTTGTGGAGCCCAAAGCAGCTGCCTCATACTTGCCAACTATCCCAGTTTAAATTCCCTTGTCCTCTGAAGTTTTAGTCTCGTGCTGTGTCCCGATATCTCAGTGTGAAGTGCTGGTGCTAATGCTGCCCAGCTCTGCCCTATTGTTGTGTACAGATGACTCACCTGCAGACCCTGTGTTTACATGTAAATAACCGGCATTCATATGTAAATAGCAGCAGCATCCATATGTAAATAGCTGCATCCAACAGCATTCATATGTAAATAAAGGTATCATTCATATGTATATCATGCCCCCTGCAGTGAGGAGATGTGCTGTAACCTCTAGCAACCAATCACTGAGGGGTATTGCTGTAGAGTAATCTCTAGTAACCAATCAACAAGCAGAAATCATGTGCTGTTACGTCTAGCAACTAATCAGTGAGCCGTAATGTGTGATGTAACCTCTAGCAACCAGTCAGTATAACCTCTGGCAACCAACCGCAATCGCTTCCTGATCTGATACAGTAAACAGATTTTAAGTCTAGCTGCTATTTATTGTATGTCTCAGAGCAGATGGAGAGTGAAACTGTATGGGGGGGCCAAGAAAATGTTTTCCCAGGGTCCAATCAATATTAAAGACGGCCCTGCTCTGAAGTCACTGATACCCACCACACTGTTCCAGACTGCAGGGCATTGGCCACACTCAATGCTTTATCCAGGCTCTCGGTGAAGACAGCGGCCGTCAGTCCATACTCCGTGTTGTTGGCCCTCTTGATCACGTCATCTATGCTTTTAAATTTCAGGATGGACTGGACAGGTCCAAAGATCTGCGGGATATACATTGTGAGATGAGTAACTCATACCAATCCAGAGAAAGACGCTTATTTACCACCTTGATCAAAAAGGAACATACATTCCACATCCACAATGTTTAGGAGTGTGTCTATGGGAATGTTTGACCATTCTTCCAGAAGCGTATTTGTGAGGTCAGGCACTGATGTTGGATGAGAAGGCCCGGCTCACAGTCTCCGCTCTAATTCATCCCAAAGGTGTTCTATCGGGTTCAGGACTCTGTGCAGGCCAGTCAAGTTCCTCCACCCCAAACTCGCTCATCCATGTCTTTATGGACCTTGCTTTGTGCACTGGTGGGCAGTCATATTGGAACAGGAAGGGGCCGTCCCCAAACTGTTCCTACAAAGTTGGGAGCATGAAATTGTCCAAAATGTCTTGGTATGCTGATGCCTTAAGAGTTCCCTTCACTGGAACTAAAGGGCCAACCCCTGAAAAACAAATTCCACTTAATGATTTGGACCAGTGCACAAAGCAAATTCCGACAACAGATTTTGTTGTGGGAAAATTTGAGATCCACATCTCAAATTTTGTGTGTCGGAAATTCCGACAGAAAATTTCCGATGGAGCCTACACGCAGTCATAATTTCCGACAAAAAGCTCCCATCGAACATTTTCCATCTGAAAATCCGACCGTGTGTACGGGGCATAAGACTGGGATGCCGTTAAAGTTCATGTGTGTGTAAAGGCCAGCGTCCCAATACTTTTGACAAATTAGTGTATATAGATGCCATCTAAACGTCATCTAGTAAATATGCCTGCATGGGGCAAGGTATGTAATCGTTTGATATATTTCTATAAAATAAATAGTAAGGTCAAAGCGGTATTAAATCCAAATGAAAACATTTATCATATTGCAGCTTACCGATGTGATGGCTGCATTTGTTTTTGTTTTTTTTAGGCTTTCTTTCCTTTATTTTCACCTGGTGATCCAACCAGTAAAGCTGGCCATGCATTATACAATTTTCTTATTCAATTTCCTTTTCATTTACCTTCAACTATGTAGTTGCCTGCCTGATTGCATACACATCTAAAGTGTTTAGGTTTGACCTCATATATGGTTTTGGTAAACCGAAAAGGTAAATTGTATAATGTATGGCCAGCCTAAGTCTGTGGTTTTTCAACAGATCAAGCTGTCCGGCAGATGTAGCAGCTAGAGGGTTGCGACAAACCATTTACTTCTGACAGGAGTGCTTACAAAGGTCAACTTTTATTTATTTATGTAGGTAAAAACCTTTATCCACCCAAAAAAACCAAAAAAAAAACCTGCTCCTGTAACTGCTTCTAACATTTGAGCAGGAGCTTGACTTCAATTTGTTAGTGTATCTAAATCTGCTAGTGCATCTAACACTCCCCTCCCCCCCAGACTGACAATTCTGCTGTCCAAAGGTGCCCTCCTGTGCTCCTTCCTCCAGAGTGGGGCTTCTCTAATACAGGACGTGTGTGTTACTGGCCAGTTCACCAGGTGAAAACAGAGGGGGGGGGGGGGGAGACTAAAAAGGGAAAACGAATGCAGCCACCACATCTAATGATTAGTAAGTTGCAATAGATTACATTTTTGGTTTAATACTGATTTAGGTTCACACAAGTGGCCAGTAAAAAATAAAAAATAAGCAGTTGATGCGTGTTTTACCATCCCACCCTAACCGACGACTTACAGCATGACATGGTGGCTGCTCGGATCCAGTTTTAACTTTGGCGTGTCAATGGCACTTGCCAAACTTGCCCATGGCACTCAATGGGTTTACGCCTCAACTACATGCCAAACGTGGTCGATGTGAAATCCTCCATTGGATTACGACAAAAAAAAGGTATTAACCGGTTCCCGACCGGCACACGACGATGTACGTCGGCAGAATGGCACAGAGAGGCAAATGGGCGTACAGGTATGTCCCTTTGAATTTGCCGCCATGCCATCGCACACGCGTGCCGGTCGGGACCTCCGTGAGTCTGATCGCGGGTCCTGCAAACTCGATCGCCATGGGGATACCCGCAGTCGTCTCACGGGGAGGCTGAATGGGGAATGCTGATGTAAACAGCATCTCCCCGTTCTGCCTAGCAACAAGTGACACTGATCTCTGCTCCCTGTGATTGGAGCAGAGATCAGTGATCTGTAAAACACAACCAGCTCCCCACTGTTAGAAACACGCCCCTAGGACACACTTAACCCCTACACTGCCACCTCCTGGTTAACCCCTTCACTGCCAGTGTCATTTACACAGGAATCAGTGCATTTGTATAGCACTGATTTCTGTATAAATGACAATGGTCCCAAAAATGTGTCAAAAATATCCGACGTGTCCGCCATAATGTCGCAGTCACAATAAAAAAAAAAAATCGCTGATAGCCGCCATTACTAGTAAAAAAATAAATATTAATAAAAATGCCATAACACTATCCCCTATATTGTAAACACTATAACTTTTGCGCAAACCAATCAATAAACGCTTATTGCGATTTTTTTACCAAAAATATGTAGTAGAATACGTATCGGCCTAAACTGAGGCAAAAAAATATATTTTTTATATATTTTTTGGGGATATTTATTATAGAACAAAGTAAAAAAATATTTTTTTCAAAATTGACGCTATTTTTTTGTTTACAGCGCAAAAAATAAAAACCGCAGAGGTGATCAAATACCACCAAAAGAAAGATCTATTTGTGGGAAAAAAAGGACATCAATTTTGTTTTGGAGCCATGTCGCACGACCGCGCAATTGTCAGTTAAAGCGACGCAGTGCCGAATCGCAAAAAGTGCTCTGGTCTTTGACCAGCAAAATGGTCCCAGTCTGAAAGTGGTTAAAGAGGCAGCAGTAACTGAAAAAGCATTCCACCATGGATCACTTTTCAGAGGGGAGGTAGAGAACCTTCTACCTGAATGAAAGAAGACTATTTGGGACACATTACTGTACATGGCGTGCATTAGACTAGATTACCTCTTCTTTGGCAATCCTCATGTCGTCGGTCACCTCGGAGAAGACAGTGGGCTTAATGAAAAATCCTCGCTCTCCAACGGCGGATCCACCACACTCCAGTTTGGCTCCTTCATCTTTCCCGCTTTGAATGTACTCCAAAATTTTATCGAATTGCTCCTGGTCAATCTAAGAGAACCCAACAGAAAAGTCACATTCACAATTATGATCACTGGAGACCACATGGTGGTGAGCACTCCAACTCAACCTGATCAAAAAGACTCAAGTTGGCCAAAAAGGCTTAACTCCAAAGCCTCGTACACACGATCGGATTTTACGCAGACAAAAACCTCAGACTTTTGTCCTGAGGACGTTGGCCAGGAACTTGTCTTGCATACAAACGGCAAGGAATTGTCGGCCAACAAACACGAACGTAGTGACATACTACGTGGTTTTTCAGCTCTTTAGCGCCACCCTTTGGGCTCCTTCTGCTAATTTCGTGTTAGTAGAAGTTCGGTGAGTGTTGATTCGTGCTTTTCATTTGGCGCTTTTCATTTGGCGCTTTTCATTTCGCTCATTTAAGTTTGTTTCTGAACGGCCGTTCGTCAACCAGCCATGTTGCAGAACCGGAAGAGATAACGTGCTATTTACAATTGGCCTTGGAGTTATTGCTTTGACCCAACTCCAGTCCATGAATAGGAGGAGGAGGATTTCTTGGACCAAAAACTGGTTGCTTTATTAATCGTGACCAATTATGTCATATGCCTTTGCTGCGGGAGCTCCAGGAGAATAATCCGGATGATTTTCGGAATTATCTCCGGATGACGGACCCCTGCTTTCACCAACTCTTGGCATTGGTGACCTCCTATATTAAGAAGCCGGACACATGCATGGGGCTTTTATTTTATTTTTTGGTTGAATAATAATGATTTGATTTGGTATATTTTCTATATTTTTGGATGCACAGAATGCATTTTTTGGTTAAGTTCTATTGGCAGATAGCATGTCTAATTTTATTTGTTTTCTTTTTTTAATGCACAATAAAAATATTGTGGAGAATAATACTTGGCTGTGTGTTTTACTTCAAATGACACTTTGGGAGTAGGCAGTTACATTTTAAAAAATACAATGTAAAGTTAACAAGTTATCAAAAGTTATAGTTAAAGTTATCAAAGATACATCATAGTTGTATCTTTGATCTTAAAAACAACAGGATAATGGTTTGCCTTTGCAACAACTTGCCCAGAAAAAACAAAAAACCCATAATAATATTATTATTCTTGATATCACTAGAAAAAAAAAGCCTTTGAAAATCAGTTTGCAATAACTCCATCAGTATCACCAGCAAAGCAGCTTCATTATTATCCCATTAAAGAGGAAGAGAATTGTGCGCTGCATTTGGAGATTTCATAATTTTCCGCGTCACGAATGTTAATTCTCCATTACGAACGCTAGTTTACAAGACCGACCGCTTCCGGCTCGTCCGTGCTTCCGAGCATGCGCGTTTGTACTTCGGACTTTTGTCCGATGGACTTGTGTACACACGCTCGGAAAATCCGACAAAAGACATTTGTCCGCGGAAAATTTTAAAGCCTGCCATTCAACATTAGTCTGCGGAAAATCCGACAACAACTGTCCGATGGAGCGTACAAACGGTTGGATTTTCCGCCAACAGCCTGTCATCACACAATTCCCGACGGAAAATCAGATCGTGTGTACGAAGGCTTAAGAAGCAGCAGGAAAGGTGTTCCAGCAGAGGTGTAACTAGAACCTTCAGGGCCCTGGTGCAAAAAAACAAAAAAGCCCCCCCGACCCCCAATGGCAGAACGCCAGAGACGCAAGTGTGGCCTGGTTGTTCTGCCACTGGTGTCAGTATTTTTTATTGTGTTTTTTCTTTCTTTCTTTTTTTTTTTTTTTTTTTTACCATTTCATTTTTTTTTGCTTACAATTTTATTATTATTATTTATTTATTATATATATATATATATATATATATATATATATATATATATATATATATATATATATATATATATATATATATATATGTATGTATATATATATATATATATATATATATATATATAATTTTTTTTTTTAGGACCCCTGTTGTGGGGCTTTGGCTAGATATCAGGGGTCTAAAAAGATGTTTCACCTTTGAGACAGAGAAATGAGATTAAAGTGATTGTAAACGATCACCTTGTAAGAAAACCCGTTCAGTTTAAAGTGGAGCTCCACACACAAAATTAACTTTACATTAATCAACTGCAAAAAGCATCAGCATTTTTTTTTTTACATACTTTTTCAGGGCTGTTGCAATGGGGTCCCTTGTAATCTGCCCCCTTCCTCTCTGCATCTCCATGACATCATTTCCCTCTGCACCTGTGTTCACTAGTGCTCCTGGGAGATGTGCGTCCTCATTTCCCAGGAGTCAGCGGGCAGCGCCGAGGGCTGGAATCGCTGCTAAATGAGCTTACTGCGCATGCGCGAGAATGGGCAGGCTGGTTTATTCGGCTGCACCGAATCCCGCAAGTTTATGCTTCGCCTGCCCACAAGCAAGATGGGAACGCCCGAGCATAAGGAATATAAGGTGAGTTTTTAAATAAAACAGTAACTAAAGCGGCGCTATTTATCATATGAACCAATGCAAATGCATGGGCCCCCTGGAGCATGGCACTGAGTCACAATTGCAACTGTTGAAAACACCATCTCTGTGCCCCAGGTTCAAAGGTGGGACATCCCAAGACCACCAGATTACTGATAGAAGATGGAGGGGGTGGATTGGTACACTACAATTATACAGTATCTCAAAAAAGTGAGTACACCCCTCAAATTTTTGTAAATATTTTCTTCTATCTTTTCATGTGACAACACTGAAGAAATAACACTTTGCTACAATGTAAAGTAGTGAGTGTACAGCTTGTATAACAGTGTAAATTTGCTGTCCCCTCAAAATAACTCAACACACAGCCATTAATGTCTAAACCGCTGGCAACAAAAGTGAGTACACCCCTAAGTGAAAATGTCCAAATTGGGCCAATTAGCTGTTTTCCCTCCTCTGTGTCATGTGACTCGTTAGTGTTACAAGGTCTCAGGTGTGAATGGGGAGCAGATGTGTTAAATTTGGTGTTATCGCTCTCACTCTCTCATACTAGTCAGTGAAAGTTCAACATGGCACCTCATGGCAAAGAACTCTCTGAGGATCTGAAAAAAGAATTGTTGCTCTACATAAAGATGGCCTAGGCTATAAGAAGATTGCCAAGACCCTGAAACTGAGCTGCAGCACGGTGGCCAAGATCATACAGCGGTTTAACAGGACAGGTGCCACTCAGAACAGGCCTCACCATGGTTGACCAAAGAAGTGGAGGTCACGTGCTTAGCGTCAGATCTAGAGGTTGTCTTTGGGAAATAGACGTATGAGTGCTGCCAGCGTTGCTGCAGAGGTTGAAGGGGTGGGAGGTCAGCCTGTCAGTGCTCAGACCATATGCCGCACACTGCATCAAATTGGTCTGCATGGCTGTCATCCCAGAAGGAAGCCTCTTCTAAAGATGATGCACAAGAAAGACCACAAACAGTTTGCTGAAGACAAGCAGACTAAGGACATGGATTACTGGAACCATGTCCTGTGGTCTGATGAGACCAAGATAAACGTATTTGGCTCAGATGGTGTGAAGCATGTGTGGTGGCAACCAGGTGAGGAGTACAAAGACAAGTGTGTTTTGTCTACAGTCAAACATGGTGGTGGGAGTGTCATGGTCTGGGGCTGCATGAGTGCTGCCGGCACTGGGGAGCTACAGTTCATTGATGGAACCATGAATGCCAACATGTACTGTGACATACTAAAGCAGAGCATGATCCCCTCCCTTCAGAGACTGGGCCGCAGGGCAGTATTCCAACATGATAACGACCCAAAACAAACCTCCAAGATGACCACTGCCTTGCTAAAGAAGCTGAGGGTAAAGGTGATGGACTGGCCAAGCATGTCTCCAGACCTAAACCCTATTGAGCATCTGTGGGGCATCCTCAAAAGGAAGGTGGAGGAGCGCAAGCTCTCTAACATCCACCAGCCCCGTGATGTCGTCATGGAGGAGTGGAAGAGGACTCCAGTGGTAACCTGTGAAGCTCTGGTGAACTCCATGCCCAAGAGGGTTAAGGCAGTGCTGGAAAATAATGGTGGCCACACAAAATATTGACATTTGGGCCCAATTTGGACATTTTCACTTAGGAGTGTACTCACTTTTGTTGCCAGCCGTTTAGACATTAATGGCTGTGTGTTGAGTTATTTTGAGGGGACAGCAAATTTACACTGTTATACAAACTGTACACTCACTACTTTACATTGTAGCCAAGTGTCATCTTCAGTGTTGTCACATGAAAAGATAGAAGAAAATATTTACAGAAATGTGTAGGGTGTACTTACTTTTGTGAGATACTGTATATATTTCTATATGTGGCTCTGGCCGTACCTGAGGACCATGTTCTGTTTTGAAATCAAATGGATCTCCGAGAATCCGTCTCTTGGCATAGTCCACGCTGCGTCTCACGAACTCTGGGTACACGGATTCCTCCACGTAGACCCTGGAGGCTGCCGTGCAGCACTGGCCTTGGTTGAAGAAAACTCCTTGATGGGCACATTCCACAGCCAGCTCCACTGCAAGACAGAGAACATTGGATTGGAGCATTAGGAAAGCATCTTCTTCCATTAGTTAAAGTATACCTAAAGGCAAAATTTTTTATTTTTTTTTTCGTTTTGGATAGAGTGGAGAAACATTAGAAAACCTGGCAGTTTTTTTTTTTTTATTGCATTCCGTGCCCCCATTAGAGAGATTCACCCTATATGTCCTGTTAACCATTTTTACCAAAAGTGAAAGAAAATCCGAAAATTTTAGGTTGTCTCCAGACTGGCATGTACTGGCAATCTGGACTACAGGGAGTTTCCCGGTGGGCCGATGGCTCAGTGGGCCACTCTGATGTAAGGGGGTGCTGTTGATGGGACACTCTGATGTAAGGGGGTGCTGGTGGGACACTCTGATGTAAGGGGGTGCTGGTGGGACACTCTGATGTAAGGGGGTGCTGGTGGGACACTCTGATGTAAGGGGGCTGCTGATGGGACACTTAAAATGTAAGTGGGCCGGTCTGGATGAAGTCCAGGGACAAATTTCTGTCCCAGTCCGGCCCTGTCTCCAGAACAGTAATGGGGGAAATCTTCCATTGGGGACACTAGCTCTGATGACACACTGGGATTCCCTCACTTGGGAGGGATTTCCTCTCACTTCCTGTTCTGGCTATGGGACAGGAATGGAAATCTCCCCAACAGGACACAGAGGCCATAAAATGAACCTGGACAGGGGTCATAACACTCCCATACTCCATCCAATAAAAAGGTTTGCCTTTAGTTCTACTTTAACCGCTTCCCGACCAGCGCACGCTGATATACGTCGGCAGAATGGCACTGGTGGGCAAAAGGGCGTACAGGCCCCCTTTAAGATGCGGCGCTGCGTTCTCCGTCATTGTGACCGAAGGTCCCGCGATCGATGTCCGCCGGGCGCCCGCGATCGAGTCACGGAGAGGTAGAACGGGGAGATGCTTCTGTAAACAAGGCATTTCCCTGTTTTGCCTAGTGACAGGACAGAGATCACTACTCCCTGTCTTCGAGAGCAGTGATTGCGGTCATGTGTGCTGTAGCCCATCCCCTACAGTTAGAATCACTCCCTAGGTCACACTTAACCCCGTCATTGACGTGGTGACAGACATTGACGTAGGTGACAGACGAAAAACAAGCTCTGGACTGCAGCACTCTTCAGAAGACCACTTTCTTTTATTGGAAAATCACATCACAGCTCAACAAGCACAGCGAAAAATGAAAAATTGCTGATGTTTCGCACTAGCTGTAGTGGCTATGAATAAGCACTACAGCTAGTGCGAAACGTCAGCAATTTTCCCTTGTTCGCTGTGTTTGTTGAGCTGGGATGTGATTTTCCAATAAAAGAAAGTGGTCTTCTGAAGAGTGCGGCAGTCCAGAGCTTGTTTTTCATCTGTTGCTAGTGGTAATAGCCAGCACATGTGGCTTCCCATCCGAAGAGACAGTTTACAGCCTGCATGTGTGCTCCTGGAGCGGTGAGATCCCTTCTCCTTCATCGCCCCCTAGTGGTTAACCCCTTCCCTGCCAGTGTCATTTACACAGTAACAAGTGCATTTTTATAGCACTGATCGCTGTATAAATGTGAATGGTCCCAAAATAGCGCCAAAAGTGTCCGATGTGTCTGCCATAATGTTGCAGTCACGATAAAAATTACTGATTGCCACCATTATGAATGAAAAAAAAAAAAAAAAAATGCCATAAAACTATCCCCTATTTTGTAGATGTGAAAACTTTTGCGCAAACCAATCAATAAACGGTTATTGCGATTTTTTTTTTACCAAAAATATGTAGAATACGTATCAGCTTAAACCGAGGGAGAAATATGTTTTTTTTTATATATTTTTGGGGGATATTTTGGGGATATTTATTATAGCAAAAAAGAAAAAAATAATGTTTTTTTTTTTCAAAATTGTCTCTGTTTTTTTTGTTTGTAGCGCAAAAAATAAAAAACGCAGAGGTGATCAAATACCACCAAAAGAAAGCTCTATTTGTGGGGGGGGGGGGGGGGGAAGACATCAATTTTGTTTGGGTACAACGTCGCACGTCTGCGCAATTGTCAGTTAAAGCGACGCAGTGCCGAATCGCAAAGAGTGCTCTGGCCTTTGGGCAGCCAAATGGTCCGGGGGTGAAGTGGTTAAAAAGCTGGTGGTGGTGGTGTGTACAAGCAATAAGAATTATTGAGAAGCACGGTGATATGATAATAACACTGGAGCACTACTATCAAGATTGATATTGATTTATGGGACGTTTACTATGACATTATTGATGATTTTTAATTTTATTGCATGTATACATAGCACTTGATATAGCATTGAATTATCACTGTAGTAGCGCTGCACTGTGTGTATGTGTGTGTGTCTTTTGGTACACATTATATATGTATATATACACACACAGTATATATATATATATATATATATATATATATATATATATATATATATATATTAGCCGCTATATACTTTAAGTGAAATTACTACACTTAAAAAAAAAAATTATATATATATATATATATATATATATATATATATATATATATATATATATATATACACATATACACACACACACACATTATATATATATATATATATATATATATATATATATATATATATTTTTTTTTTATTTTTTTTTATTATTTTAAATTGTAGTGATTTCACTTAAAGTGTATAGCGGCTGCAATTTTGCACTTGATTAATTATTATTGTGGCGCTGATTGTTTCACACATTTGTATACAAATGGCCATAATGTCTTCATTCATCCATCCCTTCTCATGAATTTTCACAATAATACCAGGTGCCTCTCCACCTCCAACGGGATGTGTTCCAATCAGTTTGGATGCCAGTTACATAAGGCTCATGATTGGAGGAAGCCTGTTTGCAGAGACAAGCTATCGTCCGTTTTGCTCGTGATTGGAGGCCAGTGATTGGAGGCTAGCTATTGGAGGCCAGTGATTGGAGGAAGCCTGTTTGCAGAGACAAGGCACGGGGAGTTTCGCAACCGCGCGGTTCTCTCCTCGGCTTACTTCCATTAATAAGATGACCCTCAATTTTTAGTCGAATGATTTTAGACAAAAGTAGCTTCTTATGCCGCATACACGAGATCGGAATTTTTGGCCAGCAAAAGACAGATGAGAGCTTTTCATCAGAAAATGCGACCGTGTGTATGCTCCATCGGAATTTAGCTGTCCGAATTCCCGCCAGCAAAAATTTGATAGCATGTTCTCAATTTTCCTGGCGGAAAAACTTTCTATCGGAAATTCCCATATGCAATTCCGATGCGCAAAAACTCACGCATGCTCAACTACGAGACGGAAGCTATTGGCTACTGGGTAATGAACTTCCTTTTTCCAGTCCCGTCGTACGTCGCCGCGTTCTTGGTGGACGGAATTTGGTGTGACGGTGTGTAGGCAAGACAGTTTGAGCGGAATTCTGTTGGAAATTCCGACGGGAAAAACCATCAGAGCTTTTTTCCGACGAGAATTCCGATCGAGTGTATGCAGCATTAGACACGGAAAAATACAGTACTTGTTGTTATACATTTTACTTGTTGAATAGGACCACATTGGGCAGCACAGTGGCTTAGTGGTTGGCACTTCTGCCTTGCAGCGCTGGTCACATAACATTGGCACATGAATCTCACACAGTGTGCAGGAAGTCGTTTCTGTTCTAATGTTAGTAATGTAACAAATGTTTAAATACTTTAATACAATTTTGATTGTTTAAAAAAATAAAAATGTATCGGATGCAACTCACTGTCGGCGTCTTTAAACACAATACATGGATTTTTGCCACCGAGCTCCAGGGTGACGCGCTTCAAATTGCTGGCAGAAGCGGCTTCTTTAATCAGTTTGCCAACCTGTGTGCAGATAGATTACATATCAACTTCAACAGAACGGCAACACCTGCGTCATCTATAGATAATTACAATAGGTATTCCTATTGTATATGATGGCAGAGTCCCTTAGATTGGACTATACCCTATGAAGGTAGAGCCGTCATGAGACCAATCCAAGGCTTGCCATGGACCTCATTTTGTAAATGCAATAAAACCCAACCTTTCTGTCCTTAATACACTCTGGCTCACTGACCCCTGTGTACATGTAGAAGAAATGAGGATAAAGGAGCGCCCGGGGATCAAAGAAGTAATTAAATTGTTTTTTATTTGTAGTTTCAGCAATAAAAAGATCCCAAAGCATTTTGGGGGACTAGAGACTCCCCCTTCATCAGGGCTGCTAGCAAAAATAGTAGTGGAATGGTCCTGTTGTAGGGTGCCTTTGGCATGTGGATTTCATCTCCGGCGCTGTCCCCTGCAGACACACAGCCCTTCAGCCCAGTGTTGGCCCTCTTTTCGTTTTGAATGAGGGCCATTCAAACGAAAAGAGGGCCAACGCTGGATCACCAGGCACTCTTTATCCTCCTTTCTTCTACCTCACACAGTAAGGACAAACACCGAGGTAGCAGCCCATAGTAGAGCTCATCACCACCACTTTTCAAACTGGGCACAGACTTCTGGAAACAAATTCTTTCCTTCTGCCCACACCCTGCCATACCACTACTATTCCTTTATATTGGCTTTTAAAATTGACATATGCAGCAATTCAAAAATTAGATGAAAGTTTTATCACTGAGAATCACTTTTCAAAGATAAAAAGTTAATTTTATATACAAATATATATATCAGACCAAAATGAGGGACAAATGAGGAGGAAAGAGGGACAGAGGGACATTGCTCCAAATCAGGGACATTCCCTCAAAATCAGGGACAGTTGGGAGCTATGGATTTGGCAAGTACAAAATAGAGGTCGACCGATATGGGTTTTTCTCTGGCCGATGCCGATACCGATATTTAGAAATCGCCACGGCCGATGGCCGATATATGATGCCGATTATTTATTTCTTTTTTCCCCTTCATCTCATAAAATCTAACAGTTAGACACCTTTCCCACTGGGGCGTTTTTCAGGCGCTTTAAAATAGCGCCTGTAAAGTGCCTGCAAAACGGCTCCCCTGCAGTCTTTGTGGAAGCCCCGAGTGCTTTCACACTGAGGAGATGCGCTGGCAGGACATTAAAAAAAAGTCCTGCAAGCAGCATCTTTGGAGTGGTGTATACCGCTCCTCCACCACTCCTGCCCATTGAAATGAATGGGCACCGCTGCCGAAGCACCTGCAATGCGATTTGGCAGCGGCGCTTCACGGGCACATTTAACCCCTTGCTGGGCCGCTAGCTGGATTATAAGTTCCCCCGCTAGCAGCCGAATAGCACCGCTAAAATGACGGTAAAGCGCCGCTAAAACTGGCAGCATTTTACCGTCAACGCCTGCTCGCTCCAGTGTGAAAGCAGCCTTAAGTGATACAGAAAATTTCTTACATTTATTTAACAAAACAAACATCCAAACAGTTCACTTGTATGTATAATTTAGAATGAAATATATAATTTTTATATATATATATATATATATATATATATATTTTATATATATTACACAAAAACAGGTAATCAAAACTTTTGGATGAAAAAAAATGGGCTAACTTTACTGTTTTTTTTTTTTTTTTAATCTGTGTATTTTTTCCCCAAAAAAATTGAGTTTGAAAGGCCGCTGCGCAAATACCGTGTGACATAAAATATTGCAACAACCGCTATTTTATTCCCTGGGATCTCTGCTAAAAATATATATATAAGTTTTGGGGGTTCTAAGTGAATTTCTAGCACAAAATACAGGATTTTTATTTGTAAGCATCAAGTGTCAAAAAAGATTTAGTCTTTAAATGGTTAAACTGAGAACTCTACACGCTGAGTTGAGTTCATTCATTCAGAAGTGTAAACATTGTATCTTTTTGATCTTTTCTTGGCAGACTGCCCAGAGAGGAGACAAGTCACTTCACTCAAGTCTCCAGGCAACTTGCACTGACTTCTATTACTGAAGTCATTTGCAAGTCGCGCTGAATATATCATCAGCCTTTTTTAACAGCACAATCGGCCGATGCCGATTAATTAAAAAACGCCAAATATCAGCCGATATATCGGTTGACCTCTAGTACAGAATCTCAGTATATATAAAATAATATGCAAAGTGGTTGGAGGAAAGCTTCAGAATGAAAAAGATGTTTTTATTACAGATAATGTGAGCATACAAACTGCAGTTCCTCTCTATCACTAGCCTGCCTTGTTCTGGGACACCGTCATATGATGGCCTGCCAGAGCAACCGCCCTTGTGCGACCCGGGATAGGGGGGGGGGGTGTCACAGCGCGGCAGCCATGCCGTGTTGCTAGGACGCGGCGCGACCCTGATCTGTGTAAAGAGCCATGGCCGCAGCTCTTTAACCATGTGATCGGTTGTGTCCAATCGCACCCAGTTACATGTAAACACAGAGATGCCGGTAATCGGCGCTCCTCGCCTCACACTGACAAAGTGTGACGAGAGGAAAGCTGGTCAGCTGCATCTCCTCACAGAGGACATCTAGGAATGTAATCAGGGCACTGATCATCAGTGCCCTGATTAAAAGTGCCAGCAATGCCACTGCCAGCAATAAGTACCAAACCAGTGCCCACAATTGGCACCAATCTGTGCCCACAAGTGCCAGCAATCAATGCCCATCACTGCTGCCCATCAATGCTCATCACTACTTCCCATCAATGCCACCTATCAATGCCTATCCGTGCCTACCAGTGCTGCCTATCTGTGCCCACCAGTGCCACATATCTGTGCCCACCAGTGCCACCTAACTGTGCCCAGTGACCACCAGTGCTCATCAGTGCCACAAAGTGCAGCATATTTCTGCCTCCTCATCAGTGCCACCTAATCAGTGCCCATAAGTGCAGCATCATCAGTGCCCATAAATGCCACCTCATCAGTGCCATCAGCGCAGCCTATCAGTGCTGCCTCATCAGCGACCATCAGTGAAGGAGAAAATTTACTTATTTACAAAATGTACTGACAGAAGAAAAACTTTTTTAATTTTTTCTAAATTGTTGGTCTTATTTTTTTGGAAAAAAAAACAAACAGTAGTGATTAAATACCACCAAAAGAAAGCTCTATTTGTGTGAAGAAAATTATAAAAATATCACATGATTATTTGCATGACCGCGCAATTGTCATTCAAACTGTGACAGCACTTGAAAAATGGCCTGGGCAGGAAGGGGGTGTAAGCAGGGGCGGACTGACAACTCATGGGGGCCCCCGGGCAATAGGAGACTATGGGGTCCCCGAGCAATAGGAGAAGATTATGGGGCTCCTGGGCAATAGGAGATTATGGGGGCCCTCCAGGCAATAGGAGATGATGGGGCCCCCCAGGGCAATAGATTATGGGGACACACAGTATACATACACACACATACAGTATACACACAAAGAATACACATTCACACCCCGAAAAGGTACTGGAGGGACGGAGCAGCTATAATCTTGGGATTTTTTTAAAAACACAGATTTTTACATACTGTCCCTGGTTTTATTGAGGCTGGCAACCCTGATGGGGCCCCTTAGTGGCATGGGGCCCTTGGCCAGTGCCCGAGTACCCGAATGGTCAGTCTGCCCCTGGGTGTAAGTGCCTGGTATTGAAGTGATTAAAGAAGAACAAGCGGCAGACCAGGTAAGCAATCAGGCCAGCTGATATAATGGATACTAAAAATGTAGACTTTGATATATATTAGATTTTATATAATCACACACATAGGTTGGACTTGATGGACTTGTGTGCTTTTTCGACCTCACCTACTATGTAACTATGATCACTTTAAATGGCCCCTCTTGTATGTTTGCCACGCTCATTTATTTCTAGTGTTTATTTTACTAACCTCTGTGGAACCAGTGAAAGCGACTTTGTCTATGTTGGGGTGGTGGGAGATGGCAGCTCCAGCGGTTGGTCCATATCCTGGCACTATATTAACAACTCCTGGAGGGAACCCGGCCTGCAAGAACAGAAAGACAAAGAGCTATAAATATTGGCAAACAGAAGACACCGGAGATCCCAGAAGTGGTAGCCGCACACTTGAACGTCTGTGGCATAAGGCAAAGTCCCAGCAAGGCTTCACCCAGTATAAATCTGCCCCTCCAAAAAATACAATCCATGCACCCATACTGCCAAACATTACCACCCTCTCACTCAGTCCCCCTCAACTCTTCTACCTTCAACCTCCTGGCCCTTTAAGTGGTTTCAGATGGCAGAAGGCGGGGCAGGGTTTTACGATGATGTGATCACTATAATTGGCTGTCACGGCCGTCACATGATCGGAAAGCTCCAGATTGCAAGCAGCGATTGGGAATTTTCCATTAGCCGCTGGGAGCGCGCAGGGTGTGCGCTCTCAGCACAGCTGTTATTGTAATGCAGTACTCAAATATATACGACTGCTCGGCACCAAGGCTCACCCGCCGAGAAGCTGTATATTTGCGTTCTGTGGGCGTCAAGAGGTTAGCTCTCTATTTTGTCCTTTGCGGCCTCCTCCCACTAAGTCCCTTACTGGCGGGGAGTAGGGTTGCCACCTGTCCGGGATTCACCCAGACAGTTCGGGTTTGGAATCACGCGTCCGGGTTTCAGACTGCCTGAAACCCGGGCACATTATTCAGACTGGACTATGGCTTCCCAGCAGGGTTGCTGGCTGCAGTTGTCTAAGCTGAGAGTGTCTGTTGCACTCTTTTTCATGCTGCCCAAAGCCCTCCCCCCAAACACACACACAGACAGGAGAGGAGAGAGGGCTCGATCTGCACCTCTTCCTCCCACCCCTACCCCTCTGTGTCTGCCCACACTCCTTAGAAAAGGAAAGTTGGGGCCGCTAATTTGAAGTCCAGCAGCCTCAGATACATCTGGATGAGAGGTGCTGACTGCCAAGGGGTGAGTGAGCTCACCATCCATCTCTATCTGTGACTGAAGTCTCCCCCTTCTCTCTCCTGCCTCTGAGTGAGTACACTAATGTAAATTAGGGTTCTCAGAGCACCCCTTACATCAGAGTCCCCCTTTACACCAGAGGCCACAGTGTTCCCCCTTTACATCAGAGTCCTCTCTGTACATCAGAGCATCCCTTATGTTGGAGTCCCCAGAGTTCTCCCTTACATCAGAGTCTGCAGAGTCCCCCCTTACAGTGAAAAGGAACTCTGCAAGTTTAGATGTAAAAGGGGAACTCTGTGGAATCTGATTTAAAGGGGGCTCTTGTTATTAACTTCATATGATTAGAAATGTTATTTAATAAAAAAAAAAAAGGATGTCGTCTGAGGCGTGGCCATCAGAATAGGATCTTTTAGTATCATTTGCTTTGTATTGGCTTTCTATATGATTCATTGTATCACATAGGGATTTTTGTTTTACACACCCATTTCTCACTGTTTACCTATTCATTAGTTGTCCTGAGTAGGTGACCTTTATGCAGTTTTCTAGCAGCGCCAATACCCCTTTTGTGATTATCATTCTCTTCTCTATGCCCCCAAAAAATGCAAGAACGACGTCACCAAGCAGTTAATAACCCGATTTTGTAGTCAGCACTCACAGGTCAGGAGGATCATGGCAAAATACTGGTAATTTGCTGAGCATGGACTCCACCCTCAGCCCTTTTGTGCCAGATAAACCAGCCATCACTTACAAACCTGCAAAATCGGTCGGTGATCAATTGGTACACAGTGAATTCAAGGGCAGTACCAGTAAAGACCCTTGTGAGTATCCTGGCACCTTTTGTTGTGGGTGGGTGCAATTATGGCCAATATATGTGCACCGCCAAGACAATTTGTTTACCTATTGGTGCAGTTTTTAGGCACAGACACTATGCAAACTGTAAAACGATCGACGTGGTATATCTCCTGACCTTTGAGTGCCGCTCTTTCTATGTGGGTAAAACCATTCAAGAGTTTTGGAAAAGAGCATATCGCCACATTTTGAGCATGAAATCGAAGAATCCTTATCTCCCATGGGGGTACCATGTTATATCCCATGGCGGCGCCATGCTATATCCCATGTGGGGGCGCCATGTTATATCCCATGGGGGCACCATGTTATATCCCATGGGGGCGCCATGTTATATCCCATGGGGGCGCCATGTTATATCCCATGGGGGCGCCATGTTATATCCCATGGGGGCGTCATGTTATATCCCATGGGGGCAACAAGTTATACCTGTACATAATGGCAAATTGTTTTTGGGTGGTTGGGAAAAATAATTCTTCTTTTTCCAACTCTCCCTTTCTCAATATAGGGATTTGCCATATACGCATTTATTTTATTTTCTTTTGTAATAATGTACCATTATAATCAGTATTCTCTATGATGAGTTTTTCCTCTCTCTCTGCCTTGTCTAGTAATCACTGTACAGATTTGCATTTTGATCTCCTTGTGCTATTTTGCATATATATATTTTGCATGTTTTTTTTTTTTATTGCATTTTTTTCTTTTTCCAGAGTTTTGTGGACTCCAGCCCTGCCCTGTCCTTCACGATCGTCATGGACGTGCACGCTCTACCTCCATTCCCCAGTGATCGTCCACCCAGCATGCCCAGGCCACTTGCTGCTTTTCACCTCGTGGCAAATGTTTCCATCCCATGGGCCTCTCTGTTTTTGGCATTGGTATGCATCGTGGCTTTACGGTGTTGCTTAGCAACCCTGTCGGTCCACGCTCTGTCCTCTGCCAATCTTGGCCCCTGTGCACATCGGGGGGTGGATGACGAGGGACACAGCCACACCTCCCTGTGCCTGCTCCACGTGCCCGGGGACCGGTGTCTTGTCGAATACTGTCCCCCGTCGGATAGTGTCCGCCCTGTACTGCGCTTAAGACACCGAAAGTCTCCGAAGATGAACGGCGCCTGCGCACTGAGGCACTCCAGGTTCAAGCCCCAAGTGGACATGGAGTCAGATTAAAAAATTGTAGAGCGAAGCGAGGCCTTGCCCGAAGTGTGGCGAGGGGTCCTGTTACTAAGTGCTACCGTATGTCCACTTGCATGGTGGGGCTTGAATCTGGACTCAGGGCAGAAGGCACTATTAAGTGCGCAGGCGCCGCTCATCTTCAGAGACTTTCGGCGTCTCCTTGTCCTCCGTACTGGGCAAGCGCTGCACCTGCGCAGTACGAGGCGGACACTATTCGATGGGGGGACAGTTCTCGGCAGAACACCGGCCTGAAGCGCAGGTCGCACCCGCTTGCCGTCATTACGTCGCGACAGATGGCACGCCGGTCCGTACGCCGATTGTGTGCGGCGTCTGTATACCGCACCGAGCGGCTTTACTGGCAGCTCTCCCCAACTCAAATCCATCTCAGCTGTAAGTGCGAGCAGGTGGGCGTGGTAGTGATTGGCCGCATACACCTGTTGTGGACTATATAAGCATTCTATACTCTGTCCATCTCCAGGCTGCACCCATGCTGTGTGATCTTCTAAGAATTGGCCAAAGAAACTATCGCCTGGCCACTAAATTTGATAGCAACCCTGCCTAAACATCAAACACCAAATATAAGCTGTATACATGCCCAATAAAGCAGACATCTTTTGAACTCACTTCTTGTATTTCGTGTTCATTGAGGTGTCTCACGGTACTGGGGGGTCTGTGGTGGTCTGCAATATTAACCCTTGGGTGGTCCATCACGTACCTGTAAACCCCTTCAGGTGCTACATCGATGTTTACTAAACCAATACGCAGTGTCTAGTATTACAGTGACTAGTAATTTTGCACCCTTGTTTGGACACATTTTAAGTGTTTTTGATTTGATTACACTATTGAATAATATGTAATATAATTATAATGTAATGTATATAATGTAATATATAACATAATATATAATGTAATAATAATATTAATATATAATGTAATAATATAATGTAATATAATATTTTTTTATATTTTTAAGTGTTTTTGATTTGATTACACTATTGAATAATATGTAATATAATTATAATGTAATGTATATAATGTAATATATAATATAATATATAATGTAATAATAATATTAATATATAATGTAATAATATAATGTAATAATATAATATATTTTTTTATATTTTTAAGTGTTTTTGATTTGACTACACTACTGAATAATATGTAATATAATTATAATGTAATGTATATAATGTAATATATAATATATAATGTATATAATAATAATATATAATAATATAATGTAATAATATAATGTAATATAATATTTTTTTTTATATTTAAAAAAAAAAAATATTTAAGAATTTTAATGCCATCTTTTATTTTAGGGTGGCCCTCCAATTTAAGTGAGTTATTCCTTATGCCCTGTACACACGGTCAGACATTCCGACGTCAAAATCCGTCGGATTTTTTCCGACGGATTTTGGCCCAAACTTGTCTTGCATACACACGGTCGCACAAAGTTGTCGGAAAGTCCGATCGTTCAGAACACGGTGACGTAGAACGCGTACGACGGGACTACAAACGGGCCAGTAGCCAATAGCTTTAGTCTCGTAATTTCTTCTGAGCATGCGTGGCACTTTGTCCTTCGGAATTGTCTACACATGATCGGAATTTAAACGATCGGATTTTGTTGTCGGAAAATTTTAGATCCGGCTCTCAAACTTTGTGTCGGAAACTCAGACGGAAAAAGTCCCGATGGAGCTCACACACGATCGGATTTTCCGACAATCCGATCGCACATTTTCCCGTCGGAAATTGCAAAACAATTGTACCGCTTTGACATTCAAAAATCAGACATAATCAGACCGCCAGGGAGGTTAATGAAACTCCAAGAAATTGTTTTTACCGCGAGTATCAAAACATTTGTTATGGATAGATAGATGATAGATGATAGATAGATAGATAGATAGATAGATAGATAGATAGATAGATAGATAGATAGATAGATAGATAGATAGTAATTATCAGTCCCACCTCTTTTATTAGCGATCCCATGTAGAGAGATGTGAGAGGGGTCTGTTCTGCGGGTTTTATCACCAGTGTATTTCCGCAGCACAAAGCTGGAGCCATCTTCCAGATCAGCATCAGCAAAGGAAAGTTCCACTAAAAACACAAAGCAAAGACACATCAATGATCATAAAACACAATGGAAGTGATGCAGTAAAGTAAACCAGACATGGACGCTGCTTTTAGGCAAATACATTCAACAAATTGGCAAGCAAATGGCAAAAACAAATTCATTGTGAAGCTGAATATCGGAAAAAGAAAAAAGTTTGTAGTTTGAATGATAACTTATTTTTTGGCTAACTTAAAGCAGAGTTCCACTTAAAAATGGAACTTACGCTTTTTGGAATCCCCCCTCCGGGGTCACGTTTGGCTGCACACTCGCGACCCGGTCCTGAGCTCCGTGACCGCGGCCGCGGACCCGATCGCCGCTGGTGTCCCGGGATCGGGTCACAGAGCTGAAGAACAAGGAGAGGTAAGTGTAAACAAACCTCTCCTTGTGCTTCCTACTAAGGCTGTCACTGATCATCTGTTCTCTGTTATAGGGAAAGACGATTAGTGATGTCAGACGCCAAGCCACGCCCCCCTACAGTTAAAAAAACACACACACACTTAACCCCTACACTGCCCCCTAGTGGTTAACCCCTTTGCTGCCAGTGTCATTTATACAGTAATCAGTGCATTTTTAGTCTATTGTATTAGCCCCCGTACACACGGTCGGACATTCTGCCAACCAAATCCGTTGGATTTTGTCCGTCGGATCTTGTCCGAAACTGTTTCAAACACACGGTCGGACAAAGTTGTCGAAAAATTCGATCTTTCAGAACGTGATGAACGTGATTTCGTTACGATGGGACTACGTTCAGGCTAGTAGCCAATAGCTTTGATGTAGGAATTTGATCTGAGCATGCGTGGCACTTTGTCCGATCGGAATTCTCTACACATGATCGGAGTATGTCCTATCGGACCAGTTTGTCGGAAAATATTCCCAACAAGTTGGAAAATTTGGTCCGACGGATATTCCGACGGAAACAGTCCGATGCAGACCACACACAGTCGGAATATCCGACAACACGGTCCGATAGGACACATTCCGACGGATTCTCCAACCGTGTGTACGGGGGTTTAGGGTGCAAAGCTCAAACACACACTACTGATCACTCAATGTTCATTCAGAATGAGAAGGGGATGGTCAATTACATATTTACCGGCCCCTTCCTCTACTCATCCTTGCAGCAACAGCTGGCGGGAGAGGAGAGAAGCTGGTAGCACTGCAGGGGGAAGCGGGGAGCCAGGGAAGTAGGGGGAATCTGGTCTGTAAAGGATGATTAGGGCGTGCCTGTACACAGCTGGCACACCCTGTGTGTATGCCTATGGTGTGACCTTACTTTGTCCCATCTTCTTATGCGCTGTCCACCGGGGACCCACGTTCATGTCACAGAGCGGCAGAATGGGGAGATGCTTATGTAAACAAGGCATTTCCCGGGAGAAGGGATCTCTGTGATGTTCTAGTACAGGGATCCTCAAACTACGACCCTCCAGCTGCTGCGAAACTACACATCCCATGAGGCACTGTAAAATGCTGACATTCACAGACATGACGGGGCATGATGGGAATTGTAGTTCCTGAACAACTGGAGGGCCATAGTTTGAAGACCCATGTTCTAGTAAGACAATCCCCCCACAGTTAGAATCACTCTCTAGGACACACTTAACCCCTTCATCGCCCCCCCCCCCCCCCCAAGTGTTTAAGCCCTTCCCCGCCAGTGTCATTTACACAGTAATCAGTGCATTTTTATAGCACTGAACGCTGTATAAATAACAATGGTCCCAAAATAGTCAAAAATGTCTGATGTGTCCGCCATTATGTCGCAGTCACGAAAAAAATTGCAGATCGCCACTATTACTAATAAAAAAAAAATTATAATAAAAATGGCATAAAACTATCCCCTATTTTGTAGACGCTATAACTTTTGCGCAAACCAATCAATAAACGCTTATTGCGAATTTTTTTTTTACCAAAAATATGTAGAAGAATGCATATCGGCCTAAACTGAGGAAAAAAATTATGTAGGAGAATAGACATCATCCTTTAGAAAGAAATGTGTTTATTTATATATTTTTTGGGGGATATTTATTATAGCGGAAAGTGAAAAATATTGCTTTGTTTTTCAAAATTGTTTACAGCGCAAAAAATAAAAACCGCAGAGGTGATCAAATACCACCAAAAGAAAGCTCTATTTGTGGGAAAAAAAGGACGTAAATTTTGTTTGGGTGCAACGTCGCACGACCGCGCAATTGTCAGTTAGAGCGACGCAGTGCCAAATCGCAAAAAGTGCTCTGGTCAGGAAGGGGGGTAAATCCTCCCGGGCCTGAAGTGGTGCTTCACTAAGCCACTGGGGACACCTAGTGGTCGTGTATGTTTTTGCGCTGTGCACTTTAATTTCATGTAAATAGGGAGCGCGGTTCTTTACAAAATCTTCACTCACAGGTTTCAACCTCACGACGAGCAGCTTCTAAATTCAATGAATTAGTTTACCATTTGCATGGGAAGGGAATGACATCTACCTATTCCCCTGTTCGTACGCATACTTTATAAATACAGCGGCAAGGTGGCTCTGCTGCCGTACCTAGTACGTGATCCCACACTTCCAGGCATGTGGCACGTGCCACCGGCGGCCCGCACCCATTGTGATTAGATATTTTCCGCCCCCGCTCTCTTCTCATTGGCTCACTGGCTTTGATTGACAACAGCAGGAGCCAATGATGCCCACTGTTGTGTCTCAGCCAGGAAGGGGAGTTCCAGCAGTCTAGTCTCCTGTACAACATCGCTTGACAGAGATGGGGCTCAGGTAAGTATTAGGGGGGCTGAGGGGGGCTTCTGTACACAGAAGATTTTTTATCTTAATGCATAGAATGCATTAAGATAAAAAAAAAAAACTTCTGCTTTTACAACCCCTTTGATTTACCCAAAAGAGTGCTGTGTACCCCCACCAGACTACACAATACTCCGCCCCCTCTGTACAAATCTGATTGCAACAATATCCATACAGACCTGATTAGACATGTGCCCTGCCAAATTTTTTTTTTTTTCATTTTTCGTTTCATTATTTTTTAAACATTTTTTTAATTTTTGGGGTCATTCGTTATGATCGCAATTCCTAAATTCCTAAATTCAAAAATTCATAATTTCATAAATTCAAAAGTTCATAATTTCAGAAATTCAAAAGTTCATAATTTCGTAAATTCAAAAATTCATAATTTTGGAAATTCAAAAATTAGTAAATTCGTAAATTCAAAAAATTCATAATTTTGGAAATTCAAAAATTCATAATTTCATAAATTCAAAAATTCATAATTTCGGAAATTCATAATTTTGGAAATTCAAAAATTCATAATTTCAGAAATTCAAAAGTTCATAATTTGGTCAATTCAAAAATTCATAATTTTGGAAATTCAAAAATTCCTAAATTTCTAAATTCAAAAATTTATAATTTTGGAAATTAAAAAATTTATAATTTCGGAAATTCAAAAATTTATAACTTCGGAAATTCAAAAATTTGTAAAATTCTTAAAAATTCGAAAATCCGAAAGTAAATCCGAAAATTAGAAAGAACAAAAATCCGAAAATTCTAAATAGTAACTAACTAATAATAACTAACTAATACTAACTATTAAATTATAGGTATTGGAATTTCGTTGATGAACGTAACCAATCCGAATTTATCCGAAGTTACACATTAACCGAAATAATAAATGCCGCATCTAAACAAATGTAGTGCAATGAATTAATAATAAATAATAATAATAAAAAGTTTTTCTTATTATTGTTATTTATTATTAATTCATTACGTTCCATTTGTTTAGATGTGGCATTCATTATTTTGGATTATTCGGAACTTCCGATTAATTCGGATTCCTTATGTTCACTAACAGACAAATTTGAAAGGAAATTTCGATACCTATAATTTAATAGATAGGTATTATTTCAGTTTTTCAGTTTTTTCTAATTTTTGGATTTCTGAATTTCCGAATAGTTGGGTTTTTGTTAATTCAGAGCTTTCAGAATGAACAAATTTGTCGAAAATTAGTTTTCAACGAATTTGGAATGGATCTCCTGTCCATTATGTTTACATTTTGAAGCCCAGGACTTTTCCTAGGCACAGGATTGAATCCTCGAGGTCTCGGTGATACCTGCTCCCTTTTTGAGGGTTGAGCACCCCAGGCAGTTCACTTCCTACTAATTGCTTTTTGATATATAATGATACATACTACTCTGAAGGCTGGGCGGCCGGGCAAAACTCTCAAACTTTGTTTTTAATGAATACGTGGAATTTTCACCTGTAATGTCACTTGACTGATTACCAATGATACCGCCCACACCCTCGATGAAGGAGATATACATTCTCCGAAACGCGTTGGCTTTAGGAAGCTAAATCACATCATCGCTATCTCTCATAGATGTTAGCTGTCCATACCATATATACACTGTTCTTGTGTTTTTTTTTTTTTTTTTTTTTTTTTTATCTAATGGTGAATTAATAAAAAAAAATTATAATTATTATTTTTCATATGTTTTATGATTGAAGTGCCTTGAAAGTCCCACTATCAAGGGACTTGTTATTATTTATAAGTAGTTCATGCTTGCAACAGGCTTCCAGCAAAGATAATGGGGTTGATTTACTAAAGGCAAATAAACTGGGCATTTTGCAAAGGGCAGTTGCTCCAAAGCTTAGAAAATTAGGTAAAGATTTACTTTGCAAAGAATACCCAATCACATGCAAGGAAAAAAAAAAAAAATCTGCAGTTTTGCCTGCACGTGATTGGATGATGGAAATCAGCAGAACTTCTGCTCATTTACTAATCTCTGGAGCAGCTGCACTTGCAGAGTGCACAGTCTATTCGCCTTTAGTAAATCAGCCCCAAGGAGTCAGTCAATTATCAGTGGAATCAATCATTGACACATACCGGGGTTGATTTACTAAAGGCAAATAGAATGTGCACTCTGCAGGTGCAGTTGCTCCAGTGCTTAGTAAATGAGTTCTGCTGACTTCCACCATCCAATCCTGTGCAAGCAAAAAATGTTTTTTTTTAAACCACTTTAGCTCCGGAAAGGATTTACCCCCTTAATGGCCAGGCCATTTTTTGAGATACGGCACTGCGACGCTTTAACTGACAATTGCGCGGTCGTGCGATGCTGTACCCAAACATGTCATTTTTTTTTCTCACAAATAGAGCTTTATTTTGGTGGTATTTGATCGCCTCTGCGGATTTAATTTTTTTGCGCTATAAACAAAAAAAAGCGTCAGTTTTGAAAAAAACTCACTATTTTTTACTTTTTGCTATAATAAATATAAAAAAAAAAATAAAAAAAATGTCTTCATCAGTTTAGGCCAATATGTATTCTACATATTTTTGGTTTAAAAAAAAATTGCAATAAGCTTATATTGATTGGTTTGCGCAAAAGTTATAGCGTCTACAAAATAGGGGATAGATTTACGGCGTTTATATTATTTATTTATTTTGCTAGTAATGGCGATGATCTGCAATTTTTTTTTATTTTTATTTTTTTTTATTGAGGGACTGCGACATTGTGGCGGACAGATCAGACACCTTTGACACTTTTTTTGGGACCATTGACCTTTATACAGCAATCAATGCCACTGATTACTGTGTACATTGTACTGGCAGCGAAGGGGTTAACACTAGGGGGCGATCAAGGGATTAAGTGTGTCCGAGTGAGGTGTTTCTAAGTGTAGGGGGGTGGACCGCCTGGAAGAAGAGAGATAATGCTGATCCTAACCACTAGGAACAGCAGATCTCTCTCTCTCCAACCCTGTTTACACTGACAGTTCCCTCGTTCTGGCTCTCTGTAGAGAGATTGCGGGTGGCCGGCGGTCATCGCTGGCCACGGGCATAAGCTCTGGGAATTAGTTGCGGGTGTGCGTGCACGCGCCTGCTATATTGATTTAAACGGCCGGCATACAATGACGGTGATTCGCGCAGCCGTGCCAACCTGCGGCAATATGACTGTGGCGGCTGCTTGGCAAGTAGTTAATTCTCTTTGCATGAGATTGGGTACTCTTTAAAAAGTGAAGCTTTACCTTACTTACTAAGCTCTGGAGCAACTGCAGCACAGAATATTTCCCTTTGGTAAATCAACCCCATAGATGTATACTCAGAGAAAAAAAAAAGTTAACAAAAAAAAAAAGAAGAAAAACATGTATACATTTAAAAAAAATAAATAAAAAAAATAAAAAAAGGGCAGATTCAATGGACCGCTTGGTCTTTTTCTTTGACACTTTGATTTTAACTTTATGGTGAACAGAGATCAGTAAACAGAAACAACGTTCAACCTAAGCAGGGTGGATAAAAATCAATTATAAAAAAAAAAAAAAAAGCATATTTTTGTTTATTAATGCAGGCCATCCATGGTCGAATTTCGAACAAATTTTCTTTTCAAAATCAGAAAATTCGTTTTTTTTGTGATCCGATGATGCCACCATTGATTTTCGAAACTCGGCCGACCAAGCCTTCAATTTCACCTCATGTTGCTACAGAAAAGAATTTTCTTGGCCGGGAATCTTCTTTTCTCTCCGTAAATTTTCTTTTATCTCTGTAAATTTTCTTTTCTTATTACGTTTCTCGCACGATTCTTCCATCATTGATTAGAAAATTGTTCGTTTTTCAAAAAATTTCCAACATGTCCGATTCCTCAAATTTTATTTCCGCACGAAAATCGGCTGTTGCTGCAGCCCCACTAATAATGGTGCGAAATTCATATGAAAATTCTTAGATACGATTTTCGAAAGAAAATTCTTTCGAAATTCGAACCGTGTATGGCCAGCATAAATCAGATTTTTTTTTTATTTATATTGATTTTTTTTGATTTTTTTGTTAAATTTATTTTAATAAAATTTTTACAAAGTTACATAGTTAGTAAGGTTGAATAAAGACACCAGTCCATCCAGTTCAACCTGAGTGAGTGTCTACAATTGTCCCCATTATTATTATTATTCAGGATTTATATAGCGTCAGCAATTTACGCAGCGCTTTACAATATAAAAAGGAGACAATACAGTTACAATACAATAAAATAAAAGAGGATTAAGAGGGCCCTGCTCAGAAGAGCTTACAGTCCCTATCCCTGTACATTTCACACTCACATTGGTCCCTACCCTCAAGGAGCCCACAATCTAAGGTCCCCATTCATATACTAGGGCCAATTTTGGACAGAAGCCAATTAATCTACCTGCATGTCTTTGGAGTGTGGGAGGAAACCGGAGTACCCAGAGGAAACCCACGCAGGCACAGGGAGAACATGCAAACTCCAAGCAGGTAGTGTCATGGTTGGGATATGAACCAGCGACCCTTCTTACTGCTAGGTGAGAGTGCTAACCACTACACCACTGTGCAGCCCATTTAAGATACATTCATTCATTCATTCATTCATTTAAGTTCATTCATTTAAGTTCATTCAGCATGAAATGGAGCTTACTTATGTAGCACAGGGCTGCATATTCTGCAATATTAAAATGTTGGTAAACTCATTCAGTGAATCCAAGCTGAGATAACATGCACTGCAATGATGCATTCACACAATTTCACAGTGACCATGAGATAAAACAAAGTTCAGGAATATTCATTTTTTTGTTTTGTTTTGCAATCTATGTACACTACAAACTGTATGATTGAATCAGCTCTGATATCGCTGTTTTACAAACCTGACAGCTTATTATTCTAAATAGAAAAACCTTCATTTTTTTGTAAATATTAAAGATTCTAACTACCACCAAGAAGTCCTTACATTTAAAGAGCACATGTCATTTCAGACCCATCATGGCAGCGCCCGTTAGCGGGCATCCACTCACCTGCTGCCGCCACGTCCCTCACCTTGTTGTGTCACTGCTGCATAACCAGCCGCCCCATTAAAGTGAATGGGACTGTCGGTGAGTCACCAGCGGGTCAGAGGAGGAGCCACCAGCGGGTCAGAGGAGGAGCCACCAGCGGGTCAGAGATGACAGTTGCTCTTTAAAAATCGACTTGATTTAAATCAAATCCACCCTGAACCTAAGTAACACCAAGGGTTGGGATATCATCATATCATGTAATGTTTAAGGTGTTTATAATCCCTTTGGTATATATACAAGGGGTACTTACTGGTGTAATGGCCCCGCACACTCCGATAGGCTCATGTACTGTGTAGCAGAGAAAACTTTCATCTATAAGACAATAATAGGTTATAATAATAAATAGAAACATCACAATAATAATGTCAGTACAAGACATAAAAGATAAATGTGTCTTCTTTCACCATGCATACCAGAATAGCACACCTCCCAAAATTTTGAGATGGGAATGAAGGACACCTACCAGCAAACATATGTAGGAATAGGACACGCCCCCCACCACGCCCCTTTAAAGGAGAATTAACCAAAAAATCAAAACCAAAATTAACCAAATTAAACAAAGGTTTATTAAATCTACAAGGGCTTTTTTTGTACCACTACTATTCCTTTATATTGGCTTTTAAAGTGGTTGTAAACCCTTACAAACCACTTTGACCTACAGGTAAGCCTAGATTAAGGCTTACCTGTAGGTCCAAGAAATATTTCCTAAAACTATACGGTTTAGGAGATATTTACAAAAAGACAGCCACCGCTGTCTACGGCGCATGCGCATGCGCCGTAGACAGCGGCGCGCAGGCACACTGGGCAGGCCTCAGATCGCAGGCGATATGCCGCTCGTGTCGGCTCCTGTGCGCATGCGCGGGAGTGATGTCAACGCGCCTCCGCCGAATCACAGCCCCGCAGCAGCGAGACCCGGAAGCCACTCCGGGATACATGGCAGCGGCGAACACGAAGACGGAGGACCGCTTCAGGGGCTTCGTTCTCAGGTAAGTTATTCATAATGAGCTAGTATGCTATGCTTTACTTCCTCTTTAAAATTGACAAATGCAGCAATTTAGAATTTGGATGAAAGTTTTAGCACTGGGAAACACGTTTTGGAAGATAAAAAGTGCATTTTATATACATCTATATAGATCAGACCAAAATGAGGGACAAATGAGGAGGAAAGAGGGACAGAGGGACATTGCTCCAAATCAGGGACAGTCCCTCCAAATCAGGGACAGTCCCTCCAAATCAGGGACAGTCCCTCCAAATCAGGGACAGTCCCTCCAAATCAGGGACAGTTGGGAGTCAGTTTTAATTTTGGCAGTGAATTTCGATTTAGTTTTAGTCTTCTGCCCTTGTACACACGGTCGGACATTCCGACCACAAAATTGGAAAAAATCTGACGGATTTTGGCCAAAACTTGTGTCGCATACGCACAAAGTTGTCGGAAAATCCGATCGTTCGGAACGAGGCGACGTTCGTTGCGTACGACGGGACTACGTAGAGGCCAGTAGCCAATAGCTTTCGTCTCGTAATTTATTCTGAGCATGCGTGGCACTTTGTCCGTCGGAATTCTCTACAAAACAATCGTAAAAAGTCAGAACGGATTTTGATGTCGGAAAATTTTAGATCCAGCTCTCAAACTTTTTCCATCTGAATTGCCGACTCTGTCGGAATGTCCGACCGTCAGGGGCGGACTGACAACTCATGGGGGCCCTGGGCGATAAGAGATTATGGGGTCCCCCAGGCAATAGGAGATTATGGGGCCACACAGTATACAAACCCACACATACAGTATACACACACAGACACACAATATACACACACAGAATACACATACATACACTGAAAAGGTACTGGAGAGGCGGGACAGCTATAATTTTGGAATAAAAAAAAAAAAAGCACAGATTTTTACATATGTTTTTATTGAGGCTGGCAACCCTGGTGGGGCCCCTTAGTGGTATGGGGCCCTCGGGCAGTGCCCAAGTGCCCGAATGGTCAGTCCGCCCCTGCCAACCGTGTGTAGTCTTAGGACTAAAATGGCATTTTAGTTTTAGTCCCATTTTAGTCTTCTGCAATTGTTTTAGTTTTAGCCGTATTTAGTTGACTAAATCTCCAGTAAATTTTAGTCGACTAAAACTCTAGTACATTTTAGTCCACTAAAACTAATTTTAGTCATCTAAAATCTAATGGGTGTAATTAAATTGTAATGCATCATTTAACATTTCTCTACTATTTACAAACTCATTATATACTGCTGGAGTGAAAAATCAAATATGTTATTATTTATGGTATTGAGGTATGAACATGCACTACAGACCAGTGTTAATTTTGAAGTCAAATTTCAATTTAGTTTTAGTCTTAAGCCCCATACACACGGTCGGACTTGTACAAACTTTTCCGTGGACTTTTGTACAAAGTGTGTTGTCCACAAGTTTGTATTGCATACACACGGTCGGACTTTTTGACAACAAACACGAATGTAGTGACGTCACAACGTACTGACGCCACTTCAAAAGAGGACGTTCAATGACTCCAGCGCCACCTTTGGTCAATTTCTGTATTGTAGTCTGATCTTTTGCATTGGTTCTGAGCATGCGTGTTTGTACCTTGTACAAAAGTCCAATGCTTTTGCGTACACACGGTCGGACTTTGCTCCATCGGACTTTTGTTGCCAGAAAGTTTGTCCGTTCGCACAGCCAACAAAAGTCAGATGAAAACAGAAAAAGTTTGTCCGATGGAGCGTACACACAGTCGGATGTTGCTCCAAAACAGCTAATTTGCATGTTTGTTGTCAAAAAGTCCGACCGTGTGTACGGGCCTTTAGTCTTTCGACTAAAATGGCATTTTAGTTTTTGTCCCATTTTAGTCATCTCAGTTGTTTTAGTCCCATTTTAGTCTTTTGATTAAAATTCCATTTCAGTTTTAGTTGCATTTTAGTCATCTCAATTGTTTTCATGTTAGTAATTTTAGTCGACTAAATTAACACCGTTGGGAGCTATGGAATAGTGTGTGTGATATCCATACAGACCATATCCGACTCGCTTCTATGGGCCAGTTCTCTGGGCACTATGTCTGATATGCTTGCATTTTACTAAAGAATATACCTGCCAAGAAAATTCTATGGGAAAAGGCTCTTAAAGTGGAACTAAAGTCTAAAATAAAAAATAAAAATAAAAAAACTGGGAGCAGGGAGGCTCTTTATCATGCAATGTCCTTTCTGCAATAAAAAAACCTACCTGCCAGCCTTCCGCAGAATGAGTTGTGTATGCTAAGCTCAGTTTACGCTCCGGCCTGTGTGCCAGGATTGCTGCACTCCTGTGCATGCGCGGGAGTGACGTCATTGTGTACTGGCCAATCAAAATAGCTCCAGAAGAAGCTGGGGAGAAGATGCTGGCAGGGGACCCCCTGGACGTTGGACCGCCAAAACGGAGGTAAGTGTTTCAGACTTTAGTACTGCTTTAAATGTATCAGACACAGGGCCGGTGCTACTACTAGGCAAACTAGGCAGCCGCCTAGGGCGCCCTGCTGCCTAGAGCGCCTGGCCACTGATATTTCTACTCTCTTCTCTCTGCAGAAAGCAACTAAGTCTCAGCATCAGCAGGCAGCCATCGCTCCATTCGCACATGGTGTCAGAGGTTGGTGGAGGACTGCTGTGTCTGTGTCCCGACTATTTGATGGGCACTGGTGAGGCTACATTTGATGGGTGCTGGTGAAGCTGCATTGATGGGCGCTGGTGAGGATGCATTGATGGGCACTGGAGAGGCTGCACTGATGGGTGCTGGTGAAACTGCATTGATGGGCACTGGTGAAGCTGCATTGATGGGCACTGGTGAGGCTGCATTGATGGGCGCTGTTAGGCTGAATTTGATGGGCGCTGGTGAGGCTGCATTGATGGGCGCTGGTGAGGTTGCATTGATGGGCGCTGGTGAGGCTGCATTGATGGGCACTGGTGAGGCTGCATTGATGGGCACTGGTGAGGCCGCATTGATGGGCGCTGGTGAGGATGCATTGATGGGCGCTGTTAGGCTGCATTTGATGGGTGCTCGTAAGGCTGCATTGATGGGCACTGGTGAGGCTGCATTTGATGGGCGCTGGTAGGCTGAATTTGATGGGCGCTGGTGAGGCTGAATTGATGGGTGCTGGTGAGGTTGCATTGATGGGCGCTGGTGAGGTTGCATTGATGGGCGCTGGTGAGGCTGCATTGATGGGCACTGGTGAGGTCGCATTGATGGGCGCTGGTAGGCTGCATTGATGTGCACCAGCCGGATACGACCATACTATGAGTCTCCAGGTTAATCCTCAGCCCTCCCCATTTACACAGGGACTAGCAAGCTGAATGTGATAACCCATCTGCATGGTCAGATTGTCCACACATAGTAGGGCCAATGAATCAACCTGAATGTCTTTAGAGTGTGGAGGGAAACTGAAGAACCCGGAGGAAACTCTCACACACAGTCACACTCACACTCACACACACGCCAGAATGGTAGGAATTGCTTTCAGCACAGCAGCTTGGTGGCTAGCACTTCTGTCTTGTAGCACTGGAGTCTCCAGTTCAAATCCTGACCATGACACTATCTGCATGTGCTTGCACGGGTTTCCTGCGGGTATTCTGGACTCCTCCCACACTAGAAATATAGTAGGTAAGGTAATTGGCTCTATTATGTATGTGAGGTAGGGACTTTAGACTGTAAACTCCTTGAGGGCAGACACTGATGTGAATGTACAATGTATGCAAACTGAATAAATTATTGGGGTCTATATCATACCTCCCAATTCTTAAATGATAAAGAGAGAGATATTTTAGTACATAGTATGCAGGCAAATGACATGTCCCTGCCACGAGCAACAAAGACCTAAATCTGGGGTCTCCAAACTTTTCAAACAAAGGGCCCAGTAACTGCCCTTCAAATTTTAGAGGGCCAGACTCTGACCAGTGGGCATAGAAAATGTCCCGGCATCGATGGGGGTAAACCATACCATAGGCTTGATAGCGTGAGTAAAAAAAATTACATCATTGGTGTCAGTGGGAGGAATAGTGCCCCATGATTGGTGTCAGTGGTAAGAATAGTGCCCCATGAATGGTATCAATGGGAGGAATAGTGCCCCATCATTGGTGTCAGTGGTAAGAATAGTGCCCCATGAATGGTATCAATGGGAGGAATAGTGCCCCATCATTGGTGTCAATGGGACGAATGGCACCCGATCATTGGTATTAGTGGGAGGAATAGTGTCCCATTATTGGTATCAGTGGGAGGAATAGTGCCCCATTATTGGTATTAGTGGGAGGAATAGTGCCCCATCGTAGGTATCAGTGGGAGGAATAGTGCCCCATTATTGGTATCAGTAGAAGGAATAGTACCCCATCATTGGTGTCAGTTATGAGAATAGTGCCCCATCAATGGTATCAACAGGAGGAATAGTGCCCCATCAATGGTATCAGTGGGAGGAATAGTGCCCCATCGTAGGTATCAGTGGGAGGTATAGTGCCCCATTGGTGTCAGTGGGAGGAATTGTGTCCCATCATTGGCATTAGTGGAAGGAATAGTGGCCCATTATTGGTATTAGTGTGAGGAATAGTGTCTCCCAGCATTGGTATCAATGGTAGGAATAGTGCCCGATCATAGGTATCAGTGGGAGGTATAGTGCCCCATCGGTGTCAACTGGAGGAATAGTGTCCCATCATTGGTATTAGTGGAAGAAATAGTGCCCCATTATTGGTATTAGTGGAAGGAATAGTGCCCCATTATTGGTATTAGTGGAAGGAATAGTGTCCCATCATTGGTATTAGTGGAAGAAATAGTGCCCCATTATTGGTATTAGTGGAAGGAATAGTGCCCCATTATTGGTATTAGTGGAAGGAATAGTGTCCCATCATTGGTATCAAGGGGAGGAATAGTGCCCCATCGTAGGTATCATTGGGAGGAATCGTGCCTCATCAGTGTCAATGGGAGGAATAGTGCCCCATCATTGGTATTAGTCGAAGGAATATTGCCCCATTATTGGTATTAGTGGGAAGAATAGTGCCCCATCATTGGTGTCAGTGGAAACAATAATGACCCAAGGGCTACACCACACAAGGGATTTTCTTTATATTGGCTTTTCAAAACATCAATCACAGTAATATAGTGGAAGGATAGAAAAGTTTTTGTAGTAAAATAGTAATTTTTTAGCAAATAGTAAAATAGTAAATTTTGTATAGAGATGCACACATCAGACTAAAATGAGAGACAGCTGAGGCTGCACCAGGGACAGAGGGATTTGGTCCCAAAATAGGGACGGTTTGGGACCTCCGGTATGTAAATACCTGTAATAAATAAATAGATTTTGGTAGGCTGCAGTCTGCTATTCTACCACAAGAGGGGGTATACACCACTTAGATGGGTGGAAAATAACAAACTTCCATTGTGACTGTTAAACATGCTAATAAGTGCTAAATATAACCTGCAACCAGTGTGACACCAGTTATTCCAGTCCAGAGAACCTTGGCATGAGATAACACACAGAAGGGAAAAAAACTATTATAAAATTGGCTCAGTGTATAAACAAACTAATTGTAAAACCATTACATAATTTTATTATCAGTTCTCCATTCTAATGAAAACAAAGCTTATTTATACGCCCTTATTATGGGTACTCGGGGGGGTTGTGGATGGACAGTATGATGATGATCTACTAAAGGCAAATAGATTGCTTACTTTGCAAGAGAAGTTACACTTTCCAATGGAATTTTCCCCAGAGCTTAGTGAAAGAGGTGAAGCTCTGAAGTTCCATCTTTCATCATTTGCTGCGGTTTACAGCATTTTATGGGGTGTAATTATTAACTCCTTCAGAACCGCGCTATAGCCGAATGAAGGCTACAGAGCAGATCTACTTTGCCGGAAGTATGTCAACAGATGTCCTCCCCTTTGCATGCTCCCTGTGCGCCCCCTGCAGGGGGCGAATGGCGTGCGCTGTGATCACCGAGTAAATGAGACTTGGGTGATGACAGATCCCGGCCCCTTACCACCTGATCAGCTGTCAGCCAATGACGCTGACAGCGCGAGGAGGAAATAAAATCTGATCACCGGCTTCAGTGCAAGGGACATCGGTCCCAAAGAGGAAGAGGCGAAGCCGCCTCATCTGTGCCCACCAATACCGCCTTCCAGTGCCACCTGCCAGTGCCCACACAGTGCCACAAATCAGTGCATAAGTGCCAGCAATCAGTGCCATCTATCAATGCTCACGAGTGCCACCTATCAATGCCCAGCAGTGGTGCTAATCAGTGCCTCATCAGTGTCACCTACCAGTGTCGATCAGTGCCCATCACTGCCACCCATCAGTGCCCATCACTACCACCCATCAGTGCCCATCAGTGCCAGCCATTAATGCCCTTCAGTGCCACCTATCAATGCCCTTTAGTGCCACCCATCAATGCCCACCAATGCCACCTATCAGTGCTCACCAGTGCCACTTCATCAGTGCCCACCAGTGCCAACTATTAGTGCCCATCAGTGCCACCTTATCAGTGCCCATTAACCCCCCTGACGGTTTTCCCGAGTCTGACTCGGGGTGGATTTTTTATACCATTAGCGGTATTCCCGAGTCAGACTCGGGACTGCATCGCTGGATCCAGGAGGAGGAATACTCACCTTCTCCCTCGGATCCAGCGTCGTCTCCCCGCTGTACGAGCGAGCCGTGTCTCGCTCGATCTATCACATCGGCGATCTCCGTGCCCTGCGAGCGTTGCGACGCACGGGCACGGAGATCGGCGCCAAATTCAAAAAGTGAAACAAACAGTATACATACAGTATAATGTAATCTTACAGATTACATTGCTGTATGTAAACATTTCACATCCCCGTTGTCCCTAGTGGTCTGCCCAGTGTCCTGCATGTAGTTTTATATAATAAAAGCTGTTCTTTATACCTGGAAACTGGAGATTGTCCATAGCAACCAAAACTGTCACTGTACATCAAAAATGATTTTAGAGCAGCTAGAAAACAGCGATAATAAATTAGAATCACTCGCAGAATTGAGCGATAGCGATTTGTGGGGAGATTCGTCATCAAATACTGAAAAGTAATGACAGTGACAATTCTGCAACTGAGCAAATTTCAGTGTTTTTGATGTGATTACATTATTGAATAATTTTTATTATTGTTATATTATTATTTGGTACAATTATTTATAATTATTTCTTATATTATAATTTATGATTTCATTTTTCAAACTTTATCATACCCGGGATGTCTGCTAGACTCTGGTTTGGACAGATTTAAGAGAGTTATTCCTAAGAATTGCAGGACTACAATATAAAACGCCAAATTTTCATGCAAAATAATGGTACCGCTTTTAGCACCTAAAATCCGAAATAATGGTACCGCCAGGGAGGTTAATGCAGCCTATCAGTGTCCATCAGTGCAGCCTCATCAATGTACATCAATGAAGGAGAAAATTACCTGTTTGCAAAATTTATTAACAAAATATAAAACTTTTTTTATTAAAAAATTTCGGACTTTTTAAAAAATTTTACCAACAAATTAAATCCGCAGAGGTGATCAAATACCACCAAAATAAATCTCTATTTGTGGGGAAAACATGATAAAGATTTCATTTGGGTACAGTGTTGTACCACCGCGCAATTGTCGTTGAAAGAGTGACAGCGCTAAAAGCTGAAAATTGGTCTGGGCAGGAGGGGGGTTTAGGTGCCCAGTAAGCAAGTGGTTAAAAATTAGGGTCTAATTATTTTGTAAAATTTATCAATGTATCAGCAACATTTTTGACTTTTTTTTTTTTACATTGGAATTTTCCATAATGCGGACTTCCTATCACTAATATCTTGCTGTGCGAATGCCTCAGCATTCCCACAGCCATCATTAATAATCTCCATTATGCATCCAGTATGTCTATTTCCTATGATCAGCAGCTCCATCTAAAGGCCAGTGCAGTATTTTCCTGATTGAGGTATTTCAGAAAAATTATGGCCACTAGATGGAGATGATGATCCAATGAAATAAAGATATTAGGCTCCTTACAGGGACTATTGACTATGGCTGTGTGAATCCTTGAGACATTCACTTAAGCTCCATTTAAACCTGAGCCTACTGAAATTGCGTACAGAATTGAAAAAGCGTCCCATGTTTAGCAAGGAACACACCAGACAGGTCAGGGATAAAGTTGTGGAGAAGTTTAAAGCAGGGTTAGGTTATAAAAAAATATCCCAAGCTTTCAACATCTCACGGAGCTCTGTTCAATCCATCATCAGAAAATGGAAAGAGTATGGCACAACTGCAAACCTACCAAGACATGGCTGTCCACCTAAACTGACCGGCCGGGCAAGGAGAGCATTCATCAGAGAAGAGCCAAGAGGTCCATGGTAACTCTGGAGGAGCTGCAGAGATCCACAGCTCAGGTGGGAAAATCTGTCCACAGGACAACTATTAGTGCTCTCCACAAATCTGACCTTTATGGAAGAGGGACAAGAAGTAAACAATTGTTGAAATAAAGCCATAAGAAGTCCCGTTTACAGTTTGTGAGAAGCCATGTGGGGGACACAGCAAACATGTGGAAGAAGGTGCTCTGGTCAGATGAGACCAAATGTAACTTTTTGGCCTAAAAGCAAAACGCTATGTGTGGCAGAAAACTAACACTGCACATCACCCTGAACACACCATCCCCACCGTGAAACATGGTGGTGGCAGCATCATGTTGTGGGGATGCTTTTCTTCATCAGGGACAGGGAAGCTGCTCAGAGTTGATGGGAAGATGGATGGAGCCAAATACAGGGCGATCCACTTTGTGTTGGTCTATCACATAAAATCCCAATAAAACACATTTACGTTTTTGGTTGTAACATGACATAATGTGAAAAAATTTCAAGGGGTATGAATACTTTTTCTAGGCACTGTACACATTTCCGATCTCATAAACAATATGATTCCATGGCTGAGGGTACAGGCACGCCTATTATGGGGAATCATCTGGTGCCTATTATGGGGAATGGTAAAGAATACCAAAAATTAAAGGGATAGATAATCCTTAAACAACTACTGCACATGCCGGCCAGGATATGACCTGGGAATATGAAAGTATCCATGAAAACCATAGCCTGCGTTAACAGTAAATATCCATTTATACATTGGCATTTTACAACATTAATGGCGCCTTTTTGAGATTTTCATGATTTGGGTGAAATTCCTCTTCAAAATTAAAGTGGATGTAAACCCAATTCATAACATTTGAGCTGGGCACATATATCTGTTGTGTTTTCTTATCTCTCTCCAAAGCCCTAAGTCTTGTGTTTTTATGCTGCTCGGTTCTTCTGTTATCAGCATGAGAACTTCTGACAAGTTTTCCTAGACGGGAGATAAGAGCAGCTGAAAATTTGTGTCGGATTGGGAAGGGGGGGGGGGGGGCAGGGTTGCTATAAATTGATTAACTAGATCAAGGGTCTTCAAGCTATGGCCCTCCAGTTGTTGAGGGAATAGTTTGAAGATTCCTGAAAGAGATGATCAGAGAGCTTGTCTTGTCACAGCACAGCTCTGCAAGTATCTTCCTTCTTCTGCCAATATGAAGTGGGGGTGTGTGCCTTTCCTCCAATCAGCTGTCTTCCAGTGTAAGCCAAGTCTACACTGCTACTGCTGAATGAGGAAGCGAACATTCTAACCTGATGTAAGAATTCTAAAGAATATAGAAAGCTGAAGACAGCAGAAATACATGTAAAACTTATGTAGGGAGATTTGTTTAATCTCTGTGTATTATCTGAGGCTGTTCACTTCACTGGGGATATGGGAGGGTTTCAGGAGTGGTCTGACAACTCATGGAGCCCCTGAGCAATAGGAGATTATGGGGCCCCCCCCAGGCAATAGGAGATTATGGGGCCCCCGGGCAATAGGAGATTATGGGGCCCCCAGGTAATCCGAGATTATGGGGCCCCCAGGTAATCCGAGATTATGGGGCCCCCAGGTAATCCGAGATTATGGGGCCACACAGTATACATATACATTATATAATCCCACAGTATACACATACATGTACGCACAGTATACACAGACATGTTTCTATTGGCTGAGAAGGTACTGGAGAGGTGGGGCAGCTATAATCTTGTGATTTTTATACCAAAAGGATGTCGGTAAGGGACATTTCAGAGACAGATGTAAAAAAAACACACATGTTTTACATACTGTCCCTGGTTTTACTGAGGCTGGAAAACCTGATGGGGCCCCCTAGTGGTTCAAGGCCCTCGGGCAGTGCCCGAGTGGCCCAATGGTCAGTCCGCCCCTGGAGGGTTTATATCCACTTTAACCACTTCAGCCCCGGAAAGAATTTACCCCCTCCCTGACCAGAGTACCTTTTGGGATTAGGCACTGCGTCGCTTTAACTGACAATTGCGCGGTCGTGCGACATTGCACTCAAACAAAATTGACGTTCTTTTTTTCCCCACAAATAGACCTTTCTTTTGGTGGTATTTGATCATCTCTGTGGTTTTTATTTTTTTTGCGCTATTATCAAAAATATAGCGACAATTAAAAAAAAAAAATACAATATTTTGTACATTCTGCTATAATAAATATCCCCAATTTAAAAAAAAAATTTTTTTTTTCTCAGTTTAGGCCGATATGTTTTCTTCTACAAATGTTTGGTAATAAAAATCGCAAAAAGCGTATATTGATTGGTTTGTGCAAAAGTTATAGCGTCTACAAAATAGGAGATAGATTTATGGCATTTTTATTGTTATTTTTTATTTTTTTACTAGTAATGGCGGCGATCTGTGATTTTTATCGAGACTGCGATATTGCGGCTGGCGCTTTTGACACATTTTTGGGTCGATTGACAATTATACTGCGATCGGTGCTATAAAAATGCACTGATTACTGTATAAATGTCACTGGAAGGGAAGGAGTTAACACTAGGGGCGATCAAGGGGGTTAAATGTGTTCCCTCGTGTGTTCTAACTGTAAGGGGGAGGGGACTGACTAGAGCATATGACAGATTGTGATTCCTAGCTATTAGGAACTCATGATCTGTAACTCCTCACAGAACAGAACAGGGATTCCTGTTCTGCTTCTCGTGCCCGCGATCGCTTGTGGCCGGCGGCCATCGCGACCATTGGCCATGAGGATCGGCAGCCCCACAGTGCAAACGGTTAATGATGAGCTTGGGCTTGGGCTTGGAGGACAAAGAGTGTAAAGTGAGGGAGATATCTGTAGAGTGGAGGAGATCTCAAGACGAATTGTCTCAATCTTATTTTTGAAGTGATTAGCAATCTCCTGGGCATTGAGTAAGTTGGTGGGTGGATGAAGTAGAGCATTAAAGGTATTAAATAGTTGATGGGGACTGGGGTACTATTCCTCCCGCTGACACCAATGATAAGAAACTATTCCTCCCACTGACACCAACAATAGGGTACTATTCCTCCCGCTGACACCAATGATGAGATACTATTCCTCCCACTGACAGCAACAATAGGGTACTATTCCTCACACTGACACCAATGATGAGAAACTATTAATCCACTGACACCAACAATGGGGTACTATTCCTCCCACTGACACCAATGATGAGATACTATTCCTCCCACTAACACCAACAATAGGGTACTATTCCTCCCACTGACACCAACCATGGTTGTAAAGGCAGAAGGTTTATCTTAATGCATTCTATGCATTAAGATAAAAAAGCCTTCTGTGTGCAGCAGCCTCCCTAACACTTTCCTGAGCCCCATCTTGATCCAGCGATGTGCACGAGTGCCTCCGCCTTCCCGGACTCTCCCCCCTGATTGGCTGAGACACAGCATTGGCTACTGCTGCAGACGATCAAAGCCAGTTAGCCAATCAGGAGAGAGAGGGGGCGGGGCCGAAGCACGGCTCTGTGTCTGAAAGGGCACACGGAGCTGCAGCTCGGCTTCGGTGCCCCCATAGCAAGCTGCTTGCTGTGGGGGCACTCGACAGGAGGGAGGGACCCGAGAAGAGGGGGATCGGGGCTGCTCTGTGCAAAACCGCTACACAGAGCAGGTAAGTATAACATGTTTGTTATTTTTAAAGAAAAAAAAACAGAGACTTCAGTATCAATTTAAGTACATTTGATTTCATGAACTGCTCCTAAATTGTCATGAACATGATTTCATTTCTTGCAAGAAAGAATTCTGTGACTTACCCACCGGGATTGTCTTCCCCTGTATTTTGTCAGCCCAGCCAGCAAAATAGCGCAATGTTCGGATACAGCCCTCCAGGTCCACGAGGAACGCGTGAAGAAAAGGTTTCCCCGTATCCATTGTTTCCAGAGTCTGAGAAAAACAAAACATTAATGTTAGTGATCCATAGAATATCTGCCCTCGTGTCTGGCTAGATCCGTGACCACTGACAGCTTTACACAACTTGTTAGAATTGGAGGATATTATTATTGCCAATAAAAAGTGTGAATGTGGGAATCTCCTGTACACAATAGAGGTGTCTTGCTGAGACATACATGATTAATCAGGAGGCACATACAAGTATCATGCATTACATTGTAGCTGTTCTGTATACCTATAGGTTTGCTGTCAGTATACTGTGTACAGTCATAACAGATAAGGGTCTAGACCAGTGTTCTCCCAACTGCGGCCCTATGCATGCCTTTACCGGGCCCTTGGGGCACTATTCCTTCCACTGACACCAACAATGGGACATATTTCCTGTCACTGACACCAACAATATTGCATTATTCCTTCCACTGACACCAATAATGGTGCACTATTCCTCCCACTGACACCAGTGATGAGTAACTATTCCTCCCACTGACACCAACAATGGGGTATAATTCCTCCCACTGACACAATCAAAAGGGCACTATTCCTCCCACTGACACCAGTGATGGGACACTATTTCTTATATTGATAGCAACAAAGTGACACTATTCCTCCCACTGACCCCAAAGATGGGGCACTATTCCTCCCACAGACACCAACAATGGGGCACTATTCGTCCAGCTGACACCAATGATGAGAAACTATTCCTCCCACTGACACCAACAATGGGGCACTATTCGTGCAACTGATACCAACAATGGGGCACTATTCCTCCTGCTGGCACCAATGATGAAAAACTATTCCTCCCACAGACACCAACAATGGGGCACTATTCATCCAACTGATACCCACAATGGGGAACCATTCCTCCCGCTGACACCAATGATGATAAACTATTCCTCCCACTGACACCAACTATGGGACACTATTCCTCCCACTGACACCAACCATGGGCACTATTGCTCCCACTGATACCAACGATGGGGCACTATTCCTCACACTGACACCAATGATGGGGCACTATTCCTCTCACTGACACCAACGATGGGGCACTATTCCTCCCACTGACACCAACGATGGGGCACTATTCCTCCCACTGATACCAAAGATGGGTCAGTATTCCTCTCACTGACACCAACGATGGGGCACTATTCCTCCCACTGACACCAACGATGGGGCACTATTCCTCCCACTGACACCAAGGATGGAGCATTATTCCTCCCACTGATACCAAAGATGGGGCACTATTCCTCCCACTGACACCAATGATGGGGCACTATTCCTCCCACTGACACCATGGACACTATTGCTCCCACTGATACCAACGATGGGCCACTATTCCTCCCACTGACACCAACCATGGGTACTATTCCTCCCACTGATACCAAAGATGGGTCAGTATTCCTCCCGCTGACACCAACGATGGGGCACGATTCCTCCAACTGACACCAATAATAGGGCACTATTGCTACCACTGACAACAACGACGGGGCATTTACTTCTACTAGACACCAGGACATTTTCTCCTCCCACTGGCTTTAGTCCGAACTAAAGACTGAAGGACAGTAAACTAGCCCTTTATTTAGAAAGTTTGGACCCCTATTCTAGATGATTCTCATTCAGCTGATTGACACTTTCATGATTAAAGGCTAACTCTACCTTTCGCAACATGTTATACCCGTTTCTCGGTGTAACATAAAACATAGTGCCATGTGTTAGCAGGGTATTCAAATCATGCGCTGGAAGCTTCATGTTTGCAGAAATAGCTTTGCTTTTATGGAGAAATAGCAACGCATTTCTTTACAGCATGGAGACATGAACAGGAACTAACCACAAACAAGTGCACTGAACTTAGATAGACGGTACATCCTGCCATATCATAGAATACACACTATAACACTGTAATACTACAGCGCCACTTGCTGCATAGAGAAGTATAATGCATACAGTATATAGTTCACTGTACTTTACATTACATGCTGTTGTCCTTCCAACACCACATCAAACCCCAAGCCCCCTCCTCCCCATGACAGATTGCAGGGATTGTTTTCCACCCACGCAGAAGCATTATTCATCCACAGAGATCTGTGAAAGAATGAACTACATGTCCCATCTTCCACCGCTGCAGACAGATTTCTCAATGGAACACAACTGCAGTCATCACAGCACTCATAGTCCATGGACAATTCCTCCAGCTCTCCAAATGAAAGCCTGTACCTTCATATGGACAGAGAGCTGAAGGAAGAATCTTCAGGGACCTGTCATTGCCCCTGTCATTGCCCCTGTCATTGCCCCTGTCATCCATCCACCAATGGCAGGTGCAAGTCTACGCAGGCTCCTATGCAAAAAATAATAAATAACCATTTTTTTTTCCTGCAAGTATTTTGTGCATTTATTACTTTTTTTTTTAAATGGGAAACTAAGCTTTTCAGGACATTAGCTTTTCATTTTCACTGCATGGGAAAGACATTTCCTGCATTTAGCACCTAGTTGAGTGGACAGCACTGTCAATTCAAAGACACTATATCTATCGCTTTATAGCCATGTAAGCTTCAGAACAATTACCTTCAAAATCAAAAGGAGGGCTGATACATGTATTATGTAAAAACTATGCCTGATGAAGATGTGCCTTCCGGGAACATGGCTTCTCTATGACATCATACAATAGAAAGAGCTTTGTCCTTTCAAAAAAAATTTATTGTTGTTCTGGCAACAGACCTTATCCATGTATTATGCAAAGGATAATTAGCATAAATGTTTTTCTGGTGTGGAAGTTTATTTTTTAAATTAAATTGGGTAATAATGTGGTAGTCATAAGGGCAAACTACTGTAGGTATGAGGTGCAGGAGCCTAGAGGTGCACATACCCTGTTTCCCCCAAAATAAGACCTAGTATGATTGTCGGTGTTGGCTGAAATATAAGCCCTACCCCCCAGATAAGCCCTACCCTGTTTCCCCAAAAAAAAGCCTTACCATGAAAATAAGACCTACAAGGACTTTAACTAGGGCTTATATTGCAGCCATCACCGACAATCACGCTAGGTCTTATTTTCTGGGAAACAGGGTAGTTACATTGGCCTTCCTGTATCGACCAATGCTGGGCCTTCCTGTATCGACCAATGCTGGGCCTTCCTGAAAAGCAAAGCTTCAGCACCTCCGTATTGTAGTTTGCCCACGCCTTCCTGGATCCTCTGCCAATCATAGTGTAGCTTGAATAGGAATGCATTAGGATGGAGATAACAGGGATTCCCTGACAGTACCTGGAGTCCGAACTGGACCATGGCACAAAGGTTTGGAAATCACACATATATACTGTATACATGGCTTTTTTTCAGCAGGAACTCGGGGGAACGCACCCCCAGCTCTGAATGTATGTAATAGCAAGGGGTGCTGGGGTGTACTGGAGGGTCTATTGATGTTGGCTGCTGGGGGATCTCTTGTTGCTGGAGGGGATCTATTTTTACAGGGGAAAAGTCTGTTGTTGCTGGGGAGGACAGTTGTCGCTGGTGGGGGATCTATTATTGCCGGGGGACTCTTATGCTACTGGGAGACAATCGTTTCTGGGAGACATCTACAGTTGAGGGAGAGGTCTATTGTTGTTAGCTGTTCACAGTCTATTGTTGCTGGGGGTGCTTCATTGTTGCTGGATACAGGGGATCTATTTTACTTCCTATCATTAACAAATCACATACAAATTACTTAGCACCACAAATTGATACTTGATTCTGTATCCATTACTGAGAGGTGGGTAGGGGGTTGAACCACGGAATGGTGCTCAGAGGTGGGTAGGAGGTGGAACCAAGGAATGGTGCTCAGAGGTGGGTAGGGAGTGGAACCAAGAAATGGTGCTCAGAGGTGGGTAGGGGGTGGAACCAAGAAATGGTGCTCAGAGGTGGGTAGGGGGTGGAACCAAGGAATGCCTTGACTATATATATATATATATATATAATATATACACACATACACTATATTGTCAGAAATATTGGGGCGCCTGCCTTTCCACATACATGAACTTTAATGGCATCCCAGTCTTAGTCCGTAGGGTTCAGTATTCAGTTGGCCCACCCTTTGCAGCTATAACAGCTTCAACTCTTCTGGGAAGGCTGTCCACGAGGTTTAGGAGTGTGTCTGGGGGAATGTTTGACCAATACTTTTGACAACATAGTGTATATAGCTGCACTGTTTCCCCCCAGTGACTCTTTCAATCGAACCTTCACTCCCAAAATGTTCTTTGTTCCCTTCCAACCCTCCCTCTCTTGAAATGTTTTTTTTTCTGTGTTTTTTACCTTTTCTTAAAATTTTTCCTCCAGTTCTGATCCCCCAACGACCCCCCGCCACCTTTAGGAAGTATAACATAACAGTACATGGAGAGTAAAAAAAAAAAGGTTAATAATGTATGGACAGACTTACAGCTAGGATCACTCGGTTTCTCTCCAATAAGTCTGCCAGCTTGTGCAGCAGTTTTCCCCTTCCACTGGCATCCAGTCTTCTCCATGGGGAACCTTTCTGAAAAGCCATCTTTGCAGCTTCCACCGCCTTGTCCACATCTGCCTGTTGAACATCACCAAACATCATTAAGTCCTCAGCAATCACCTCAATTTATCTAGCAGAACCCCCCCTCCAGTACTCACATGTATCTTTACTGCCTGGTTATGACTAAGGCCTTATGGGCTGAAACTTGTCAACTGATTTAATCTGCGTTTGCTCACTGTGGCTTTTCAATAAAACAAAGATTTTTTTAAAGAGCAACAACCAGTGTGCGGATCCTACATCTTTACTGCCTACCACCTACACCTGCCTAGATCACTGACCCCTGACCAGTAGATAAGGAACCCCATGTTCCACATAACTGAGATACAGACTTCTATGAGTGTTGATTTCCTGGTCCCCTGCAGTGCTTAGAGGTAGTAACAAGCTAAGGTTTGGGAGGAACCCATGAGAAGCTGTCACATGATGGCTGGCAGCCACCCCAATCAGCTGAAGTCGAGGAATCCCCCCCCCCACCCGCACCACCACCCAACCTACCCCCAAGTCAGTCGGGTCACCTGCAACCCCCCCCCCCCCCATCGGTTAGTCACCAGCCCTGCACTATTGCACTATTCCCCTCTAGGTCACGGGCAGCACTTCCTCCGGGCAGTGGCTTCCCCTGCGTCTCCTCCTTCTCGACATTGTGGCGGCTTCCACCATGCATCTCCTCCCTCCTCCTCCTAGGCAGCCAATAGGATTGCTTCTCCTCTCGGCCAATCAGGATGCGCTTTCTGATTGGCCGGGAGAAGAATTAGGAAGCCAATAGCGAATATTAATTCACTATTGTCACACAACTGGCTGGGCTTGGGGCGCAGTGCCCTGCACCTCGAGCCCACCTTTTTTAGAAGCCAGTTAGAGCCTCAGGCTCTAATTTAGTGCTTCTAAAAAAAAAAAAAAAAAAAAAACCCTATCCATGCTTCTGGCACCCTGCATGTAGATTAGGGGCCAAGCGCATGGATTAGGAGTGTGGGGCCACCACTGTGCTTTTTTCATATTTGATGTTTGAGGTTTACAACCACTTTAAGGTGGATCTTGACAACTTTTGAGGTTGAGATGGGTTTTAAATGCCTCCTGTTGGTTTGAAACCCACTCACAGTCGAAACGCGTCAGCCTTTGGTCTGGGAGAAGCCTGAAGCCACTTTTTACTTCTACTACACATCGGGGAGTGCAGCGTCTTCATATTGTAACCACAACTTCTGGATGAACATTTCAGATGCCGGCACCTGCATTAGTAGTGGATCACCGGACTGACAACATTGGGGCTTAGAGAGACCAGGGCCGTCTTTAAGGAAGGGCAAAAGGGGCAGCTGCCCTGGGCCCTGTCATTGTTGTGGGGCCCAAAGCAGCTGCCTCATATTTTCCAACTATCCCAGTTTACATTCCCTTGTCCCTTGAAGTTTTAGTCCTGTGCTGCTCCTAATGCTACCCAGCTCTGCCCTATTGTTGTGTACAGATGACTCACCTGCAGACCTCTGTTTACATTTAAATACTGGCATTCATATGTAAATAGCAGTGACATGCATATGTAAATAGCTGAGGCCAACTGTATTGATATGTAAATAAAGGCAGCATTCATAGGTATATCATGCCCCCCTGCAGCGAGGAGAAGATGTGCTGTAACCTATAGCAACCAGTGAGCAGTATTACTGTACAGCAATCTCTAGCAGCCAATTAACAAGCAGAAATGTGCTGTAACATCTACTAACTAATCAGTGAGCCTTAAGGAGTGCTGTAACCTCTAGCAACCAGTCAGTAAGCAGTAATGATATGCTGCAACCTCTGGCAACCAATCGCAATCGCTGCCTGATCTGATACAGTAAACTGATTTTAAGTCTAGCTGCTATTTATTATATGTCTCAGAGAAGGTGGAGAGCGAAATACATGGGGGGAGGGGAGCCCTAAGAAAATTTTTGCCCAGGGTCCAATCAATATTAAAGACGGCCCTGAGAGAGACACTATCAGAACAGGCTCCTGTGGGTTACCAAAGACTTTCATTTAAAGTGGTAAAAAATGTTTACACCTCACAACTAATGATAATCGAGGTGTCTCCCAATATTATACCAAAGAGCAGCACTTGGTTCTCACCTTATCTGCTTCTTGCACATCGCAGATCTTCTCCCCTGTGGTGGGGTTGTGCACGGGAAATGTTCTGCCACTCACTGATTGATGCCACTCGTTATTAATAAAGATCTGCAGGAGGAGAAGACGGTGTCATTGGTCATTTCCAAATATATACAAAAGAAAGACCTACATACCATGTCTCAATTACTTACTGATGTATATTTAGTGACTGAATTAAAGGGTTAGCTGCTTGCTCAACCTATGGCCCTCCAGCTGTTGCGGAAGTACAAGTCCCATCATGTCTCTCCCTTGGGGAGTCATGCTTGTAACTGTCAGACTTTCAATGCCTCATGGGACTTGCAGTTCCGCAACAGCTGGAGGGCCACCGGTGGAGCGCCTCAATGTTATGGAGAATACAATCGTTTTTTTTTTTTTTGTGGGGTTCCACCACCCCTCTGAAAAGTGATCTGCGGAGGAGGCTGTTAGAGCTACAGTTCCCAGGAGTCCCGAATGCCTTTTTTTGTAGGCTTTTATTGGTTAACAGGGATTTTGCATGTAATTACAGCATTGCAACCATGAGATAAGTGTTTGGCTCAAGGTTCAGCTGGAGTCATTTATGGATTTCTCATTACTTTCTGTATCAAAGATCCAGGTCATCAGAATCCAAAGAAAGAGTGAATATCCCAACAGGGACACAGACAGCTTGGAAATCACATTAAAATAAGGAGAAAAATAAAGAGGCTGACTTACTAAAGGTGTTGTGAATCTCTATTCAGCAAATTACTCCCTTGGCGCCGGCCACGCGCAAATATGCTGACTCTTATGCGGCCACATATTTTCATGAATTGCAGTCACTAGAGCTGTGCTGAGAGCGTGCGTGTGCTCCTGGCACAGTTACTGGCACCTAACCAAAAGCTCCTGATGCCTACTTGACAGCCAATCACGGTCCCCAGCCGCAAACCTGTAGACCGTTCCAGTCTGCCTTCATCTGCGCTCAACCTAATTCTTGGTCCCCAGACGCGAACCTGTAGACTGTTCCAGTCTGTTTTTACCTGAGCTCAAGCTACTTCTTGGTCCCCAGCCTCAAACCTGTAGACTGTTCCAGTCTACCTTTACCTTTGCTCAAGCTACTTCATGGTCCCCAGCCGTGAGCTGAGTTGTGAATCTCTATTCAGCAAATTATCCCCTTGGCGCCGGCCACACTCAAATATGCTGCCTCTTGGCGCTTGGTCCTTCGCGCCGAGAGGCCACATATTTGCATGAATTGCAGTCACTAGAGCTGTGCTGAGAGCATGCGTGTGCTCCCGGCACAGTTACTGGCACCTAACCAAAAGCTCCCGATGCCTGCTTGACAGCCAATAACGGTCCCCAGCCGCAAACTTGTAGACCGTTCCAGTCTGCCTTCACCTGCGCTCAACCTAATTCTTGGTCCCCAGACGAGAACCTGTAGACTGTTCCAGTCTGTTTTTACCTGAGTTCAAGCTACTTCTTGGTCCCCAGCCGCAAACCTGTAGAGTGTAGACTGTTCCAGTCTACCTTTACTTTTACTCAAGCTACTTCATGGTCCCCAGCCGTGTGCCAACATATCTAGTCTAAAACAGTTGACATTTATGTGATGTTTGCATTGCTTGCAATGCTCGGGAGGGTTTGCAGAAGCCCAGCTTGCAATAAATGCCCTAATATGGCATTGCAAACTTTTAGCAACCACCTGTCAAACATGAGAGGGGTGCTTGACAAGTGTAAAACCTTTGTAGTGTCTGAATTTATGTTCGGAAGAATTTTTCTGATTGTACATTAATTCCACGGTTCACTTTACAAGGAAAAAGAGAAGATAGATAATTGGATTTTCAAAGAACAATAAAAACAATTCCCATGAACCAGCCGGAGAACAGCCTAAAACAACCCCTGAAAATGATCTCAATGCAAAATTGTTGCTTTCTAAAAAGTGTTGTGTTTGGCATTGAAAGAGATAAACTCAACCCCTTCAGCAACTGGCAGGAACTCAGAATTAAAAGCTTCAAGAAAAGTTTCCTAATATCTTGTAACACTTTCCAAATGTGCATGTCCAAACTTTAAAGAATATGTAAGCCCTTGTACACACGATCGGAGGGTTTTGTCGGACATTCCGACTGTGTGTGGTCTGCATCGGACTGTTTCCGTCTGAATATCCGTCGGACCAAATTTTCCAACTTGCCGGAAATATTTTCCAACAAAATGCTCCGATCGGACATACTCCGATCATGTGTAGAGAATTCCGATCGGACAAAGTGCCACGCATGCTCAGATCAAATTCCTACACCAAAGCTATTGACTACTAGCCTGAACGTAGTCCCGTCGTAACGAAATAACGTCATCACGTCGGATTTTCCGACAACTTCGTCTGATCGTTTGTATACAACAGTTTCGGACAAAATCCGTCGGACAAAATCCGTCAGACAAAATCCGACGGATTTGGTTGTCGGAATCTCCGACCGTGTGTACAAGGGCTAAGCCCAACATTTCAAATTCCTGATATGTGCCTGCTGTACCATGTACTTGTTAGTGAAAGTCTGCTGTTCTCTTTGTATTGCTTCCTTTGTGTGAAATCCCTGGTGTTCCTGCCAGCCTCTCTGTTTTTCTATCCAAAACCGACCACACTAAGCAGGGGAAAACACCATGGTCAGTTCTCTAGCTGTGCTGTGTCTGTATCAGCTCTCCTTCAATGACTTGACTTGTCCTGACAAGTCTAGCCACCCCCATCCGCCACCCGGCCATTCACTGGGAAGACTAGTGTGCTGCTTTTACTCCATCATCACCTCTCTGTAATTGAGAACATTCAGTATGTGAATAATGAATGAAAACCTCGCGCTAAAGACTAAATGTGCAAATAAATTATTAATTGGAGCTGCTCCCCTCAAAGTATAGACATGCTGACTTGAGTAATTGTAAACAATGGTAGGGGGCGCTAGTGATAAAGTTATTGTTATGCTCCCCCTTTTGTCTATGTGTATAATCAATTATCATTGATTATTACTATAATATATGATCTATCACAGGTGTTTCCAATATACAGCTGCTCCTGATGAGTGGAGACAATCCACGAAACGCGTCGAGATCTTTACCAATGGATGCCATGCCCCAGTGGCCATGATTCTACTATGGGTTTGATCTACTTCAATCACTAATTAATTTTATTGGTTATTACTGTATACACACTTTGGAATGTACTGTCGGTTTACTGTCTACTTTACCATGTTTAATAACATAATTGTATCATGAATTTTATTATGTTATGCGATAATTATATTATTTAATTTTGTATATTATATATTTTATTATTATTAATATACCCACTGTACTACCTCTTGATGTGTTTCCAATAAATTAGTAATTTAATATATTATATTGATTGAATTAATTTACCCTAAGTAATTTGTTTCATATAAAGTCCCACTGCCCATTTTTTGCCCCCTTCCCCTTTTTTCTTTAGCTAGTGATAAAGTGCTATAAACATAATAGTAAACGACTTAACATGCGTGAAAAAAATAAATGTTCAACTTATACATTTTCAAAGTGCAGCGTGCTCAGTATATTGTGAATATCGTAGAATAATAGGATCAGTCTTTCAAAAGTCCATTCATTCTTCAGTGATAAATTGCCAAATCATAACATCATCGCCATGAGGCTCTGCAAATTACACCCGATGTGTCTGATTAAGATTTTTCTACTCACCAGAACAATATGACCTCTTTAATTAAAAAGAAGGTCAGGCGAGCTTTGCTTGTGCGTCTTTGGACTTGCTTGTTGGATATCAATGGCGATGTATCAGGAAACCTTTAGGTATATAACCTCCTCTCCACCATGGTATCCCACAGGGGCGGACTGACCATTGGGGCACTCGGGCACTGCTCGAGGGCCCCATGCCTCTAGGGGTCCCCATCAGGGTTGCCAGCCTCAATAAAACCAGGGACAGCATGTGTCTGTGTGTGTATACTGTATGTGTGTGTATACTGTGTGGTCCCATAATCTATTGCCCGGGGGCCCCATAATCTCCTATTGCCATGAGTTGTCAGTCCGCCCCTGGTATCCCATTAAAAAGATAAAGAAGGCACCATAGCGTAAACTTTTTTTTAATAAAAACAAGTTACAAAGTGCCTGCTTGAATTCAAAAGTGCCCTTGCACTGAGGATAACTGCATAAGTCACTAGGCAGGAACCATTAGCCGCCCGGCCTGCGCTCGTGGGCCGCGTGTGCGTTCCACTGCCGCGTATCACCGAAGAATTAACAGACTTTTGAAAGAACGTTCCTATTGTTCTACTGTATTCACAATATACTGAGCACGCTGCACTTTGAAAATGTATATTAAGTTGAACATTTATTCTTTTCACGCATGTTAAAGTTGTTTACTATTATGTTTATAGCACTTTATCACTAGCGCCCCCTAACAGTGGGTATGTGATCGCTTATAAAAAAAAAAGGAAAAAAAGGGTATTTACATATATTATATTACAGTGTCTCACAAAAGTGAGTACACCCCTCACATTTTTTGTAAATATTTTCTTCTATCTTTTCATGTGACAACACTGAAGAAATGACACTTGTCTACAATGTAAAGTAGTGAGTGTACAGCTTGTATAACAGTGTCAATTTGCTGTTCCCTCAAAATAACTCAACACACAGCCATTAATGTCTAAACCTGCTGGCAACGAAAGTGAGTACGCTCCTAAGTGAAAATGTCCAAATTGGGCCCAATTAGCCATTTTCCCTCCCCGGTGTCATGTGACACGTTAGTGTTCCAAGGTCTCAGGTGTGAATGGGGGGAGCAGGTGTGTTAAATTTGATGTTATCACTCTCACTCTCTCATACTGGTCACTGGAAGTTCAACATGGCACCTCATGGCAAAGAACTCTCTGAGGATCTGAATTTTTTATTTTTTTTGCTCTACATAAAGATGGCCTAGGCCCTAGGGTATAAGAAAATTGCCAAGACCCTGAAACTGAGCTGCAGCACAGTGACCAAGGTCATACAGTGGTTTAACGGGACAGGTGCCACTCAGAACAGAACAGAACAGAACAGAACAAACTAATCATTGAGGGAACCATTAATGCCAACATGTACTGTGGCGTATCAAAGCAGAGCATGATGCCCTCCCTTCGGAGACTAGGCCGCAGGGCAGTATTCCAACATGATAACCACCCCAAACACACCTCCAAGACGACCACTGCCTTGCTAAAGAAGCTGAGGGTAAAGGTGATGGACTGGCCAAGCATGTCTCCAGACCTAAACCTTATTGAGCATCTGTGGGACATCTTCAAACGGAAGGTGGAGGAGCGCAAGGTCTCCAACATCCACCAGCTCTGTGATGTCATCATGGAGGAGGGGAAGAGGACTCCAGTGGCAACCTGTGAAGCTCTGGTGAATTCCATGCCCAAGAGGGTTAAGGCAGTGCTGGAAAATAATGGTGGCCATTCAAAATATTGACACTTTGGGTCCAATTTGGAAATTCTCACTTAGGGGTCTACTCAACTCAGCTGTACACTCACTACTTTACATTGTAGACAAGTGTCATTTCTTCAGTGTTGTCACATGAAAAGATAGAAGAAAATATTTACAAAAATGTGAGGGGTGTACTCACTTTTGTGACATACTATATATATATATATATATATATATATATATATATATATATATATATATATATATATATATATATATACATACGCACAAACACCTTTCATTTCTATTCTAAACTGTATGGGTTGTTTTACAAGGTGAGGGTTTACATTTACTTTGATTTCTAATGCCCATGTGAACATATCCAAGATATCATTATTTAATTCAGTTATTTATTCATTAAGATTACATAAAGTTGTATTAAATAGTCCCATGCAGTGCTGGGACGAGGTCATATAGAGTCCAGGGAGAGCATGCCAAACTGCGCCTCACCCCAAAATGTAAGAGCACTCGTCAGCATGTGTCAGCAAAAATCCCCCTCCAATGAGCACTAATCTGCATGCTTACCCCCCAAATATAAATGTAATACAAATAAATAAATGCATTACAAATCCCCCCTCCGAGCAGGAATCTTTGCCCCCCCTTTCCCCCCTCCCAGTTCAAATCCTCTCTCCCCCCCATATTCCTTCCATTGCAGACGTCATTTCCGGCGCGACCCCAGCTCGCTATTTGGCGTCCACAAAGTGTCCTCACCTCCCTTCTGGCACCAAAGTGGCTCACAAACAGGAAGGTGGAGAGGGTTATATAAACATGCCGGTTTTGGTCTTCATTTGTGGTCCGGCATAGGAAGGGGAGAGACATACTATGGAACCTTCTTTGGCGTAAGATAACTTTATCTATAGAATTATTTTCTCAATCGCTTTGAATCTTTTGGGATAACTGAATAGTGTTCGGATTGTTTATATATTGTTTTCTGATTCAAGGGTCATATTTTCACTTTCCGAGATCTCAGAAACCAATCCATTTCATCTCTCTCACCATCTCTTCCAACTCTGGGATTGGAAGTTATCAATCAATCTGAAGTCTCGGAACACTTCAAAAGATCCTGTTTGTGGTGTAAAACCAGAGACTAGTCTCCCTTTTTGGATTTTAACGATAAAGATTTGGGGATTATGTTTCATATTCCCAGGTTTGATTGTTCTTATTCCTCTCCCCTTGGAGCATATAAGCGGTTGTGTATTTAAAGATACATCCCCCTCTAGTGATGCAAAGATTCCTCATAGAATAGGGAAGGGCCACTCTTGCAAAGACACTCTGAGACACTCTGAGACCCCTTTTACACTGGGGCGTTTTTCGGGGCGTTTTTCAGGCGCTTTAGCGTTAAAAAAGCGCCTGTAAAGCGCTTGAAAGAAGCTGCAACTGCAATCCCAATGTAAAAGCCTGAGTGCTTTCCCACTGAGGCTCTGCGCTGGCAGGGCATCAAAAAAAGTCCTGCAAGCAGCTTCTTTGCAGCGCTTTTGGAGCGGTGAATACAACGCTCCTAAAGCGCCCCTTACTATTGAAATCAATGGGAAGCGCCTGTAAAACGCCTGAAAAGCGCTATTGGCAGCAGCGTTTTGTGGGCGCTTTTAACCCTTTATTTGGCCACTAGCAGGGGTTAAAAGCGCCCCAATAACGCTCGAAAAACGCTGGTAAAGCGCTGCTAGTTTAAGCAGCGCTTTACGAGCGTTTTTTGGGCGCTGACATTGTGAAAGGGCTCTTAAAGCACTTGGGCTTTCACATTGGGATTGCAGATGAGGCTTCTTTCAAGCGCTTTACAGGTGCTTTTTTTTAACGCTAAAGCGCCTGAAAAACGCCTGAAAAACGCCCCAGTGAGAAAGGGGTCTGATAGTGTATAGTGGGTAGTGGTATGTGGCTTTTATTTATATCTGTAGGTAATGTTTATATTTATTTTAGAGGAAGATTTAATTAGATCTTTTTTTTATTTTTTTTATTTTTTTTAGCTATTTATACCCAACGTTGGTGATTAAGTTTGTTTGTCTTGGATGAACATGAATAAAATGTCAGATCTCTTGCAAAGTATGTCTCTCAGGATCTGCTTTTTATGCTTCGTATATAAATTGTAAAAGCATATTTATATCATGAATCATTCTCAGCCCATACATGGCCATCCTAAAACTTTGTATGTAGCCGGCACTGATAACCAGAGCTGGAATTATTGGGAGTTTATAGGAGGTGACGTCTCCCGGAATTAACCGCTTTGCCTCCAGAGCAATTTTTAAATTTTTTATGCACACATGTTAAAATCTGCACTTTTTTTTTTTGCAGGAAAACTACTTACAACCCCCCCTCCCCATACAAATACATATGAAAGCAGAGGCTCTATAGAATAAAACAGCGTCAGTTATAATTTTTTACATTTACGTTTATCAAACATATATCAGTAAAAAATACACTAAAATGTATCTTAGTGCACACAAACACGATATAATATCCATTGTTTTAGTAAACTATAAAACACGAGGTTATGTCAAGTAAATAGACACCAAACATATCATTCCTTAAAATTTTCCATAACTTGGAAATTAAAAAAAAAAAAAAGAAGAAAAAATACCCAAAATTGTCTCTAGGTGACACGAGTACCGATACTTTCGGTCAAGTACTCGCCGATACTGAGTACCAATACTTTGCGGTGCGATTTGCGTCCATACAAAATTAATGGGTGCAAATCACACTGCAAAGAATCGCACGCAATTTGAACAGGAAGGCGACGGTGATTCCTGTCCGAATCTCATGCAATTTCCCCCACCGCTCCTGTGTGAAGCCAGGCTTGTCATAGTGATTTCGGCCTGGGTTCACACAGGAGCAGTGCGGGAAACCACATGCGTTTTGGACAGGAATCACCGCTGCATTGCTGTTCAATTGGCATGCTATTCTTTTGAAGTGCGATTTGCGCCTATCCATTTTTGCGCTATGTATCGGTTTCGGGTATCGAGAGCATTTGCACGAATATGAGTACCCATGAAAATACTCGGTATCGGTGCATCCCAAGTTATCAATTTAGGCTGCATTCACCCCTGAGCGTAACGTTTTCAGGCGGAAAGTCGTGCGGTTTTACCACGATTTTGTACAGGTCAAAAAGGTTACCAATGTAAAATGCAGAAAACCGCCTGTAATTTGCCTAAAAAGAAGCTTGTGTACTTTTTTGAGCTTCAGGCATTTTTCTACAGGCGACAGAACGCTCAGATGTGAACAGGGGCCATTGAAATGAATGGGATGTTGCTTGTTGGGTGTTATGGAACTTTTGAGATGACCGTTTTACAAGCTCGAAATGCTCAGGTGTGAATGCAGCCTTATGGCTAACAATGTACGATGGCCCTAGAATCACAAAGCTCCCACATCCCTGTACTGTGCCCATTATGAGGGGCTCCCACCATCCCTGTACTGTGCTCATTATGAGGGGCTCCCACCATCCCTGTACTGTGCTCATTATGAGGGGCTCCCACCATCCCTGTGCTGTGCTCATTATGAGGGGCTCCCACCATCCCTGTACTGTGCTCATTATAATGGGCTCCCACCATCCCTGTACTGTGCTCATTATGAGGGGCTCCCACCATCCCTGTGCTGTGCTCATTATGAGGGGCTCCCACATCCCTGTACTGTGCTCATTATGAGGGGCTCCCACCATCCCTGTACTGTGCTCATTATGAGGGGCTCCCACATCCCTGTGCTGTGCTCATTATTGAGGGGCTCCCACCATCCCTGTGCTGTGCTCACTATGAGGGGCTCCCACCATCCCTGTACTGTGCTCATTATGAGGGGCTCCCACCATCCCTGTACTGTGCTCATTATGAGGGGCTCCCACCATCCCTGTGCTGTGCTGACTTCCTGGGTTTTTTAACTTCATCATAACGAATAATCGTAATTAACGAACGTTCTTATTTTGTCTGATTCTGAATCTCCCATTGACTACCAGTACCAGTCTCCCACTCCCATATTAAAAAAGGTCATTTTCCCAACAATCACTCAGCAGCAGAAGAAAACCTCTGATTGGTCAACAAATCACCAGTCTCGTTTCCGTTGTAATGGAATTTGGATCCGAAATTTGTAAACAAAATTTTGTATTTCGTACAAAATTCGGAAGCATAGCAATTCGTATTTTGGATGCTTCCGGGTGTACGAATTTTCCATTCGTATGAAACTAATCGCACATGTCTACCCCCTATGTGATAGCATTGGCAAGTGACAGGTTATCTTATTGAGAGTGTATTATGCTGCGTACACACGATCGGAATTTCGGCCAGCAAAAGACAGATGAGAGCTTTTCATCGGAAAATGCGACTGTAAGTATGCTCCATCGGGATTTAGCTGGCCGAATTCCCGCCAGCAAAAATTTGACAGCATGTTCTCAATTTTCCTGAAGGAAAAAATTCCGATCGTGTGTATGCAATTCCTCACAAACTAACGCATGCTCAGATTCAACTACGAGAAGGAAGTTATTGGCTACTGGGTATTGAACTTCCCTTTTCTAGTCCCGTCGTACGTGTTGTATGTGTTGTACGTCACCGCATTCTTGGTGGTCGGAATTTGGTGTGACCGTGTGTAGGTAAGACAGCTTGAGCGAAATCCCGTCGGAATTCCATCGGGAAAACCACCAGAGCCTTTTCCGACCAAAATTCCAATCATGTGTCAGATGATCAACTACAGTAACCGGGCTGCTCCTCAGTCGCTGGGATCACTTTTACCGAATAGTCAGAAGTCAGGTGGAAAAAAAAAAACCCCCATACCAAGTTGCTGCAGCTCTGAGCTGGTTTTAACCCTTTGAAGCACATGAGGTTTCTAAACGTCTTCTGGATGACAATACTTTAAATGCCGGTGTCCTATCACATAGTGTCCTCCATCAGATAGTGTCTGCTGTGTACTGCGCATGCGTAGTACACAGCACACACAGATTCTGAACATAGCCCAAGATAAACGGCGCCTGCGCCGTGAGTCCAGGTTCTAGCCCCACCATCCAAGTGGACATAGAGTTAGAATAAAAAGAGCCGAGTGCAGCGAGGTCGTGCCCGAAGCGTGGCGAGCGAAGCGTGGCGAGCGGCCCTCTAATATCTGCAGCCCTATATCCACTTGGATGGTGGGACTAGCACCTCGACTCACGGCGCAGGCACCGTTCATCCTCGGAGATTTTCCAAATCTCCTTCTGCTCCGTACTACGCAGGTGCAGTGCTTGACAGTATCCGATGGCCGGACGCTATATGGCAGAACACCGGAACAAGCTCTACTCACAGACATATTTTCTGTGTTTTTTTAAGGCAAAGAACTACATTATTTTTGGTGCTCAAATTTAAACTGATGTGCCTCGTACACACGATCAGACTTTCCTCTAACAAAACCGTGTTATTTTGTCCGAAGGGCGTTGGCCCAAACTTGTCTTGCACACACACACGGCCACATAATTGTTGGCCAACAAACACGAACGTAGTGATGTACTACGTGGCTTTTCAGCTCTTTAGCGCCACCCTTTGGGCTCCTCCTGCTAATTTCGTGTTAGTAGAAGTTTGGCGAGTGTTGATTTGCGCTTTTCATTACGTACTTTTCAGTTCGTTTCTGAACTGCCGCTCGTCAACCAGTCATGTTGCGGAATCGGAGGAGATAACGTGTTATTTATTATTGGTCTTCCACATTTTTTTTTTGGTTGAATAATAATGATTTGATTTGGTATATTTTCTATATTTTTGGATGCATAGAACGCACTTTTTGGTTAAGTTCTATTGGCAGATAGCATGTCTAATTTTATTTGTTTTATTTTTTTGATGCACAATAAAAACAATTGTGGAGAATAATACTTGGCTGTGTATTTTACTTCAAATGACAGTTTGGGAGTTGGCAGTTACATTTAAAAAAATACAATGTAAAATTAAAGAGGAGCTGCACCTAAAAAAAAAATATTAAAAGCCAGCAGCTACTAATATTGCAGCTGCTGACTTTTAATAATATCACACTTACCTGTCCCAGGTTCCAGCGATGTCGGCGGCAGATGACGAGCGATCGCTCGTCTCGCTGCAGGCACCGCCGCCATCCTCTGTCAGGGAATCGGGAAGTGAAGCATGAGGGCTTCACTGCCCGGTTCTCTACTGCGCATGCGCGAGTCGCGCTGCGCTGGTTCCCCGCTGTGTCTCTGGGAACTGTGTGCTTCCCAGAACACAACGGGGGGGGGGGGGGGCGGAGCCATGCGGCGGTGGGCGGAGCCATGCGGCGGTCTGTCCGGAAGTGGGTGCAGTTACCTGGATTATCCAGGTAACTGCACCCCCCTCCCCCCCGAAAGGTGCCGATTGTGGCACCGGAGGGGGGGAGGGATAATACTAGCGGAACTTCCCCTTTAGGGTGAAGAACCGCTTTAACAAGGGACCCCAACATAGTTGTATCTTTGATCTTAAAAACTACGGGATAATGGTGTTGTGGTAACTTGACCAAAAAAAAAAAAAAAAAATAATAATATTATTCTTTATATCACTAGAAAAAAAAAAACTTTGAAAATTAGTTTTCAATAACTCCATCAGTATCACCAGCAAAGCAGCTTCATTATTATCCCATTAAAGAAGAAGAGAATTGTGCTCTGCATTTCTAGATTTCATAATTTGCCGCGTCACGAATGTTAATTCTCCATTAAGAACGCTAGTTTACAAGACCGACCGCTTCCGGCTTGTCCTTGCTTCCGAGCATGCGCGTTTGTACTTTGGACTTTTGTCTGACACACGCTCAGAAAATCCAACAAACACACATTTTTCAGCAGAAAATGTGAAAACCTGCCATCCAACATTTGTCCGTGGAAAATCCGCATTTGTCCGATGGAGCGTACAGACAGTCAGATTTACCGCCAACAGCCTGACATCACATGCAATACAAACACATTACAACACATGATATCGCTTCCAATTTTTTTTCTGTCGTAAGAGAATTTTTTGTGACTTCAGTTACCTATTCAATTTCTACTTGCGACTATTAAGCGAAAAAAGTCATACAATCTGTTGTACGATATTCGGATCGGCTTTAGGCACATCAAGTACTTGGGCGTTAATTTGTTTTGTTATCCAGAATAATAATTTATTCGGGCCACTGAAATTGAATTAACGGTTGAGAGCTAAATGTGCCTAGTGCTTAGGTGCGTTTACAAGCGTTTAGGCCCACCAACGCTTGCTCGGCGGGGTCGCTCTGCTGATCTCCGCTGAGCAGGCAGATGACAGGTCCGTCTCCGCTCACTGACCTCCTCTATGGGGAGATGGGATGAAATTGGATCACCTGTGCGTTTTCATCCGATCCCATCCTATCCGATCCACCAGACGGATGGAAAATAGGAACAGCATCCTTCTGGATTTGGTGGGCCAGATCGAATATCGGCAGATGTCAGTGGACAGGGACTCGTTAATGACTGGAATGGTACCACTGGATTGGCGTAGGGTCAATGTGGCGCCCATATTTAACCCGCTAGCTGACCAGCCACCGCAGTTACACTGCGGCAGAATGGCACGGGCAGGCAAATCGTCGCCATGTTACGTCGGCTCCAGAGGTGAGTATTAGGGGTGCGCACGTACCCGCTGCTCTCCCCTGGAGCCGATGCAAGTGCCCGGCGGTCATCGAGACCGCGATCCCTCCTAACACGGCGAGAACCAGGAACTCTGTGTGTAAACACAGAGCTCCCGGTTCTCTGAGGGGAGAAGTGACAGATCGTCTGTTCATACAGCGTATGAACAGCGATCTGTCGTCTCCCCTAGTCTAGGGTTGCCACCTGTCCAGGATTCACCCGGACAGTCCAGGTTTTGAATCGTGTGTTCGGGTTTCAGGCGGACTGAAACCCAGACAAATTATTCAGACTAGGCTGTGGCACCCCAAGAAACCAGGATAGTCACACACAAATCTGTTGCCATCGAGGAGTTATAGGCGGCTGTCTGGGGGCAGGTTCGACATCACTGGGGGGCAGGCCGATGATGTCAGCAAGAGCAATTTGGCCACACCCACTGCTGTGGCACACTATGCGCACCGAATCACCACTCTCATTGGGGGCACCCAAAGGTTTCCCAGGCTGCTAAAATGTTCGGGTTTGGCTTGAGGAAAAGGTGGCAACCCTACCCTAGTCAGCCCCCTCCCTCCTTCAGTTAGAACACACAACACACATTAGGGAACACACTTAACCCCTTGAACGCCCCCTAGCGTTAAACCCTTCCCTGCCAGTGACATTTATACAGTAATCAATGCATTTTTATTGCACTGATCGCTGTATTAATGGCAATGGTCCCAAAAATGTGTCAAAATTGTCCGATGTATCCGCTATAATATCGCAGTCCCTATCACAGATCGTCGCCATTACCAGTAAAAAAAAAAAAAAATTATATAAAAAAAATGCTATAAGTCTATCCCCTATTTTTTAGACACTATAACTTTTGCGCAAACCAATCAATATACGCTTATTGCGATTTTTTTTATATGTAGAAGAATACATATCGGCCTAAACTGAGAAAAAAATATTATTATTTTTTTTAAATTGGGATAGTTATTATAGCAAGAAGTACAAAATATTGTATTTAAAAATTTTCGCAGTTTTTTTGTTTATATCGCAAAAAATAAAAACCGCAGAGGCGATCAAATACCACCAAAAGAAAGCTCTATTTGTGGGGGGGGGGGAAAAAGCAAGTCAATTTTGTTTGGGAGTCACATCGCACGACCGCGCAGCTGTCAGTTAAAGCGACGCAGTGCCGAACCGCAAAAAGTGCTCTGGTCAGGAAGGGGGTAAAATTTTCCGGGGGCTGAAGTGGTTAAAAAAGGGATAAAAGTCTTTACCAAGCTGAGCTCGGAAGCAGAAGTGAACGTATACAAGAGTCGCATTCACATATGAAAACGGTGTTCGAACCACACATGTGAGCGAGAGCAATAATTTTAGCACTAGACCTCCCCTGTAACTCAAAATTGGTAACCTATAGAAATTTTTAAACATCTCCTATGGAGATTTTTAAGTTTCAACGTTTGTCGCCATTTTGTGCATGGGCGAAATTTTGAAGTGTGACGTGTTAGGTATCAATATACTCGTTGTAACGTTATCTTTCACAATATAAGAAAAAAAATTGGGCTAACTTTACCCTTGTCTTATTTTTTATAATAAAAAGGTGTTTTTCCCCCCCAAAAATTGAGCTTGTAAGACCGCTGCGCAAATATGGTCTGACATAAAATATTGCAATAAATGCCATTTTATTCTCTAGGGCAGTGATGGTGAACCTTGGCACCCCAGATGTTTTGGAACTACATTTCCCATGATGCTCTTTTACTCTGCAGTGTAGTGGAGCATCATGGGAAACGTAGTTCCAAAACATCTGGGGAGCCAACGTTCTCCATCACTGCTCTAGGGTGTCTAAAAATATATATATATAATGTTTGGTGGTTCTAAGTAATTTTCTAGCAAAAAAAAAAGATTTTAACTTGTAAGCACCAAGTCTGAAAAATAGGCCTGGTCCTTAACCACTTGCCGACTGTGCCATAGCCAAAGATGGCAGAGATGGCAGCAGCGCTGTGGGCTGGATGTGTAGTGCCCACAACGCTGCTCAGTGCCAATACTCTCCCCATACTGTGCAATACTCTGCAATACTCTTCAACACTGTGCAATACTCTGCAACACTGTGTAATACTCTGCAATACTCTGCAACACTGTGCAATACTCTGCAATACTCTGCAACACTGTGCAATACTCTGCCATTACTCTGCAACACTGTGCAATACTCTGCCATTACTCTGCAACACTGTGCAATACTCTGCAATACTCTGCCAATACTCTGCCAATACTCTGCAACACTGCAATATTCTGCAATACTCTGCCAATACTCTGCAACACTGCAATACTCTGCCAATGCTCGACAACACTGCAATACTCTGCCAATACTCTGCAACACTGCAATATTCTGCAATACTCTGCCAATACTCACCAATACTCGCCAATACTCTGCTAATACTCTACCAATACTCTGCCAATACTCTGCCAATACTCGCCAATACTCACCAATACTCACCAATACTCTGCCAAGACTCGCCAATACTCTGCCAATACTCTGCCAATACTCTGCCAATACTCGCCAATACTCGCCAATACTCTGCCAATACTCTGCCAATACTCTGTCAATACTCGTTAATACTCTGCCAATACTCTGCCAATACTTGCCAATACTCGCCAATACTCGCCAATACTCTGCCAATACTCTGCCAATACTTGCCAATACTCTGCAATAAATTTTAACAGAAACAAAGAATTTTTATTTATTTTTTTACCAAATTTTCAGTCTTTTTTGATTTATAGCGCAAAAAAAAAAATACCCAGCGGTGATTAAATATCACCAAAAGAAAGCTCTATTTCTGTGAAAAAAACGGACAAACATTTCATATGGGTACAGTATTGCATGACTGAGTAATTGTCATTCAAAGTGTGAGAGCACCGAAAGCTGAAAATTGGTCTGGTTAGGAAGGGGGTTTAAGTGCCCAGTGGTCAAGTGGTTAAACACAATCACCGGGAGTATTTATTTACCTGCAGTAAAAATAGGTTGAATGTTCGGTTCACTGCTTTATAAATACGCCCCTTGGTGTCATTCAGTGACAGGTGTACGCCAGGGGCTGTGTTCACAATCTATAGATTTTCGTGAATGCGCAAACATGCGTTTCACGCTTGTGGCGCCATTCATTGCAACCCAAACACAGCAAGCAGATGTGCGTTTTTTTTAGCGCGGAAAAAAACCGCAGTTAAAAACCAGTGCAAAGATCGACGCTCTAAAAGGTGCACGAGCGACTTTGGCGCATTTGTCACACGCTGGACAGCCCATTGGAATAAATGGGGCGCCATATGCGTGTGGCGCGACGATGGGCAACAAAAAAAAAAGCGCAACACCTGACATCGTGCATCTTTGTGTGAATGGGACCCATTCTGTCCATCTGTCTCTTTCTTTGAGTGTAGTCAGAGGACTATTTGTATAATAATTTACAATTTAATGTAAATATTTACTATGTATCCATATTTTTCAGGATGGGGAATTGAAAAATAAAATATAAATGTTTACTCATTACAGGTGAGAACAAGGAAAGCATCCAATGCTGCGTACACTCGGAAATTCGGCCAGCAAAAGACCGATTTGTGAGCTTTTGGTCGGAAAATGCGACCGTGTGTACGCACCATCAGACTTTTGCTGGACAAATTCCCGCCAGCAAAAAATTGACAGCGTGTTCTCAATTTTTCGGTCGAAAAAAGTTCCAATCGGAAATTCCGATCGGCTGTACTAATTCCGATCCCATGCATTAAGGTGAAAAAACACCTTGCACTCTCCAACCCCCCCCCCCCCGCCCCCGATCGCGGGCGCGATCCCGTGTTGCTTTCCCCCAGCTCTTGTGGGCTCTTCATTGGATGATTGATAGCAGAGCAGCCATTGGCTCCCACTGCTGTCAATCAAATCAATGACGCGGTGCGCCGGGGGGGCGGAGCCGAGTGATAAACTTGGCGGCTATGGACGCCGACTGTATCACGTGGGAGCGCGCACACAAGCTAACCCCCTTGGGAGAGCGCTTCTCAGAGGGGGGTTAGCTCTTGTGGGGAGGAGCTGAGACAGCTACCTAGGGACCCCAGAAGACGAGGATCGGGGCCACTCTGTGCAGTGGAGGTAAGTATGATATGTTTGTTATTTTTTATTTTTATTTTTTTAATTGAACCTTTACAACCCCTTTAATGAAAACCAGTTTAACAATTTTTTTCTGAATATCCGTAAATTCCAATATTCGTTAATTTGTTCCGAATTCGTTTTTTAACAAATTTCGACAAATTCGTTCATTCGGAAATATCTGAATTAACGAAAAACCCGTTTAACGATTTTTTTCAGAATATCCATAAGTTTCAATATTCGTAAGTTCGTTTTGTATTTGTTTTTTAACGAATTTCAACAAAATTTGTTCATTTGGAAATATCCAAATTAACGAAAAACTCGTTTAACGTTTTTTTTTCCGAATATCCGTAAATTCCAATATTCGGAAATTCGTTCCAAATTTGTTTTTAAACTAATTTCCACAAATTCGTTCAATTGGAAATATTCGAATTAACGAAAAACCCATTTAACAATTTTTTTTACGAATATCCGTAAGCTACAATATTTGTAAATTCATTCCGAATTTGTTTTTTAACTAATTTTGACAAATTCGTTCATTCGGAAATATCCGAATTAACGAAAAATCAGTTTAACAAATCTTTTCCAAATATCCGTAAATTCCAATATTCGTAAATTCGTTCCGAATTTGTTTTATAACGAATTTCAACAAATTCATTAATTCGAAAATATCCAAATTAACGAATAACCCATTTAACGATTTTTTTCCGAATATCCTAAATTCCAATATTCGTAAATTCGAGAATTCGAAGATCTGAAAATTCAAAAATCCGAATATTCAAAAATCTGAAATAATAACTAACTAATAATAACTTAAAGTGATAGTAAAGCCGAGTGGCACAATTCTGGGCAAAATGAGAATCACAATTATTTTGCTTAGAATAAAAAGATCACGATTCTCTCGCAATTCTCGCGACATAATTTTTTTTTTTAGGAGAGAGAAAGATTGATAGAGAGAGAGATTGATAGAGATAGAGATTGATTGAGACATAGATTGATAAAGAGAGAGATTGATTGATTGAGAGATAGATTGATAGAGAGAGATTGATATAGAGAGATTGATAGAGAGAGATTGATGGAGGGAGATTGATAGAGAGATTGATTGACTGAGAGAGAGATGGATTGAGAGCAATTGATTGATTGAGAGATTGATTGAGGGCGATTGATTGAGAGAGAGAGAGAGAGATTAATTCAGAGAGATTGATTAATTGAGAGATTTATTGAGAGAGAGATTGATTGAGACTCTCCAATCTCTCAATTAATCAGTCTCTCAATGAATCAATCTCTCTGAATTAATGTCTCTCTCTCTCTCAATCAATCTCTCTCTCAATCAATCTCTCTCTCTCGCAATCAATCAATCGCTCTCAATCAATCTCTCAGTCAATCAATTGCTCTCAATCAATCAATCTCTCTACCAATCTCTCTATCAATCTCTCTTTATCAATCTCTCTATATCAACCTCTCTATCAATCTCTCTCTATCAATCTCTCTATATCAATCTCTCGCTATCAATCTCTCGCTATCAATCTCTCTCTATCAATCTCTCTCTATCAATCTCTCTATATCAATCTCTCTCTATCAATCTCTCTATCAATCTCTCTATCAATCTCTCTCTATCAATCTCTCGCTATCAATCTCTCGCTATCAATCTCTCTCTATCAATCTCTCTCTATCAATCTCTCTCTATCAATCTCTCTCTATCAATCTCTCTATATCAATCTCTCGCTATCAATCTCTCTCTATCAATCTCTCTATATCAATCTCTCGCTATCAATCTCTCGCTATCAATCTCTCTCTATCAATCTCTCTCTATCAATCTCTCTATATCAATCTCTCTCTATCAATCTCTCTATCAATCTCTCTATCAATCTCTCTATCAATCTCTCTCTATCAATCTCTCGCTATCAATCTCTCGCTATCAATCTCTCTCTATCAATCTCTCTCTATCAATCTCTCTCTATCAATCTCTCTATATCAATCTCTCGCTATCAATCTCTCGCTATCAATCTCTCTATATCAATCTCTCTCTATCAATCTCTCTCTATCAATCTCTCTATATCAATCTCTCTATATCAATCTCTCTCTATCAATCTCTCTATCAATCTCTCTATCAATCTCTCTCTATCAATCTCTCTCTATCAATCTCTCTCTATCAATCTCTATATCAATCTCTCTCTATCAATCTCTCTATCAATCTCTCTCTATCAATCTCTCTCTATCAATCTCTCTTTATCAATCTCTCTCTATCAATCTCTCTCTATCAATCTCTCAATCAATCAATCTCTCTACCAATCTCTCTATCAATCTCTCTTTATCAATCTCTCTTTATCAATCTCTCTTTATCAACCTCTCTATCAATCTCTCTATCAATCTCTCTCTATCAATCTCTCGCTATCAATCTCTCTCTATCAATCTCTCGCTATCAATCTCTCTATATCAATCTCTCTCTATCAATCTCTCTATATCAATCTCTCTCTATCAATCTCTCTCTATCAATCTCTCTCTATCAATCTCTCTCTATCAATCTCTATATCAATCTCTCTCTATCAATCTCTCTCTATCAATCTCTCTATCAATCTCTCTATCAATCTCTATATCAATCTCTCTCTATCAATCTCTCTACCAATCTCTCTATCAATCTCTCTTTATCAATCTCTCTTTATCAATCTCTCTTTATCAACCTCTCTATCAATCTCTCTATCAATCTCTCTCTATCAATCTCTCGCTATCAATCTCTCGCTATCAATCTCTCTCTATCAATCTCTCGCTATCAATCTCTCTATATCAATCTCTCTCTATCAATCTCTCTATATCAATCTCTCTCTATCAATCTCTCTCTATCAATCTCTCTCTATCAATCTCTCTCTATCAATCTCTCTATATCAATCTCTCTCTATCAATCTCTCTCTATCAATCTCTCTCTATCAATCTCTCTCTATCAATCTCTCTCTATCAATCTCTATATCAATCTCTCACTATCAATCTCTCTCTATCAATCTCTTGCTATCAATCTCTCGCTATCAATCTCTCTCTATCAATCTCTCTCTATCAATCTCTCGCTATCAATCTCTCTCTATCAATCTCTCTCTATCAATCTCTCTATCAATCTCTCTATCAATCTCTCTCTATCAATCTCTCTCTATCAATCTCTCTCTATCAATCTCTCTATCAATCTCTCTATCAATCTCTCTCTATCAATCTCTCTCTATCAATCTTTCTCTATCAATCTCTCGCTATCAATCTCTCTATTAATCTCTCTATCAATCTCTCTCTATCAATCTCTCTATCAATCTCTCTATCAATCTCTCTCTATCAATCTCTCGCTATCAATCTCTCTCTATCAATCTCTCTCTATCAATCTCTCTATATCAATCTCTCTCTATCAATCTCTCTATATCAATCTCTCTCTATCAATCTCTCTATATCAATCTCTCTCTATCAATCTCTCTATATCAATCTCTCTCTATCAATCTCTCGCTATCAATCTCTCTCTATCAATCTCTCTCTATCAATCTCTCTCTATCAATCTCTTTATACCAATCTCTCTCTATCAATCTCTATATCAATCTCTCTCTATCAATCTCTCTCTATCAATCTCTATATCAATCTCTCTCTATCAATCTCTCTCTCCTAAAAAAAAAAAAATGACTTCGCGAGGATTGTGACAGAGAATCGTGATCTTTTTATTCATTTCACATTTCACAGTCACGCTTGTGCTGATGCGCTGTCCCCGAGACCTCTGGGAAGAAGATGCATACTTACCGACCAATCACATTCTTCTTTGCTGAGTGACGTCAGATGTTTCACGCTGGCTCCGACGGCTTCCCCTCCGCTCCAAAACTGGGAAACAGGCAGCATCCCGAGGACACCATCGATCGGTGCGCGGCGCGCGCTTTTCAGCTCACATTCTTACAACAAATTGCTTGAGGGTCAGAATCGCTCAAATCTGGAGTTGCGATCGCGACGGGCAGAGAATCGCAATAACGATTCTCCGCGATTAATCATGCAGCTCTATTGTAAAGCTTTTTAAAAAAACAAAAAAAAACAAACATATCATACTTACTTCCACTATGCAGCTTGTTTTATACAGAGTGGCCCTCGATCCTTCTCTTCTGGGGTCCCTTGCGGCTCTTGCGGCTCCTCACCACATCAGATAACACCCTAGGAGAAGCGATCTCCCGGGGGGGGGGGGGGGGGTTACCATGCGGTTGCACTCCCAACTTCAGCATTTGCATCCATATACATGAATGCCGCACTCGGCCCCGCCCCCCTTGGTGCCCACGTCATTGGATTTGATTGACAGCCAATGGCTGCATTGATATCAATCTATCCAATCAAGAGCCGGGACCCCCGTGGAGAGAGAGACAGCGCCCCCCCTGCCGAGAAAATTCCAGAGCTCAGGTAAGTTAAATTAGAGGGGCATTAAGGTGACAAAACACGAAGGTTTATAACCCCTTAACTATTACTAACTGTTAAATTATAGGTATTGGAATTTCCTTTCAAATTTGATTGTTAGTGAAGGAAACGAATAGGAATTTATCTGAAGTTTCGAATCATCCGAAATAACGGATGCTGCATCAAAACCAATGGAACGCAACAAATTAATTTAATAATAATAATAAATAACAATAATAATAACGTTTTATTATTATTATTTATTATTAATTCATTCCGTTCCATTTGTTTAGATGCGACATTCGTTATTTCGGATAATTCAGAACTTCAGATAAATTCGTATTCGTTCCCCTCAAATTTGTCTGTTTGTGAATGTAATGAATACAAATTTATCTAAAGTCACAAATTACCCAAAATAACGAATGCCGCATCTAAGCAAATGGAACGCAACAAATTAATAATAAATAATAATAATAAAAAGTTATTATTGTTATGTATTATTATTAAATTAATTCGTTCCATGCCATTTCTTTAGATGCAGCATTTGTTATTTCGGATAATTCGTAACTTCGGATAAATTCATTATTCGTTCCTTTCAAATTTGGCTGTTAGTGAACGTAACGAATACGAATTTATACGAAGTCCCAAATTATCCGAAATAACGGATGCCGCATCTAAACAAATGTAGCGCAACAAATTAATAATAAATAATAATAAAATGTTATTATTATTATGTATTATTATTAAATTCATTTGTTCCGTTCCATTTGTTTAGATGCGGCATTCGAATTTATCCGAAGTTACGAATTATCGAAAATAACCAATGCCACATCTAAACAAATGGAACGGAACTAATGAATTTAATAATAATAAATAACAATAATAACTTTTTATTATTATTATTTATTATTAATTCATTTCGTTCCATTTGTTTAGATCCGGTATTCGTTATTTCGGATAATTCGTAACTTTGGATACATTTGTATTGGTTCCTTTGAAATTTGGCTGTTAGTGAACGTAACAAATACGAATTTATCTGAAGTTACGAATTATCCGAAATAACGAATTCCGCATCTAAACAAATGGAACAGAATGAATTAATAATCACTAATAATAATAAAAAGTTATTATTGCCATTTATTATTATTAAATTAAATTCGTTCCATTCCATCTGTTTAGATGCGGCATTCGTTATTTTGGTTAATTCGTAACTTCGGATAAATTCGTATTCGTTCCTTTCAAATTTGGCTGTTAGTGAACGTAAAGAATACAAATTTTTCCGAAGTTACGAATTATCCGAAATAACGGATGCCGCATCTAAACAAATGGAGCACAACGAATTAATAAATAATAATAATAAAAAGTTATTATTGTTATTTATTATTACTAAATTTATTTGTTCCATTCCATTCGTTTAGATGTGGCATTCGTTATTTCGGATAATTCATAACTTCGGATAAATTCGTATTCTTTCCTTTCAAATTTGGCTGTTAGTGAACGTAACAAATACGAATTTATCCGAAGTTACGAATTATCCGAAATAACAAATTCCGTATCTAAACAAATGGAACAGAATGAATTAATAATCACTAATAATATTAAAAAGTTATTATTGCTATTTATTATTATTAAATTAATTCGTTCCATTCCATCTGTTTAGATGCGGCATTCGTTATTTTGGATAATTTATAACTTCGGATAAATTCGTATTCTTTCCTTTCAAATTTGACTGTTAGTGAAAGTAACAAATACAAATTTATCCGAAGTTACGAATTATCCGAAATAACGGATGCTGCATCTAAACAAATGGAGCACAATGAATTAATAAATAATAATAATAATAAAAAGTTATTATTGTTATTTATTATTACTAAATTTATTTGTTCCGTTCCATTCGTTTAGATGCGACATTCGTTATTTCAGATAATTCATAACTTCGGATAAATTCGTATTCGTTCCTTTCAAATTTGGCTGTTAGTGAACGTAACAAATACGAATTTATCCGAAGTTACGAATTATCCGAAATAACAAATTCCGCATCTAAACAAATGGAACAGAATGAATTAATAATCACTAATAATATTAAAAAGTTATTATTGCTATTTATTATTATTAAATTAATTTGTTCCATTCCATCTGTTTAGATGCGGCATTCGTTATTTTGGATAATTTATAACTTCGGATAAATTCGTATTCTTTCCTTTCAAATTGGACTGTTAGTGAATGTAACAAATACGAATTTATCCGAAGTTACGAATTATGCGAAATAACGAATGCCGCATCTAAACAAATGGAACAGAACAAATTAATAAATAATAATAATAAAAAGTTTTTATTGTTGTTATTTATTATTATTTAATTCATTAGTTACGTTACATTTGTTTAGATGTGGCATGTGTTATTTCGGATAATTCGTAACTTCGGATAAATTCTTATTTGTTATGTTCACTAACAGCCAAATTTAAAAGGAAATTCCAATCCCTATAATTTATTAGTTAGTTATTCTTTCGAATTTTCCTTTCTTATTTTCGGATTTTCGGATTTTCGAATTTCCAAATTGCGATCATAACAAATGACCCAAAAAAAGGAAAAAACAAAAAACGAATGAAACGAAAACGAACAAATTTCTCGGCAGTGCACGTGTCTAAGTGGGACTTTGGGGCATGACCTTAATGGGACTTGGATCCATTGAGTGTAAAGTTGCATCAAACAGACAACATCAATGGATCGAAGTCGCATCAAAAGTGGCACCAAAGTGGCGTCTTTTCAAAGTCGCCACCACTTCACATCGTATTGGACAGGTGACATTGAAAAAAACGGGGTGTGACTTGTCATGCGACTTTGATGTCTATGTAGGAGCCTTCTCCTGTCCTAACACTGAACAATCATTTCTGGCAATATCTCCTATGTATTCTGTACAAAATAATACACATAGACATCATATCGATGAATTCATCCAATAACCATCTAGAGTTAAGGTGCCCATAGACTATGCAATCTGATCATACAATCTCCTACAGATCTACCATCAACTATGTAGCCCTAAGAGCCTCCCTGATGTGATAAAAATGCCATGAATTATTTAGGTTTGCCCTCACAATACATAGATATGGGAAGCCCAAAGCTCACGTTACAATTCGATTGCACAATCTTGCAATTTTGCTTGAACAACAAAAAAAATTAAAAAAACACAGTGTATACCCATTTTTAGGCTGACCATATCCTTTACAATCCGATTGTACAATCTCTTGTTGATCTACCGCAGGCTATGTAGTACAAGGACCTGCCCGATTTGATAGTGATTGAAAAGATTGTTTAGATTTGTCATCATATTGCATAGTTTTGGAAAATCTAAACGGTGACCATACACTATACAGTCTGATTGTACAATGTCCTTTAGATCTACTATTAACTACATAGCACAGAGGCCTGCCGGGTTTTATTTGAATTGAATGGATGGTTTAGTTTTGTCTTCTGAATCTAAATGAGATTGCACAGAGATTGTACAGTCAGATTGTACACTGTATGGCCAGCTTTAGGGAGATTGTACAGCCAGATTGTACAGTGTATGGATAGCTTTAAGGAGATTGTGCAATCACACTGAATAATGTATGGCCAGCTTTAAGGTGATTGTACAGCCAGATTGTATAGTGTATGGCCAGCTTTAGGGAGATTATACAGCCAGCTTGTATAGTGTATGGCCAGCTTTAGGGAGATTGTACAATCAGATTGCATAGTGTATGGCCAGCTTTAGGGAGATTGTACAGTCAGATTGCATAGTGTATGGCCAGCTTTAGGGAGATTGTACAGTCAGATTGCATAGTGTATGACCAGCTTTAGGGAGACTGTACAGTCAGATTGCATAGTGTATGGCCAGCTTTAGGGAGATTGTACAGTCAGATTGCATAGTGTATGGCCAGTTTTAGGGAGACTGTACAGTCAGACTGTATAGCACATGGATATCTTTAAGGAGATTGTACAATCACACTGAATAATGTATGGCCAGCTTTAAGTAGAGTGTACAATCAGATTGTATACTGTATGGCCAGCTTTAGGGAGATTGTACAATCACAATGAATAATGTATGGACAGCTTTAAGGAGATTGTACAGTCAGATTGTATAGTGTATAGACAGTTTTAGGGAGATACTACAGTCAGATTGTAAAAAGCAAGGATACCTTTAAGGAGAGTGTGCAATCACACTGAATAATGTATGTCCAGCTATAAGTAGATTGTACAATCAGATTGTATACTGTATGGCCAGATTTAGGGAGATACTACAGTCAGATTGTATAGTATATGGACAGTTTTAGGGAGATTGTGCAATTAGATTGAGTAGTATATAAACAATGTTAAGGAGATTGTACAATCAGATTACATGTGTATAGCCAGATTAAAGGAGATTGAACAACCAGATTGCATAGTGTATGGTGTGCCTATAATAGATTGGATGGTGTATGACCAGCGTAACACCCTGTACACACGGTATAAAAATTGGATGACAGATCGTCCATTTTATATTTTTGCATGCTAGTTGCATATCAAACCTGAAGAGTTTAGCAAAGTTACGAAAATTCTCATAGGACAGAATAAAAAATCGGAAGTGACGTCATGTGTTGTAATGATGTCACTTCCGACATCATTACATTGTATACATTACAGTTGTCATCCAGAAATACATTGTATTGTATTGTATTGTATTTCTGGATGACAACTATACTGATTCTATGAAAATCAAACGTTCTGGTATTATACGAGAACATTTTTCGTGTTTGTCCGATCGAATAATAAATCGAATGAACTGTCGTGATTGGCTCTCGAAAGCTCTGTACTAACGATCCGATTATCCTACGATCGCACCAAAAGCGGTATTTTTCATCCACTTTTCGGATCGTGTGTGCGGCCATGAGGGTGATCAGCACACAGCGTGGATTCCCGTGGCTGGAATGACAGGTCTGTGGAAAGAGCTGTGCCCCCCCCCCCCCCCATACAATACAATGACAACGTTCACACCGCCAGCAATCGATCACCTGAGGTTGGGGACAGATCTGTCTGCTTCCAGCCTCGATCTCCGCAGGTCATCGCGCTGGCGGTCGTTGCACAGGCCGAGCGTCTGCAGACACTTTGCACACCTTCCAGACGCAGGAATCTGCAGACTCTCCCTGCTGGAGAGCTAATAGTCTGTGCAAATGCACCCTAAAGAAGATTGTACAGAGATTGTACAATTGGATTGGATAGTGTATGGCCAGCTTTAGATGAATAAAACACGTAAGCGCAATGCCACATAGAGAACACATGCACAGGTATGTGGTAGTAAAAATGGAACATTATTTTGTAACATTACTTTTATCGTGGTACTTCGTATTGTCGCTTTATATAATTACGTTTAGATTGTTACTTTGTATCATTACTTCTATATCATTACTTTGTAACAATGCTTTCTTGTGTTACCTTTAAATCCTTACTTTGTATTGTTACTTTTACATTGTTACTTTGTATTGTTACTTTTACATTGTTACTTTGTATTGTTACTTTTACATTGTTACTTTGTATTGTTGCTTTTAAAATTATTACTTTTATATCATTTCTTTGTATCATTTTTTATATTTGTTACTTTGTATTGTCAATTTATATAATTATCTTTACATTGTTACTTTGTATCATTTCTTTGTATCAATGTTTTCTTTTGTTACCTTTAAATCCTTATTTTGTACCGTTACTTCTAGATTGTTATTTTGTATTTTTGCTTTTAAATTTATTACTTTTATATCATTTCTTTGTAATTATATTGTTACTTTGTATCATTAATTTTATATCTTTATTTTTTTAGCATTACTTTTGCATTGTTACCTTTAAATCCTTACATTGTATTGCTACTTTTATATCATTACTTTGTATCTTGTTTTTATATCATTACTTTGTTCATTTTCTATTGTTAATTTATTTAAGTCCCATCACAGCAGTGATCATCTTCTGCCCATACACAGGCTATCACACAACACAATTCAGGTCTGCTATCTATATAATATAATGTATAGGATGAGGACTATACCTGCTGGTGCTGGATTTCCAGATTGGTGATGGGTTTTGGTAGCGGAGGCGTCTTCTTGTCGGGCAGCCCGTTCTCTATGGTGGTCCCATTGGTGGTCATTGTGTAGAGCACTGTGGTCAGGTGGAGTGGAGGAAAGCTCTGGCTGTGCTCTGTACAGGATTTCCCTGGAATCCCTCTCTGGACAGACAGGGGAGCTCCTCTCCCTTTAATAACTCAACTTCATTGTGTCATTGGAGGAAGAAACTTCTTCTGATTGGCTGAAAGAGACATCCCTGCCCCACCCTCTTCTCCTTACAATGTAACAATGTGATTTGTACAGATGTGCTCATCACACTGATGTCATTTACTGGATTGTTCATTCATGAGATGATCCCAAATCTGTGTTATCTGTGTGTGTCCCTTAAACAGACATCTGTGGGTGTCCTCTATAGATAGACACCTCTGTGTGTCCTCTATAAACAGATATATGTGTGTGAGTATGTGTGTCCCCTATAGAGAAGGATCAGACATCTATGTGTGTCCCCTATAGACATATATCTATGTGTGTCCCCTATAAACAGATATCTGTGGGTGTCCTCTATAGATAGACATCTGTGGGTGTCCTCTTTAAACAGATATATGTGTGTGAGTATAGAGAAGGATCAGACATCTATGTGTGTCCCCTATAAATAAGGATAAGGCATCTATGTGTGCCCCCTATAGAGAAGGATCAGACATCTATGTGTGTCCCCTATAGAGAAGGATCAGACATCTATGTGTGTCCCCTATAGACATATATCTATGTGTGTCCCCTATAAACAGATATCTGTGGGTGTCCTCTATAGATAGACATCTGTGGGTGTCCGCTATAAACAGATATATGTGTGTGAGTATGTGTGTCCCCTATAGAGAAGGATCAGACATCTATGTGTCCCCTATAGACATATATCTATGTGTGTCCCCTATAAACAGATATCTGTGGGTGTCCTCTATAGATAGACATCTGTGGGTGTCCGCTATAAACAGATATATGTGTGTGAGTATGTGTGTCCCCTATAGAGTAGGATCAGACATCTATGTGTGTCTGCTATAAAGAAGGATCAGACATCTATGTGTGCCCCCTATAGAGAAGGATCAGACATCTATGTGTGTCCCCTATAGAGAAGGATCAGACATCTATGTGTGCCCCCTATAGACATACATCTATGTGTGTCCCCTGTGGAGAAGAATCAGACATATATGTGTGGCCCCTATAGACATATATCTATGTGTGTCCCCTATAAACAGATATCTGTGGGTGTCCTCTATAGATAGACATCTGTGGGTGTCCCCTATAAACAGATATCTGTGTCCTCCCCCTATAAACAGATATCTGTGGGTGCGTCCCCTATAGAGGAGGATCAGATATTTGTATGTGTTCCCTATAAGCAGATATTTGTGTGTGTTTCCCCTATAGAGAAGGATCAGACATCTGTGTGTGTCCCTATTAAACAGATATCTGTGTGTGTCCCCTATAGAGAAGGATCAGACACCTGTGTGTGTCCCCAATAAACAGATATCTGTGTGTCCCCTATAGAGAAGGATCAGACATCTGTGTGTGTCCCCAATAAACAGATATCTGTGTGTGTCCCCTATAGAGAAGGATCAGAGATCGGTGTGTGTCCCCAATAAACAGATATATGTGTGTGTCCCCCATAGAGAAGAATCAGACATCTATTTGAGTCCCCTACATATTACTGTGTGTGTCCCTTTAAACAGATAGCTGTGTGTCCCCCCTATAAACAGATATCTGTGTGTGGGTATGTGTGTCCCTTATAGAGAAAGATCAGACATCTGGGTTTGACCTCTATAGACAGACATCTGTGCATGTCCCTATAGAGCAGGATCAGACATCTGTATGTGTCCTTATATACAGATATCTGTGTGTGTCCGTTCCCTATAGAGGACAATCAGACATCTGTATGTGTCCCCTATAGACAGATATCTGTGTGCATCCCCATAGAGGAGGATCAGACATTTGTATGTGTCCCTATATACATATATTTGCTATAGACCGATATCTGTACATGTGTGTGTGTGTCCTATAGAGGACAATCAGGAATCTGTATGTGTCCCCTATAGACAGATATATGTGTGTGTGTGTGTGTGTGTGTGTGTGTGTCCCCTATAGAGGAGGATTGGATATGTGTGTATCTTTGCGTGGACCCTATAGAAAAAGAACAGATATCTATGTGTGTCCCCTATAGAAGGAGGACAGACATGTGATGGTATCCCGCATAGAGGGAGAGCAGACATTTGTCTGTGTCTCCTATGGAGTAAGGACAGATATTCAGATATATGTGTGTGTGTGTGTGTGTGTGTGTGTGTCTCCTATAGAGGAGGGTCAGAAATTTGTATGTGTTCCCTATAAGCAGATATCTGTGTGTGTGTCCCCTTTACAGAGGAGGATCAGACATCTATGTGTGTCCCCTATAGACAGATATCTCTGGGTGTGCCCTATAGAGGAGGATCAGACACCTGTGAGTGTGTCCCCTATTGAGGTAGTGCAGATATTAATATTTATGTGTGTCCCCTATAGAGGAGGATCAGATATCTATATGTGTCCCCTATAGACAGATATGTGCGTGTCTGCCCCCTATAGAGGGAGGGCAGATATCTATATGTATGATCCCTGCAGATATCAATGCATGTCTCCTATAGAGGGAGGGCAGATATCTGTGTGTGTCCTATAGAGGGAGGGCAGATATCCATGTTTGTGTCCCCAATAGAGGGAGGCAGAGATCCATGTGTGTCTCCTATAGAGAGTGGGCAGATATCCATGTATGTGTCCCCTATAGAGGGAGGGCAGATATTCATGTGTGTGTGTCCTATAGAGGGAGGGCAGATATTTGTGTGTCCCCGATAGAGGAAGGGAAGGTATTTAGATATCTGTGTGTGTCTGTCCTATAGAGGGAGAGCAGATATTCAGATAGCTGTGTGTGTGTCCTCTATAGAGGGAGGGCAGATATCTGTGTCTGTGTCCTACAGTTGAAGGGCATGTATCTCTGTGTGTGTGTCCCCTATAGAGGTAGGTCAGATATCTATGTGTGTGTCCCCTATAGAGGGGGAAGCAGATATTTATGTGTGTGTTCCCCATAGAGGGCATATATCTATGTGTGTGCCCCCTATAGAGGGAGGGTATATATGTGTGTCCCCTATAGAGGACGGGTAGATATCTGTGTGTGTCCCTTTAAAGGGAGAGCAGATATCTATGTATGTGTCCCCTGTAGCAGGAGGGCAGATATGTGTGTACCCCCTATAGAGGGAGGGCATATATATGTGTGTGTCCTCTATAGAGGGAGGGTAGATATCTGTTTGTCCCCTATAGAGGAAGGGCAGATATCTGTGTGTGTCCCCTTTAAAGCGAGGGCAGATATCTCTGTGTGTCCTCTATATAAGGAGAGCAGATATTCAGATATCTGTGTGTGCGTCCTATAGAGGGAGGGCAGATATCTATGTGTGTCCCCTATAGGGGGAGGGAAGATATCTATATGTGTGTCCCCTATAGAGGGAGGGTATATATCTGTGTTCCCCCTATACAGGAAGGGTAGATATCTGTGTGTGTTCCCCCTTTAAAGGGAGGGCAGATATCTATGTGCGTGTCTCCTATATAGGGAGGGCAGATATCTGTGTGTGTGTCCTATAAAGGGAGGGCAGATATCTATGTGTGTCCCCTATAGATGGAGGGTAGATATCTATATGCTATATGTGTGTCCCCTATAGAGGGAGGGCAGATATCTGTGTGTGCGTCCTATAGAGGGAGGGCAGATATCTATGTGTGTCCCCTATAGAGGGAGGGTATATATCTGTGTTCCCCCTATACAGGAAGGGTAGATATCTGTGTGTGTTCCCCCTTTAAAGGGAGGGCAGATATCTATGTGCGTGTCTCCTATATAGGGAGGGCAGATATCTGTGTGTGTGTCCTATAGAGGGAGGGCAGATATCTATGTGTGTCCCCTATAGATGGAGGGTAGATATCTATATGCTATATGTGTGTCCCCTATAGAGGGAGGGCAGATATCTGTGTGTGTGTCCTATAGATGGTGGGCAGATATCTATGTGTGTCCTATAGAGGGAGGGCAGGTATCTATGTGTGTCCTATAGAGGGAGGGCAGATATATGTGCGTGTGTGTGTCCCCTATAGAGGGAGGGCAGATATCGATATGTGTGCCCCTATAGAGGGAGGGCAGATATCTGTGTGTGTCCCCTATAGAGGGAGGGCAGATATCTGTGTGTGTGTCCCCTATAGAGGGAGGGCAGATATCTGTGTGTGTCCCCTATAGAGGGAGGGCAGATATCTCTGTGTGTCCTCTATAGAAGGAGAGCAGATATTCAGATATCTGCGTGTGCGTCCTATAGAGGGAGGGCAGATATCTATGTGTGTCCCCTATAGGGGGAGGGCAGATATCTATGTGTGTGTCCCCTATAGAGGGAGGGTATATATCTGTGTTCCCCCTATACAGGGAGGGAAGATATCTATGTGTGTCCTATAGAGGGAGGGCAGATATATGTGTGTGTGTGTCCCCTATAGAGGGAGGGCAGATATCTATATGTGTGCCCCTATAGAGGGAGGACAGATATATATGTGTGTGTGTGTCCCCCATAGAGGGAGGGCAGATATCTATATGTGTGCCCCTATAGAGGGAGGACAGATATATATGTGTGTGTGTGTGTGTCCCATAGAGGGAGGGCAGATATCTATACGTGTGCCCCTATAGAGGGATGACAGATATATATGTGTGTGTGTGTGTCCCATAGAGGGAGGGCAGATATCTATATGTGTGCCCCTATAGATGGAGGGCAGATATCTGTGTGTGTGTCCCCTATAGAGGGAGGGCAGATATCTATATGTGTGCCCCTATAGATGGAGGGCAGATATCTGTGTGTGTGTCCCCTATAGAGGGAGGGCAGATATCTGTGTGTGTGTCCCCTATAGAGGGGGGGCAGATATCTTTGTTACAGGAGCACCTATGTGTGATAGATGTCACATTCTTTCTCTAATGCTCCTGTCTGGGAAGAATATTTGGTCTTTAGGAGATTCCCTTTATTAGCTGTCTTTAGTTTTTAAAGCAGAACAGTAAACTCATTTTTTTCAGTTTAGGAGGGATGTAATACAACCCCTGTCAGTTCTTATTTCTTTTTGCCCTCTGTGTCCCATTGAGGAGATTTCCCTTCATTTCCTGTCCCATAGCCACAACAGGAAGTGCAAAGAAATCCATCCAAAGTGAGGGAATCCCCGGTTGTCACCAGAACTAATGTCTCTGTTGGAAGAATTTCCCTCTATTCCTGTTCCGGTGACAACTCATAATTTGGGATTTTCTTTCACTCTCAGTGATAATGGAAAAGAGGACAACTAGAGAAGGTGAATCTCCATAGCGGGGGGCACAAACCACACTATAAATCTAGCAGGTGTCCTAATCCCTCTCCACTCAATCCAAAGAGAAACTTCAGTTAGGCTGCTTTCACACTGGGGCGGGAGCAGCGTCGGCGGTAAAGCGCCGCTATTTTTAGCGGCGCTTTACCGTCGTTTTAGCGGCGGTGTGCGGGCGCTAGCGGGGTGGTTTTAACCCCCGCTAGCGGCCGAAAAGGGGTTAAACCCGCCCGCAAAGTGCCGCTGCAGCGTTGCTTTGCCGGCGGTATTGCCGCGGTGTCCCATTGATTTCAATGGGTAGGAGCGGTATAGGAGCGGTGAATACACCGCACCTTCACCGCTGCAAAGATGCGGCTAGCAGGACTTTTTTCACCGTCCTGCCAGCGCATCGCTCCAGTGTGAAAGCCCTCCGGCTTTCACACTGGAGTTAAAGGGGCCGGTTTTTTTCAGGCGTTACACAGGCGCTATTTTTAGCGCTGTAATGCCTGAATACCGCCCCAGTGTGAAAGCAGCCTTAGAGAAATCCACCCTCTCTATTCATCCTGATAACCATTGTAATCATAGAGAGTGAAAGAGAAAGAAAATCACAAATTTTGAGTGGTCACCAGAACAGGAATAAAGGGGGGAACCTTCCGATGGCCACATTAATTCTGGTGACAACCAGGGATTTCCTCACTTTGCAGGGATTTCCTCTCACTTCCTGTTTTGGCTTATGGGACAGGAAGTGAAGGGAAATCTCCTCAATGGGACACAGATGGCAAAAAACACATTTTAATACTATTTATATGTAACAAAACTGAGTACACCCCTAAGTGAAAATGTCCAAAGTGGACCCAAAGTGTAAATTTTTTGTGTGGCCACCATTATTTTCCAGAACTGCCTTAACCCTCTTGGGCATGGAGGTCACAGGTTGCCACTGGAGTCCTCTTCCACTCTTCTATGATGACATCACAGAGCTGGTGGATGTTGGAGACCTTGTGCTCCTCCACCTTCCATTTGAGCATGCCCCACAGATGCTCAATAGGGTTTAGGTCTGGAGACATGCTTGGCCAGTCCATCACCTTTACCCTCAGCTTCTTTAGTGAGGCAGTGGTTGTCTTGGAGGTGTATTTGGGGTCGTTATCATGTTGGAATACTGCCCTGCGGTCCAGTCTCTGAAGGGAGGGGATCATGCTCTGCGTCAGTATGTCACAGTACATGTTGCCATTCATGGTTCCCTCAATGATCTGTAGCTCCCCAGTGCCGGAAGCACTCATGCAGCCCCAGACCATGACACTTCCACCACCATGCTTGACTGTAGACAAGACACACTTGTCTTTGTACTCCTCACTTGGTTGCCCCCACACACGCCTGACACCATCTGAACCAAATAAGTTTATCTTGGTCTCATCAGACCACAGGACATGGTTCCAGTAATCCATGTCCTTAGTCTGCTTGTCTTCAGCAAACTGTTTGCAGGCTTTCTTGTGCATCATCTTTAGAAGAGGCTTCCTTCTGGGATGACAGCCATGCAGACCAATATGATGCAGTGTGCGGTGTATGGTCTGAGCACTGACAGGCTGACCCCCCACCCCCTCAACCTCTACAGCAATGCTGGCAGCACTCATATGTCTATTTCCCAAAGACAACCTCTGGATATGATGCTGAGCATGTGCACTCAACTTCTTTGGTGGACCATGGTGAGACCTGTTCTAAGGGAACCTGTCCTCTTAAACCGCTGTATGGTCTTGGCCACTTTGCTGCAGCTTCAGGGTCTTGGCAATCTTCTTGTAGCCTAGGCCATCTTTAGAGCAACAATTCTTTTTTTCAGATCCTCAGAGAGTTCTTGGCCATGAGGTGCCATGTTGAACTTCCAGTGACCAGTATGAGAGAGTGAGAGCGATAACACCAAATTTAACACACCTGCTCCCCATTCACACCTGAGACATTGTAGCACTAACGAGTCACATGACACCGGGGAGGGAAAATGGCTAATTGGGCCCAATTTGGAAATTTTCACTTAGGGGTGTACTCACTTTTGTTGCGAGCGGTTTAGACATTAATGGCAAAATAATTACAAGCCTAATGTGGCATGTAGGGGGAGGGCGAGGAGTGCTTAACCCTTTCAGTGCTTAACCCTGTCGTGGGCACGCGCGCGTGTGCTAGCCGTCTCTTAAAGGGCAACGTACAGGTACGTGATTCTGCCTGTACGAGCCCTTCTGCCGACGTATATCAGCGCAAGGTGGTCAGCAAGCGGTTAACTAGACGATAAATGAACAAACTGTCCAAATGACAGATTTTCAAACGACTTTACGACGTCTAGTGTATGGCCACCATAACACAGAAATCACACAAATTATGACAACGTTTGTATACTCCGTGTGGTGTAATAAAGCCTTTCTTTCTAATGCACTGGGCAGGTTGGAGCTGAGATAAATTATTTAGAACATACCCTTATGCAGGCCGTGCGTGGGTCGATTTTCCAAAGAATTTTCATTCGTATTTCGCACCATTAGTGGGGCTGCAGCAACAGCCAATTTTCGTGCGGCCATCGAATTTGAGTAATCGGACATGTTGGAAATTGTTAGAAAAAGCAAACAATTTTCTAATCAAAGATGGGAGAATCGTGTGATAAATGTTAACGAAAAAGAAAAGCGCATGTGCAAGAAAAGAAAATTCCCGGAAAGAAAAGAAGATTCCCGGTCACGAAAATTATTTTCTGTAGCAAGACGAAGTGATATTGAAGGCTTGGTTGGTCGAATTCTGAAATCAATGGTGGTGCCATCGGATCACAAAACGCACACATTTTTGGATTTTCAAAAGAAAATCCTTTCGAAATTTGATTATGTATTGCCAGCCTTAGCCTTCTGCAAATCCCTTTGGAAATTATTCAGTCGTTCCACATTTCCACAGCTTCTGGACTGAAATAATTTTTTCTTACACATATGTACAACAGTTTTAGTCATTACTTTTCCTTCCCTCTTTATTTTTTATTTATATATTTTTATTTTTTATTGTTCATTTTTATATATTTGTTTTTTATTCTTAATTTTTATGGGAAAAAGAGGTTACATATTTACAAAGTTAGTCAGGTTGAAAAAAGACACAAGTCCATCTAGTTCAACCGCAAGAAAATAAATAAATAATATCATACAATCCCATATACCCAATTCTATACCCACAGTTGATCCGTAGGAAGGCAAAAAACCTCAGCAGAGCATGATCCAATTTGCTACAGCAGGGGAAAAAAATTCCTTCCTGATCCCCCGAGAGGCAATCAGATTTTCCCTGGATCAACTTTACCTATAAATGTCAGTATCCAGTTATATTATGTACACTTAGGAAATAATCCAGGCCTTTCTTAAAGCAATCCACTGAGCTGGCCAGAACCACCTCTGGAGGGAGTCCATTCCACATTTTCAGAGCTCTTACTGTGAAGAAACCTGTCTGTATTTGGGGATGAAATCTCTTTTCCTCTAGACGTAAAGAGTGCCCCCTTGTCCTCAGTGTTGACCGTAAAGTGAATAACTCAACACTAAGTTCACTATATGATATGGACCCCTTATATATTTATACATGGTGATCATATCCCCCCTTAATCTCCTCTTCTGAAGAGGGAATAAATTCAGTTCCTCTAATCTTTCCTCATAGCTGAGCTCCTCCATGCCTCTTATCAGCTTGGTTGCCCTTCTCTGCACTTTCTCCAGTTCCCCGATATCCTTTTTGAGAACTGGTGCCCAAAACTGAACTGCATATTCCAGATGAGGTCTTACTAATGATTTGAACAGGAGGGCAAAATGATATCTCTCTCTCTGGAGTTCATACCTCTCCTAATACAGGAAAGGACTTTAGTCGCTTTGGAAACCGCAGCTTGGCATTGCATGTTATTATTGAGCTTATGATCTACCAAAACCTCCAGATCCTTCTCCACTGTGGATCCCCCCAGTTGTACTCCCCCTAAAATGTATGATGCATGCATATTCTTAGCCCCCAAGTGCATAACTTTACATTTATCAACATTAACCACTTGCAGACCGGACCATTTTGCTGGTCAAAGACCAGACCACTTTTTGCGAATTCGGCACTGCGTCGCTTTAACTGACAATTGCGCGGTCGTGCGACGTTGCACCCAAGCAAAATTGACATCCTTTTTTTCCCACAAATAGAGCTTTCTTTTGGTGGTATCTGATCACCTCTGCGGTTTGAATTTTTTTTATATAAACATATATAAACAAAAAAAGAGCGACAATTTTTTTTTAAAAAAAAGCATTATTTTTTAGCTTTAATAAATATCCCACAAAAATATATTAAAAAAAACATTTTTTTTCCTCATTTGAAGCCAATATGTATTCTCCTACATATTTTCAGTAAAAATATCACAATAAGCGTATATTGATTGGTTTGCGCAAAAGTTATATTGTCTACAAAATAGGGAAAGATTTATGCCACTGGCATAAATAAAGACTATAATGTCAACCTGCTTTCAGGACTTTGTACACCTCAGCCACGGGAGATTCGGAAGGCTGGAGAGGGCCAACGATCACTAGCCAGAGGTGGAGAGGTGTTGCGTCCTGGCGACCCCTCCGTGAAGATAAAGGACATATGTGGCAAAAAGGATGCTGCCGCGACCTGTGGCCTGGCCAGGGGCCTGGCGACTGCAACGTGCCAGTGTGCAGGGAGCCAGATGATATCCCTAAAGAGCCGGACAGATCTACATCCCTTGCTGTGCCTCTCCGGAAGGTGCCCATGCTAGAGAGAGGTGTGCCTCCAGGTTGAGCTGGATGAGGTTAAGCGAGGGCCGGGTCATAGTTTGGGGTTCCCCCAGAATACTGGAAATGTTTGAGTCTACAGGCAGTGGGTGGTGAGATCCCGGAATGCGTGTGTCTTGCCAGGGAAGGTGAAGCCAATTACCAAGGTTTTCTCACTTCCAGAGAGAGTTTCAGAGAAGGGTTGCTCTGGAGTAGGGTCCGGACTACCCATATGTCCCCTCCCAGATAATATGACAGAGGGAGCGAACGGTAATAATATGCCAGTCTAATGCCACATCCAGTATTGAGAGCAAAAAATAAGAAATTATCCCCTAGGGCAGTGATGGCGAAACTTGGCACCCCAGATGTTTTAGAACTACATTTCCCATGATGCTCATGCACTCTGCAGTGTAGATGAGCATCATGGGAAATGTAGTTCCAAAACATCTGGGGTGCCAAGATTCACCATCACTCCACTAGGTGGTCTTTAAAGGCACAAAGAAGTATGGCTGAAGGAGTATACAAAGTATTACGAGTACAAAAGATTATTTATTGATGATTAAACATAGTCACTAAAAATGTACCTATATAGATAGGAAACGATGGAATGTCTAGACAGTTTCTAAAATTGTCACCATATTTGTAAACACAAATGAAGTCCTCTTTGCACCCAACGCGTTTCGGAGTACAATCTTTCTCCTTCTTCAGGGGTGTACGAAGAGGAAAATATATCTATAATAAAGTTTAAAAACAGTGAAGTTATAATCAAACAAACGATTGTATAGAAAAATGTGTACACATACACAGTGTTTGGTAGCAAGAAGAATTTCAACATTCCATCAAGTAACGTTAAAAAAAACTATTTTCCATAGCACTTCATCCATTAGAGACCGTTTTTTGATACCTATACGCCTTGAAACAGCGAATCTACAGACACAGCTCTTACTGCTATATGTTTTTCTCTTGTTTTTAAACGTTATATGATGGGATGCAAAACCATTAAACAGAGCAGGTAAGTATAATGCTCCATACACACGGTCAGACATTCAGACGGAAAAAGTCCGATCGGATTATGTTGTCGGAAAATCCGATCGTGTGTGGGCTCTATCAGACTTTTTCTGTTGGAATTTGCGACGGAAAAAGTTTGAGAGCTGGATCTAAAATTGGCCGGCAACAAAATGCGATCGGACTTTTTCCGATCGTGTGTAGAGAATTCCGACGCACAAAGTGCCAAGCATGCTCAGAAAAAATTACGAGATGAAAGCTATTGGCTACTGGCCCCTACGTAGTCCCGTTGTATGTTCCGAACGTCACCTCATTCCGAACGATCAGATTTTCCAACAACTTTGTGTGACCGTGTGTATGCAAGACAAGTTTCGGCCAAAATCTGTCGGAAAAAATCCAACGGATTTTGTGGTCGGAATGCCTAACCGTGTGTACAGGGCATTCCATGTTTTTTTTTTGTTTGTTTTTTTAAAAGCCTAGACTTTAATATCACTTTAAAGTACCTTCTTACAGTAGATTTTTAGCATTCATATTAATATTAAAGCTGAATTTGAAATTTACAGACAGAAGTCTCCATAATACAAAAATATATAGTTTATTATTACACAAATATACACATATATCATCACATAAATCATTATTTCATTAAATGACTGGTAGATACAAGTGTATTTCAAAATTTGTTTAACTGCTTCCCGACCACCCGCCGCAGTTATACTGCGGCAAGGTGGCTGGATAGCGAGAATCGCCGTAGGTGCACATCGGTCCATGCACGTGATATAGCGGTGTCCGGTGTCGATGTCCGCCGGCGACAAGCGATCCCGGTATACAGAGGCAGAACGGGGATCTGCCTGTGTAAACAAGGTAGATCCCCGTTCTGACAGGGGACATGATCAGGAACAGCGATCTCTGTCATGTTCCAGGCAGCCCCCCCCCTACAGTTAGAACACGCTGAGGGAAGACACTTAACCCCTTGATTGCCCCCCCTAGTGTTAAACCCTTTCCATGCCAGTGTCATTTATACATTGATCAGTGCATTTTTATAGCACTGATCAATGTTATAATGTCACTGGTCCCCAAAAAAATGTAATTTGGGGTCATATTTGTCCGCTGCAATGTCACAGTCCCACTAAAAATCTCAGATCGCCGCCATTACTAGTAAAAACAATAAAAAATAAATAAAAGTCTCTAAATCTATCCCATAGTTTGTAGACATGATAACTTTTGAGCAAACCAATCAACCTATTGCGATTTATTTTACCAAAAATATATAAAGGAATAAATATCGACCTAAACTGATGAATAAATGTGTTTTTTTTATTTTTATTTTTTGACATGTATTATGGCAGAAAGTAAAAAAAAATTTTTTTTTCAAAATTGACGCTATTTTTGTTTATAGCGCAAAAAATAAAAAATGCAGAGGTGATCAATTACCACCAAAAGAAAGCTCTATTTGTGGGGGAAAAAAAAGAACATCAATTTTGTTTGGGTACGATGTCGCACGACCGCACAATTATCAGTTAAAGTGACGCCGTGCCGCAAAAAATGGCCTGGTCAGGAAGTGAGTAAATCCTTCCAGGGCTAAAGTAGTTAAGTAGAACTAAAGGCAAAACATTTTATTTAATTTTGGAGGGTTATAACCACTGCCAGTTTTTTACCATCTGTGTCCAATGGTGAGATTTCCCTTCACTTCCTGTCCCATAGCCAAAACAGGAAGTGAGAGGAAATCCCTCCAAGGTGAGGGAATCCATGGTTGTCACCAGAACGAGTGTCCTCATTGGAAGATTTCCCCCTATTTCTGTTTGGTTGACAACCCAGAATTTGGGATTTAATTTCACTATCTGGTTGACAGAACAAATAGAAAGGGGTGAATCTCCCTAAGGTGAGCACATATGGCAATAAAAACCTGATGGGTGTTCTAATACCTCTCCACTCTATCATTGAGTTATACTTTAAATGAGGGCCACCGCATATAACTTTATTTCCCCCGTGTGCAAATTTGTCAACGCGTTTCACATGTTTTCCTGCTTCTTCAAGACCAGGGAAAAATAGCCAATATGAGATATTGGGGTTGATTTACTAAAGGCAAATAGACGTGATTGGATGATGGAAGTCAGCAGAGCTTCTGCTCATTTACAAAGCTCTGGAACAACTGCTCTTGCCGGTGCTTCCCGCAAAGCGTTGCCTCCTGTCACATGGGGAGGGCAAAGGGGGTGGAGTCAAGGGTGAAGCCAATGGGGGCAGCAAAATTGGGTTTCACTTGGTGACAAAAATGCGTGCACAAGCCCTGGTCCTAAGAAAGAAAGCATGGGCGGAGAGCTTCCAGGGCCCAAAGGAGTCCTGTCATAGGATGTCAACAAAGGCAGAGAGGCATTGGGGTTGATTTACTAAAGGCAAATAGACTGTGCAAAGTGCAGTTGCTCCAGAGCTTAGTAAATGAGGTAAAGGTTTACTTTGCAAAGAATACCCAATCACATGCAAGGAAAATAAAAAAAAAGGCATTTTTGCTTGAACTTGATTGGATGATGGAAGTCAGCAGAACTTCTGCTCATTTACTAAGCTCTGGAGCAGCTGCACTTGCAGTAAATCATCCCTATTACCTCCGTCAGCAGTGATCCGGGAGCGAGAACTGATTGTACGAAACCTGTCAGGATAAAATGGATCTCTATGGTCCTACCAAAATAACAGGGACGTGATAGAACATATGCAACATATTGGGAGGAGCAACTGGGAAAAGACCCAATGGGCCAACCAATTCCTCTACTGTATGAAACATCAGAGGTGACGTTTTGACTGATGGTCTGGAGGTCAAGAAATTGGGAAATATATCATTGTATTTCCTTTTTAAAGATCCAAGTAGAGTAGGAATCTTGGGGACTATTGGCTTTTCATTAATAGAATGAACTTGGGCGGCACAGTGGTGTAGTGGTTAGCACTCTCACCTAGCAGTAAAAAGGGTTGCTGGTTCAAATCCCAACCACGACACTACATGCCTGGAGTTTGCATGTTCTCCCTGTGCCTGCGTGGGTTTCCTCCGGGTACTCCGGTTTCCTCCCACAATCCAAAAGACAAGCAGTTAGGTTAATTGGCTTCTGTCCAAAATTGGCCCTAGTATATGAATGGGGACCTTGGATTGTGGGCTCCTTGAGGGTAGGGACCAATGTGAGTGTAAAATGTACAGGGATAGGGGCAATTGTAGACACTCACTCAGGTTGAACTGGATGGACTGGTGTCTTTATTCAACCTTACTAACTATGAAACTATGAAACTTTACTGGGAGATTAGATGTTTTTAAGGGTTGGAGCTCTCTGAAAAATGATTGTGGGGTTGGCCTGTAGTTCCTTTTTAGGCCCGGTTCACACCGCTGCGGGGGGAGATCCGGATGTGATTCGCACAGCAAATCACATCCGATCTCCGTAGCGATGCGAGTTCAGCCATACAGATAGTATGGCTGAATTCGCAGCGCTCCCGCAGCAAACTCGCCCGGGACCCTTTTTTGGGTCCGCAACAGAATCGGATCGCATGGGCGTTCACACCATGCGATCCGATTCCTGTGCGAGTCGGCAGATCGCACTGCGATATGCGGACGGATCTGGGGGTGTCATTAACATAACATTGACACTCCCAGCCGTCCGCATAGGGCAGTGTGAACTGCCGGCGGGAGGTGTGCGATGCGGGTAAACGCCGCGGATTCGCGGCGTTCCCGCATCGCTATAGTGTGAACCCGGCCTTAAAGATGAATTGCAGGTATGACATGTTTTACATTGGGCCAGCTTGGACCATATACCTTACCATACCTGTGGGCAGGGGGGGCCTGTCCATTATGGCTGCTCGAGTGCCGTCCCCTCTCTCCACGCCACCCCCTATATAAGTAATGGATAGAGTCATGCATTAATCTATAACTCTATATAAGCAGGGCTGGACTTACCAATGGGCTAGACTGGGCTCAAGCCCATGGGCCCCACCCAATAGGGGGCCCCGCGAGATACATAGCCAAGTGTACTCGGCTTGGCTCCGCTCACAATCACACCTTATGATGGCCATAACACAGGGAATGGGTCTGACTGTGAGCCGAGCCAACTACACTCGGCTTCTCTCGGCTCCGCTCGGGACTGCAAGAGGACCCGAGAGCCGCCGAGAGGACCCGAGAGCTGCAGAGAGCCGCCGAGAGCTGCCGGGAGGACCCGAGAACCGACGAGATACACAACGAGGACTCTGTATCTCAGCGGCGCCATTTTTAAACTTCAAGACTGCAATGACAAGGCTGCAAATGACAAGGCTACACTGACGAGCCTCTCCAGTGCCCCCCCCACCTCTGGCCACATGCGGTATTGCATGTAATAGAAGTCAATGTGAAACAAATTAACTTAGTTTCCATTGACCTATATGGGGAAAATCGCTTTGATATGTGAGTGCTTTGGATTACAAGCATTCTCCTGGAACGGATTATGCTCGTAATCCAGTGTTCCACTGTAAATGAGCAGAAGCTCTGCTGACTTCCATCATCCATTAATGCGCATGAAAAATTCTGTTTTTTTTTTTCTTGCATATGATTGGGTGTGCTTTGCTTTACTAAGCTCTGAAGCAACTGCACGTTACAAAGTGCACTGTCTATTTGCATTTAGTAAATCACCCCCATGGGCTGAGCTACTTGTACAAACTGAATAAAACATATTGAAAGCCTGTAAATTGGCATTTTTTAAGCCCCATGAGCATGATGAAAAAGGGGAAGAAAGATCAAAGGAGGGGAGGGACAGGAAGGTTTGCTGTGACTTACTAGGGACAGTTGAGTGAAATATAATGGCTTGGTGGTGAGATATCATACTGGAAGAAGTATGCGACTCTGATTACATGCGACTCACTAGTAGTAGTGAAACAAGGATAAGAACTGCATCAGTGGAAGCTCCCATAATTCTATTCTGACAGGGCCTCTTTATGCTTGTCCTTCTAGTACAGGGTTGCCAACCATCAGTAAATTTACAGTTTGTAAAAATCATTTATTTTTTTACAACTGTCAGTAAATATTAGGGGCAGGCAATTTATCATGCTGTGTTGACTTTTTAAGTGTAAATCAGGCCAATTACTGTACTTGATATGGGTACTGACAGTGTTTAAATTTAACGTTTACAGTGTTTAACCGCTTGCTGACTGCCGCACACAAATGTACGTTGGCAGAATGGCACAGGCAGGCACCGGGATCGCGATATTCGCCGCTATGTAAACAAGGCATTTCCCCATTCTGCCTTGTGTCATAACAGAGATCTACTGCTCCATGCGATCGGGAGCGGTGATCGCTGTCATGTGACTTGAAGCCCATCCCCCCCACAGTTATAACACCTCCCTGGGACACACTTAACCCCTTGATTGGCCCCCCGGGTGTTTAACCCCTTCCCTGCCCGTGATCGCTGTATAAATGACTATGGTCCCAAAATAGCATCAAAAGTGTCAGATGTCTCCGCCATATTGTCGCAGACATGCTAAAAAATCCCAGATTGCCGCCATTACTAGTAAAAAAAAAAAAAAAAGATAATAAATCTATCCCCTATTTTGTAGACGCTATAACTTTTGCGCAAACCAATCAATAGACGCTTATTGTGGTTTTTTTTTGTTTTTGTTTTTTTTTACCAAAAATATGTATAAGAATATGCATCGGCCTAAACTGAGGAAAAAAATATATATATTTCTGGGGGGGTAAAAAAAAATGCTCTGGTCAGGAATGGGGTAAACTCTTCCGGGGCTGAAGTGGTTTAATATCGATTTTGTTCGTTTTCAATAGGAATCATTTTTCAGGTTGTCAGTAAAAAATGTGCTCCGTCAGTTCATTTGCCATTTTCTTTTTAGTAAAAAATGCAGCGGGAGGTTGGCAACCCTGTTCTAGTAGATGAACTATAAGCTGAATCCTGGAAATCTGCCTAACATGTTTTCTGATTGGCTAGCCCTAATCGAAATGAATTCACGAATCACGATAGATAAGTAACTGACCAGTATATATATATATATATATATATATATAATTCTGAAACATCATAAAAACACAATATACTACTAATATATCTACTCACCAGTGGCCTACAAATTTCACCATCACTTTCAAGGGGAATTTACAGTGATCATGGAGGTTTTCTATGTATTATGGACAGGACTTCCTCCAAAATCCATCTTTCTCTTACAATTCCACAAAAGGGTTAAAGACAATGCATGTTATTTCTCTTTAAGATTTGATCCAGGTAAGTCTATGGGGGGGATTTACTAAAACTGGTGCACTCAGAATCTGGTGCAGCTGTGCATGGTAGCCAATCAGCTTCTAATTTCAGCTTGTTCAATTATTAACCTCCCTGGCGGTATGATTATTTTGGATTTTAGGTGCTGAAAGCAGTACCATTATTTTGCATGAAAATTTGGCGTTTTATATTGCAGTCCTGCAATTCTTAGGAATAACTCTCTTAAAGTGGGAGTCCGCCGGGAGTTCCGCCGTTTTTTTTTTTTTAAAGCCAGCAGCTACAAAGACGGCAGCTGCTGACTTTTAAAATAGTGACACTTACCCGCCCAGCGCGCCCGCGATGTCGTCACCCGAAGCCGATCTCTCGATCGTCTCTCGGGTGCTGCGGCCGCCATGTTGGGTATGGGAATCAGGAAGTGGAGCCTTTCGCTTCATTTCCCGGTTCCCTGCTGCGCATGCGCGAGTCGCGCTGCGCAATAAAGATGGTCCCGCTGCCTCTGGGATCCGTGTGTTTCCCAGCAGGCAGCGGGGGACTTTCAGAAAGGGGCGTAATCTACGCCCCTTTCCGCAGATAGCTATGCCGGAAGTGGGTGCAGATACCTGTACTGTACAGGTACCTGCACCCCCTTCCCCCTGAAAGGTGCCAATTGTGGCGCCGGAGGGGGGGGAGGATTCCAATGAGCGGAAGGTCCACTTTAGGGTGAACCTCCGCTTTAAATCTGTCCAAACCAGAGTCTAGCAGACATCCCGGGTATGAGAAAGTTTGAAAAATGAAATCATAAATTATAATATAACAAATAACTATAAATAATTATACCAAATAATAACATAACAATAATAAACATTAATCAATAATGTGATCAAATCAAAAACACTGAAATTTGCTCAGTTGCAGAATTGTCGCTGTCATTACTTTTCAGTATTTGATGACGGATCTCCCACAAATCAATTCTGCGAGTGATTCCAATTTATTATCGCTGTTTTCTAGCTGGTCTAAAATCATTTTTGATGTAAAGGGACAGTTTTGGTTGCTATGGACAATCTCCAGTTTCCAGGCATAAAGAACAGTTTTTATATTATAAAACTACATGCAGGACACTGGACAGACCACTAGGGACAAAGAGGATGTGAAATAATTACATACAGCAATTTAATCTGTAAGATGACATTATACTATATGTAATGTGTGTGTTTCATTTTTTGAATTTGGCGCAGATCTCCGTCCCCATGCGTCGTAACGCTCGCAGGGAGCGGAGATCGGCTCCGTGATAGATTGAGCGGAGCATGGCTCGCTCTTACAGCGGGGGGACATCGCTGGATCCAGGGGAGAAGGTAAGTAATCTCCTCCTGCATTCAGCGATGCGGTCCCGAGTCTGGCTCGGGGTTACCACTTTTGGTACAAAATTTCCACCCCGAGCCAGACTCGGGAACACCGCCAGGGGGGGTTAAAGGATAAGGTTAGTTTTAACTTGTTCAGATCCGCGCTATAGTTGAATGATGGCTACAGCGCAGAATTGCTTTCTCGGAAGGCCGTCAATAGACATCCTACCCTTTGCACGCTGGCCGCGCCCCCCCCTGAAGGGAGCGTGTGGCACGCGCTGTGATCACCCGAGTCAATGAGATCCCGACCCCTTACCACATGATCAGCTGTCAGCCAATGACAGCTGATCACGTGATGTAAGCAGAAGATCGGTAATCGTTTTTTTTCTTCTCACGCTGACCAATACAGTAGCCCTGTGCAGCCTACATGACAGGGCACCCACTCCCTAAAATTATCACTGCTTGTCAAATGCCCTCTGATGCAGTGTGCGGCGTATGGTCTGAGCACTGACAGGCCCCCCCACCCCTTCATCCTCTGCAGCAATGCTGGCAGCACTCATACATCTATTTCCCTAAGACAACCTCTGGATATGACGCTGAGCACGTGACCTCAACTTCTTTGGTGGACCATGGCGAGGCCTGTTCTGAGTGGAACCTGTCCTGTTAAACCTCTGTATGGTCTTGGCCACCGTGCTGCAGCTCAGTTTCAGGGTCTTGGCAATCTTCTTATAGCCTAGGGCCTAGGCCATCTTTATATGGTGCAACAATTCCTTTTTTTTCAGATCCTCAGAGAATTCTTTGCCATGAGGTGCCATGTTGAACTTCCAGTGACCAGTATGAGAGAGTGAGAGTGATAACACCAAATTTAATACACCTGCTCCCCATTCACACCTGAGACCTTATAACACTAAAGAGTCACATGACACCGGGGAGGGAAAATGGCTAATTGGGCCCAATTTGGACATTTTTACTTATGGGTGTACTCACTTTTGTTGCCAGCATTTATTTTGAGGGGACAGCAAATTTACACTGTTATACAAGCTGTACACTCACTCCTTTACATTGTAGCAAAGTGTCATTTCTTCAGTGTTGTCACATGAAAAGATAGAATAAAATATTTACAAAAATGTAAGGGGTGTACTCACTTTTGTGAGATACTGTATATAATGTCTTTTTAAATAAAACCACGTTTCATAAACAAACAAAAATATTGCCTTTATACAAACAGAAGTACAATTTGAAAATGAAAATATAAAAGAAAAAAAACTGTAGGCTCTATTGGCTGTAATGCCATTGCACATATTACCTGAATATATTACCAACATTAAATATTAAGAAAAAAAATATGAAAAGCCTTTTTCTTATTTTTTTTTCTTTCAGCAGTTTATTAGATGCCCCCTACATATTCATATGTGGTAGTGCAGTGTTAATTCTTACATCAAATTTCAATTTAGTTTTAGTCATAGTCTTTTTTAGTCATATTTTAGTCATCTGAATTGTTTTAGTTTTAGTCGTATTTTAGTAGACTAAAATAGTATTAATTTAGTCAATGAAAAAATATTACTCTCACTTTTGTGAGATACTCTTATAATGTCTTTATAAATAAAACCACGTTTCATAAACAAACAAAAATTTTGCTTTTATACAAACAGAAGTACAACTTGAAAAAACAAAAAAACAAACGTGTAACCGCTATTGGCTGTAATGCCATTGCATATATTACCTAAATATATTACCAATATTAAGAAAAAAATAAATAAGAAAAGCCTTTTTCTTATTTTTTCTTTATTTTTTTTCTTTCAGCAGCTTAGTAGATGCCCCCTACATATTCTTATGCGTTAGTGCAGTATTAATTTTGACATCAAATTTCAAATTAGTTTTAGTCATAGTCTTTTTTTAGTTATATTTTAGTTATCTGAATTGTTTTAATTTTAGTCGTATTTTAGTTGACTAAAATAGTGATAATTTAGTCAATGAAAAAATATTACTCTCACTTTTGTGAAATACTGTATATAATGTCTTTATAAATAAAACCATGTTTCATAAACAAACAAAAATTTTGCTTTCCTGACAGGCTCCATGGCAGCATACGTGTGGGTTAGCCCCGCCTCCATAATTACCCAATAGGACCTCTACTCCCATAAATCTTTGCTCAAAGCTGCTATCCGAGTTCCTTTTTTGTCCTCCTCCATAGGACAGGTGTTTCCTATCTGAAGAGATCTTCACTACGATCAAGTCGGCCGACTATCAAGCTATTTTCCTCCGATAGGCCCTGTCTGTTAAGCATGGGTATGGAGTGTATGGCAGAGTAGTGCTGAAGGCTTGGTTTGTCCGAAGATAAGTGTGCACGGCTTATTACCTGCTATGTAAGGTGGCCATTATCTGCCCGGTGGATCGGTGGTGTGTGCTTGAATCTGTTCGGCCAGATGATCGTTGGTGCAGTGGTGAGCTGTAAAAATTCAGTTTTTCATGGCAGCAGTGTTTATGTGTTTTTTCTACCTGTGTCTTTTTCATATGCCAGCTGGTTCTTATGCATAGGCGCTGACGCTTCCGCGTTCCAGCAGCCTTTCTCCTCCTATTTTCCGGGTCCAGCGCTGCGTTATGCGCATGCGCGGACTCAAATCCAAAGCAAAGCTTGGTTCCCGCGCATGCGCCCGGGCATCTCGCGTCTGACGCCGCTGATGATGTCATGAGCGCCATATTTAAAACACAGTGAGAGATGTCAGAATTTGGGAATGATTGCAGGGAATTCAGCGACTTTCCGGGGCCATTCTCTGGTTGGTGTAAGGTAGGTTATGATCTGCTCTGATGTATTGTTGCTCCTTTGTTTTGTATGGCTGCTTATGAGGGTCTATTGTTGTTACAGTCAGCGTTCTTTAGTCATGGATGCCTCACTGCCTACTAGTGACCTGCCCGCTTGTAACAGGTATGTGCATGGCTGGATTGCTGTGTATTTGTGGAGTATTCCTTAGCATTTGATACCAGCCTGGTCTGTGTCTCTCTCTCTCTTTTGTATATTTCCTTATAGCCCTTCTAGGTCCGAACCGCATTACAGTGCGCATAGTCGCAGTGGATCGTCAAAATCGCACCACCGTAAATCATTATCAAAGTCTGGTTACCATAGGTCTTCCAGATCTGAACAACGCAGTGGTCACTCGCACTCAAGCAGAGGACCAGATAATTCATGTTGGGGCTGTAAGATACCCATCCCATCAGACAAATCTCTCTGTGATCATTGCTTCTCTAAAGCCGCAGATGAAAGAGATGGTGCGGATCAACGCTTGGAATCTATGGTGAGAAGAGTGGTAAAGGAATCCCTGCAGCAGAGGGAAGCTCATCACGCTATGGAATCCCCCTCAGACCCATTATGTCCTTCAGGAGGTGAAGGGCTCTTACAAGAGACTGGGGAATCTTCTCAACCAAGCCACCACTCTGTTCTCTTGTCTGACAGCGAATCGGATCCAGAGGATCCAGGAGTAGGATTTGATTATGCTTTAGTACCTGCTCTAGTCAAGACAGTGAAAGAAGCTTTAAAATGGGAAGAACCCACTACTTCCCCCCTCCCCAAACAAAGAAAGTTTTTCAAACAACTCAAAAAGGAACGGCAATATTTTCCTTTCCTATCTGAATTGGGAGAAATCATTACTGAAGAGTGGAGCAAGATTGATAGGAAGAGCTCCATGCAATCAAAAGTGTCTAAACTGTACCCCTTTAAGGAGGATGATGTGAAGCACCTTGAATCAGCTCCTCTGGTAGACGCAGCACTTATGCGTTTAGTCAAATACGTGACTCTCCCTTTGGAAGACACGGTATCTTTCAAAGATCCGTTAGAGAGAAGAATTGACTCAGATGTGAAAAGAATTTATCTAACTTCAGGGATGGCTTGTAAACCAACTTTGGCTTTAGTTGCAGTCTCAAAGGCTATTGAAACATGGGCCGACAATGTTGAGGAGTTCTTGAGGGGTATCTCGGTGAATACGGCTAAAGACTCTCCCATTCAGGAGATCAGAATGGCATCAGCCTTTTTGGGGGAGGCATCTATTGACATTACCCGCCTTCTGTCTCGGGCTATGTTGGCAGCAGTCTCGGGACGCCGTCCTTTGTGGCTCCGTCCCTGGTTGGCGGATCCAACATCTAAGCAGGCATGGTGTCGTATACCATTTGAGGGAACCTCCTTATTTGGTAATAAATTAGATAGCGCCATATCCCGGGCCACGGGTGGGAGGTCTGGGTTCCTCCCTCAAGACAGACATCTTCAAAACCAAAAACGTATTTTTCCAAGAAGGCAGACCTCGGATCGCGCTAGAGAAGCGTGCAGTTATAGACCCGGCAGGGAGTTCTCTAGATCTTGGAGGTCCAGACAATCCTCCCTTAAGAAAACCTCAAAGGGGGCTTCCGCAGGTAACCAAGATTCTACTAAATCTTTTTGAGATTGGGCCCGCTCAAACATGTCAGGTGGGGGCTCGCCTTCTTCACTACCGACATGTTTGGGCGGCATCAATTCAAGATTATTGGACCGTCAAGACGGTTTCCTCGGGTCACAAGTGGACTTTCATCAACACTCCAAGGTTAAGGTTCGTTCCCACAACAATTCCAGGCTCAGAGGAAAAGAAACAGGTCCTATTGACCTACGTAAGTTGTTTACTGGATCAAGGCGCAGCCGTGCCAGTGCCGGAAGACGAATGTGGCGACGGCATGTATTCTCCTCTGTTTATGGTTCAGAAAAGAAATGGCGCATGGAGGCCGGTGATAGATTTGACCCACCTCAATTCCTTCATTCGCAAGGAAAAGTTCAAGATGGAATCTCTTCTTACAATCCAACAGTTGGTGCAGCTAGGGGATTGGTTAATCTCAATCGATTTGAAGGACGCATACTTTCACGTGCCAGTAGCAAGGTATTTCCAGCAATTTCTCCGTTTCGCAGTTGGCGAGCAACACCTCCAGTTTACCTGTCTCCCATTCGGGTTGACAACATCTCCTCGGGTCTTCTCCAAGGTACTCCTAGCGATAGTAGCTCTTTTACGAGTCAAAGGAGTTCGTCTCCATCATTATCTGGACGATTTGCTCCTATTATCTCAGGACAGAGATCAAATTCTGGAACACAAGAGCTTAGTCATCTCCACTCTGCAGACGTTTGGTTGGCTCCTGAACCTGGAGAAGAGCCATCTGGTTCCAACTCAAGTTATCACGTTTCTAGGGGCTCAGTTCAACACATTAAAAGGCACTATCTCCCTACCGGAGGAGAAAATCAGTGTGATCCGAGACAGGATTCACAAGGCTTGGGAATCATCTCATCTTTCGGCTCTACAATGTTTGAAGGTGTTTGGCACAATGACGGCCACCATCCCTATGGTGAAGTGGGCCCAGTGGCACACTTGTCCCTTCCAGAAAGGGTTTCTGCAACAGTGGGACTCGTCCAGTCAAACACAACGCATACTCCTTACACCAGCGATGAGGATGTCTCTCCTCTGGTGGCTTCAAGGGAAGAATCTACGCAACCATCATTCGATAGTCCCCATTTCCTGGGTAATAGTAACTTTAGATGCCAGCAACAAAGGTTGGGGTGCTCATTGCCTTACGGAAGTAGCTCAAGGAAGGTAGTCGTTGCCGTCGCTGTGTGTGGTCTCCAACATCCTGGAGTTGAGAGCAGCCTTTCAAGCGCTCATAGCATTTCGCCATCTGGTGGCAGGGTCGTCAGTAATATTAAGATTGGACAACACAACTGCGGTGGCCTATATAAAGAAACAAGGAGGGACTCGCAGTTGGTCTCTATTACGAGAAGTAGAACCGATAATGAGCTGGGCTCAGAAGAATTTGGTCAACATTTCTGCTGTATACATCCCAGGGGTCCAGAATGTTCAAGCAGATTTTCTGTCACGGGTCAGAATAGACAACAACGAGTGGTCCCTTCACAGGGATGTCTTCGAGTGGCTTCTGACTCTGGGAGTATCTCCAGAGGTCGATCTGTTCGCTTCGCCGTACAATCGCAAGATGCACAGATACTACTCGAGGTTCAGGGATCCTCAGGCGTTCGGGACAGATGCTCTCACGGAGTGTTGGAAGTTCCAGAGAGCCTATGCCTTCCCTCCAGTTCCTGTAATCCTACAGTTTCTTCGGAGGCTCAGAGGGGAGAAGGTGGAGATCATTGCGATAATACCATTCTGGCCCAACAGGCCTTGGTTTCCTCTGCTGTTGCTCCTCAGCTATCAGGATCCAGTTCCCCTGCCTCTCAGGCCAGATCTACTGTCCCAGGGCACACTGTTACACCCGTGCCCATCCTGTCTACACCTCAGGACATGGTTCTTGAGAGGGGAAGGCTAGAAGCTCTGGGTTGCCCAGAAGATGCGATTCCAACCCTTCTTAGTGCCAGACGGAAGAGTACCAATAAAGTATACGAACGCATATGGGCCAGGTTTATGGTCCACATGTCTTCTAGGTCAAATTCATATAATTCTCCGGCAGTTCAAGATATCTTGTCTTTCCTTCAGTCAGGGTTAGACTTGTCTCTGGCAGTTAGTTCTCTAAGAGTACAAGTTTCAGCCATTTCAGCCTTTACAGGAGATTCGTGGGCGAATCATACATTAATACAACAATTCTTTAAAGGAGCCATCAGGCTTAGGCCTCAAAAAAGGCCCAGGTTTCCCAAATGGGACCTTCCATTAGTACTGGACTTTCTTTCTGATCTTGGGAAAAGTTTAGACGCTCCCCTGTCTTTAGGAGATCTCACTATCAAGACGGTGTTTTTGGTGGCAATAACTTCAGCCAAGAGAGTGTCGGAAATTAGTAATCTTGGGTCTGTGGAACCATTTCTAACCTTCTTTCCGGACAGAGTGGTCCTGATCCCTATGCTTGGGTCAAATCCAAAAGTTACATCAGTATTTCATGAAAATCAGGAGATCGTGCTACCTACGTTTAGAATGTCAGACAACCAAGAGATTCATCCCTTGGATGTTGGTCGCACCTTGAAGCAATATTTGGACGCTACAGCCTCGTTCAGACGAACAGACTTTCTTTTGTCCTTCTCCATGGCAAAAATAGAGGGATGCGAGCCTCAGTAAGATCAATCTCATCTTGGGTGGTCCAAACTATTCAAAGGGCATACAAGGCAAAGGGCATGGTTCCTCCTGAGGCAGTGACGGCTCATTCAACTCGGGGCATCTCGACCTCTTGGGCAGCAGTTCGACATGTCGCACCAGAAGTTATCTGTAGAGCAGCTTCCTGGTCTTCAATTAATACTTTTGTTTGCCATTATTGTGTAGAGCCAGCTGCGCTTTCTTCTGTTAATTTTGGTTTACAAGTATTGTCGGTGGACAATGATAAATAAAATTCTAGTTTCTTTGCGCAACATTTTTAGCCCACCCGGGTGTGTTTGGCGAGTTATTTCCCACACGTATGCTGCCATGGAGCCTGTCAGGAAAATGGAAAATTTATATCAAATACTTACCGTAATTTTCCTTTCCTGATGGGCTCCATGGCAGCAGGAGTTCCCTCCCAAATGTTGGAGTAGGCTAGTTACGGAACACAGATAGCAGCTTGGAGCAAAGATTTATGGGAGTAGAGGTCCTATTGGGTAATTATGGAGGCGGGGCTAACCCACACGTATGCTGCCATGGAGCCCATCAGGAAAGGAAAATTACGGTAAGTATTTGATATAAATTTTCCATTTTTATACAAACAGAAGTACAACTTAAAATAACCAAAACAAAAAAACAAACGTGTACCGTATTTTTCGGACTATAAGGCGCACGTAAAAGCCTAAATTTTCTCCCAAAAACGACCGTGCGCCTTATAGTCCGGTGCGCTTTATATATGACCTGTTGACATCGCTGGAGTTCTTTGTTAACAGTATCTGTCATCTTGACGTAAACCTTCGGACTATAAGGCGCACGTAAAAGCCTAAATTTTCTCCCAAAATCGACCGTGCGCCTTATAGTCCGATGCGCTTTATATATATGGAAATATCCATTTTATCAGCCGGTCGTTGCTAGTGCGCCTTATAATCCGGTGCGCCTTATAGTCCGATGCGCCTTATATATGGAAATATCCATTTTATCAGCCGGTCGTTGCTAGTGCGCCTTATAATCCGGTGCGCCTTATAGTCCGAAAAATACGGTAACCGCTATTGGCTGTAATGCCATTGCATATATTACCAACATTAAATATTAAGAAAAAAATAAATAAGAAAAGCCTTTTTCTTATTTTTTCTTTTTTTTTCTTTCAGCAGCTTAGTAGATGCCCCCTACATATTCTTATGTGGTAGTGCAGTGTTCATTTTGACATCAAATTTCAATTTAGTTTTAGTCATAGTCTTTTTTAGTTATATTTTAGTTATCTGAATTGTTTTAATTTTAGTCGTATTTTAGTCGACTAAAATAGTGATAATTTAGTCAATGAAAAAATATTACTCTCACTTTTGTGAAATACTGTATATAATGTCTTTATAAATAAAACCACATTTCATAAATAAACAAAAAAATTGCTTTTATACAAACAGAAGTACAACTTGAAAATAGAAAAAACAAAACAAAACAAAAACTGTAACCTCTATTGGCTGTAATGCCATTGCACATATTGCCTGAATATATTACCAACATTAAATATTAAGAAAAAAAAATAAGAAAAGCCTTTTTCTTATTTTCTTTTTTTTCTTTCAGCAGCTTAGTAGATGCCCCCTACATATTCTTATGTAAAACAAAAAGTGGGGGGAGGGATGGGACTGTGTGTGAAAAGGTTTGGTCTGTCTGACCCAAATATTGAAAACCATAGAAAAAACACCTTGTACCAAGGGGACGGTGAAAGACCCCTCGGGGTCGTTAATAGACAGATAACACCAAAGTAAAAAAGTATAAATTTGTATTACAAATTGTCAATAACATACATATAAGAACAATACATTTAAAGCATAAGAGCCATAGTAAATACCCTGAATATTACAATTGTATAGATAGGTCACCATCCTGATGCAGAAAGGACTGGCGGCAATCGACACAATGGGGGTTATTTACGAAAGGCAAATCCACTTTGCACTACAAGTGCAAATTACAAGTGCAAAGTGCACTTGAAATTGCACTGAAAGTGCACTTGGAAGTAAAGTTGCTGTAGATACGAAGGGGACATGCAAGGAAGATAAAAAAACAGCATTTTTAGCTTGCACATGATTGGATGATAACATCAGCAGAGCTTCCCCTTATTTCAGATCTACCCCTTAGATTTACAGCGACTGCACTTCCAAGTGCACTTTTAGTGCAATTTCAAGTGCACTTTGCACTTGTAGTGCAAAGTGGATTTCCCTTTCGTAAATAACCCCCATTGCATATAACACCTTACATGTTACGGACTGAAAGTCCTTCTTCAGAGGTTTTATGTTATAAATTTAGATCGGTATGGAATTTCTACAAGAGAAGGTATATAAGTAAATTTAACATTAAAAAAAAGTTTAAACCATATTCTTAGGTGGTAGTGCAGTGTTCATTTTGACATCAAATTTCAATTTATTTTTAGTCATAGTGCTTTTTAATCATATTTTAGTCATCTGAATTGTTTTAATTTTAGTCGTAAAATAGTATTAATTTAGTCAACGAAAAAATATTTTAGTTGACGAAAATGAACACTGCCCTGCTATCAGGTGAAGAAACAATTAAAATTGTAATTAAACCGCTGGCAACAAAACTCAGTACACCCTTAACTGAAAATGTCCAACTTGGGCTGAAAGTGTCAATATTTTGTGTGGCCACCATTATTTTCCAGCACTGCCTTAACCCTCTTGGGCATGGAGTTCTCCAGAGCTTCACAGGTTGCCACTGGAGTCCTCTTCCCCTCCTCCATGATAACATCACAGAGCTGGTGGATGTTGGAGACCTTGCGCTCCTCCACCTTCCGTTTGAAGATGCCCCACAGATGCTCAATAGGGTTTAGGTCTGGAGACATGCTTGGCCAGTCCATCATCTTTACTCTCAGCTTCTTTAGCAAGGCAGTGGTCGTCTCGGAGGTGTGTTTGGGGTAGTTATCATGTTGGAATACTGCCCTGCGGCCCAGTCTCTGAAGGGAGTGGATCATGCTCGGCTTCAGTATGTCACAGTACATGTTGGCATTCATGGTTCCTCAATGATCTGTAGCCCCCCAGTGTCGGAAGCACTCATGCAGCCCTCGACCATGACACTCCGACCACCATGCTTGACTGTAGGCAAGACACGCTTGTCTTTGTATTCCTCACCTGGTCATAGTCATAGGGGGTTATTTCCTAAAGGAAAATCCACTTTGCACTGCAAGTGCACTTGAATAAATGAATGAATGATTTGTATAGCGCTGCAAATGCGAACTGAATCGTCTCAAGGCGCTTGATCTGTCCTTTGTTGTCCTGCTTCTTAAGCCGCGTACACACGGTTGGAGAATCCGTCGGAATGCGTCTTATCGGACGGTGTCGTCAGATAATCCGACTGTGTGTGGTATGCATCGGACTGATTCTGTCCGAATCTCCGTCCGACCCAATTTTCCAACATGTTGGAAATATTTCCCGACCAACTGGGCCGGTCGGACGTAATCCGATCATGTGTAGAGAATTTTGATCGGACCAAGTGCCACGCATGCTCAGATCAAATTCCTACATCAAAGCTATTGGCTACTAGACTGAATCTAGTCCCATCGTAACGAAATTACGTCATCACGTTCTGAAAATCGGATTTTTCGACAACTTAGTCCGACCGTGTGTATGCAACAGTTTCGGACACAATCCATCAGACTAAATCTGACGGACAAAATCCGACGGATTTGGTTGGCAGAATCTCCGACCGTGTGTACAGGGGCTTAGAAGAGGTGGGTCTTGATTTTTTTTCTGAAGGCCCGATGGTTTTCTTCCATGCACATGTTGGTGGGTAGAGCGTTCCATAGCCGTGGTCTTTGGACTGCGAATCTTCGTTCTCCCTTAGATTTGGAGAAATGGAGAAAATGGAGAAAATAAATCATTACACACCAAACCGCAGTCTTCGAAAAACAGCCAACAAAAACCTCCTCCTCGTGCCCAAAGCCCGGTATAAATCCAAGGGGGATCGGAGATTCGCTGTCCAAGGGCCTCGGCTATGGAATGCTCTACCAATCAACATCCGCCTGGAAGAAAATCACCTGGCTTTTAGAAAAAAACTCAAGACCTTCCTCTTTTAGCAGATGATCAAAGCTCGCCACAGCGCCTAGAGGCGATTCAGTTCGCATTGTGCGCTATACAAGTATTTCATTCATTCATTCATTCATTTGTAGCGGGACTTGGGCATGAGGAGGCGGTTTTGGTTTGTTGATCGGAGGCTGCGATTGGGTATGTAGTGTTTTATTTTCTCATATAGGTATTGAGGAGTGTTTCCTTGTGTACATTTGTGGGTGAGGCAGAGGGTCTTGAATGTGATCCAATCCTTTACCGTTAGCCAATGGAGGGTCCTTAGGGATGGGGAGATGGATTCCCAGGGTTTCTTTCCCGTGACTAGTCTTGCTGCTGTATTTTGGATGACTTGTAGACTTGGAAGTAAAGTCGCTGTAGATCTGAGGGGGACATGCAAGGAAAATAAAAAAACAGCATTTTAGCTTGCACATGATTGGATGATAAAATCAGCAGAGCTTCCACTCATTTCAGATCTACCCCTTAGATTTAGAGCGACTGCACTTCCAAGTGCACTTGCAGTGCAAAGTGGATTTGCCTTTCGTAAATAACCCCCTTAGTCTTTTTTAGTCATATTTTAGTCACCTGAATTGTTTTAATTTTAGTCATATTTTAGTCGACTAAAATAGTATTAATTTAGTCAACGAAAAAATATTTTAGTCGACGAAATGAACACTGCTAACAGCAGCCTTGCTATCAGGTGAAGAAACAATTACAATGTTTATAAGTGGAGTTGGGGGTTTTTAAGAGATTTATTTTCTATTAAGAAGATTCCCATAGTAACACTTCATTGTGATTCTACGTTATTAAACTCGGGGACGCCATTCCTCTGCCAAATAAAATCATACATGAAGATTAACAACCTCTCACAACATTGTGATGATCGCACTGATGGAATTGTGTGTGAACCAAACCATTTGGGATTTAAATCATCTCGCTGTGATGTTGCTAAGCTCTTTGGATTAGCCTTGAGACACGTCTTTTTCTCTCCAAGTTTTTTCTTGGCCATCAGTGAGAAAGCAGATCTCCAGAGTATAAAATCATCAAGATAAAAAAAAGAAAAAAAAAAAAACAACAAGGCAGGAAGTCGTCTCCTTTATTTTTGCTCCAAAATACACCTGCTTCCTAATTCCAGCTGTTTTCCCGAATTCAGTAGCATCTGGTGAAGTTCGGCTCTGTGTGTCCCCCTTGGCAGGACGCTGTGCTCAGCTCGGCTGCCCGTTTCCGCGCTATGCTTTATGTAAGAGTCTGACAGCGTTGGCTGCAAGAAGAATTAAAACAAACTACAAATGTGTGCTGCTACGTAAGTACAGGACGCGTTTGGATGTGTTGCAATCTATACAGCTCATTCAAAGCTTGCGGTATATTGTATTTTCCTTATGCAAATCAATAGGACAGCGTTTCCTACAAGTATGCAAATCACCTTCAATTGTAACATCTTGCAGCTAAACAACTGTAAACCTTAAAGTGGAGGGCCATCCTAAAAAAAAAAAAAACAGCATTAATATTCTTAAAATGTTTTTTTTTTTAAATGTGAAAAAAATTTTTTTTTTTTTGCCTTACCAGAAACCCCTGTTGCTAGGCAGAATTCCTATTCCGCGGTGATCTTCGGTCTTCTCTCCTCCTCGTGTTGTCTTCTGGGTAATGGGGCGCACTGTGTTCTGGGAACTGTGTGTTTCCTAACACAGTGCGCCACATTCACAAAGCCCCACGCGACTCGCCAATGCGCAGTAGGAAACGGGCAGTGAAGCCTGTTTCCCTTAGTGAGGGTGGGAGCGAGAGCCGAGGGATGGGTAGACCTCGGACGGCCGACATCGCGGGCGCCCTGGAAAGGTAAGTCTCCTTATTAAAACTTCAGCAGCTACATTTTTTTTAGCTGCTTACTTTAAAAAAAAAAAAATTCCCCGCTGGAATACCCCTTTAACCACTTTAGGACCAGGCCTTTTCTGGAACATTGTGCTGAAAAATTACTTAGAACCGCCAAACATTTTATTTATATATATATATATATATATATATATCTATATATATATATAGATATATATATATATAGATATATACATATATATATATATATATATATATATATATATATGTATATATATATATATATATATATATATATATATATATATATATGTGTGTATATACATATATATATATATATATATACATATATACATATATATATATACACATATATATATATATATATATATATATATATATATATATATATATATATATATACATACACACATACATATATATATATATATATATATATATATATGTGTGTATATACATATATATATATATATATATACATATATACATATATATATATACACATATATATATATATATATATATATATATATATATATATATATATATATATATATATATATATATATATATATACATACACACATACATATATATATATATATATATATATATATATATATATATATATATATATATTAGCAGAGACCCCAGAGAAAAAAAAGGCGATCATTTCAATATTTTATGTCACACTGTATTTGCGTAGTGGAGCGCTCTTTCAAATGCATTTTTTGAGGGAATATTTTTTAAATTCAAAAAACCCCAAAACAGTAAAGTTAGCCCAGTAATTTTTTTTGTATAATGTAAAAGATGATGTTACGCTGAGAAAATAGATACCCAACATGTCAAGCTTTAAACTTGTGCACGCTCGTGGAATGGCGACAAACTTACGGTACGTAAAAATCTCCATAGGCAACACTTTAACCGCTTCAGCCCCGGAAGATTTTACCCCATTCCCGACCAGAGCTCTTTTTGCGATTCGGCACTGCGCCGCTTTAACTGACAATTTGCGCAGTCGTGTAACGTTGCGCTTAAACAAAATTGACGTCCTTTTTTTTTACCACAAATAGAGCTTTCTTTTGGTGGTATTTGATCACATATGCGGTTTTTAGTTTTTGCGCTATAAACAAAAAAAGAGCGACAATTTTGAAAAAAAAAGCTATATTTTTTACTTTTTGCTATAATAAATATCCCCAAAAAATATATATATATTTTTTTTTCCCTCAGTTTAGGCCTATATGTATTCTTCTACATACTTTTGGTAAAAAAATTAAAATAAATCCCCGTAACCGTAAATATTGATTGGTTTGCGCTCAAGTTATAGTGTCTACAAGATAGGGGATAGTTTTATGGCATTTTTATTATTCTTTTTTTTTGTATTAGTATTTTGTATTAACAAAATTCATGTCCTTTGCTTCCAACAAATAGAGCTTTCTTTTGGAGGTATTTGATCACCTCTGCATTTTATTTTATTTTTTTTTGTGCTATAAAACAAAAAAAGAGCGACAATTCTGAAAAAAAAGCAACATTTTTAACTTTTTGCTTTAATAAATATTTATTAAAAATATATAAAAAAACTAATTTCTTTCTCAGTTTAGGCCAATATGTATTCGTCTACATACTTTTGGTTAAAAAAAATTGCAATAAATGTATATTGATTGGTTTACGTAAAAGTTATAGCGTCTACAAAATAGGGGATGGATTTATGGCATTTTTATTATTCATTTTTTTTATTAGTAATGGCGGCGATCCGCAATTTTTTTTATCGTGACTGAGACATTATGGCGGACACATCGGACACTTTTGACACTATTTTGGGACCATTGTCATTTATACAGCGATCAGTGCTATAAAAATGCACTGATTACGGTGTAAATGACACTGGCAGGGAAGGTGTTAAACACTAGGGGGCGATCAAAGGGTCAAATGTGTCAATATTTGAGGTGCAATGATGGGGCAGTTTCCAGCAACAGACACAATCTCACAATCCCTGGTTTGTGTGCTAGAAAAAAAGAATAAAAAATACATTTTTTTTTCCCTCCCTCTCTCCCTACACTAAATAATTTATTATGAAATGTAACCCTTTAGATGACCCCTGGCCGAGATTCAATAGCGGCACGATCCAACTTTCTCATTGGTTTTCCTCGCTGGATCTGACTTCCAGTAAGAATTAGCCCTTGATGGGTGATTACGGTACTGAGGTGGTAGCTGAGCATCTCATGTTTTAGAAGACTTGGTGACCACCTTATGATATATATATATATATATATATATATATATATATATATATATATATATATATATTGTATGCTATGTATTAAATAATAATTGTCAGTGTATGTATAATGCATATATTGATATTATACTAATGAATTGCTGTATATTTCACCTAACGCAGATGGATACTATTGTTGAAATGCATGGATACTATTGTTGTGAAACGTGTTGGCTAATTCTGCATTCTGAAGTATCTGGTCTCAAAGTATTCAACTTTACGTGAAGGAGCGGCGTCTCTTTCTTTTTTCTTGCGGGTCAAGTGTGTCCTAGGGAGGGATTCTAACTGTGGGCGGGATGGGCTACCACTCGCATGACAGCGATCACTGCTCCCAATGATAGGGAGCAGTGAGCTCTGTCATGTCACAAGGCAGAACGGGGAAATGCCTTGTTTTTAGGCATTGATAGGTGGCACTGGTGGGCACTGGCAGGTGACAATGACAGGTGGCACTGGCAGGGGGTACTGAATGGGACAGAGGAGGCAGATGTGCCTCTTTCCTCTTTGGGCCGATGTCCCTTTAACATAAGCCGTTGATCGTTTTTTTTTTCTCAGCGTGAGGAGAAAAAAAAAGTGATCACCGAGCTTTTGTTTACATCGTGTGATCAGCTGTCATTGGCTGACAGCTGATCACATGGTAACGGGCCGGGACCGGCCCCTTACTAGGATCGGTGATCAGCTGAGTTTCAGTGACTCAGTGATCACAGCGCGCTCCCCGCGCACCCCCGCAGGGCGCATGAACAGGGGAGGACGTCCTATGACGGCCTCCTGGAAATTGACATCCGCGCTGTAGCCGTCATTTGGCTATGGCCCAGACCTCAAGTGGTTAATAAAAATAAAATAAAAAAACAGTAAAGTTATCCCAGTTTTTATCATATAATGTAAAAGATGATGTTACACCGAGCAAATAGATACCTAACATGTCATGCTTTACATTTTTTTTACAGGTTACTGTTTAGAGTTACAGAGGAGGTACAGAGGAGAATTATTGCTCTCACTCTAATAAACGTGGAGATACCACACATGTGTGGTTTGAACACCATTTACATATGTTGGCGCAACTGATGTGTGCGTTCGCTAAGGTCAAAGCACAGAGGGACGGAGCTCTTTTTTAAAAAAAAAACGTATTTATTTTACTTTTACATTTTTATATTTACACTGTTCCTTTAATTTTTTTTTTTTGTTAACACTTTTATTCCTTTTATAATATAAACATCCCTTTTATTAGGAATAAGGCATGATAAGTCCTCTTCGTTGAGAAATCTGGGGTCAAGAAGACCTCAGATCTCTCATATACCTCCAAAAGCAAACAAAAAAAAGAATTTTCCTTTTAACAGAGAAAGAAAAAATCAGCCCTTTAAGGCTGTGAGTCGGAAGTGACGTTAGACGTCGCTCCGGTCCTCCAAGGGCATAGAGTTGACTGGGTACCTAAGGGGTTAATCCTCTGCATTGTGTAAAAAGGCTGTTTGATCCTGTCTTCTCTGGTCCTCCTTTTCTTCCCCTGTCTCCAGTGAATCTCCTGATGTACTATCAGGGATCCTGCAGCCTCATAGGACAGAGCCTTGGGGGCACTTTGCACACGCTCAGTTTGGTGTCTATTGCTGGAGTTTTTTTTTTGGGGGGGGGTGCATGTTATTAACACAAGGCCAATCAGCACTGTCCAGACAGAGTGTCAGGGATCCTGCAGCCTCATAGGACAGTCAGAGTAGAATGAAAACTCCTCCTACAAGCTTTAACCAGACACTGATAGAAGTCTCAAGGCTGCTATATACTGCTGATGAGAAAAGGTATTTAGCCATTTATATTTACTAAAGAATATTGCATTTCCATGTTCTGTGTACTGTGAGAGACCAGATATAGTGAGAGCAAGCTCCTGGGTTTAGTAACACTTTAAAGCGGTATTAAACCCAAAAGCAAACATTTATGATGTTACAGCTTACCAGTTCTTAGATGTGATGGCTGCATTCGTTGTTTTTTTTTTTTCTTTCTTTCTTTTTTCATCTGGTGATCCAGCCAGTAAATCTGTTGTTTTCAAAAGAGCAAACTCTCCAGCAGAATGTATCAGTTTATGGAGACAAACCATTTACCACTGGCAGGGGTCTAGAATGATCAGCTTTTATTTATTTATGTAAAACCTTTATCCCAAAAGGAAAAAAAAAAACATTGCTTTGACTGACGATAAAGTGTTTAGCTGGAGTTTGGCTTCAAATTGTTAGTATATTTAAACTTGCTAGTACAACTAATACAGTGCCTTGAAAAAGTATTCATACCCCTTGAAATTTTCCACATTTTGTCATGTTACAACCAAAAACTTACATTTATTTTATTGGGATTTTATGTGATAGACCAACACAAAGTGGCCCATAATTGTGAAGTGGAAGGAAAATGATAAATGGTTTTCAAAGTTTTTTTTACCAATAAATATGTGAAAAGTGTGGGGTACATTTGTATGGCACCCCCCTGAGTCAATACTTTGTAGAACCCCCTTTCACTGCAATTAGAGCTGCAGGTCTTTTTGGGGATGTCTCTACAAGCTTTGCACATCTAGAGAGTGATATTTCTGCCCATTCTTCTTTGCAAAATAGCTTAAGCTCTGTCAGATTGGATGGAGAGCGTCTGTGAACAGCAATTTTCAAGTCTTGCCACAATCGGATTTAGGTCTGGACTTTGACTGGGCCCTTCTAACACATGATTAATGACTATGCTTTGATCTAAACCATTCCATTGTAGCTCTAGCTGTATGTTTAGGGTCGTTGTCCTGCTGAAAGGTGAACCTCTGCCCCAGTCTCAAGTCTTTTGCAGACTCTAATGCTGCGTACCGATTGGGCTTTCGGACAACAAAACCGTGGACTTTTGTTCGAAGGATGTTGGCTCCAACTTGTTTTGCATACACATGGTCACACAAATGTTGGCCAACAATTACGATCGTAGTGATGTACGAAGAGCCGATAAAAAGGAATTTCAATAGTCGTGCACCACCCTTTGGGCTCCGTCTGCTAATCTCGTGTTTATCTCGTGTTAGTAGAAGTTTGGTGAATGACGATTCGCGCTTTTCAGCCTCGTGCTTTTCAGTTTGTTTCTGCTTTTCAGGTTGTGCTTGTCGGTTTGTATCTGTTCTTCAGTGCGTTCTGTCAGTTCGTTCTGAGCAGACCTTTGTTTACAAGCCATGTTCCGCTCTCATCGAAGAGACCCTGCTGTTACTGGGCTTGGTGTTGGTGTTATTGTTTTGACCCAAGTCCAGTTCTGATCCAAGGAGAGCAACTGCAAGCAGGATAAGAAGCCAGGAGCGATGTCAGCAAGCCAGTCTTGAAACAAACAGCAGGAGATGGTTCCTTGTGATGTGACCAACGTGAAGGCAAAGGAAAGAGTGAGCTGGAAGGCTTTAAATAGGCAGGTCAGACGAGCATCATCGGGAACAGCTGGTAACTGTGGAAAGAGAAGAAAGCTGGCAATTAGCCAGCCCTGACAGCTGGGAATCTGCTAAGTAGATCTTATAGTTTTGTCTTTAAATACTCATTTCAATAAATGTTATATTTATGTTGGCCAAGAATTTTTGTGTCTAATCTGCTTACAATGTTATGTGCAAAAGTACTACTTTTTCTTTTCTTGTTTGACTCCACAGTTTCCTTCCAACCCACAGGAACGGCAGACTGTGGCCTCCCAGTTTCTCCACAAGTGGGACTTTCCCAATTGTGGTGGTGCTATCAATGGGAAGCACGTCAGGATCATCTCACCACCCAACTCGGGGTCGTACTACTATAATTATAAGGGGTTTAGTAGTATAGTGATGTTGGCGGTAGTAACGGCCAATTATGAATTCATCTACCTGGACGTTGGGAAGAACAGCCATAACTCTGATGGAGGAGTGATCGCCCAGACTGAGTTTTACCTGCATCTACAAAATGGCACCTTGGGGTTGCCACCTCCAGAGGAGATTGTTGATGTCCTCAATTTTGTGTTTGTGGCAGATGAGGCCTTTGCTCTGGGGGAACATCTGATAAGGCTGTTCCCCATGAGAAACATGACCTCCGAGCAGAGGGTTTTTCTTTTCAAATAATTTTTATTGGTAACAAGTAAGTTGTATATAGAAACAGTATCAATTTAGTGTGTAATGACAATTAAAGCGGAGGTCCACCCTAAAGTGGACCTTCCGCTCATTGGAATCCTCCCCCCCTCCGGCGCCACAATTGGCACCTTTCAGGGGGGAGGGGGGTGCAGGTACATGTACAGTACAGGTATCTGCACCCACTTCCGGGATAGCTCTCTGCGGAAAGGGGCGTAGATTACGCCCCTTTCCGAAAGTCCCCCGCTGCCTGCTGGGAAACACACAGATCCCAGAGGCAGCGGGGTCCATCCTTATTGTGCAGCGCGACTCGCGCATGCGCAGTAGGGAACCGGGAAATGAAGCCGAAAGGCTCCACTTCCTGATTCCCATACCCAAGATGGCGGCGGCAGCACCCGGGAGACGATCGAGAGATCGGCTTCGGGTGCCGACATCGCGGGCGCGCTGGACAGGTAAGTGTCACTATTTTAAAAGTCAGCAGCTGCAGTATTTGTAGCTGCTGGCTTTTAAAAAAAAAAAAAAACGCGGACTCCCGGCGTACTCCCTCTTTAAGAACAGAGTACGCTTTTGTACAGAAGCTATACACGGGTATATCAAAAAAGTGTTAACTAATAACAATTAACATGAGCTCACTTAAAGTATTGCTTTCTTCATTGGTACTGACAACAATAGGCTAAGGCCCAAACTGCTGATAATTGCAAAAGAGGGGCGGTACTCCATGCTTTTGGAGAGATCAAGTTAGCCAAACAGTATATAGTATTCACACATGCCACCAAAGGGTTTATTGGAAGCAGGGGAAGGAGGGAGTGGGAGAAAAAGAAGCAGTAAGGGGAGCAGATGGGAGAACCAAAAGTAGGAAGGAGAGAAGGAAGAGAGGGAGAGAGGTCAGGCAACACACGCGGAGCATCTGTTGGTCTATGTTCCAGAACCCTGGGCAAATGATGGGGATCACGGCACCATTAGGTGTTTATCGAAGTCTTGTGGTAAAAAATGATCAATCCATGGTTGCCAGATTTTTAAATGACGGGGGATTTTATCTAGAATAGTGGCTTCAATTTTACTGTGAATCATTGCTTGGGTGACCCTATTTTTAACTTCAATTATGTTTAGGTTTGGGCCTTTCCATGCCTTAGCTATAGTTTGCTTGGCTGCAGTGGTGAGTTGTAGGAGAAGGCTTTGTTGCACTTTGGTGAGATCAGTTGGGAACCTATTCAGGAGAGCCAGAGACAGATCTGGATCAAGGGTTTCCTGAGTCAGTTTAGAGATCATTTGGAACACTGTCGCCCAGAAGCATTTTACTATTGGGCAGGTCCACCATATGTGCATATGGGTGCCTCTTTCCCCACAATTCTGGAAACAATTCGGTGAGTATGATGGTAGGAATTTGGCAATCCTGGCTGGGACTAGATACCATCTCATAAGGACTTTATAACTGGCTTCGAGAACGACAATGTTCTGAGAGGATATTTTGGTGTTGGACCAAATAGTAGCCCAGTCATCCATGTAAAGTTCTATGGAAAGATCCTTGGTCCATTGTTGTGCATAGAGAGGGTGAGCAGAGGGTTTTTATTTGCTGTGAGTAGTTGAGAATGCCTTTGGCATAATGGCCAGCCAGTTCAGGCTTTCCTTATGTCCATCAACCTGGCCGAATACAATACAACATAAAGACAACTTTAAAATGTTTTCTATTTGGTTTAGATTTTGCCTAAAATATTGTGATGTTGCTCAGGCTTTTTTGAACATCATTGATGTTTTGTTTCATCTTTTCCAAATCCTGATTGCACATCATGATCAGTATTTGTGCACTTGCACTGCTGAAGTGAGTTTCTTCTTCCACAACATCCACATCACCTAAAAAAAAAAAACACACCATGTATTATAAATGCATTATAAATATAGGCATCCATCTATTATCTGAAACTGTTGTTGACACCGTTTCTACCACTTCACCCAGCACTTCCTGAACCTCTGCATCTACATCTTCATGGTGTGTGGTGAGTTAACTTTCTTCATTCGGTGTGGGGTTACTGGTGTCCTCAAATGTCCCTATTCTTTTCTCCCCTATGTGAATACAAAAAAGGTATACCAAGCAGACAGATATGTTAGGCTAGTAATATGAAACATTGCTTGGAAGTGTTATCCAATTGTCTGTTTTGGCAGAGTTCCAAGCTGAATACATGATTTTTTTCCCTTTCAAAAGCTGAAATACATACCTGTTTTGTGCAAGTTTCACACATGGAGAGACCCCTAGTATCCACTGCAGCCACTGCCACCATAACACAAGGGTGTTATGGTGTCCCACACTAGTGCTCCTGCATCCAGATGTGTAAACAGCTACTGAGTATCCTCTCCTGACACTGAATAAAGTTGTCATTTCATTATAGTTTCAAACACATCTAGACAACAATGTAATAAACTTATTTTAGTCAAAATAGGCATGAACAAATGTAGTTAACCTGCATCTTACAAAAACGACATATTAGTGGTCGAACAAACGATGTTTAATACGAACGATTCCTATGTCCACGAACCTCTAACTTTGCATTTTAAACTGTACAACAGTAAAGAAAAGCACATGGACCAGCACAAAAGTAATAATAATAGGAACACACTACAAATACTTACTTTTTTGGAGCACTTTCCTGATCTTTCTATACCGATTTTGCTCTCTCAATTTAAGGTCTGGCCAGCGTTTCCTCAGTTGATCCTTCAGACTTCTGACAACTTTAGTCATGATCTTGGCCTTTCTCACATTAGGGTTTCTGTAGGCCCATGATTCCCATCATAGTCTGGCCGCTTTAAGATGTCCACCATCTCCACCATCTCTTCAAAGGACATATTTGAGGCCTTATATCTCCTCCTGGAAAACACAAAAAAATATATTATTCTGGATTTCACTAGAAAAAAAAAAGAAATACGTTTGTCAGAACTCTATGAATATCAGCAGCAAAAGCTACTTCATTATTATACCATTATAAAGAAGAAGAGAATGCCCTGCATTAAGAGATTTCATAATTTGCCCCTTAACGAATGTGATATCTCCATTGCGAATGCTAGCTTTAAAAAACCAAGCGTTCCGGCTTGTGCTTGATTCAGAGCATTGTTTGTACTTTGGACTTTTGTCTGACAGACTTGTCTACACACGATCAGAAATGCCGACAACAAACCTTTGTTGGCGGAAAATTTGAGAACATGCTAGCCAACATTTGTTGGCGGAAAGTCCGAAAAATAAAGGTCCGATGGAGCATATACACGGTCGGACTTACCGCCAACAAGCTCACATCCAACATTTCCTTTCGGAAAATTTGATCACGTGTATGCGGCACAACTCTGACCAGCTACCCTGTCCCTGCTGAAGAAAAGCATCCCCACAACATGAAGCTGACACCACCATGTTTCACGGTGGGGGTGGTGTGTTCAGGGTGATGTGCAGTCAGGGCTCGAGTCCTGCGGGAACGCATGGGAACGGCGTTCCCGTACTATTTCCACAACGGGAACGCCGTTCCCATTAGCAGCCGGAGTAGCCTGCTGCTCGTGCGTAGCCCGCCGCTCTTCTGCCGCCCGAGTCAGTGACTGGTTGCTAGGCTAGGGCCGCTCCGCGTCTAGCAACCGGTCACATGACATCGGCCGTACACGTGGGCACGCACTGGAGTCAGTGCGCATGCGCCCTCCAGCGCAGCCAGCGGCAGACACACGCCGCTGGCATACGGACTGTCTCCTCCCTCCCCTCTACCCAGTTCTCTCCCCGAAGACTAGTAAACCAGGTTAGTCACTCAATACTCTGCAATACTCTGCATTACCCTGCAAATACTCTGCATTACCCCGCCAATACTCTGCATTACCCCTCCGCCAATACTCTAAATTACTCTGCCAATACTCTGCATTTCTCTGCATTACTCCGCCCATACTCTGCATTACTCCGCCAATACTCTGCATTACTCCGCCAATACTCTGCATTACTCCGCCCAAACTCTGCATTACTCCGCCCATACTCTGCATTACTCCGCCAATACTCTGCATTACTCCGCCCAAACTCTGCATTACTCCGCCCAAACTCTGCATTACTCCGCCCATACTCTGCATTACTCCGCCAATACTCTGCATTACCCCTCCGCCAATACTCTAAATTACTCTGCCAATACTCTGCATTACTCTGCATTACTCCGCCCATACTCTGCATTACTCCGCCAATACTCTGCATTACTCCGCCAATACTCTGCATTACTCCGCCCAAACTCTGCATTACTCCGCCCATACTCTGCATTACTCCGCCAATACTCTGCATTACTCCGCCCAAACTCTGCATTACTCCGCCCATACTCTGCATTACTCCGCCAATACTCTGCATTACTCCGCCCAAATTCTGCATTACTCCGCCCATACTCTGCATTACTCCACCAATACTCTGCATTACTCTACCAATACTCTGCATTACTCTACCAATACTCTGCATTACTCCGCCCATACTCTGCATTACTCCGCCCATACTCTGCATTACTCCGCCAATACTCTGCATTACTCTACCAATACTCTGCATTACTCTACCAATACTCTGCATTACTCCACCAATACTCTGCATTACTCTACCAATACTCTGCATTACTCCACCAATACTCCGCCAATACTCTGCATTACTCCACCAATACTCCGCCAATACTCTGCATTACCCCGCCAATACTCTGCATTACTCCACCAATACTCTGCATTACTCCGCCAATACTCTGCATTACTCCGCCAATACTCTGCATTACTCCACCAATACTCTGCATTACTCCGCCAATACTCTGCATTACTCCGCCAATACTCTGCATTACTCCACCAATACTCTGCATTACTCCGCCAATACTCTGCATTACTCCGCCAATACTCTGCATTACTCCACCAATACTCTGCATTACTCTACCAATACTCTGCATTACTCCACCAATACTCTGCATTACTCCACCAATACTCCGCCAATACTCTGTATTACTCCACCAATACTCTGTATTACTCCACCAATACTCTGCATTACTCTACCAATACTCTGCATTACTCTACCAATACTCTGCATTACTCCACCAATACTCCGCCAATACTCTGCATTACTCCACCAATACTCTGCATTACTCCACCAATACTCCGCCAATACTCTGCATTACCCCGCCAATACTCTGCATTACCCAATACTCTGCAATACCCCGCCAATACTTTGCATTACTCTGCCAATACTCTGCATTACTCCAACAATACTCTGCATTACTCCACCAATACTCCGCCAATACTCTGCATTACTCCGCCAATACTCTGCATTACTCCACCAATACTCTGCATTACTCCACCAATACTCTGCATTACTCCACCAATACTCTGCTATACCCTGCCAATACTCTGCAATACATACCCTGCCGATACTTACTCTGCAATACTTACCCTGCCAAGACTCTGCAATACTTACCCTGCAATGCCCTGCCAATAATCTGCAATACCCAGCAATAATCTGCCATACCCTGCCAATACTCTGCAATACCTTGCCAATACTTATCCTGCCAATATTCTGCAATACCCTGCCAATACTTACCCTGCCAATACATATTCTGCTAATACCCAGCCATACCCATCCATGCTCAGCCAAAATATTATTGGGGGAGATGACGTGGATATTACAGTAGGGGAGATGTATATTACAGTGGGGGAGATGTATATTACAGTGGGGGAGATGTATATTGCAGTGGGGACTATATGGTGGTGACATTTTTCACAGGTTTTTGCAAATTTATTATTTGCTGATCCGAAAAAAGATCCGATCTGTGACTCAGATCCAAGGAATGATCCGATCCGTGAGTTTTTTGATCCGTTGCCAATAATCTTGCACGGCAAGGGCAACGTTATTCCAGTTTGTGTGATATTTTCTAATTTGCTGTATTTGAATTTGGAACAGGGTGTATTTGTGTTAGAAATTCCCTGCGAGGGAAAGATCATCACCCATTGTGTTGATTATTCTGTTTGACAAGTTAACTTATTTTGTATTTGTAAACTGGCACTTTACTATATATGTACTGTATTTTCTGTGAAATATATATGCATATGAGCGTACCTTTATTTATTTATTTATTTTTTTGGTGGGGGAGTGGATCTTGGGTGAGAGTTCCCACACTTTTTTCCCCAGCACTTGACCCCTGTGTGCAGTATTAAGCCGCGTACACACGGGCGGACTGTATGGCCTACTTAGTCCGTCAGACAATCCGACGGACAGTCCGTCATACTTTCGAATGAACAGACTTGACCACACACGGATGCACAAACAGTCCGTCGAAAGCTTGCGCGATGACGTGTACAGAACGTAGGACGGGACTAGAAATAGGAAGTCCAATACACAGCAATGCAACCTTTCGCCGTGTAAATCCTTTCTGAGCATGCGCCATTCTTAGTCCGTCGAACTAGCCTACTCACGAGCGGATTGTCCGCTGGAACCAAAGTATGACGGACAGTATTACGGAAATTCCGAAATACTTAGTCCGCCACACTGCACGCTGAAAAAGTCTGCTGAAGCCCACACACGAGCAGACTGTCCGCTGAAATGTGTTTCGACGGACTAAGTTGGCCAGACAGTCCGCCCGTGTGTACGCGGCTTTAGTTTTCTGCCACACATAGCGTTTTGCTTTTAGACCAAAAAGTTCAATTTTGGTCTAATCTGACCAGAGCACCTTCTTCCACGTTTGCTGTATCCTCCACATGGCTTCTCAACAATGCCTTTCTTCTTGCCACTCTTCCATTCTCTGCTCCCATGCCCAGCACCAATCGCTACTCCCATCCCCAGCACCAATCTCTACTACCAGCACCAATCTCTACTCCCATCCCCAGCACCAATCTCTACTCCCATCCCCAGCACCAATCTCTGCTCCCATGCCCAGCACCAATAGCTACTCCCATCCCCAGCACCAATCTCTACTACCAGAACCAATCTGTACTCCCATCCCCAGCACCAATCTCTACTCCCATCCCCAGCACCAATCTCTACTCCCATCCCCAGCACCAATCTCTGCTCCCATGCTCAGCACCAATCGCTACTCCCATCCCCAGCACCAATCGCTACTCCCATCCCCAGCACCAATTGCTACTCCAATCCCCAGAACCAATCTCTACTCCCATCCCCAGCACCGATCTCTACTCCCATCCCCAGCACCGATCTCTACTCCCATCCCCAGCACCAATCTCTACTTCCATCCCCAGCACCAATCTCTACTCCCATCCCCAGCACCAATCGCTACTCCAATCCCCAGAACCAATCTCTACTCTACTCCCATCCCCAGCACCAATCTCTACTCCCATCCCCATCACCGATCTCTACTCCCATCCCCATCACCGATCTCTACTCCCATCCCCAGCACCAATCTCTACTCCCAGCACCGATCTCTACTCCCATCCCCAGCACCAATCTCTACTTCCATCCCCAGCACCAATCTCTACTTCCATCCCCAGCACCAATCTCTACTCCCATCCCCAGCACCAATCTCTACTCCCATCCCCAGCACCAATCTTTACTCCCATTACCAGCACCAATCTCTACTCCCAGCCCCAGCACCAATCTCTAATACCATCCCCAGCACCAATCTCTACTCCTATCACCAGCACCAATCTTTACTTCCATCCCCAGCACCAATCTCTACTCCCATCCCCAGCACCAATCGCAGCTCCCATCTCTACTCCTATCTCCAGCACCAATCTCTACTACCATCCCCAGTACCAATCTCTACTCCCATCCCCAGCACCAATCTCTACTCCCATCCCCAGCACCAATCTCTACTCCCATCCCCAGCACCAATCGCTACTCCAATCCCCAGAACCAATCTCTACTCTACTCCCATCCCCAGCACCTATCTCTACTCCCATCCCCAGCACCGATCTCTACTCCCATCCCCAGCACCGATCTCTACTCCCATCCCCAGCACCGATCTCTACTCCCATCCCCAGAACCGATCTCTACTCCCATGCCCAGCACCGATCTCTAATCCCATCCCCAGCACCAATCTCTACTTCCATCCCCAGCACCAATCTCTACTCCCATCCCCAGCACCAATCTCTACTCCCATCCCCAGCACCAATCTTTACTCCCATTACCAGCACCAATCTCTACTCCCATCCCCAGCACCAATCTCTAATACCATCCCCAGCACCAATCTCTACTCCCATCCCCAGCACCAATCTCTACTCCCATCCCCAGCACCAATCTCTACTCCCATCCCCAGCACCAATCGCAGCTCCCATCTCTACTCCTATCCCCAGCACCAATCTCTACTTCCATCCCCAATACCAATCTCTATTCCCATCCCCAGCACCAATCTCTACTCCCATCCCCAGCACCAATCGCTACTCTCATCCCCAGAACCAATTTCTACTCCCATCCCCAGAACCAATCTCTACTCCCATCCCTAGCACCAATCTCTACTCCCATCCCCAGCACCAATCTCTACTCCCATCCCCAGCACCAATCGCTACTCCAATCCCCAGAACCAATCTCTACTCTATTCCCATCCCCAGCACCAATCTCTACGCCCATACCCAGCACCGATCTGTACTCCCATCCCCAGCACCAACCTCTACTCCCATCCCCAGCACCAATCTCTACTCCCATCCCCAGCACCAATCTTTACTCCCATTACCAGCACCAATCTCTACTCCCAGCCCCAGCACCAATCTCTAATACCATCCCCAGCACCAATCTCTACTCCCATCCCCAGCACCAATCTCTACTCCCATCCCCAGATCCAATCGCAGCTCCCATCTCTACTCCTATCCCCAGCACCAATCTCTAGTCCCATCCCCAGCACCAATCTCTATTCCCATCCCCAGCACCAATCTCTACTCCCATCCCCAGCACCAATCTCTACTCCCATCCCCAGCACCAATCTTTACTCCCATTACCATCACCAATCTCTACTCCCAGCCCCAGCACCAATCGCTACTCCAATCCCCAGAACCAATCTCTACTCTACTCCCATCCCCAGCACCTATCTCTACTCCCATCCCCAGCACCGATCTCTACTCCCATCCCCAGCACCGATCTCTACTCCCATCCCCAATACCAATCTCTATTCCCATCCCCAGCACCAATCTCTACTCTCATCCCCAGCACCAATCACTACTCCCATCCCCAGAACCAATTTCTACTCCCATCCCCAGAACCAATCTCTACTCCCATCCCCAGCACCAATCTCTACTCCCATCCCCAGCACCAATCTCTACTCCCATCCCCAGCACCAATCTTTACTCCCATTACCATCACCAATCTCTACTCCCAGCCCCAGCACCAATCGCTACTCCAATCCCCAGAACCAATCTCTACTCTACTCCCATCCCCAGCACCTATCTCTACTCCCATCCCCAGCACCGATCTCTACTCCCATCCCCAGCACCGATCTCTACTCCCATCCCCAATACCAATCTCTATTCCCATCCCCAGCACCAATCTCTACTCTCATCCCCAGCACCAATCGCTACTCCCATCCCCAGAACCAATTTCTACTCCCATCCCCAGAACCAATCTCTACTCCCATCCCCAGCACCAATCTCTACTCCCATCCCCAGCACCAATCTCTACTCCCATCCCCAGCACCAATCTCCACTCCCATCCCCAGCACCAATCTCCAGTCCCATCCCCAGTACCAATCTCTACTCCCATCCCTAGCACCAATCTCTACACCCATCCCCAGCACCAATCTCTACTCCCATCCCCAGCACCAATCGCTGCTCCCATCCCCAGCACCAATCGCTACTCCAATCCCCAGAACCAATCTCTACTCTACTCCCATCCCCAGCACCGATCTGTACTTCCATCCCCAGCACCGATCTCTACTCCCATCCCCAGCACCAATCTCTACGCCCATCCCCAGCACCGATCTGTACTCCCATCCCCAGCACCGATCTCTACTCCCATCCCCAGCACCGATCTCTACTCCCATCCCCAGCACCGATCTCTACTCCCATCCCCAGCACCGATCTCTACTCCCATCCCCAGCACCAATCTCTACTTCCATCCCCAGCACCAATCTCTACTCCCATCCCCAGCACCAATCTCTACTCCCATCCCCAGCACCAATCTTTACTCCCATTACCAGCACCAATCTCTACTCCCAGCCCCAGCACCAATCTCTAATACCATCCCCAGCACCAATCTCTACTCCCATCCCCAGCACCAATCTCTACTCCCATCCCCAGCACCAATCTCTACTCCCATCCCCAGATCCAATCGCAGCTCCCATCTCTACTCCTATCCCCAGCACCAATCTCTACTTCCATCCTGCGCACCAATCTCTACTCCCATCCCCAGCACCAATCTCTACTCCCATCCCCAGCACCAATCTCTACTCCCATCCCCAGCACCAATCTCTACTCCCATCCCCAGCACCAATCTCTACTCCCATCCCCAGCACCAATCTTTACTCCCATTACCAACACCAATCTCTACTCCCAGCCCCAGCACCAATCTCTAATACCATCCCCAGCACCAATCTCTACTCCTATCCCCAGCACCAATCTCTACTCCCATCCCCAGCACCAATTGCAACTCCCATCTCTACTCCTATCCCCATCACCAATCTCTACTTCCATCCCCAGCACCAATCTCTACTCCCCCCATCCCCAGCACCAATTTCTACTCCCATCCCCAGCACCAATCTCTACTCCCATCCCCAGCACTAATCTCTACTCCCATCCCCAGCACCAATCGCTACTCCCATCCCCAGCACCAATCGCTACTACAATCCACAGAACCAATCTCTACTCCCATCCCCAGCACCAATCTCTACTCCCATCCCCAGCACCGATCTCTACTCCCATCCCCAGCACCAATCTCTACTGTAGCAAGTACAAACATTCAGGGTTGCTGGCTCTACAGAAGTAGCGTTGACTTGGAGATTTTGTCTTAGTGTAGGTGAACTTGTAAAAAATGCTAATCCTTCAAAGGTTTACCATATATTAATATACGTATAAATGACTGTCGATTTCCCCATAAGATTGTATAGATCTTGAACATTAATAACTTTCACTTGATGGTTTATTAGCTTTGATGAGCAGGGCCTTATATCTGATAATTCCTGCTATGATCTATATTGTATACTTTTTCCATATCTTATTACAGGGGCTTCCAAATTACAGCCATGGCCCAAAATTGGCCTGCAGCAAGATTTTGCTCAGAGCCCTGATGTAAGAGGGAAGTCTAACAGGGACCCTGATGTAAGAGGGAACTCTATCAGGGACCCTGATGTAAGAGGGAACTCTAACGGGAACCCTGATGTAAGAGGGAACTCTAACGTGGACCCTGATGTAAGAGGGAACTCTAACGTGGACCCTGATGTAAGAGGGAACTCTAACGGGGACCCTGATGTTAGAGGGAACTCTAACAGGGACCCTGATGTAAGAGGGAACTCTAATGGGGACCCTGATGTATGACGTAACTCTATCGGGGACCCTGATGTAAGAGGGAACTCTAACGTGGACCCTGATGTAAGAGGGAACTCTAACGGGACCCTGATGTAAGAGAGAACTCTAACAGGGACCCTGATGTAAGAGGCAACTCTAACGGGGACCCTGATGTAAGAGGGAACTCTAACGTGGGCCCTGATGTAAAAGGGAACTCTATCAGGAACCCTGATGTAAGAGGGAACTCTAAAGGGGACCCTGATGTAAGAGGGAACTCTAACGGTGACCCCAATGTAAAGGGGAACGCTAATGGGTACCCCGATGTAAGAGGGAATTCTAACAGGGACCCTGATATAGGGGGACTCTCATATAAGGTGGGACCTCTAAAATGTATTAATTTATTTGAGGGGGGCACTGATGTAAGAGGGAACTCTAAAGGGGACCCTGATGTAAGAGAGAAATCTAACGGGGATCCTGATGTAAGAGGGAACACTAATGGGGACCCTGATGTAACAGGGGATTCTAATGGGGACCTCAATGTAAGAGGGAACTCTAACGGGGACCCTGATGTAAGAGGCAATTCTACCGGGGACCCTAATGTACGGGGGACTCTTACGTAAGTTGGGACCCCTAAAATGTATTAATAAATTTAAATTTGATTTGTTCATTTATAAAACAGTTTAATCAGAATATAAGTGAAATATAAGTTATGGCCCTCATACTGAAACATTTGGAGATCCCTGGCTTATTATAAAGATTATGATAGTACTACTGTATATACAAGCAGAAATGCAACAACATTACAGATAATAACAGTATAATAATAATAATATAAATGGGATACATGCTCACTAGGACTTTTGCCAGTAAAAAAAAAAAAAAAAGCTCAAACCTGCTATCTTCAGCATTTGAATTTCAGCTTTGTTATAGCATTTTCTTATTATTTTGATGGCCTTTTAATTACATCCCAAAACAATGAATGGGGGGAAATGCAGGTGCTGTTTGCATAAGAGTTTTTTTTTTTTTTTTCAGCCGCAGCACGTCTGCGCTTTGGAGACTTTGATAAATGACCCCAATGACCTTGTTAAGTAGCGCCCTCTGCCCCCTTCTGTATAAAGTGTTCCCGTACGAGCCCCCTCTTCTCACCACCCTGCACACCCACAAGGCTCTCTAAACCTCCCATCGTTAGGAAGTGTTAGTAGGCTGGTGAAGTGACAAATGAGCCTGTGAAAGCTCGTTGTCCTAATTAAACTCTGACAAGGAGAAGTGACAAGAGGCAATGGAGGGGAAACAATGAGAACAGTGTGTGAGGACAGGTTCTGCGCTGGGAACAGCTTTGTAGCCAGGCGAAAAAAAAGCTCTTGTTTCCATTTGTTAATCCATATTAGACTTCCCCATAGCCAACATATTCCAGAGCTCCGTACTCAGTCTTTCCATCCTCAGACAGGAGACGTAGCCATCTGGAAGTAGATTTCCCAAGAACTGTATTAGTGGGTGAAGAACAACTACAGTGTCAAGATGCTGATAAAAGTAACACTATGAAGCGTGTTACATAGTAACAAAAAAGTCCATCCAGTTCAACTAATAGAATAATTAAATGAAAAACTTCCATATACACAACCCCAGCTGATCCAGAGGAAACCAAAAAAATAAACCAATAAAGAATGGTCTAATTTATTTCAGCAGGGAGAAAAAATCCCTTCTGATCCCGGCGTAAGGTAATCAGATTTCCCCTGGATCAACCGTGCCAGTCCTAACACCGCGCCAGTCCCGAGGAGCTGCGGGCAGGAATTTTTAGGTGAGGCCGTGGCTTTGGCCTAGTCTGCGAAGCCGGATGCCGCGGACTAGGCCGAAGCCGCGACCTCGCCTAAAAACTCCTGCCTGCAGCTCCTCAGGACTGGTGCGGTGTCCATGGAAAAAACACAACTCAATTTGAATCTTGAATCGAGTTTTTTTTTTTTTTAAATCGCAGATTTTTTTTGGGAGAAAATCGCCCAGCTCTAGTCTCATCATTGGTATCAGTGGGAGGACTAATGTCCCATCATTGGTGTCAGTGGGAGGAATAGTGCCCCATTGCTGGTTTCAGTGGGAGGAATACTGCCCCATTATTGGTGTCAGTGGGAGGAATAGTGCCCCATTGCTGGTGTCAGTGGGAGGAATAGTGCCCCATCATTGGTGTCAGTGGGAGGAATAGTGTCCCATCATTGGTGTCAGTGGGAGGAATAGTGCCCCATTGCTGGTTTCAGTGGGAGGAATAGTGCCCCATCATTGGTGTCAGTGGGAGGAATAGTGCCCCATCATTGGTGTCAGTGGGAGGAATAGTGCCCCATCATTGGTGTCAGTGAGAGGAATAGCGCCCCGTCATTGATACTAGTGGGAGGAATAGTACTCATCATTAATATTAGTGGGAGGAATAGTGCCCCATCATTGGTGTCAGTGGCACTAATTATGTACCGCTATTGGTGTCAGTGGGAGGAATAGTGCCCCATCATTGGTGTCAGTGGGAGAAAACGTGCCCTGTTGCTGGTGTCAGTGGGATGAATAGTGTCCCATCATTGGTGTCAGTGGCAGGAATAGTGCCCCATCATTGATACTAGTGGGAGGGATAGTGCCCCATCATTGATACTAGTGGGTGGAATAGTTCTCATCATTAATATTAGTGGGAGGAATAGTTCCCCATCATTAGTGTCAGTGGCAATATTTATGAACCGCTACTGGTATCAGTGGGAGGAATAGTGCCCCATCATTGGTATCAGTGGGAGGAATAGTGCCCCATTATTAATACTAGTGGGAGGAATAGTGCTCATCATTAATATTAGTGGGAGGAATAGTGCCCCATCATTAGTGTTATTGGCAATAATTATGTACCACCAGGGCCGTCTTTAAGGCCGGGGCAAAAGGGGCAGCTGCCCTGGGCCCTGTCATTGTTGTGGGGCCCAAAGCAGCTGCCTCATACTTGCCAACTATCCCAGTTTAAATTCCCTTGAAGTTTTAGTCCTCTGCTGTGTCCTGATATCTCAGTGTGAAGTGCTGGTACTAATGCTGCCCAGCTCTGCCCTATTGTTGTGTACAGATGACTCACCCGCCGACTCTGTGTTTACATGTAAATAACCGGCATTCATATGTAAATAGCGCCGGCATTACTAAATAAATAGCTGTGGCCAGCAGCATTGATATGTAAATAAAGGCAGCATTCATATGTATATCATGCTCCCCTGCAGTGAGAAGATGATGTGCTGTAACCTCTAGCAACCAATCAGTGAGCAGTATTACTGTACAGTAATCTCTAGCAACCAATTAACAAGCAGAAATCATTTGCTGTAACCTCTAGCCACTAATCAGTGAGCCGTAATGTGTGCTGTAACCTCTAGCAACCAGTCATTAAGCAGTAATGATATGCTGTAACTGCTGGCAACCAATCGCAATTGCTGCCTGATCTGATACAGTAAAATGATTTTAAGTCTAGCTGCTATTTATTGTATGTCTCAGAGCGGGTGGAGAGTGAAATTGCATGGGGGAGCCCCAAGAAATTTTTTGCCCAGGGTCCAATCACTATTAAAGACGGCCCTGTGTACCACTGTTGGTATCAGTGGGAGGAATGGTGCCTCACACCATTGGGAGGAATAGTGACCCCAGGGCCAGATCAGGCCACATTTTGGAGACCACTGTTTTAAAACAATCTACTGAGCTGGCCAGAACAAGTTATGACTCTTACTGTGAAGAAGCCTTTCCATATGTGGAGGCTAATCTCTGGTGTTAGTACCTAGAAATGTTATTATCCAGTTATATACTGTGCAATCCCCTGAACTGGCCAGAATTATTTCACATTTTCACAGCTCTTACTGTGAATAAGCTTTTCCCATATTTGGAGGTGAAATATTTTTTTCTCCAGATCTAAAGAGTGCCCCCTTTGTCCTCTGTGATGACCTTAAAGTGAAAGTCAAGTACCTGATAGGAGCCTGAAATGACAAGGTTGGTCTCTCTTGTATCTGCAGCCCTGGCCCCACTGAAGGTGGAACAGAGGGTACCGAGGGGCAGGAGGAACATGAGTACTGGAAGGCGTTGATAGGAGAACTTTCAGTAGGAAAAGCGATCCCAGGTGGGCTAGAGGAACATCAGGTCAGGAACAGTAGCCATGCTCAGTGGTCCAGCCGAGGCTAAAGGGGCATTCCTTGTGCGCTGCAGGTCTTGGGTGTGTAGGTTGTTAAAGCTGCCAGCAGAATAAAGACAGGAACACACCGTGGTGAGCAGAGTTGGTGTGAATGATAGCCAGGCAGACACTCGGACGAGACATGAAGCCAGAGTCAGAGACAGAAGCGGGGTCAGCAGCGGGCGAGCAGAGGTACAGAATCATAGACAAAGACATAGTCAGAAGCAGAGCTGGGGTCAGGAACTGGTGTCAAGCAGAAGCAGGATCCAAGGTCAGGTCAGAAACAATCCAGATCAACAACAAGAGAAAACGCAGGATGTGAGCAGGACACAGGGAACAGCTGAAAGACCAGTCAGCACCTGAGCAAAGGCAGTAGCATCCTTAAATAGGCCATCTGCCACCAACAGGCAGTGTGTACAATACTTGTGCGTGCATTCCCATGTGTATTCCTGCATGCACCTGGACACCATTCTACGGGAAATGCCACGTGCATGCGCATTCCTGTGTGCCAGAAGTCTCACAGGGATTCCCTGACAGTGAATGATTATATAACCTCTTAAAGCAGAGTTCCACCCTAAAGTGGAACTTCCCCTCATCGGTTTCCTCCCCCCCTCCGGTGTCACAATTGGTACCTTTCGGGGGGAGGGGGGACAGGATCTTTGGAAGGCATCCTTTACCACTTCCGGGAGTCTGGCTGCGGCCGTGATGCAGCCGTGGCATCACCATGGGACTCCCTCCTCCTCCTCCCTTGGCCGCTGGGCTAATAGGAGAGAGGAACTGGGCCTCGCGCATGCGCAGTAGGGTTCCCGGTGTGAAGCCGAAAGGCTAAACTGCCGTATTCCCTTACCCGCAATGGCGGTGGCAGCACCCGACAGCTAATGGAAACATCAGCTGCGGTGCAGACATCGAGGGACTGCAGGACAGGTAAGTGTCCATTTATTAAAAGCCAGCAAGTGCACTATGTGTAGCTGCTGGCTTTTAATTTTTTTTCCCCCAGAACACCACTTTAATCATCGCTTCTCAAGAGAAAATGAGTTCATTTTAGTTAATTTTTCGTGTTATTACCTAAAAATGTTGATATCCAGTTATATAATAAAATAAATTATAATAATCAGTGCAGAGAACAATAAATAATAAGAGTATATGCCATTAGTAATAATAGCTGCTGTCCTGCCAACCACTGGAAAAGTGATTTCACAACACCTCAAAAGAAATAAAAAATATATAAATTAGTGTAGCGCAGCAAAGATCAACATTGTAAGCAGTGTAAGAAAAACAACGTATCAATCCTTTATCTGATAGACGGTTGATACATTGTTTTTCTTACACTGGTTACAGATACACTGTTTAACTTTTTTATTTACAGAGACTTTTATTGAAATATTTTATCCGCTTTGATTCAATGTTGATCTTTGCTGCACTACACTGATTTATATATTCTTTTATTTTTGATATTCAGTTGTATACTGTGCAATTACCTGATGTATTCAGCTCTTTTATTAAAACAATCTCCTGAGCTGGTCAGATCGAGTCCACATTTCAACAGCTCTGAAGAAGCTTTTCTGTATGTGAATTTATATTCTGTAAATCTCTCTTCCTCCAGATGTAAAGAGTGCCCTTTGTCTCTTGTAATCACCCTTAAAGCTGAACTACACTGCATTTGAGCACCGCAACTAAAAACGCTGTTTAATTCATTTTTATTATTCAAAGCAAGCTCCACCGTCCATGTCTCCATGCCTTATGTTGCTGAGAAATTACTTTAAAAACCTCACCTAGCATTTTTGGCTGTGGCCATCTTCAGTAAGAGCAGATGGTTCATGTAGCATTTACTTCCTAGAATCCATCTGCCCTTAGCTCAGGCATGCACTCTGGAGGGTCTGCGGAACTGAGAAAGCCCTTAATCTGCTTCTGGAGACTCCTGGGATGTATGACAGCATTTTTACCTAGGCCTTAAAACAAGTAAATATAATATACTTTCCTATTTACTAATTCTAGCAGCATAAGGATTAAAAGCAGTTCATGTTGATTGATCTGCTCTAACTGAATAACGCTGCACCAAGTTCACTATATGGACCACTTATGTATTAATACATGGTGACCATAAACACCCTTATGTATTTATATATGGTGATCATATCCCCCCTCCTTATGTATTTATACATGGAGATCATTTCCCCCCTCATGTATTTATACATGGTGATCATATCCCCCTTATGTATTTATATATGGTGATCATATCCCCCCTCCTTATGTATTTATACATGGTGATCATATCCCCCCTTATGTATTTATACATGGTGATCATATCCCCCTTATGTATTTATACATGGTGATTATATCCCCCTTATGTATTTATATATGGAGATCATACCCCCCATATGTATTGATACATGGAGATGGCTTGGACTTTATAGGCATGACCCAACAATTAACCACTTTGCGCCCACGCTATAGCCAAAAGACGGCTACAGTGTGGACGCTATCTGCCGGGAGGCCGTCCCTGGATGTCCTCCTGTTTACTTCCCCTCTGCGCGCCGCCACTGGCACGCATCGGGGAAGTTCTGTGCTGGCCGTGTCCCCCAGACAGATCGCTGTAAACGGCCAATCACAGCGGCCGTTTACAGCGCGATCGGGGTGCCCAATGAGAGATGATCTCATATGTAAACATATGAGATCAACTCTCACCGCCGCTCTCCCTCCTCACACAGACAGCGTGTGAGGAGGGAAAGATCTCACAGCGGTTAGTGTAAAAAATAAATAAATAAAAAAAGGAAAATAAAGTGCCCATCTGTCCCCACTGCCACCTGTCCCCACTGCCCCCACTGCCACCTGTCAGTGCCATCTGCCCCCACTGCCACCTGTCATCAGTGCCACCTGTCAGTGCCATCTGTCATCAGTGCCATCTGTCATCAGTGCCATCTGTCCTCAGTGCCACCTGTCATCAGTGCCATCTGTCCCCAGTGCCACCTGTCATCAGTGCCACCTGTCCCCTGTGGCACGTATAAGGGCCATCTGTCATCAGTGCCACATGACATCAGTGCCATCAGTGCCACATAGTGCCATCTGTCATCAGTGTCACGTGTCATCAGTGCCACATAGTGCCATCTGTCATCAATGCCATATCAGTGTCACGTGTCATCAGTGCCACATATTAGTGCCATTTGTCATCAGTTTGCACCCTGTCATCGGGAGCAGCGATCAGTGTCCACGTCACACAAAGCCCATCCACCAGACATTTAGAAACACTCCCCTAGGACACACTTAACCCCTCCCCACCCCCTAGTGGTTAGCCCCTTCACTGCCAGTGACATTTTTACAGTAATCAATGCAATTTTATAGCACCATTCCCCTATTTTTTAGACGCTACAACTTTTGCGCAAACCAATCAATACCACTTATTGTGATTTTTTTTTTACCAAAAATATGTAGAAGAATACATATCGGCCTGAACTGAGGAAAAAAAAAGTATTTTTATATATTTTTGGGGGATATTTATTATAGCAAAAAGTAAAAAATAATGTATTTTTTTCAAAATTGTCACTCTTTTTTTGTTTATAGCGCAAAAAAAAAAAAGCGCAGGGGTGATCAAATACCACCAAAAGAAAGCTCTATTTGTGGGAAAAAAAGGACGTCAATTTTGTTTGGCAGCAACGTCGCACGACCGCGCAATTGTCAGTTAAAATGACACAGTGACGAATCGCAAAAAAGTGCCCTGGTCAGGAAGGGGGTAAATTCTTCCTGGGCTGAAGTGGTTAATAAGCTAGGGAAGAAGATTCAAAATAAGTATGAAGTGCCACGATAACCTGGTCACTAACACCATCCAAGAAAGTAAAATACTTACTAGATAATGTGGAGTATAGGGAAAACCGCATAAAAAGTTAAGGTGCGGTAAAAGAAATGCAATTTGGGGGGCTTTTTTTTGTAGCAATCCTGTCACTGTAATTTGTGTTTAAGTAAAAGGTATCTATAGTAAGAGCAAATAGGAGAGACAATGAAATACAATCTATAAAGCATGCATAGCCACAAATTTGCCACATTTAGAAACCCAGGTTTCCAAAATTTCTATATAGCAGAAGTGACCAGGTTATCGTGGCACTTCATACTTATTTTTAATATTCTTCCATAGCTTATTAAATATACAGTTTATAAGTGCACCGTCTATTCTTTTAGTAGACAGGAGCTGGATGTCTTAAAATTTGGGCTTGCACTTGCGTGATTTTTCCTCTATGTCTCTACTGTAAAAAATTTTGCGATTGACAATGTCCTGTACTTAAAGCGTACCTAAAGTGGACCTTCCGCTCATTGGAACCCTCCCCCCCTCCGGCGCCACAATTGGCACCTTTCAGGGGGGGAGGGGGGTGCAAGTACCTGTACAGTACAGGTATCTGCACCCACTTCCAGCGTAGATTCTGCAGAAGGTACGCCCCTTTCTGCAGAATCTACGCCCCTTTCCGAAGGTCCCCCGCTGCCTGCTGGGAAACACACGGATCCCAGAGACAGAGGGGACCATCCTTATTGCGCAGCGCGACTCGCGCATGCGCAGTAGGGAACCGGGAAATGAAGCCGAAAGGCTCCACTTCCTGATTCCCATACCCAAGATGGCGGCGGCAGCACCCGAGAGACGATCGAAAGATCGGCTTCGGGTGCCGACATCGCGGGCACGCTGGGCGGGTAAGTGTCATTATTTTAAAAGAAATGAAGCCAAAAGGCTCCACTTCCTGATTCCCATACCCAAGATGGCGGCGGCAGCACCCGAGAGACGATCGAGAGATCGGCTTCGGGTGCCGACATCGCGGGCACGCTGGGCGGGTAAGTGTCATTATTTTAAAAGTCAGCAGCTGCAGTATTTGTAGCTGCTGGCTTTTAAAAAAAAAACTCCCGGCGGACTCCTGCTTTAATGGCTTTACGTAAGAAGTGTTCACAGGCAACTGAAAATTTGGCTGTGGAATGCTAGGTTGAGTAATATGTGAATCAAGAGTACTCTGTTTAGTAAACATCTGCAATTGTGCCGCAGGTGGTATATTCAAAAGTGAATTGTGTGAAAGTGAATTATCAAGGGAAGTCAAACAAGAGGAGGCAGATGCATTACTTCCTCCTAATACCGTGCTGTGAGATGAAGATGTTTGGGATGGGTTTTAGGTCTGTGATCGGGTATTTAAAATCTGTAGAGCTTGTAAAGCAGTGGCACCCATATATTTAATCTGTGAGTGACAACCAGCACCACTAGTCTGAAGATTACCATGTGTTTGATTCTGGTGAACCAAACTAGTATCTTGAGTGGGGGGGATGTTTTTTTAGAATAGGGTGTAAAAGACCCACCACCATAGTCCCGCTTATGTGCTCCTTGGTTACTGTGAGGGAAAGCCATATTACCTTTCCTAGGAAGTGACTGTGAAGAAAAAATAGAAGAGTCAGACTCTGTATCATCATCAGTTGTAAATTATTATTATTATTATTATACAGGATTTATATAGCGCCAACAGTTTGTGCAACGCTTTACAACATGAGGGCAGACAGTACACTTACAATACAAATCAATTCAGGAGGGACTAGAGGGCCCTGCTCGTTAGAGCTCACAATCTAGAAGGGAGGGTCAAGTTGAAACAAAAAGGTAATGACTGTGGGGGGATGAGCTGATGGAGAAAATGAAAATACAGTTGTTAGGTGCGGGTAGGATAGGCTTCTCTGAAGAGAAGGGTTTTCAGGGATCGCCTAAAAGCTAATAAAGTAGGAGATAAGCGGACAGATTGGGGTAGGGCATTCCATAGGATTGGAGAGGCTTTGGAAAAGTCCCGGAGGTGAGTATGGGAGGAGGTGATGAGGGAGCTAGAGAGCAGGAGGTCTTGAGAGGAACGAAGAGAACGAGTAGGTTGGTATTTAGAGACTAAGCTAGTGATGTAGCTGGGGGCGAAATTGTGGATGGCTTTGTACGTAGTTGTTAGTATTTTGAATCTACGGTAATTCTTTGGCAGAACGGAAGCCAGTGGAGGGATTGACAGAGGAGTAGCAGACACAGAGCGATTGGTAAGGTGGATGAGTCTGGCAGCAGCATTCACGATGGATTGAAGAGGTAATAGACTATGTAGAGGTAAGCCAATGAGAAGGGAGTTGCAGTAGTCGAGGTGAGAGATGACCAGCGAGTGAATTAAGAGCTTTGTTGTGTCATTGGTTAGAAAGGGGCGTATTTTGGAGATGTTGCGGAGGTTGAGGCAGCAGGAATTGATTATTAGCTTTGTTCCTAAACATATGGCGGTTATTCCTAGGGCCTCTACCCTGGGTAGGATTTAGCCAACGATAGGCAAAGCCTTCTAAAAAGGTTACCTTGGAGTCCATGGTGATTCTTGTTACATAATCTTTAATTTCTTGCCATTGCTTGGTATATTGTGTATGGTTCTTTATATTCTCATTCACAGATTGCAGTATTAAAGTGGTTGTAAACCCTTATGCCACGTACACACGATCAGACAATCCGGCTGACTTAGTCTGGCAGACAAACCGCTGTAAAGTCCGCCGGAAAGTCAGAACGAGTGGACCTGACCACACACGGGACTTTTCCGGCGGACATAGTCCGCTGGACTATCCGCCGTACTTTTGAAATTAACTGACTTGCCCACACACACGGAGGAAAGTCAGTTCATATTAAGCACGGGACCAGCGAAGGAAGCCCCGTCACCTGGTATGGAGTTAAAGGTGAATCCCTACGCCAAAAAAACAGTGTGGGGGTCCCCCCCAGGTCCATATCAGACCCTTATCTGAGCACGCAACCCGGCCGGTCAGGAAAGGGGGTGAGGACGAGTGATCGCTCCCCCTCCTGAACCGTACCAGGCCACGTGCCCTCAACATGGGGGGGTGCTTTGGGGAAGGGGGGCCGTGCGGCCCCCCACCCCAAAGCACCTTGTCCCCATGTTGATGAGGATAAGGGCCTCTTCCCGACAACCCTGGCCGTTGGTTGTCGGGGTCTGCGGGCAGGGGGCTTATAGGAATCCGTGAGTCCCCTTTAATAAGGGGGCCCCCGGATCCCGGCCCCCACCCTATGTGAATGAGTATGGGGTACAATGTACCCCTACCCATTCACCTGTGAAAAAAATGTAAATAAAACACAACACACAAGGGTTAAAAATATATTATTGCACGGGTCCGGGGGTCTTCTTCCGTCTTCCGTGGTCTTCTCGCCGGACTCCTCCGCTATCTTCTGCTTGCTCTTTTACTAGCGGAGGAGCCCGGATTTCTTCTTCGTCGCCACCCTCTTCTTCCGACTTCGGGGGTCTTGTCCCCCTCTTCGGTTCTTCTTGCCGGGCCTCCGCGCCTTCTTATAGCTCTTTTACAAGCGGTGGCCCGGTCTTCTATCGCCGCTGTCGCCGCTGTCTTCGTCGCCGCTGTCTTCGTCGCCGCCTTCTGTTCTTCTCTTCTTCTCTTCTTGAGCGGTTGACCAGCGGATGCCGGGACTGTGACATCATAATGGGCGGGGACATCACCCGGCGATGTCCCTATATAAGTCCCTGCACGCCACGTCCCTGTCATTGTGGCCAGAGACAGTGACGGGTCAACAGCTCAAGAAGAGAAGAACAGAAGGCGGCGACGAAGACAGCGGCGACAGCGGCGATAGAAGACTGGGCCACCTCTTGTAAAAGAGCTAGAAGAAGGTGCGGAGGCCCGGCAAGAAGAACCGAAGAGGGGGACAAGACCCCCGAAGAGGGGGACAAGACCCCCGAAGTCGGAAGAAGAGGGTGGCGACGAAGAAGAAAGCCGGGCTCCTCCGCTAGTAAAAGAGCTAGCAGAAGATAATGGAGGAGTCCGGCGAGAAGACCCCCATAGATGGAATAAGACCCCCGGAGCTGTGCAATAAAATATTTTTAACCCTTGTGTGTTGTGCTTTATTTACATTTTTTTCACAGGTGAATGGGTAGGGGTACATTGTACCCCCTACTCATTCACATAGGGTGGGGGCCGGGATTATTAAAGGGGGCTCACGGATTCCGATAAGCCCTCCGCCCGCAGACCCCGACAACCAACGGCCAGGGTTGTCGGGAAGAGGCCTTTGTCCTCATCAACATGGGGACAAAGTGCTTTGGGGTGGGGGGGCCTCGCGGCCCCCCTTCCCCAAAGCACCCCCCCATGTTGAGGGCACGCGGCCTGGTATGGCTCAGGAGGGGGGGCACTCGCTCCTCCCCACCCCCTTTCCTGACCGGCTGGGTTGCGTGCTCGGATAAGGGTCTGATATGGACCTGGGGTGGGGACCCCCACGCCGTTTTTTTCGGTGTAGGGCTTCCCCTTTAACTCCGTACCAGGTGACGGGGCCAGCGACGCTTCCTCCGCTAGTCCTACCTGGAGCCACGCTCAAAATTAACTGACTTTTCTCAGTGCGGGAAAAGTCTGTTCATTTCAAAAGTACGGCGGACTAGCACACACACGGCCATATTTTTGGTGTGGAAAACTACTTTCTTAGTCCGCCGGACTTTTCCACCGGATTGTTTGATCGTGTGTACGCGGCATTACAGATCACTGTGACCTACAGGTAAGCCTAGATTAAGGCTTACCTGTAGGTCCAAGAAATATCTCCTAAACCTACACAGTTTAGGAGATATCTGCAAAAACACAGGCACCTGCTGTCTACGGAGCATGCGTCGTAGACAGCGGCGCGCAGGCGCACTGAGCATGCCGCATGCGTGGGAGTGACGTCATACTATGCGATGCATAGTAGTCCATTATGCTTTACCTTTGCAGGGAAACAAAGAGGAAGTGAACCCATCAGGGTTTACTTCCTCTTTAACGCAATCACAATTACAGGCTATTCAATGTTTGCAGAATCATCCTGACCTTGAAATCAAGGCGGCTGATAAAGGAGGTAACATCGCCCTAATGGCTAAAGCCAATTATGAAAAATGTTTATGTATATACTATGAAATAAGGACAAATAGAGTTTTTTCTAAAAAGAACCTTTCTCTTGCCCTCTCATCTTGATAGTAATCTACTGAACTGGTGACTTCTGCTATACAGAAATTTTGGAAACCTGGTTTTCTAAATGTGGCAAATTTGTGGCTATGCATGCTTTATAGATTCTATTTCATTGTCTCTCCTATTTGCTCTTCCTATAGATACCTTTTACTTAAACACGAATTACCGTGACAGGATTACTACAAAAAAAAACAGCTGTCTTGCGTTTCGTTTACCACACTTTAACCACATGCCGACCAGCGCACGACGATGTACGTCGGCACAATGGCACGGCTGGGCAAATGGGCGTACAGGTACGTCCCCTTTAAATCGTGGCATTGTGGGCGTGCGCCTGCCATGTACTCCGCAACCGTGCCCGCAGGTCCCACGGACTTGATCTCCGCCGCTGTCCCGCGATCCTGTCACAGAGCAGCAGAACGGGGTAATTTCCCTGTTCGGCCTTGTGACATGACAGCGATCTACTGCTCCCTGTGATCAGAAGCAGTGATCACTGCCATGTTAGTGATAGCCCAGCCGCCCCCCCCCCCACAGTTAGAATCACTCCCTAGGACACACTTAACCCCTTGATCGCCTCCTGGTGTTTAACCCCTTCCCTGCCAGTGTCATTTACACAGTAATCAGTGCATTTTTGTAGCACTGATCGCTGTATAAATGACAATGGTCCCAAAATAGTGTCAAAAGTGTCCGATGTGTCTGCCATAATGACGCAGTCATGATAAAAATCGCAGATCGCCACCATTACTAATAGAAAAAAAAAGAATAATAAAATTGCCATAAATCCATCCCCTAGTTTGTAGACGCTATAACTTTTACGTAAACCAATCAATATACATTTATTGCATTTTTTTTTACCAAAAGTATGTAGAAGAATACATATTGGCCTAAACTGAGAAAGAAATTTGTTTTTTTATATATTTATGGGGGGGGATATTTATTATAGCAAAAAGTTAAAAATGTTGAATTTTTTTCAAAATTGTCGCTCTTTTTTTGTTTTATAGCACAAAAAATAAAAACCGCAGCGGTGATCAAATACCACCAAAAGAAAGCTCTATTTGTTGGAAGCAAAGGACGTGAATTTTATTTGGGTGCAACATCGCACGACCGCACAATTGTCAGTTAAAGCGACACAGCGCAGAATCACAAAAAGGGCTCTGGTCAGGAAGGGGATAAATCATTCCGGGGCTGGAGTGGTTAACTTCTTTTTAAGCTGTTTTCCCTATACTCCACATTATCTCGTAAGTATATTACTTTCTTGGATGGTGTTAGTGACCAGGTTATTGTGGCACTTCATACTTATTTCAAATATTCTTCCCTAGCTTATTAAATATACAGGTTAAGCTCCATAGGCACTATTCGATTTTCTGCAGATTTTTGTCTTCAGATTTACCAAAACCATATAATATGAGGTCAAACCTTAGGAGTTTCAATTTGTATGCAATTAGGCAGGCCCTTCTACTACATGGTTTTAGTAAATCCGAAGACAAAAATCTGTAGAAAATCTAATAGTGTGTATGGGGCTTTATAAGTACACACCTTCGTCAATTTCCCTCTACCTACCCCCCCCCCATGCGTCCCCCCCGCCTACATTTTCCCATTTCCCTTCCCCTCCCTCCAATCCTTCCCCTTTCCATCTTTCCACCCCCCCCCCTTTTTCCTCCTCCTTTTCCCAATTTCAGTTTACAATAGTGTGGACATCCAGTCCACATTTTCTGATGCACACTTTTTGACTATGCTGATTATCATGTTATGTATGTCCCCTTAGTTGTTTGGTTTGCTTCGTCCTGACGGTTTTTAGACAGATTGGCCTTTTTGGGGGTAGTAGAAACAGTACACCATGCTTATTATATTATGTTATAGTATATTGTATTGTATCTTATTTATGTTTTTCTTTTCCATTTTTGTTAGTCATTTTGATTCTCCTGAAGAAGCGCAAGGCGCGTAACATGTAGAGCGAGCTTAGAACATTCTTTTATCACTTCTCTGTAATATAACCACACTGCTGGATCCATCACTATAATGGAATGATCTCATTCATCTCCAAGTTTCCATGCAGTTGTCATCTGGTTATGTACAGTAGCTGCACACGTGCACAGTTCTTTCTTTCGTTGGGTAACGGTAAATCCCGGACGAGCCCCCACATGTAGCACTTACCCCCGAAGGAGCTGCTGGTTTTAATGGGCTTACGGTTACCCTCCCTCCCTCGCTCGCTCCTCGTGTCTAGGGGGTCCCGTGGTAGATGGCCCAGAAACTTTAGAGACTGACGACAGATTAAAGGGATTTTTATTTGCTAAAACTTAGTTAACAACAGTCTCTAGTGTAGGATCAGAGGTTTAGTTTCAAAGTCAATAATAATGGGATTTTTATATACAGCTTACCTGTAAAATCCTTTTCTTGAGAGTACATCACGGGACACAGGAGCTTCATTACATAGTGGGTTATATAGGCACCTCTGGTGATTGGACACTGGTTGACCCTAATTAAAGAGAATTCCTCCCCTATATAACCCCTCCCATCTGGGAGGCACCTCAGTTTTATAGCAAAGCAATAAGAAACCACGTAAAACCCAAGAGGGGCGGGAGCCCTGTGTCCCGTGATGTACTCTCAAGAAAAGGATTTTACAGGTAAGCTGTATATAAAAATCCCATTTTCTTGATCATACATCACGGGACACAGGAGCTTCATTACATAGTGGGATGTCCCATAGCAATGCTCAGGTTGAGGGGAGGGAGACACAGATCATAAATATAGACCGCCAGGGACCTGAGGACCTAAACTGCAGCCTGCAGTACACTGCGCCCGAAGGCGATATCCTCTTGCCCTCTGACATCCACCTGATAGAATCTGGTGAATGTGTGGACTGATGACCAAGTCGCAGCCTTACAGATCTGAGCCAGGGAGGCCTGGTGATGCACTGCCCAAGAAGCACTGACAGCCCTAGTAGAGTGCGCTTTCACCTGAAAAGGAGGAATCTTCCCCTTTAAGCTATAGGCCTGAGAAATAACCTGTCTGATCCACCTTGAGAGAGTGGACTTTGACGCTGCCTGACCCCTTCTAGGGCCTTCTGGCAGAATAAATAAACAGTCAGTTTTTCTTATCTGAGCAGTTGCTCGAAGATAAAGACTGATTGCTCTAACCACATCTAAAGTGTGTAAGGACTCTTCCTCTATGGACTGAGGATTTGGAAAAAAGGATGGTAGGATTATATCCTGATTCAGATGGAAACCTGAAACCACCTTAGGTAGAAAGGACCCGTTGGGACGCATAACCACTCGGTCCTTATGGATAATTAAATAGGGCTCTTTACAGGAAAGAGCTGCCAATTCTGATACCCTTCTAGCCGTGGATATGGCTATTGGAAGACCAGCTTCTTTGTCAAGAGAGCTAAAGAAGCCAGATGCAGAGGTTCAAATGGTTGGGCCTCTAAGGCCGAGAGAACCAAATTCAGATCCCATGGGCATACCGGAGGTTTGACTGGCGGTTTTATCCGCATAGCCCCCTGGATAAAAGCCCGTACTAGGGAGTGTGATGCAAGAGGTCTTTGAAAAAAGACTGATAGGGCCGAAATCTGCACCTTGATGGTGCTTATGGCCAAATTCATTTCTAGGCCTGACTGGAGAAAGGCCAAGATTCTGCTAATGACATACCTTCTAGGATGCCATCTCCTGGGTTCACACCAGGAAACATATGTCCTCCAGATCTTGTAATAGATACGCCTGGAGGCCGGCTTTCTGGCATTGACCAGAGTGGAAAGGACTGGCCCCGAAAGGCCACGGTCTCTCAGAATGTGGGTCTCAGCAGCCAGACCGTCAAACCTGTGAGAGCAGATCTGGCCGGAGAGGGAGGGTCCATGGCCTGCCCACTGCCAAGTTCATGATTTCTGCAAACCATGGTCGCCTGGGCCAAGCTGAGGCCACTAAAAGGACCGACTTCGACTCCCTCTTGACCCTTCCCAGGAACCGCGATAGCAGCGGGCTCGGGGGGAAGGCATAGATCAGATTGTACTGATCCCAGGGAATCGTCAGAGCATCTGACCCCTGAGCAAGTGCATCTCTTGTCCTTGACACAAAGTTGTCCAGTTTCCTGTTGAATCTGGACGCAAACAGATCCACGTCTGGAGTGCCCCACTTGTAACATATGTTTCGAAACACATCGGGGTGCAGAGCCCATTCTCCTGGGCACAACTGCTGGCGGCTGAGAAAATCCGCCTGCCAATTCTCCACTCCTGGGATGAAGACTGCAGATAGGCACGGAACATGCTCCTCTGCCCAGACAAGTATGCGATTCACCTCCTTTTGGGCCACCAGACTTCTGGTACCGCCCTGGTGATTGATGTAAGCCACTGCGGTGGCATTGTCGGACTGAATCCGAACTGGGAAACCTCGCAGTCTGTGAGACCACTCTATGAGTGCCATGTAAACTGCCCGAATCTCCAAGATATTTATGGGCAGCAGACTTTCGGTCGCAGACCATCTTCCCTGCGAGCATGTTCCCTCGAATACGGCTCCCCAGCCTGTCAGGCTGGCATCCGTTGTGACAATCTTCCATGAGAGGGGAAGAAAAGTTTTGCCTTTCAGCAAATTCCTGGTTTGTAACCACCAGACAAGACTTTTGCGTGCCCGAGGGGATAAACGCATAGGAAGATCCAGGGATTGGGGCTTCCTGTTCCAAATCGCAAGGATGCATCTTTGCAGAGGCCTTGAGTGGAACTGGGCGAATGGGACGGCCTCGAATGAGGCGACCATTTTCCCCAATAGTCTCATACATAAACGAATGGAGGAAGATCTTCTGCCCAGAATCAGGTGCACCGGATCTCCAATGGCCAAGGCCTTTGACCCTGGAAGGAACACCCTGCCCTGAGCGGTGTCGATAATCAGACCCAGGTAATCCAACCTGGTGGTCGGTTGCAAGGACGACTTTTCTAGGTTTATAATCCAACCTAGGCGCTCTAGATGTTCTAGCGTTCTGGTGACGCTGCGACTTAGGCACGTTGTAGTTCTCTCTACGAGAAGCAAGTCGTCTAGGTAAGCCATGACGGCTATGCCCTGAACTCTTAAGATTGCTAAGAGAGGGTCCAGAATCTTCGTGAAGACTCGGGGGGCCGTAGCTAGGCCGAACGGCAGGGCCACAAATTGAAAATGGCGCTGCTCTACCGCGAAACTTCTGGTGTGCGGGAAATATTGGCACATGGAGATATGCATCCTTGATATCTATTGATGCCATGAATTCTCCTCCTTGCAGGGAGGAGACCACAGTGCGTATTGACTGCATCCGGAAGGTCTGGATGTGTAGAAACCGGTTTAAGTCTCTCAGATCCAAGATAGGTCTGACACTTCCGTTTGGTTTTGGAACGGTGAAGAGATTCGAATAAAAACCTGAACCCTGATCTTTCGGGCTCACCTCTACTATCACACCCTGGGATAGTAACTGATCTAAGGCCAGGAATAGCGGTTTCTGCTTTATCAGATCCTTGGGGATCCTTGACCTTAGAAAACGAGAAGGTGGAATCTTCTGAAACTCTAGCCTGTAGCCCAGAGATACTGAAGAGATCACCCATTTGTCCTGAATCTCCTCCCGCCAGGCGCCTGCAAACTGCAGGAGCCTTCCCCCCACTCGGCCGAGCGGGGGCGCCCCTTCACAAGGAGGTCTTGGGGGTCTGCTTGGCAGGCTTTCGCCCCCAAGTCCTTTTCTGTCCCTGGGCTCGGCCCTGAGGCTTTCTAGCAGCGGAGGGCTGGGAAGGCCGTCGCCACTGTTTAGAGCTTGATGCTTCGGGAGAAAGAGTACGCCTGAATGAAGGACGTTTACTCTTTTTGACTGGAAGGAGTGTAGACTTACCTCCCGAAATATTTTGGACGAATTTATCTAATTCTTCCCCAAACGTTCCCCTTTAAACGGGAACCCAGTCAAATGCTTCTTGCATGACATCTCAGCAGCCCAATTCTTTAGCCATAGAGCCCTACGCATGTGTACCAACATGAGGGATAAACGTGATGCTTGTTGGACAGAATCCAAAATCGCATATTTCTCTACTTCCTCACTGGGGAGGAGTCCAAACATTTGTTTAATCTGTTCCTTGAGGAACTGACACAACCCCACGGCTGCGACTGTAGGTTGCACCACAGCGCCAGCCATGGAAAAGGAGGCTTTTAACAAGGTTTCCAGCCTTTTGTCAATTGGATCCTTAACCACTTGCCGACCGCCGCACGACGATATACGTCGGCAGAATGGCACGGGCAGGCATATGGGCGTATATATAAGTCCCTGCCTGCCCGCGGGTGGGGGGCCCGATCGGGCCCCCCCCGGTGCCTGCGGCGGTCGGCATTCCTTCGAGAGCGATCCGGGATGAGGGGGCGGCCATTCATTCATGGCCACCCCCTCGCGATCGCTCTCGACGAATGGAAATCCCCGGTGACATCACTTCCTCTCCTGTAATGTAAACACAGGAGAGGAAGTGATGTATTCTCTCCTCCGTGTCGGTATTTTTCGTTCCGACACGGAGGAGAGCGGATCGGTGAGTTGCACCAACACTCTACACACACAGTAGAACATGCCAGGCACACTCACACCCCCCCTTTACCCCCCGATCACCCCCCCAATTACCCCTGCCCCCCAGTCACAGTGACACCAATGTCATTTTTTTTTTATTTTTTATTTTTTTGCATTGGTGTCATTTGTGACTGTAATAACTGTTAGGGCAGTTAGAGTTAGCCCCCTTTAGTTCTAATGTGCCCCCCTAACCCCCCCCAATAAAGGTTTAACCCCGTGATCACCCCCCGTCGCCAGTGTCACTAAGGCTGGGTTCACATTGCAGCGGTTTATGAGAACGAATGTGATTCGCACCGCACTGCAGTGCAAATCACATCCGATCTCTGTGCGATTCGAGTTCAGCCATTCGCCGCACCCGCCGCACCCGCCACACCCGCCGCACCCGCCGCAAATTCGCACGGGACCCTTTTTTTGGTCCGCAGCAGAATCGGATCGCATGGGTGTTCACACCATGCGATCCGAGTTTGCAGATCGCACTGCGATATGCGAACTGATCTGGGGGTGTCAGTAACATTTCACTGACACTCCCAGCAGTTCGCATAGGGCAGTGTGAACTGCCGCCGGGAGGCATGCGATGCGGGAACCCGCCGCGGATTCGCAGCGTTTCCGCATCACTCCAGTGTGAACCCAGCCTAATAAGCGATCATTTTTCTGATCGCCGTATTAGTGTCACAGGTGACGCTAGTTAGGCAGGTAGGTATTTAGGTTCGCCGCAGCTTTTTATAGCGCCAGGGACCCCCATATACTACCGCATAAAGCCCCCTGATTGCCCCCTAGTTAACCCTTTCACCTGTGATCACCATATAACTGTTACAGGTGACGCTGGTTGGTTAGTTATTTTTTTATAGTTTCAGGGCACCCGCCATTTATTACCTAATAAAGGTTTAACCCCCTGATCACCCGGCGGGTGTCATTTGTGACTAATAACTGTTAGGGCAGTTAGGGTTAGCCCCCTTTAGTTCTAAGGTACCCCCCTAACCCCCCCAATAAAGGTTTAACCCCGTGATCACCCCCCGTCGCCAGTGTCACTAAGGCTGGGTTCACATTGCAGCGGTTTGAGAACGGATGTGATTCGCACCGCACTGCAGTGCAAATCACATCCGATCTCTGTGCGATTGGAGTTCAGCCATTCGCCGCACCCGCCGCACCCGCCGCAAATTCGCACGGGACCCTTTTTTTGGCCCGCAGCAGAATCGGATCGCATGGGTGTTCACACCATGCGATCCGAGTTTGCAGATCGCACTGCGATATGCGAACTGATCTGGGGGTGTCAGTAACATTTCACTGACACTCCCAGCAGTTCGCATAGGGCAGTGTGAACTGCCGCCGGGAGGCATGCGATGCGGGAACCCGCCGCGCATTCGTGGCGTTCCCGCATCGCTCCAGTGTGAACCCAGCCTAATAAGCGATCGTTTTTCTGATCGCTGTATTAGTGTCACAGGTGACGCTAGTTAGGCAGGTAGGTATTCAGGTTCGCCGCAGCTTTTTATAGCGCCAGGGACCCCCATATACTACCGCATAAAGCCCCCTGATTGCCCCCTAGTTAACCCTTTCACCAGTGATCACCATATAACTGTTACAGGTGACGCTGGTTGGTTAGTTAGTTATTTTTTTATAGTTTCAGGGCACCCGCCATTTATTACCTAGTCTCACTAGTGTACCCCTAAATTTAGGGGTGTCTACTTTCCAAAATGGGGTCATTTGGGGGGGGTTTGTGCCATCTTGGCATTTTATGGCCTTCAAAACTGTAACGCCCTTAGAAAGCCTGAAGGCGGTGCTTGGTTTTCGGGGCCCCGTACGCGGCTAGGCTCCCAAAAAGTCCCACATATGTGGTATCCCCGTACTCAGGAGAAGCAGCAGAATTTATTTTGGGGTGTCATTTCACATATGCCCATGGCATGCGTGAGCAATATATCATTTAGTGACAACTTTGTGAAAAAAAAAAAAAAAAAAAAAAGTTTGTAATTTTCCCGCAACTTGTGGCAAAATATAAAATATTCCATGGACTCAACATGCCTCTCAGCAAATAGCTTGGGGTGTCTACTTTCTAAAATGGGGTCATTTGTGGGTGTTTTGTGCCATCTTGGCATTTTATGGCCTTCAAAACTGTAATAGGTAGTGAGAAGTGAACTCAAAAATTTACGCCCTTAGAAAGCCTGAAGGCGGTGCTTGGTTTTCGGGGCCCCGTACGCGGCTAGGCTCCCAAAAAGTCCCACATATGTGGTATCCCCGTTCTCAGGAGAAGCAGCAGAATTTATTTTGGGGTGTCATTTCACATATGCCCATGGCATGTGTGAGCAATATATCATTTAGTGACAACTTTGTGAAAAAAAAAAAAAAAAGTTTGTAATTTTCCCGCAACTTGTGGCAAAATATAAAATATTCCATGGACTCAACATGCCTCTCAGCAAATAGCTTGGGGTGTCTACTTTCTAAAATGGGGTCATTTGTGGGTGTTTTGTGCCATCTTGGCATTTTATGGCCTTCAAAACTGTAATAGGTAGTGAGAAGTGAACTCAAAAATTTACGCCCTTAGAAAGCCTGAAGGCGGTGCTTGGTTTTCGGGGCCCCGTACGCGGCTAGGCTCCCAAAAAGTCCCACATATGTGGTATCCCCGTACTTAGGAGAAGCAGCAGAATTTATTTTGGGGTGTCATTTCACATATGCCCATGGCATGTGTGAGCAATATATCATTTAGTGACAACTTTGTGAAAAAAAAAAAAAAAAAAAAAAAGTTTGTAATATTCCCGCAACTTGTGGCAAAATATAAAATATTCCATGAACTCAACATGCCTCTCAGCAAATAGCTTGGGGTGTCTACTTTCTAAAATGGGGTCATTTGTGGGGGTTTTGTGCCATCTTGGCATTTTATGGCCTTCAAAACTGTAATAGGTAGTGAGAAGTGAACTCAAAAATTTACGCCCTTAGAAAGCCTGAAGGCGGTGCTTGGTTTTCGGGGCCCCGTACGCGGCTAGGCTCCCAAAAAGTCCCACATATGTGGTATCCCCGTACTCAGGAGAAGCAGCAGAATTTATTTTGGGGTGTCATTTCACATACGCCCATAGCATGTGTGAGCAATATATCATTTAGTGACAACTTTGTGTAAAAAAAAAAAAAAAATTTTTTTTTTGTCATTATTCAATCGCTTGAGGCAAAAAAATAAAATATTCAATGGGCTCAACATGCCTCTTATCAATTTCCTTAGGGGGTCTACTTTCCAAAATGGGGTCATTTGGGGGGGTTTTGTACTGCCCTGCCATTTTAGCACCTCAAGAAATGAGATAGGCAGTCGTAAACTAAAAGCTGCGTAAATTCCAGAAAACGTACCTTAGTTTGTAGATGTGACAACTTTTGCGCAAACCAATAAATATACAATTATTGACTTTTTTTTTACCAAAGACATGTGGCTGAATACATTTTGGCCTAAATGTATGACTAAAATTGAGTTTATTGGATTTTTCTAATAACAAAAAGTAGAAAATATCATTTTTTTTCAAAATTTGCGGTCTTTTTACGTTTATATCGCAAAAAATAAAAATCGCAGAGGCAATCAAATACCATCAAAAGAAAGCTCTATTTGTGGGAAGAAAAGGACGCAAATTTTGTTTGGGTACAACATTGCATGACCGCGCAATTACCAGTTAAAGCAGCGCAGTGCCAAAGTGTAAAAAGACCTCTGGTCATTTACCAGCAAAATGGTCCGGTCTGAAAGTGGTTAAATACCTGCGCATTATCCAAAGGACAAGTTAGGTTTTTATTCACACAAGAAACAGCCGCATCGACAGATGGGACCCCCCATTTCTTGGTGAAACTTTCCTCCATAGGATAATGCATAGAAAACCTCTTGGGAGGAGTAAACAGTTTATCGGGATGTCCCCAGTCCTCATACATCAAGTCACCCATTAAAGGATGAATTGGGAAGGAACAAGCAGTCTGTGGGGCTTTCCTGACTCCCAGGGAAGAGACAGAGGATGTAGCGACTTCAGCAGCCGGCATTCTGAACGTGGTACGCACCAATTCAGTATAATACTGCACCTGCTTTCTGAGTGCCTGGGAGGAGGGGACTAACTCCTCTTCCTCTGACTCATCCGACTGCTCATGATCCCTATCCAAAGATAGAGATCCCTCCTCATTTTCAGAACAACTGTCTGAGAGAGGGATTTCAGCAGAGGGAGGGGATCTACCCCTTTTCCTGCTATCTTTTAGGGAAGCAGAAATAAAATTCATGATCCTCCCTTCAAAACCCTCCAATGTAGCCCTAAGGGAGTCCTCAGTGACATAGACCGGGGCTGCGACATTAGGAGAGGCTGCAAAGCCTGAAAGGGGCACTGACTCGTCTTGAGAGGCAGGCTCCAGTCTTGCAGAGGGGGATGGTAATTTGCATGCACTTTTGGAACCCCTGGACCTAGGCGGTGACTTGCCAGTGCTTTTATTACCTGTCCCTGACACCCTCTTACGAGGAGACATAGTACTAAGCTACAAAGCAGAGGTACTAGTACAAATGCAATCACTGTTGCGCTTAAAGTCTCACAATAAATCAATATATGCTTAAACTGCACAACCTTCAGGCGTATCTGGGGTTCTTACGAAAAGATCCTCCTACCTGGGCCAAGTAAAAAGCTCTGCCAGAAACTTACGGGCGCCCTGAGTCAACAGTACCCCAAGTCTGGTTGTCCCAGAGCCCAGTCTTCCAATGGAGAGGACTTACAGGCAAAACCTCGTGTCTTCGGCAGACGAGGCCCGGGTACCATACCATCATGGGAGTCAAATATCGGCCGAGGTATGGATCCGGTTTGTTGTAGCCCTTCGGCCCTCGCCGGGACCCGCATAGAGCTAAGTTTTACGTGACCATCGACCAGACACTGGCAAAAAAAACTGAGGTGCCTCCCAGATGGGAGGGGTTATATAGGGGAGGAATTCTCTTTAATTAGGGTCAACCAGTGTCCAATCACCAGAGGTGCCTATATAACCCACTATGTAATGAAGCTCCTGTGTCCCGTGATGTATGATCAAGAAAAAGAACTTTCTTACTTTGAATAAATCCAGAGAATAGCCATTCACAGCTGGATGTTCACTCTAGTTGGATAGTCCTTCTCTCACAAGGCCTAGCAGCCAACAGGGCGCTTAAATCAGGAACAAGTCTCTGCCACAGACTCTGTTGTAGAACATGTAGGAATAAGTCTCTGCCACAGACTCTGTTGTAGAACATGTAGGAATAAGTCTCTGCCACAGACTTTGTTGTAGAACATGAACAAGGAAACTTGAATACTTGTAGAACACTCGTGTGGTACCAGTATCTTTCTGCCGGTCCGGCGATACCACACGAAATAGGATTCACTTGGGTCCTTCAGCTTTACCAGGCTCTTGATAAGAAGCCAACCCTTGCATGGCCTTCCTCTGAAGAGTCCTCCCCTGGATAACTACGAAGTTGCTGGGCCTCTCCACAACTTGAGATGGCACTGGACCACCTCCAAATCCTTTCCTTAGTTTCCTTGCCTCGGGTTAGCCAGCCCCGAGACATAAAGTCGGGTGGATCCGCACCCCAGGCCATAGCCTTCCTGGGGGCTGGTCAGGAGGACCAGGACCACGGAGTCAGAACATACCTCCGGACCGGAACCCCGAACCTCGTGACATCCGCATCTTAAGTACCTTCTCCCAGAAAGCACAGCAAGAGTGACACTCCCACTTGGCTGGCTCCGAGAGAAAGTAACATTAAAGCACCCAACCAGACTGTGTTTCCATGCCTGCCAGAAGAGACAGCGCCCCCTATGGCCAGGCTGAACACCCTATAGTCCAGTCAGACTGATGCTGAGGTCAAGATTTGGAATAATTATACCCAAACCAAACTACAGTTCAGGTGTAATATTCAATTTAAAAAAACATAGCGCTTGCTCTTCAGGAGCCGGCGCTACATTTATGAATGTGGATTTTAAAAATATGGATTTTCTATGTTTACAATAAAAATATATTTTTGTATAAATTGTTGGGTCGTGCCTACAAAGTCCAAGCCTCCCGTTCAACTTTTCTGTCTCAAACTAATAGGATGTGGCACTGTTTATTTATTTTATGAGTATCCACAGGATCACTCTGTGCTGATACAACTAAGATTTTCATATCCCCCCCTTATGTATTTATACATGGTGATCATATCCCCCTTATGTATTTATACATGGTGATCATATCCCCCTTATGTATTTATACATGGTGATCATATCCCCCTTATGTATTTATACATGGTGATCATATCCCCCTTATGTATTTATATATGGTGATCATATCCCCCTTATGTATTTATATATGGTGATCATATCCACCCTTATGTATTTATACATGGAGATCATATCACCCTTATGTATTTATACATGGTGATCATATCCCCCTTATGTATTTATATATGGAGATCATATCCCCCTTATGTATTATAAATGGAGATCATATCCCCCTTATGTATTTATACATGGTGGTCATATCCCCGCTTAGTCTCCTCTTCATAGGAAAATAAATTCAGTTCCTCTAATATCTCTCCTCATAGCTGAGCTCCTCCATGCCTCTTATCAGTTGGTGGTTGCACTTTCTCTGGTTGTAATGCTCCTGTTCTTTCTTTTTTCTTCCCTCTGGATACTTGAGTCAGAAACCAGAATCTTCATCCCTAAAGAACAAAATAGCTATAAATATGAAGGGCCCATTAAAAATAAAATGAAAAAGTAGCCTTTGCTGCAATAATAATCTTCAATATAGAGATGTTCCACAGTACTTCTCTCCCACCATTAGTTGTCATTATTTTGATAGCCAACATCATTCAATACACTTCCCCTGAGCCCATGCAGTCATGGACCTGCCTCCAGCCTATTACTGGACAGTGAAAAGAAAAGCAGCACAGCAATGAGCTCACCTCTCTGCTCTCTCCTTCTTGTTAGCACGTGAACTGACTGGGCCCTTGTGCTGATTCCTTCTTGAACAGAGACAGGGACTGCAAGCGGCTGGTACCAAGTCACATTCACACTTGAAGGTATAAGGCAAAAAGCCAGCAACTCATTCTTCCAAAAAAGGTTACTTTATTACATTGAGTGGAGTGTACACACTACAGTGGCTTACGCGTTTCGGCAATAAGCCTTAATTATAGCTATCAATTCACACTTGGGGTAAACCATTTTTTTTAGGGGGGGGGGGCATTTTCACAGACATGTAGTACAGGACTAAAGACCATTTGAAAGGTATGTGGTTTGAAAGGTATGTGGTTTGCAAAAGAGACTTTTTCACAAATGAAGGGCTCATTTACACTTGCGGTTGGAGACAGAGGTTGAGCCCTGTTTTTACCACCCCCTTTCCACAACTGCTCCCCTTCCATCCATATAAGGGGTGGGTGTACATATGCCACGGCTTTGATGCATTGCAATATGGAATGGCAAAAATGATCCCCGCTACCAAGTGAGCCTTATTCACTTATGTTCAGTGGATGGTACTGCCCTACAAGTGAATAGGGCCACGCCAAAACCAAGTACAATGCATAGTGCAGGCTTTTAGGGGATAAAACAGGTGGTGAGGAGGTGAAATAAGGCCTCCTCACCGCCACGGTGGGTCGCTTTTCAGAGGATCAACACAAGTGTGAATTAGCCCTTATTATGGTTCATCATCTGGTCATGAAGGCCAGTATAAGTAAGTGTGCTACGTCACTGAAATGTCTTTATAGTGTTAATGAAGGACTGGTAGGGGGATTCCTTCCATCTCACATTTGCTCTGATAAACCCTGAGCACTCGGATGTTGGCTTTGCTTGTTGGAGAAGGAAGCTGGCACATCGTTTGTAAACTCTGAAATCATCGGGTTTGCTCAATATAACAAGTTCTCAAATCTCTGACTTCTCAGAATCTGGCGCAAAGCTATTGCTGTATTTAAAGCTCAGGATGACTAAAATTCATGAGAATGCTCTGTATTTAGGGCTCTATTTGTTCTCTAGTTACTCAAGCCATGTGATTATTACACCAGAAAAGAATTAGAAGTAATACTCGTACTCATGTGCCCCTAAGTGGAACAATATATATATCAGGGTTATTGAATTAAAATTCAAGGAAGTTCGGTCACAAAAAATTTCTTTCAGCTGAGGTCCAAATCTCAAGTTTGTGCTGTGACTTAGAAAGATTGTAGTCACTGTAAGTCTTTCAAAAACTGGGAAATGTACAATTTCCATAGAATTGCAACAATATTTGTTAAGTTTCAATTAGGAGATCAGTTGTCCCCATCAGAGTTCCCCCTTACATCAGGTGTCCCCTTTAGAGTGTCCCCTTACATTAGGTGTCCCCATCAGAGTGCCCCCTTACATCAGGTATTCCCATCAGAGTGTCCCTTACATCAGGTGTCCCCATTAGAGTGCCCCTTTACATCAGGTATTCCCATCAGAGTGCCCCCTTACATCAGGTGCCCCCATCAGAGTGCCCCATTACATCAGGTGTCCCCATCAGAATGCCCCCTTACATCAGGTGTCCCCCTCAGAGTGCCACCTTTCATCAGGTGTCACCATCAGAGTGCCTTCTTACATCAGGTGTCCCCATCAGAATGCCCCCTTATATCAGGTGTCTCCATCAGAGTGCCCCCTTACATCAGGTATTCCCATCAGAGTGCCCCCTTACATCAGGCGTCCCCATCAGAGTGTCCCCTTACATCAGGTGTCCCCATCAGAGTGCCACTTACATCAGGTGTCCCCATCAGTGTCCCCCCTTTAATCAGGTGTCCCCTCTTTTATCAGGTGTTTCCCATCAGTGTGCACCCTTACATCAGTTGTCCCCATCAGAGTGCCTTATTACATAATTTTCCTCCATCAGAGTGACCCCTACATAGGATGTCCCCATCAGAGTGCCCCTTTGCATCAGTTGTCCCTATTATTATTATTATTATTATACAGGTTTTGAATAGCGGCAACAGTTTTCACAGCGCTTAACAAAATTAAGGCAGACATTACAATTACATAACAATTTGGTACAAGATGAATCAGGGGGTCCTGCTCATTAGAGCTTAAAATCTAGGAGGGAGGGTCAATTGATACAAAAGGTAATAGCTGTGGGGGATGAGTTGACGGAGGATGTAAAACAGTGTATTAGTTAGAAGCAGGATAGGCTTCTTTAAAGAGAAGGGTTTTCAGGGATTGTCTAAAGATGGATAGATTAGGGGACAGTCGGACAGATTGGGGTGGGGAGTTCCAAAGGATGGGAGAAGCTCTGGAGAAATCCTGGAGGCGAGCATGGGAGGAGGTGACAAGGGAGCTAGAGAGCAGGAGGTCTTGGGAGGACCGAAGAGAGCAGCTTGGTCGGTTTTTTTGGGACTAGGTTAATAATGTAGCTGGGGGCAGAGTTGTGGATGGCTTTGTAAGTTATTGTTAGTACTTAGAATTGTATTCGCTGGGTGAGTGGAAGCCAGTGCAGGGATTGGCAGAGAGGGTGGAGGACACTGAATGGCTGGTAAGGTGGATGAGTCTGGCAGCGGCATTCATTATGGACTGAAGGGGGGATAGTCTATGTAAAGGTAATCCAATGAGGAGGGAATTGCAGTAGTCGAGGCGAGAGATGACCATGGAGTGAATTAGAAGCTTGGTGGTGTTATTGGATATAAGGGGGCGTATTCTAGAGATGTTGCGGAGGTGGCATGATTTGGACAGGGATTGGATGTGGGCCTTAAAGGACAGTTCGTAGTCTAAGGTTACCCCTAGCACCCTGGCATGCGGGGATGGACTGATAGATGTGCCATTGATCCTGACAGAGAAGTCAGGGGAAGGGGCACGTGGGGGAGGAAATAGTAAGAGCTCGGTTTTAGACAGATTCAGTTTGAGGGAAGTGGTGTGACATCCAGGCTGATATGTCAATTAGTAGATCAGTGATGCGTGAGGAGATTGATGGGGTGAGCTGAGGGGCAGAGAGATAGATTTGGATGTCATCAGCAAATAAATGGTAGTGAAAGCCATGGGAGGCTATCAGCTGACCCAGGGAGGACGTGTAGATCGAGAATAGTAGAGGTCCAAGGACAGAACCTTGGGGGACCCCAACGGTAAGAGGAGTTGGAGAGGAGGAAGTGGAGTTGTAAGTGACACTGAAGGTGCGATGAGATAGGTAAGATTCGAACCAATGGAGAGCCATGGGGACCAAGGAAATTGAGTTTTTTGAGGAGGACGAGGTGGTCAACTGTATCAAAAGCAGTGTAAAGGTCCAAAATTAAAAATACGGAATAATGACCGTTGCTTTTGGCTGTTAGTAAGCCGTTTGTGAGTTTTAGAAGAACAGTTTCTGTGGAGTGCTGTGGGCAAAATCCAGACTGAAGGGGATCAAGAAGGTTATTCTCAATGAGGTGGTTGCTCAGTCGGTTGTAGGGTAAATGCTCAGGGAGTTTGGAGGCAAAAGGGAGTAAATAGATGGTTCTTCAGATGGTTCTTCAGATTGGTGGGGTCTAGTGAGGCCTTTTTTGGTATGGGAGTGACTAGCGCATGTTTTAGAGGGTTGGGGAAGATGCCAGGAGAGAGTGAGAGGTTGAAGATCAGAGTGTCCCATCAAATGTGTTCATCAGAGTGCCCCTTTACATCATTTGTGCCCATCAGGGTGCCCCTTTACACTGTATGTGCCCATCAGCATTTCCCTTTACACTATATGTGCCCATCAGAGTGCCCCTTTACAGCATAATGTGCCCATCAGAGTGCCCCTGTACACCATAATGTACCCATTAGAGCCGAAATACATGAGAGGTGATATCATTTGCTGCTCAGTGATTGCAGTATTCTAGTCTGCATCTCCCCAAGGTAATATAAAAAACCTGGCCTGTTAGTGTGCCCTGAGGACAGGGTTGATGACCACTGCATTAGAGTACCCCTGTACACCATATGTGCCCATCAGAGTTCCGCTTTACACCATATGTACCCATCAGAGTGCCCCTTTACACCATAATGTGCCCAAAAGAGTGCCCCTTTACACCATATGTACCCATCAGAGTGCCCATGTACACCATAATGTACCCATTAGAGTGCCCCTTTACACCATATGTACCCATCAGAGTGCCCCTTTACACCATAATGTGCCCATCAGAGTGCCCCTTTACACCATATGTACCCATCAGAGTGCACCTATAAATCCCATCCAAAGTGAATAGCATACCTGCATATGTCCAGTAGCCGGACAGGCACAGGCGAGAGATGGGAGGAGCTGCATGGGGGCGGGTCCTGGCAGACGGAACGAACTGGAGGGGGTGGGATCTGGGCTAAGAAAATTGCGGGCGGGGTGCGCATGTGACGTCCCTGGTTGCTGGCACACCGGCGGTCCCAGCAACTATTGATTGCTGAGTGGTGGAGATTGGGCACTGCAGACAGGCAGGCTGACGGTCCGGACAAGAGCATCGCTCAGTCTGTGTCCAGACCATGGTCCACCATTTAATGAAGGCTACGATATCATTTTTTTATTCTTCATTATTTTTTTTCCCACGAAAGTACCGGAACACACATGTCCTCAATTGTCCTCAATTGAGATGAAGAAAAAAAGGGGAAAAAACACACTGGAACACATCAGAAATGCATTAAAAATATGCACGCAGAAACCTATCCTGAGCGCAGAAATCGTGGTGTGAACCGGCCCAAAAACAGGCTTTTCATATCTGAATGTATGTATAATTCATCTGACAACAGCAATGTACCCGGACTCTGCAGACGGTGTGGGGAGTACAAGCTGTCACACCAGATGGATTGTATGAACCGTCTTCACAAGTTGTGGCTTTTGGAATACGTGTAATGATGAAATGCGGAGCCCTCCCTCCTTTTTTTTAAACGATGTGGTTTATTGTGTAATAATTCCGATGCTTTCCATTTTGTGCCGTTCAGTTTGAAATTTTTAAAGAGTAAAATGTTGCAAAATTAGATTTCAATGGTGGAAATTCAGAAGAGAAAAAAAAAACGATTCTTTTCCATTTCTCCATAGCAGGCGGCTCCAAACTACGGCCCGTGGGCCACATGCGGCCCGCTACAACATTTTACCCATTCTCCACTTCTCCCACACCCCCAAAAGCAACTGACGGGACTCTGATGAGGACACTGGTGTAAGGGGGGCTCTAATAGGGACATTGATCTAAGGGAGGATTCTGATAGGAACACTGTTGTAAGGAAGGACTCTGATAGGGACAATGATGTAAGGGGGGGCACTGATTTAAGGGGGGGGCTCTGATGTAAGCGGGGACCCTAATGGGGACACTGATGTATGTGGAGGAATCTGATGGTGGACACTGATATAAGGGAAGGATCTGGTGGGGACATAGATGTAAGAAAGGACTCTTATAGAGACACTGATGTAAAGGGGGGAGGGACACTGATTTAAGGGGGACTCTAATTTAAGGGGGAACTCTAATGGGGACACTGTTGTGGGGGGGGGGCTTTGATGAAGACACTGGTGTAAGGGGGCACTCTAATAGGGACACTGATGGAAGGGAGGATTAGGATTCTAATGGGGACATTGATGTAAGAAAGGACTATAAAAGGGACACTGAGGTAGGGGGGCGGGGACACTGATTTAAGGGGGGACTCTGATGCAAGGGGGAATGCTAATGGGGACACTAACATAAGGGGGGGACTCTGATGGGGTACACTGATATAAGGGGAAGTTCTGATGGGGAAACTTATGTAAGGAAGGACTCTGATAGGGACATTGATGTAAGGGGGGCACTGAGATTTAAGGGAGGACTCTGATGTTAGGGGGAACCCTAATGGGGACACTGACGTGTGTCTGTGTGTGTGTGTGTGTGGGGGGGGGGTGATGGGGACACCCAATGTAAGGGAGAACTCTAATGGAGACTCTGATGCTGGGGTGGCTCTGATAGGGAAACTGATGTAAGGGAGGACTCTAATTGGGACACTGATTTAAGGGAAGACTCTGATGGGGACTCTGATGTAAGGGGAACTCTAATATGGGACACAGATGTAAGTGGGGGACTTTGATGTAAAGGAGGACTCTTAATGGGACACTGAAGTAAGGGGGAACTCTGATGGGGATACTGATGTTAGGGGGAATTCTGATGGGTGACCCTGACATAAGGAGGACTTTAATGGGGACTCTAATGTAAGGGGGATCTCTGATGGGGACACTGAAGTAAGGTGGAACTCTGATGGTGACATTGATATGAGGGGAGAGTCTAATGAGGACACTGATATAAGGAAGGACTTTGATGGGGACACTAATGTAAGGGGGATCTCTGATGGGGAAACTGAAGTAAGGGGGAACTCTGATGGGCACACTGATATACTGTAAGGGAGAACACTGATCTGTATACTGAAGTATGGAGTGACGCCGATGGGGATGCTGATGTAAGGGAAGAGATCCTGATGGGGACACTGATGTAAAGGAGCACAATGATGAGGTCACTGATGTAAGGAGGGACTCTCATATATAGGGGAAATCTTATAGGGACACTAGTGTGAGGGGAATCTCTGATTGGGACACTGATGTAAGGGGGACACTGATTTAAGGGGGATCTCTGATGGGGACACTGGTTTAAGGGGGACTCTGATGGGGACACTGATGTAAGGGGGATCTCTGATGGGGACTGTCACGGTCGTTCTACTATCCCGGTCGCCCAAGGAAGACTTACCCGCAGGTTCCCTGTACGAGGGGATCGTCGGTGCCTTCGGACGCGGGTTGGCGCTAACGAACGCACGCGAGTGCACGTAGTCCCCAACAGGCGCACGCGGGTGCGCGTTGACACGAGCGGGCGCACGCGGGTGCGCGACGAGCCGAACGGGCGTACGCGGGTACGCGGGGTCACGAACGGGAGCACGGTTACCCGCGGGGGTACGCAGACGTACCGTGCGACCGTTCTTGGTGCCCAGTTGCCTACTTAAGGGACCTGCTCCTGCTCCTCTGTGCTGTCCTGTCTACAGCGTTCCCGAGACTCCTGCTATCCGTTCCTGTGTGTGTGTTCCTGATTCTGTACCCGGCCTGTTCCTGGACCTTGCCTGTTAGCCGCCTGCCTCCGACCCTTTGCCTGATTGACCACGCTTCTGCCTTCTGCTTTGTACCTCCGCTGCCCGATTGTTGCCGACCCAGCTCGTCCCTGACCACGCCTGCCAGTCTGCCTAAAGTCCAGCGCTGACTACTTCTGCAGTTCCTGCCTGTTCACCTGTGCCAGCTGTCCAGCAGTTCCTGTCCAGCATCCAGCGCTGGTTGCACCTGCCGCTCCAGTCTACCACCTGTTCCGGCTACCCACTACCAGCTATCCAGCCTGGCACTTGTGTCCTCCGGACTCCTGAATCCCTGTTCCCATCTCCAGGGGCTCTCGAGCCGGAGGCTTACGAGGCGCCGCTCCCTGCACGCTTGGGCTCTCCAACCAGGTACGTGACAGGGACACTGATGTAAGGGGGAACTTTGATGGGGACACTAATGTAAGGGGGGACTCTGATGGGGACACTAATGTAAGGGGGAACTTTGATGGGGATACTGATGTAAGGGGGAACTCTGATGGGGACACTTATGTAAGGGGGATCTCTTATAGGGACACTGATGTAAGAGTGATCTATGATGGGGACACTGGTGTAAGGGGGAACTCTGATGGGGACACTGATGTAAGGGGAATCTCTGATGGGGACACTGATGTTAGGGGATCTTTGATGGGGAGGCTGATGTAAGGGGGGTCTTTGATGGGGACACTGATGTAAGGGGAATCTCTGATGGGGACACTGATGTAAAGGGGGATCTCTGATGGGAACACTGATGTAAGGGGGATCTCTGATGGAGACACTGATGTAAGGGGGAACTCTGATGGGGGCACTAATGTAAGGGGGAACTCTGATGGGGATACTGATGTAAGGGGGAACTCTGATGGGGGCACTGATGTAAGGGGGAACTCTGATAGGGACACTGATGTAAAGGGGATCTCTTATAGGGACACTGATGTAAGAGTGATCTACAATGGGGACACTGATGTAAGGGGGAACCATGATGGTAACACTGATGTAAGAGGGAACACTGATGTAAGAGGGAACTCTGATGGGGACACCGATGTAAGGGGGATCTCTTATGGGGACACTGATGTAATGGGGAACTCTGATGGGGACACTGATGTAAGAGGGAACTCTGATGGGGACACTGATGTAAGGGGGAACTCTGATGGTGACACTGATGTAAGGGGGATCTCCCATGGGGACAGTGATGTAAGGGGGATCTCTTATGGAGACACTGATGTAAATGGATCTCTGATGGGGAGACTGATGTAAGGGGGATCACTGATGGGGAGACTGATGTAAGGGGGATCTCTGATGGGGACACTGATGTAAGGGGGATCTCTGATAGGGACACTGATGTAAGGGGGATCTCTGATGGGGACACTGATGTAAGGGGGATATCTGATGGGGAGACTGATGTAAGGGGGATCTCTGATAGGGACACTGATGTAAGGGGGATCTCTGATGGGGACACTGATGTAAGGGGGATCTCTGATGGGGACACTGATGTAAGGGGGATCTCTGATGGGGTGACTGATGTAAGGGGGATCTCTGATAGGGACAATGATGTAAGGGGGATCTCTGATGGGGACACTGATGTAAGGGGGATATCTGATGGGGAGACTGATGTAAGGGGGATCTCTGATAGGGACACTGATGTAAGGGGGATCTCTGATGGGGACACTGATGTAAGGGGGATCTCTGATGGGGACACTGATGTAAGGGGGATCTCTGATGGGGTGACTGATGTAAGGGGGATCTCTGATGGGGACACTGATGTAAGGGGGATCTCTGATAGGGACACTGATGTAAGGGGGATCTCTGATGGGGACACTGATGTAAGGGGGATCTCTGATGGGGATACTGATGTAAGGAAGAACTCATGCGGATAAAAAGAGACAAGTAGAACATATTCATTAATTTAAATATCATTAGTCCATTTAGAAAATATATATATTTTTTGGGGGTCAGAGAATATTTGCAAAATATATAATGTGGCCCCTGTACTGATTTATAGTGATCATAGAATACAAGAACAGCCAAAGCAACAAAACAGAAAAAAGCGTATAACAACTGTGCGCGCTTCCTTTGTTATGCTAACAAGTCTTCTAGATGTAGCCTGGAAAGTGCTCGGTGCGATAATGATGTCTGAAGCGTATTGTACACAACATTGTCCCCAGAAAGAAGTCTCAGCCTATGGCTGGGAGAATGGAAATTCATATAAAGAAGTGTGAAGCTAATGATACTCTCAGCGTGTGAAGCAATTAGTAAATATTTGAAATTGAACCAATATAAACAAAAATACACATCCTACGCTCTCTAATTGGGAGGGTCTGGGATCAGCCAAGTCTTGTTATGGGTTAATGACAGGATGAAATGCTCTATTATTCTGTTAATTAAGAGAAATTCCTTTTGTGTTCAGACATTTCTGGCCGATCCATAAACAAAATCAACAGCAGAAGTAACAAACAGAACAATATAAGCCTAAAATGAAACATGATATAGTATCTATATATCCAGGATTCTCCAATCCAAATGGAATGCCATCCATTTCACATTTATTCATATGGGAAAGTAGTAAAATGTTTAAACATCTTATCTTACTTGTGTAGCATTAACCCCCGAAGGAGCTGTTGGTTAGATTTGGGCTTACCGTTACCTTCTGTTCTCGTTGTACGTCTAGGGGTTCCCGTTGTAGATGGCCCAGTAACTTGAGAGACCGACAACAGATCCACTTGAATGGATTTTATTTGCAAAACGTAGACAATGAACAGTCTCTTAAATTGGGATCAGAGGGTTGGAAAGGAAGTTCAGGTACTCTTAAAGTGGAAGTAAACCCATTGATTTAAACAGTTAAAAAAAAAAAGGCATGCCGGGAATGCCAACTGCACATTGGCTGTGCTCTCAGCCAAACTATCAAACCATCCAATGGCTGGTGTCATAACGAATCACATGTGCAGCACCATAGCAGTTGAAGATTAAACAGAGGCAAAGATGGCAGCTTCCTTGGCTGAAACCGATAGGGGAGTTTACTTCCACTTTAAGCCCCGTACACACGAGAGGACTTATATCTGACAGACTTCTGCCGGAGTTCTGCCGGAGTTCCGACAGAGTTCTGACTGACTTTTCGACTGAGCGGACTTGGCCACACACAATCACACCAAACTCCGACGGATTCGAACGTGATGACGTACGACTGGACTCGAATAAGGAAGTTCATAGCCAGTAGCCAATATCTGCCCTAGCGTCGGTTTTAGTCCGTCGGAATAGCATACACACGAGCGAATTTTTCGGTAGGAACTGGGTCCGGCGGAGTTCCGTCAGAAAAATTTGAAGCATGTTCCATTTTCTAAAGTCCGTCAGACTTTTGCGAATCAAAAGTCCGTTGCAGCCCACACACGATCGAATAGTCTGACGGAATCATTCCGTCGGACTTTGGATGTTGAAAAGTCCGCTCGTGTGTACGGGGCTTTAGCCCTTATACACACGGTCGGAGATTCCGACGGAATGTGTCCGATCGCACAGTTTTGTCGAATATTCCGACTGTGTGTGGCCTCCATCGGACTGTTTCCATCGGAGTATCCGACGGACCAAGTTTTCCAACTTGTTGGTAAAATTTTCAGACAAAATGCTCCGATCGGACATACTCCGATCATGTGTAGAGAATTCCGATCGGACAAAGTGCCATGCATGCTCAGATCAAATTCCTACATCAAAGCGATTTTCCGACAACTTTGTATGACCGTGTGTATGCAACCGTTTCGGACAAAATCCGACGGATTTGGTTGTCGGAATCTCCGACCGTGTGTACAAGGGCTAAGTGTCAAAGTCAAAAATGTTAAAGAACTTGCTTACTTTGACTGCATCCAGAGAATAACCATTCGAAACTGGATGATCACTCAGGTTGGATAGTCCCTCTCTCACAAGGCCTAGCAGCCAACAAGGTGCTTACTCAAGAACAAGTCTCTGCCACAGACGTTGTTGTAGAACACGTAGGGAAAACTTTAGCTTGAAAACACTTGTAGGATACCTGGATCTTTCAGCCAGCTTGGCGATATCCACGAGACCGGATTCTCTCGGGTACTCCAGCCCTTTCAGGCTCTTACTAAGAAACCAACCCGTACATGGTCTTCTTCTGAAGCGTCCACCCCTGGAATGCTTGAAGTCACTGGGTCTCTCCCGAACCGGAGACGGCACCCGACCACCTCAGAATCCTTCTTTTAGTTTCCTTGCCTCGGACTAGCCAGCCCCGAGACATCAAAGTCGGGTGGATCCACACCCCAGGCCATAGCCTTCCTGGGGGCTGGTCAGGAGGACCAGGATCATGAAGTCAGTACATCATTCTGGACTGGAACCCCGAACCACGTGACGTCCGCATCTTAAGTACCCTCTCCCAGAAAGCACAGCGAGAGCATCCCTCCCACTGGGCGGTCTCCGAGAGAGAGTAACTTAAGCACCTAAACAGACCATAGTTCCATGCCTGCCAGAAGAGACAGTGCCCCCTGTGGCCAGGCCTAACATTTCACAGTCCAGTCAGACTGATGCTGAAGTCTAATTTAGATAATTGTACCCAAACCAAACTGCAGTTTAGGCAATTTTAACTTTTGAAAAAAACGCATTGCGCGTGCTCTTCAGGAGCTACACTTGAAATAAGTGCAAATTTAGATTTTGTATCAGTGAATTTAATTATACTCAGGAGAATTAAACAATCCTATGAAGGTGTTTCCATGATGGGAAAAATTAAAGTAAATCTTACCAACGGGACATACACAGCTAAAAAAAAAAGCTAAGCTCCAATCGCTACTTCTTCCCCCAGCACCAATCACTGCTCTCATCCCCAGCACCAATCACTGCTCTCATCCCCAGCATCAAATAATACTCCTGTCCCCAGCACCAATCACGACTCCTGTTCCCAACACCAATTGTTACTCCTTTCCCCAGCATCAACCAATACTCTTTTCTTCAGCGTCAATCACTACTGCTGTCCCCAGAACAAATCACTACTATACTGCCAGCATCAAACAATACTCCTGTCTACAGTACCTATCCCTACTGAACCCAGCACCAATCACTACTCCTTTCCCCAGCATAATCTGATAATCCTTTCCCTAGCATCAACTGATACTCCTTTTTCCAATACCAAGCACTACTCCTTTCCCTAGCACCAATCACTACTCCTTTCCCCAGCATCATCTGATACTCCTTTCCCCAGCATAAATCACTACTCCTGTCCACAGCACTATTCACTACTCTCACCCCTAGCATCAAACAGTACTCCTGTCCCCAGTACCAATCACTACTCCTGTCCCTAGCATCAACCAATACTCTTTTCTCCACATCAATCGCTACTGAGTCCTTTCCCCAGCACAAATCACTACTAGTACTACTTTTCCCAGCATCAAACAGTACTCCTCTCCCCAGTACCTACAGTATCACTACTGAACCCAGAACCAATCACTACTTCTTTCCCAGGTATTAACTGATACTCCTTTCCCCAGCATCAACTGATACTCCTGTCCACAGCACCATTCACTACTCCCATCTCCAGCATTAAACAGTACTCCTGGGCTCAGTACCAATTTCTACTTCTTTCAACAGCATTAATTATTATACCTATCCCCAGCACCAATTACTACTCCTGTCCCCAACATCAACCAATACTCCTTTCCCCAGCAACAATCACTACTCCTGTCCCCAGCATCAATCACTAGCTCTTGTCCACAGCATCAGTCAGTAATCCTGTCCCCAGTACCAATCGCTACTCCTGTCTCCAGCAGCAATTGTTATGCCTGTCCCCAACACCAATCACTATGCCTGAACCCAGCACCAATCGCAACTTCTGTCCCCAGCACCAATCACTACTCCTGTCCCCAGCCTCATTCACTACTCCCATCCCCAGCACCAAACAGTACTCCTGTCCCCAGTACCAATTCCCACTCCTGTTCCCAGTACTTATTCCTAATCCTGTCCCCAGTACCAATCGCTACTCCTGTTCCCAGTACCAGTCACTACTGCTGTCCCCAGCACCAATTGTTACACCCGCCCCCAGCACCAATCACTACTCCTGTTCCCAGCATTAAACACTACTCCTGTCCACAACATCAACCAATACTCATGTCCCCAGCACCAACTGCTACTCAAATACCTAGCACCAGTTGCTACACCCATCTCCAAAAACTCATGCTGGGGACAGGAGTAGTGAGTATAAGCACCTAGGGTTGCCTGCTCTACAGTGAGGAGTTGGCATGGGGATTTTGTCATCATACATGTGAGCTTGTATAAAATGCTATGTCTTTTTTTTTTTTGAGAACTAACATTTTTTTATTGATTTTCCAAGAAAAAAGACATACCAACACAAGGTACAGGTCAGTACATTTTGCCGTAAAACAAAAAATTCTGGTTCAAATTCAACAGATATGTTGGCTGGTGACAAACACTTTCCGGCCTTCCAAAGATTGTAGAGACAACACGTTAGTTTAGTAACACAAGTTACGCCTGTACAGAGATGCACGAATAGGTACAAGAGAGGGAGGGTATAGAAGAGAGGGTGAAATGGAAAAGAGAATGAGTAGAACGTAGTGGAGAGGAGATAAAAAGAGAGGGTAGCCGCCTGCCCCTAGAGCCCCGTGTCACCCGAGAAGCATCTGCCCTAGTTACCGATGATCTTCATAAACCCAGGACCTACATAGCGTTAGGCCACAGGGATCTCCAACCAGACCCTGGGTTCCCATATTCAATTGTGTTTATCAAGAGCGTTGTTTAAAGAGGCCATCAAATACTCCATTCTTTTAACATCTCTGATCCTGGAGTGCAGCTCGACTAGTGAGGGGGACTCCTTCCTCTTCCACCTCAGAGCCACCAGACATTGCGCTGCAGTCAGTATGTGGGCCAAGAGCCTTTTGGAGAGTTTGGAGAAGGAGGCAGGTGGAAGGCCCAGGAGAAAGATTTTTGGATCGAGGGGCACTCCAGTCTTGAAGATGGATTGAAGCAGGGAATGTACTGTCTGCCAGTAGGGGAGGAGTAGAGGGCAGGTCCAATAGATATGATGATATAGCATCCCCCTGGCCTTACAGCATCGCCAGCACAGGGAGTCAGCTGAGGGGCATAGGGAGTGGAGCAGATCAGGAGTCAGATACCAGTGGAGAAGAATCTTGTATTGATTCTCTTTATAAAGTGTACAAATGGAACTCCTAGCTGCCTGTGACCATATGAGCCGCCACGCGCTCAGAGGTATATCTATACCCAGGTTCTGCTCCCACTTATTCATATACGCATGTCGTGGCCCGGTAGGTGACCCATCCATAATCAGGAGTTGGTAAGTGCGCGATATCATACCTCTAGGAGAGGGACCCTCTAAGCATATTTTTTCAAACTCAATTAAGGGGGAAAATCATAGATTCGCTACCAGGGATTGTGCATAGTGACGTATTTGTAAGTAACTAAAAAATGCCTATTTGGGTATATTAATGTTGGTCTTTGAAGGATCTTAGGGTTCTGGTTCTAGGGTCAAACAGTTGGCCATAGCGAAAAAGGGCCTTCTCCATCCAGAAGTGGGACATCTGTGAATTTAAACTGTCCGGGATATTAGGAGTGAATAAAAAAGAAGTGACTAGGGAAGAGGTAGTGGTAAGCGGGTGTGCCGATGTGGCGGCCGCCATAATGTGCGTAGGAGCGCCATTGGCCCTAGTAACTGTAGACCACCACCCACTACTCCGGAGCTCCATAACATGGAGTCCGGGTGATCGGGAGCTAGCCATATTTTCCCAATTTGCGTCCATCGGTTGTAAGCATGAAGAGTGCACCAAGAGGCCACATGGCGTAGTTGAGCCACCAAATAGTATTTGGCTATATTGGGGAATGCTAGGCCGCCTTGATTGCGGGGGGTGTATAAAACCGACCTAGCAATTCAATGCCTCTTGTAGGGCCAGAAAAAAATTATCAAGTCGCCCTGGAGCCTCTTAAAGTGTGAGGCCGGGATGGGAATGGGTAGGGTCTCATAGAGATATAAAAGTTTAGGTAGGCTTGTCATCTTCAGGGTAAATGCTATGTCTTTAATCATAATTCATAAACTTCTCGTTTTTGAATAAGTGCAAATGTATACCTTGGTATTAGTGAATTTAGATATTATACTTGCGAGTCCAATAAATCCTGTGGAGATGTGCACGTCATGGGAAATTAAGGTAAATCTCAAAATGGGAATGCAGACAGCTAAAAAAAGGCTGATGGAACCAATTACCACTCCTGTTGCCAACACCAATCACTACTCCTGTCCCAAGCACCTATCACTATTCTTGTTCCTAGCACCAATCGCAACTCTTGTTTCCAGCACCAATCACTACTCCCATCCCCAACACCAATTACTACTCTCGTCCCCTTGTACCAATTGCTATTCCTATCCCCAGTACCAATCGCTCATCCTATCCCCAGCACCAATCACTACTCCTGTCCCCAGCACCAATCGCTACTTTCATTCCTAACACCAATCGCTATTACCGCCCCTAGCACCAATCGCTACTCTCATTCCTAACACCAATTGTTACTCCAGTCCCTAGCACCAATCACTTTTACTGTCCCCAGTATATATTGCTACTCCTGTCCCCAACACCAATCGCTTTTCTCATTCCTAACACCAATCGCTATTCCCACCCCCAGCACCAATCGCTTTTCTCATTCCTAACACCAATCACTATTCCCACCCCAAGCACCAATCGCTACTCTCATTCCTAACACCAATCGCTATTCCCGCCCCCCAGCACCAATCACTACTCTCATTCCTAACACCAATCACTAGTCCCGTCCCCAGCACCAATCGCTGCTCTCATTTCTAACACCAATCGCTATTCCCGTCCCCAGCACCAATCGCTACTCTCATTTCTAACACCAAACGCTATTCCCCCCAGCATCAATCGCTACTCCAGTCCCCAGTATATATTGCTACTCCTTTCTCCAACACCAAGCACTACTCGTCCCAGTGTTGCTAGTCTGCCAGATTGAAATTTACTGGCACAGCAAAGTTTTTACTGACATTTCCAAAAGTTACAAAATTACAGTTTTAAGTGCAAATTTCAGTATTTAAGCTACAAACAAGTATATATTGCAATTAGCAACGTGATTTAAGGTAGTTATTAAGCAAAAAAAAATCCTATTTTATTTTTGATATATCAAGTAAGTAGCTCAGGGACAGGACTCAGGAGAGCAAGAAATTATAATGGGCGGTGCACACACAAGAAATTGTCTCTCACAGTGACACTGACAGAAGTGTGCAGCAGCACAGATCAGTGGAGGCTGGTGCTCAAAATTTTTGGGGGGTGTAAACAAACTGAAAAATTCAGAAAAAAAACCCATCACTTGCAGCCACTGTGCTATCAAACGAGCCACTGTGCCCATCAAATGCTGTCACTGTGCCATCAAAAGAGCCACTGTGCCATCAAATGAAGCCACTGTGCCAATTAAATGCTGCCAGTGTGCCCATCAAATGCTGTCAGTGTGCCCATTAAATTCTGCCAGTGTGCCCACCAATTGCAGCCAGTGTGCCCATCAATTGCAGCCAGTGTGCCCATTAAATGCTGCCACTGTGCCATCGAAAGCCGCCAGTGTGACCCCCCTGCCTGCTCGCCGTCTGCCCGGCACTTACCCTGTCTTGGTGGGGCAGCGGGTGACGGCAACGAGCAGGGTCCTTCAAGCCAGTATCTCCTGCTTTCCTCATCTCCTGATAGGCGTCTTATAGCGGCGCCTGGCGTTTCAGCCAATCAGATGACAGGTAACAGACCCGAGCACCTGATTGGAGAGATGGTTCAATGTTAGGAAAGGGAATATTCATTTGCTTTCCTAACAGCTGCGTGAGCTGCGAGCACTCGCAGGGGCTTCAAAAAGACCCCCTGCTACTGCAATTCAGGTGCCCGAAAAGGGGCCGGACACCAGAATGGGGGGAGGCCGCGGTGACCATGGATAGATTCATGCAATGCAGGAATCTATCCATAGTGCACAGAGAGGATGGAGGAGAGAGGGGCGACACCTGTGCACCCTTAATGCATGGGCCGCCACTGGCACAGATGATGATGACATCACCGACACGCCCCCACTTGAGTCACAGTGATAGTCTCTCTCCACATCAGGTGTTCCCTTCAGCCCACTCCAGTCCAAACAGACAGTCCCACTCCCGGCTTGCCTCGCTCCCATTCCACAGACCCGCACAAATAGCTCCCTTGTACTTGGCTCGGCTCCCTTGCACCATGATGACAATTGTTCAGGCACCGCCTTCTACAAACCCGCCCCCTGCCGGCGCTGGCTGAACACACCATAGCAGGCACTCGGATGGTTTTGGCCTGCCCCTTACTGCATGTGCAGTTCTGAGCCGTGCGCCCCAGCCATATTTTTAACTGGCAGCCTTTTCCTGTCACTGACATTTACCTGCAGGAAAAAAATGCCTGTTTTTTACTGGCTGCCAGTAAAAATACTGATGGTTGGCAACACTGACACCTCACCAACAATGACTGCTCCCATTCCTAACACCAGTCACTAATCCAAAGCACAAATCTCTTTTCCCGTCCGCAGTTACAACAACTACTTCTGTCCCCAGCATCATTCACTACCCTGATCCCTGATAAAGTCATGTGATACGTGACGCAACGCAACCCTCTATGATATTTTTATTTACACTATATTGTCAAAAGTATTGGGACACCTGCATTGACACGCACATGACCTTTAATAGCATCCCAGTCTTAGTCTGTAGGATTCAATATTGAATTGGCCCACCGCTTGCAGCTATAACAGCTTCAACATTTCTGGGAAGGCCGTCCACAAGGTTTAGGAGTGTGTCTATGGGAATGTTTGACCATTCTTTCAAAAGCACAATTGTGAGGTCAGGCACTGATGTTGTACAAGAAGGCCTGGCTCGCAGTCTCCACTCTAAATCATCCCAAAGGTGTTCTATCAGGTTGAGGTTAGGACTCTGTGCAGGCCAGTCAAGTTCCTCCACCCCAAACTCACTCATCCATGTGTTTATGGGCCTTGCTTTGTGCACTGGTCTAAATCATTTGGTGGAGGGGGGATTATGGTGTGGGGGTTGTTTTTCAGGGGTTGGGCTTGGCCCCTTAGTTCCAGTAAAGGGATCTCTTAAGGCGTCAGCATATCAAGACATTTTGGACAATTTCATGCTCCCAACTTTGTGGGAAGAGTTCCTGTTCCAACATGATTGCGCACCAGTGCACAAAGCAAGGTCCATAAATAGAACATCTTTGGGATGAATAAGAGCAGTGACTGCGAGCCAGACCTTTTCATCCAATATCAGTGCCTGACCTCACAAATGCATTTCTTTAAGAATGGTCAAACATTCCCATAGACACACTCCTAAACCTTGTGGACGGCCTTCCCAGAAGGAAGACTAGGGACTAAGACTGGGATGCCATTAAAGTTCATGTGTATGTAAAGGCAGGTGTCGCAATACATTTAACAAAATAGTGTATGTGTGTTTTTTATTGAATATTATTCTTATGCCCTGTACACACGGTCGGACTTTCCGACGACAAAATCCGTCTGATTTTTTATGACGGATTTTGGCCCAAACTTGTCTTGCATACACACGGTCGCACAAAGTTGTTGGAAAATCCGATTGTTCCGAACACGGTGATGTACAACGCATACGACGGGACTACAAACGGGCCAGTAGCCAATAGCTTTAGTCTCATAATTTATTGTGAGCATGCGTGGAATTTAAACGATCGGATTTTGTTGTCGGAAAATTTTAGATCCTGCTCTCAAACTTTGTGTGTCGGAAAATCAGATGGAAAAAGTCAGATGGAGACCACACACGATCGGATTTTCTGACAACACGATCCGATCACACATTTTCCATTGGAAAGTCCAAACGTGTGTACAGGGCATTATGCTTATAGCATGTTGGTTTTTACACACACTCATCTGTTAGCCCTTGTACACACGGTCGGAGAATCCATCGGAATGTGTCCTATCGGGCCGTGTCGTCGGATAATCCGACTGTGTGTGGTATGCATCGGACTGATTCCGTCGTAATATCTGTCGGACCCAATTTTCCAACATGTTGGAAATATTTCCTGACCAACTGGTTCGATCGGACATACTCCGATCATGTGTAGAGAATTTTGATCGGACCAAGTGCCACGCATGCTCAGATCATATTCCTACATCAAAGCTATTGGCTACTAGCCTGAACGTAGTCCCATCGTAACGAAATTACGTCATCACGTTCTGAATGATCGGATTTTTCAACAACTTAGTCCGACCGTGTGTATGCAACAGTTTCGGACAAGATCCGACGGACAAAATCCGACAGACAAAATCCGACGGATTTGGTTGTCGAAATCTCCGACCTTGTGTACAGGGGCTAAGAGTAGTAGTTCAATGTACTTCAGAGAAATAAGAGTAGTAGTTCAGTGTAGTTCGCTAAATATAAATTGTTGTTTGATACAGATAAAATTAATGTAGCACTAACTTGAAGGAGCTGCTGGTTAGATTTGGGCTTACTGTTACCTCCCGTTCTCCTCGTTGTACGTCTAGGGGTTCCCGTGGTAGATGGCCCAGTAACTTGAGAGACTGACAACAGATCCACTTGAATGGATTTTATTTTCAAAAACGTACACAATGAAACAGTCTCTTGAATTGGGATCAGAGGGTTAAAAAAGGAATTCAGGTACTCTTAGGCTGCGTACACACGTATCAGACTATCCGGCGGACTTAGTCTGGCGGACAAACCGCCGGACTGTCCGCCGGACTTTCCGAACGAGCTACCTGCCCACACACGGCACTTTTGCGGCTGACTAGGTCAGGCGGACTAAGTCCGCCGGACTATCCGCCGTATCGCCGGACTGTCCGCTGTACTTTTGAAATGAACGGACTCGCCCACACACACGGAGGAAAGTCCGTTCATTTTGAGCACGGCTCCAGGTAGCCGAGACCAGCGAAGGAGGCGTCGCTGGCCCCGTCACCTGGTATGGACTTAAAGGGGATGATGTCCCTGCCCATTATGATGTCACAGTCCCAGAAGATGCTGGGACTGTGACATCATAATGGGCGGGGACATCATCCGGCGGTGTCCCTATATAAGTTGCCGCACCCCGCGTCCCTGTCATTGTGACCAGAGACAGCGACGAGGCAACAGCTCAAGAAGAGAAGAGAAGAACAGAAGGCCAGAAGGCTAGAAGATAGTGGCGACAGAAGACCGGGCCACCACTTTTAAAGAGCTAGAAGAAGGCGCGGTGGCCTGGCAAGAAGAACCAAAGAGGGGGACAAGACGGGACCAGTGACGCCTTCTTCGCTGGTCCCGGCTACCTGGAGCCACGCTCAAAATGAACGGACTTTCCTCTGGGCGGGCATTTCAAAAGTACGGCGGACTAGCACACACACGGCCGTATTGTCCGCTGAAATGCGAGTCCGGCGGACAGATTGATGTGCAAAACTACAATCTTAGTCCGCCGGACTTTTGGGTAAAAAAAAGTCCGCCGGAGCCCACACACGGGCAAACTTTTCAACCGGATTGTTTGATCGTGTGTACGGGGCTTTAGTGTCAAAGTCAAATTTGCTGAAGAACTTGCTTACTTTGACTGCATCCAGAGAATAGCCATTCGCAACTGGATGATCACTCAAGGCCTAGCAGTCAACAAGGTGCTTACTTTAGGAACAAGTCTCTGCCACAGACGTTGTTGTAGAACGTACAAGATAATGCATTCTCTCGGTTACTTCAGTCCTTCCAGGCTCTTGCTAGGAAACCAACCACACGTGGTGTTCTTCTGAAGAGTCCTCCCGTGGAATGCTTGAAGTCACTGGGTTTCTCCAGAACTGGAGACGGCACCCAACCACCTCAGAATCCTTCTTTTAGTTTCCCTGCCTCAGGATAGCCAGCCCCGAGACATCAAAGTCAGGTGGATCCGCACCCCAGGCCATAGCCTTCCTGGGGGATGGTCAGGAGGACCAGGACCATGAAGTCAGTACATCATTTTGGACTGGAACCCCGAACCACGTTACGTCCGCATCTTAAGTACCCTCTCCCAGAAAGTACAGCGAGAGTGCCACTCCCACTGGGTTGGCTCAGAGAAAGAGTAACTTAAGCACCCAACCAGACCATAGTTCCACGCCGCCTGTGGCCAGGCTGAACATCTCATAGTCCAGTCAGACTGATGTTCAGTTATGAACAGAGTCAAGTCACAAGCCAGGTCCCGTAGCAGCTGAGCAAAACAGCACCAAATTGTAGGCTGGATCACAGTCAGGAATAAGCAGGTCTACAATGTGCAGGCAGCAAGTCGATGGGCAGAATCTTGGTCAGAAGTCCAAGTCTGAGGTCAGTAATGGAGACGAGCAACAGACAAGGGTATTCCAAAAGCAGGTCAGGTGGAAGCTGGGTTAATATCAAGGTGGACATATGTTTCAAGATCACAGGAATAAAGACTGCAGGGCCAATCAGCAATGATCCTATGCAGAGGTCAGGTTTTAATGGCCCACTTGACACCAGTGAATGTGTCCCCCATGCCTGCGCCTATGTTATGTGGCATGCTGGTGCACACATGTGTCTGTGAACATGTGCACACCCATTAGCTGGCACAATGTTCCTGACCAGAGGCATTGAGACCTGGCCCCCCTTTATGCCTGGATGGGGGGGCGGCAGCATGTAGAGGAACCAATCCCTCTATGCTGCCCCTGAATGCCGGCTTCCCCTCCTCTCCCTCCTGTAAAAATTTAGTGGCTGCAGGAAGAAAATGGAGGGCATTGGTTCCTCCACATGCTGCTCCCGCAGCCTTCTTATTCCTGTCATGCTGCCTTGGGCCCCTGCGTGCGTCTCTGGCCCCCCTCATCCTTGGGAGATCTGTCAGGCTGGAGAGCGAGGAAGGGGCTTGGTAAATGTGTCATCTACCGCCCCTTCCTTGTCTTAATGAATAGAGTCAGTGATCGGTACCGATCACTGATTCTGTTTTTTTTCTTTAATTTGTTCATTCATAGCTGGGGCATAGTAAACAATGTTTATGAATGAATGGGAAGCTCTGTACAGAGCTATTCCTGTTCATTCATTCTGTGCAGCTGAGGCGATAGTAAAGGGGACTTATGAATCTGTCATCAGTCCTTTTCTCTGTCTTAAAAGTGAGACATCGGTGCCCTGTTTAGATCCTTGATATTTTAGCAAAGCCTCCCAACGGGGGTCCTAAAAATATGTAAAAAAATTAGGGCTGTGGAAATTAAAGATTAATTCCTTGATTAATCGATTCATTTTATTGATTGATCAAAATCCTTTTGATCGGTAGTCACCTCCCCGCCAGCTTCCGGGTCTTCAGGGAGTTCTGTCGGAGATCCGGTGATGTCACGTCACGTCCGGTGATGTCGAAGTTCTGCTTGAACGTAACTCGTACAGGGAGGAGATACGCATGACGCCACCCACTGCTGCCCTACGGAACTAACACGATTGTCGGCTTTACATGCTGTGTTTTTATCATCTTTATGTGAGTAGTTTGTGTTTCAACACAAAAATTAAATCTTATACTTAAGCGGTGAGCACTTAGATTTTTTCTTTCTACCCATGACCTGGCGTCCTTGCTGAGATCTGAGGAGACGTGAGAGATGTTTATGGTCCGTGTTAACCCTTTTGATACCCGCTTGCATGACCACCTGTTTGCACAGGGGTCCATGCTATAAGGTGAGAGTGATTAGTTAGACCGGAGGTGGAGGGATTGTCACGCTACTGTGTAAAAAAAAAATGACTTACGTCAGTGCTACAGTTTGAATTTAAAACATATTTGTGTGAATTGTGAAGTTAAGTTATGGATTGTGGAAACTAACTAGTGTCAGGTGATTGTATATAGTGTATACCACATTTACCACTGACTAATGCAGAGTTGTAATGCAAGGAGATCAGCTAAAAGTAGTTAAATCTGTATGTGCGTTATAATTAATCGAAATTAGTCGATTAATCGATTTAAAAAAAAACGATTAATCAAACACAAACATTTTAATCAGTAACAGCCCTAAAAAAATGGTAAATAAAACTGTCAAAAATAAAAATAGAAAAAAAAATAAGATGGTAAAAAATAATAGTAAAATAAAACAACAAAAATTAAAAAAACTACTGACACCAGTGGTGGAACTACCAGGGTCATAAAGGTCACACTTGTGACTGGGCTCTGGCATTCCGCCACAGTGGGGGGACCCCAAAAGGCAGGAAGGTGGCCTGCTGTGGGACCGTAATAAAGAGTCCCACAATGGGAGTAAAGGGCCCCCGGTCAGGGGCCAGGGGGGCCCTTATGGTTTCTTGCACCGGGACCCTGAAGGTTCTTGTTACGCCTCTGTTCCTAACACCTTACTTTTATTCATTTTTCTTACTTGGTAGTAACCAGCAGTCAGTTTCTACATTTTTATTTCAACTACAATCTTTTCATATATAAATATATTTTCTGTTACCGAATTGCTATGTTTTTTTTTTAAAGTCTTTATAGTCACCCACACGTCACTTACAACCTTCTCACAATAACAGAGTGTGACACTTCAACAACACAAGTCATGAATCAGAATGAATGAGAGTTCCCCATTCTACCATGATTCAGTGTGGCCGCCGTACGCTGCCTAGTAAAGTTTTCTAAAAATATCCCATCACAACGGAACAATTCACTCTTTTTTTTTTTGGGTTTTGGGAGTGATTCACCACAAGGGTTAATAATGCCAAAACACAATTGTGGTGGCAGCCACGCCAGTGACTTGTTCCAGACACATGAAGTCATTCCCTGCCTACTCCTCGTATCTCTGATGAGTTTTGTCAGACAGTTATTTACAAGTGACCACTGGCAATGGAAAGACGTCTTGGTTTTATCAATTTTTTTTTTTCCCCAACACAACCCCTTACAGCTGTAGACATTCCATAAATCCCAGAAGATATTTATAAGCAATATTGGCATTTAAACTGGTGCCGGGCTCCAAGTTAATGGCAGGATTGACCCGTTTTTTATATGATTTCAACTATATTAGCAGTTTCTGACTAACGTCTTTCCGCTGAAGATGTCTGCATATTTGAATTCCAACACGCAATAGGTGTCTAGTAAGTAATACTGATCATTTTTGGAATACTGTGTGTAACTGGGGTAATGTTTAAATATTTTGCATACCTACAACTGCTTTAAATTCTCAGCCCCTTTATACTTTAAGGCAGGATTTCTCAACCAGGGTTCCATAGAAGCCTAGGGTTCCTTCTGAGGTTGCTAGGGGTTCCTTGGGCAATGAGCAATTTCTGCCTCTCAGTTCCCACTGACACCATTAAACATTTAAGCTATCTGTAAGGGGGGAATTCTTCACAATGGCCAAAAGTGTAAGTAGCATTATTTCCAGGACCATCAAACCAATGCAGGGTTTCTCAACCAGGGTTCCATGGAAGCCTAGGGTTCCTTCTGAGGTTGATAGGGGTTCCTTGGGCAATGAGCAATTTCTGCCTCTCAGATAAGTTCCCACTGACACCATTAAACATTTAAGCTATCTGTAAGGGGGGAATTCTTCACAATGGCCAAAAGTGTAAGTAGCATTCTTCCCAGGACTATCAAACCAATGCAGGGTTTCTCAGCCAGGGTTCCTCCAGAAGTTGCCAGGGGTTCCTTGAGCAATGAGCAATTTGTACCTCTCAAATAAGTTCCCACTGACATCATTGATCTTTTAAGCTATCCGTAAGGAGGTAATTCTTCGCAATGACCAACAGTGTAAGGAGCATTCTTCCCACTGACCATCACACCAAAGCAGGGTTTCTCAACCAGGTTTCCTCCAGAGGTTGCTAGGGGTTACTTGAGCAATGAGCAATTTCTACCTCTCAGACAAGTTCCCACTGACACCATTAAACATTTAAGCTATCTGTAAGGGGGGAATTCTTCACAATGGCCAAAAGTATAAGTAGCATTCTTCCCAGGACCATCAAACCAATGCAGGGTTTCTCAACCAGGGTTCCATGGAAGCCTAGGGTTCCTTCTGAGGTTAATAGGGGTTCCTTGGGCAATGAGCAATTTCTGCCTCTCAGATAAGTTCCCACTGACACCATTAAACATTTAAGCTATCTGTAAGGGGGGAATTCTTCACAGTGGCCAAAAGTGTAAGTAGCATTCTTCCCAGGACCATCAAACCAATGCAGAGTTTCTCAACCAGGGTTCCTCCAGAGGTTGCTAGGGGTTACTTGAGCAATGAGCAATTTTTACCTCTCAAATAAGTTCCCGCTGACACCATTGATCTTTTAAGCTATCCGTAAGGAGGTAATTCTTCGCAATGACCAACAGTGTAAGGAGCATTCTTCCCACTGACCATCACACCAAAGCAGGGTTTCTCAACCAGGTTTCCTCCAGAGGTTGCTAGGGGTTACTTGAGCAATGAGCAATTTCTACCTCTCAGACAAGTTCCCACTGACACCATTAAACATTTAAGCTATCTGTAAGGGGGAAATTCTTTGCAATGACCACAAGTGTAAGGACCCTTCTTCTCAGGACCATCAAACCAATGCAGGGTTTCTCGACCAGGGTTCCTCCAGAGGTTGCTAGGGGTTCCTTGAGCATTTTTTACCTATCAAATAAGTTCCCACTGACACCATTGATCTTTTAAGCTATCTGTAAGGAGTTAATTATACACAATGGTCACGTTCAAATAACGCAAAATTCCGGTCCTCTTGGCTGTCGGTCGCATTCGGTGGAACGCACGCCGTACACAACGAGGAACTACGAGTACACCATAAAACGATCTGATAAGCGAGCAGCCCCAGTGCCAGGTCGGGCACTGGGTAATGTAAGCAGCCATTTGGCTTTATGTTTTTTACATTTTTGTTTTAAATAAACATTATTATGCTATGGATATTGTTTGCTCTTTCTTCATGCCCCGTCTGAGCCTATGAGGAGGAAGGTATTTTCCATAGAGTTCGTATCACATTCCATGTGAGCAGGCACTTACCTGCACAAGCTCAGCTGACTATCTTTTTAATTAAAGTAGTCATTACAATCTGGTAAGGAGACTGCTGTATCTTCACGATTGGGTGTCTTTGTGCTCAAATTTGTGGTGAAGGGATTTTTCACTAATTTCATAAGATTTCATTGTATTCTGGCAAATGGGTTTAGATGAAGTCTATCACAATTGTATCTGTGGAGTTTAATCACTGCATGGACTCTGGCTATATGTTTTCTTTTTCCAGTATTTAATTGGGACTATATAATTAATTATTTTTGCAATTGTTTTTTGTTTTTTATTTATAATTGTATGTTTAGTGGGTTGGTAGACCACTCCAATCACATATGGGTGTTATTGTAGTATTTTTCACTCATTTAATGTAATGTCTAAGATATGAGGTTTTTCCTCTTTTTCTAAAAGCGCCCCTATTGTCACCAAATCCCAGCGAATTAAAGCGGTTCTGCACCTAAAAAAAAATAATATTAAAAGCCAGCAGCTACTAATATTGCAGCTGCTGACTTTTAATAAATTTACACTTACCTGTCCCAGGGTCCAGCGGTGTCGGCGGCAGATGACGAGCAATCGCTCGTCTCTCTGCTGCCCCCGCCGCTATCCTCTGTCAGGGAATCGGGAAGTGAAGCGTTGCGGCTTCACTGCCCGGTTCCATACTGCGCATGCGCGAGTCGCGTTGCGCGTCTCTTCTGGTCCCCGCTGTGTCCTGGGAACTGTGTGTTTCCCAGAACACAACGGGGGGGGGGGGGGGCGGGGCATCTGCGGGGGTCTGCGGCGGTCTGTCCCGGAAGTGGGTGCAGATACCTGGATTATCCAGGTAACTGCACCCCCCTCCCCCCTGAAAGGTGACGATTGTGGCACCGGAGGGGGGGGGGATCAGATTAGCGGAACTTCATCTTTAGGGTGGAGAACCGCTTTAAGTTTCTTACTATAGATCCTTTCTAGGGAGCAGCTATAAAATGATCACAATATTAGTTTGATAATTAGAGTACTCACAATCAGTATCACAAGGTATTTTAGTAAGTGGCACAGAGTTTATTTGTAGCTGCTATCAGCTGCATGCACACAATTATACACAATGACCAGAAGTGTAAGGAACATTCTTCCCAGGACCATCACACCAATGCAGGGTTTCCCAACCAGGGTTCCTCCAGAGGTACTACACTTGATCTTAGACCATACCTTCCTGCTTGCTCCAGTTGTGCAGACTCTCCTGCACTCAAACAGCTTAGTCTAATTCACTGCACACTGTGAGCTTCTTACAGTGTGCCTTAAAAGCTCCATCAATTAAATTAGAGCCCCCCCCCCCATTCAATTTATTGCCTTTCAGTTCTTACAACCGTTGGAACTCAGCCTTAAATGTGGGCATTACCTAGGGAAGTCTGCATGCTAATGGAATCTACCTGGGAACGCCCACTCCCCCATACTGACATCTACCCATCAATCATTGTAATATTTGCATAATTCCTCCCCTCCTCCCAAGAGCAAGCCTAAAGATTGCATCAGGGTTGAGTGCTCATGAATGAATGAATGAATGAATGAAATACTTGTATAGCGCACAATGCGAACTGAATCGCCTCTAGGCGCTGTGGCGAGCTTTGATCATCTGCTAAAAGAGGAGGGTCTTGAGTTTTTTCCTAAAAGCCAGGTGATTTTCTTCCAGGCGGATGTTGATTGGTAGAGCATTCCATAGCCGAGGCCCTTGGACAACGAATCTCCGATCACCCTTGGATTTATACCGGGCTTTGGGCACGAGGAGGAGGTTTTTGTTGGCTGATCGAAGACTGCGGTTTGGTGTGTAATGATTTATTTTCTCCATTAGGTATTGCGGAGCTTCTCTATGCACGCATTTGTGGGTGAGGCAAAGGGTCTTGAACGTGATCTCATTTTTTACGGGTAGCCAATGTAAGCTCCTCAGTGAAGGAGAGATGGATTCCCAGGGTTTTTTTCCTGTTATCAGCCTTGCCGCCGTGTTTTGGATCAGTTGTAATCGCGCAAGTTGATATTGTGGTAATCCTATGTAAAGCGAATTTGCGTAGTCCAGTCGTGAATTAATGATTGTTCCAACTACCATTGCTTTGTCATTCTTTGGGATAAAAGGGATGAGTCTGCGAAGCATGCGCAGCAGATGGTGAGATCGACTGACTACAGATCCTATTTGCGCATCCATTGATATTTGTGCGTCTAAAATAACCCCGAGACTCTTCACTTTGGTCTTTGGGGAGATAGTCTGCCCAAAGACGGTTGGTGGAGACCAGGAGGTTTTGGTTGCGGGCTTATGATTTGGGTGTAAGATAAGAAGCTCTGTCTTTGATTGGTTCAGCTGGAGGGAGTTGGTGGTCATCCAGTCCTCTATTGATTTGAGGCAGTTTTCAAGTTGTTGTTGGTGATCTTTTTTTCCATTGATCCGGAAATAAAGTTGCGTGTCGTCAGCGTAAGAGTGGAAGCAGAGACCTGAGCATCTTATGATTTGAAGGAGTGGGCGAATGTAAATGTTGAAGAGAACGGGTGACAACGGAGAGCCTTGAGGGACTCCGCAGGTGACTGCCCGAGTTTCGGAGAGGAATTTTCCTAGTTTCACTGTCTGTGACCGATTTCCTAGGAAGGACGCGAACCAATGGAGATCTATGTCTTGGACTCCGGCTACTTCTGTGAGGCGGACGAGTAGAGTATTGTGATCTACTGTATCAAACGCTGCACTTAGGTCTAGCAGTACGAGGAGACACGGCTCTCCGTCATCTGCTGCTTCGAGGGCATCATCCCAAATCTTGAGGAGAGCTGTTTCTGTTCCATGACCCGGGCGGAAGCCTGATTACAGCGGGTCCAGGAGTTTGTGAGTATCCAGGTGAAGTTGTAGCTGATGTACTACAGCTTTCTCCATGATCTTAGAAATGGTGTTGAGGCTTGTAATCGGCCTACGGTTGTTTGGATCCTGAGGGTCCAGGTTTGGTTTGGTTTGGAGGGGTCATGGGAGGAGTACTGAGACAGGGTGCTGTGATGTTTTACAGAATCTATGTACAGCACCCTGCTGAACCCTCCACCCTCAACCCTCTGCCATAATCTGCCTGCATTGCGTAGAGAGGCACAGAGATTCAGGGATGATGTCACTGGTTTTAAAATAAGGTAACGAAAAAAAAAAATTCTTTAAAGGTCATTAGCATGTTGATTAGGGACCAGGGAAGGCCCAATGTAAGCAGATCAAGCATTAGGGAACATTATAAAGAGCGATATGAAATGCAAATTGTCCCTGGTTTTGGAATGGGCAGATGTTCACAAACTTTGGCCTTATAGTATATGAGGCTGTGTAACACTATTACCAGAACGGCAAGGATGAAGTAAGTACATGTAAAGGTTGGACAAACACTATCACACTACCATATTTAGCAAAGAGTTCTTATTAATAAATGCTAATAAACCCAAAAACAAAAATGAAATATATTCCAGCTCATCGATCATTAGAAGATCGGGGCTGCATTTGTTTTCCTTTTAAACTTTTTTTTCCTCTTTTTTTACCTGGTAACATATTTCCTTGTCTTAGGGCGTCTCCACTCTGGATGGAGGAGCAACGGAGACACCTTTGGACAGCAACATTGTCAGTCTGGGGTGGGGGGGGGGCGGTAGTGTTAGATGGTCCATTTTTGTTGTTGTCGACCGACTAACCAAGGTGGCCCATTTTATACCCTTACAAGGAAACTCTTCAAGGATCTGAAAAAAAATTAATTATTGCTCTAGATAAAGATGGCCTAGGGTATAAGAAGATTGCCAAGACCCTGAAATGAAGCTGCAGCACAGTGGCCAAGACCATACAGCGGTTTAACAGGACATGCCTTGCCATGGTCAACCAAAGATGTTGAGTGCACAAGCTCAGCATTATATCCAGAGGTTGTCTTTGGGAAATAGACATATGAGTGCTGCCAGCATTGCTGCAGAGGTTGAAGGGGTGGGGGGGTCAGCCTGTCAGTGCTCAGACCATACGCCGCACACTGCATCAAATTGGTCTGCATGGCTGTCGTCCAAGAAGGAAGCCTCTTCTAAAGATGATGCACAAGAAAAGACTAAAACAGTTTGCTGAAGACAAGCAGACTAAGGACATGGATTACTGGAACCATGTTCTGTGGTCTGATGAGACTAAGATATTTGGTTCAGATGGTGTAAAGCGTGTGTGGCGGCAACCAGGTGAGGAGTACAAAGACAAGTGTGTCTTGCCTACAGTCAAGCATGGTGGTGGGAGTGTCATGGTCTGGGGCTGCATGAGTGCTGCCGGCACTGGGGAGCTACAGATCATTTAGGGAACCATGAATGCCAACATGTACTGTGACATATGAAGCAGAGCATGATCACCTCCCTTCAGAGACTGGGCCACAGGGTAGTATTCCAACATGATAACGACCCCCAAAAACACCCCGAAGTCGACCACTGCCTTGCTTAAAAAGCTGAGGGTAAAGGTGATGGTCTGGCCAAGTATATCTTCAGACCTAAACCTTATTGAGCATCTGTGGGGCATCCTCAAATGGAAGGTGGAGGAGCGCAAGGTCTCTTAACATCATGGAGGAGTGGAAGAGGACTCCAGTGGCAACCTGTGAAGCTCTGGTGAACTCCATGCCCAAGGCGGTTAAGGCAGTGCTGGAAAATAATGGTGGCCACACAAAATATTGAAACTTTGGGACCAGTTCGGACATTTTCACTTAGGGGTGTACTCACTTTTGTTGCCAGCGATTTAGACATTAATGGCTGTATGTTGAGTTATTTTGAGGGGACAGCAAATGTACACTGTTATACAAGCTGTACACTCACTACTTTACATTGCAGTTAGTTTCAGATTGTCCGCTGCAATATTGCAAGTCGCTGATCACCACCATTACTAGTATAAAAGTGAATAAACAATAAGTACATATCCCATAAGTTGTAGACACAATAACTTTTGCGCAAACCAATCAATATATACACTTATTGGATTTTTTTTTTTACCAAAATCATGTAGCAGAATACATACTGGCCTAAATTTATGAAGAAATTAGATTTTTTTTACATTTTGTTATTGGATGTGTTTTATAGCAGAAAGTAAAAAATACTGTTTTATTTTATTCTTTTTTTGTTGCCTATAGCACAAAAAATAAAGACCGCAGTAGAGATCAAATACCACCAAAAGAAAACTACTTGTGGAAAAAAAAAAAAGATATAAATGCTATTTGTGTATAGTGTCTCAAGACCGCGCAATTCTCAGTTAAATTTTCGCAGTGCTGTATCGCAAAAAATGACCTGGTCAGGAATGGGGGGGGGGGGGGGTGAACCCTCTGGAGGTCAAATGCTTAACCTCTTCACGCTGGCACCTCCCAGACCTTTAAGAGGTTTAGGTTGCCGGGAGTAGTGATGGCCGAACGGTTCGCCCGGCGGTCGTTTCGCGGCGAATTTCCGACTTTCGCCGTCCGCGGGTTCGAACGCCTTTTTCCGTCGTTCGCCCCGGCGGACTTACGTGTTTAATGTATACAAGAACTTTAACCTTTCGTGACACGTTTATCATGTGTTACAGGACAACCAATTGAGACATGACAGCTCATGGACACTTGGACATTCCCCCTAACCTATAAATACACCCGATCCGGTGGCCATTTTACATTCTTTCTTCTGTCACTGTAGGGAAAGGATCCTGTGTGGAGTAGGGACAGAGAAAACGCTAGCTATTTGGTACACAAAAGTTCTTTTCAGGACTGGTATAGGTGTTAGGTCAGCAGCCTGAGTTTCTTTTGTCAGTTTAGATAAAGGGACAGAGCGCTGTATGCTGCTATTTTAGGGACAGCTCAGCCAGATTAGTCTTTCTTCATCATCATCATCATCATCATCATTAGCTGTTACTATCAGGTCCACAAAAGAGCTGTTCCAGCTAATCGTTCCAGCCTACTCTTTTTTGCCAATTTGTATAGGGACAGGCAGGAAGCAGTGTGTCAGGCAGTGAGGATAATTTTAAAGACTTGCTGTTACTATTAGTTCCACAAAGGTTCTTTTCAGGACTGGTATCAGTGGTACGGTAATAGGCTTGTACACGTATAATATTCTTTCTTCCAAATATAGAAAGAATATTATACTTGACTGCTGCCCTTCTGCTGCAGTCTGCTAATCATTCACAACTCACTTGTTCCACAAAGCTCTTTATCAGGACTGGTAACTTGGTCTGTCTAGGGTGCTACGGTACATAGGCTTGGGTGCGGTACAGTCTGCTGTTCTGTAAGGACCGCTATCGGTCCACAATACATAGGGTTGCCGTGCACTACTGCTGACCGCTGCCCTATACTGCAGCAGTCCTTCATTGGTATAGGGACTGACGTACAGTCTGCTAATCACTAACACACAACCTGCTTGGTCCACAAAAGTTCTTATAAGGACTGGTAACTTGGTATAGGGTGCTACGGTACATAGGCCTGAGTGCGTTACAGTCTGCTGTTCTGTAAGGACCGCTATCGGTCCACAATACATAGGGTTGCCGTGCACTACTGCTGACCGCTGCCCTATACTGCAGCAGTCCTTCAGCGGTATAGGGACTGACGCACAGTCTGCTAAACACTAACACACAACCTGCTTGGTCCACAAAAGTTTTTATAAGGACTGGTAACTTGGTATAGGGTGCTACGGTACATAGGCCTGAGTGCAGTACAGTCTGCTGTTCTGTAAGGACCGCTATCGGTCCACAATACATAGGGTTGCCGTGCACTACTGCTGACCGCTGCCCTATACTGCAGCAGTCCTTCATTGGTATAGGGACTGACGTACAGTCTGCTAATCACTAACACACAACCTGCTTGGTCCACAAAAGTTCTTATAAGGACTGGTAACTTGGTATAGGGTGCTACGGTACATAGGCCTGAGTGCGTTACAGTCTGCTGTTCTGTAAGGACCGCTATCGGTCCACAATACATAGGGTTGACGTGCACCACTGCTGACCGCTGCCCTATACTGCAGCAGTCCTTCAGCGGTATAGGGACTGACGTACAGTCTGCTAAACACTAATACACAACCTGCTTGGTCCACAAAAGTTCTTATAAGGACTGGTAACTTGGTATAGGGTGCTACGGTACATAGGCTTGAGTGCGGTACAGTCTGCTGTTCTGTAAGGACCGCTATCGGTCCACAATAGATAGGGTTGACGTGCACCACTGCTGACCGCTGCCCTATACTGCAGCAGTCCTTCAGCGGTATAGGGACTGACGCACAGTCTGCTAAACACTAACACACAACCTGCTTGGTCCACAAAAGTTTTTATAAGGACTGGTAACTTGGTATAGGGTGCTACGGTACATAGGCCTGAGTGCGTTACAGTCTGCTGTTCTGTAAGGACCGCTATCGGTCCACAATACATAGGGTTGCCGTGCACTACTGCTGACCGCTGCCCTATACTGCAGCAGTCCTTCATTGGTATAGGGACTGACGTACAGTCTGCTAATCACTAACACACAACCTGCTTGGTCCACAAAAGTTCTTATAAGGACTGGTAACTTGGTATAGGGTGCTACGGTACATAGGCCTGAGTGCGTTACAGTCTGCTGTTCTGTAAGGACCGCTATCGGTCCACAATACATAGGGTTGACGTGCACCACTGCTGACCGCTGCCCTATACTGCAGCAGTCCTTCAGCGGTATAGGGACTGACGTACAGTCTGCTAAACACTAATACACAACCTGCTTGGTCCACAAAAGTTCTTATAAGGACTGGTAACTTGGTATAGGGTGCTACGGTACATAGGCTTGAGTGCGGTACAGTCTGCTGTTCTGTAAGGACCGCTATCGGTCCACAATACATAGGGTTGCCGTGCACTACTGCTGACCGCTGCCCTATACTGCAGCAGTCCTTCATTGGTATAGGGACTGACGTACAGTCTGCTAATCACTAACACACAACCTGCTTGTTCCACAAAAGTTCTTATAAGGACTGGTAACTTGGTATAGGGTGCTACGGTACATAGGCTTGAGTGCGGTACAGTCTGCTGTTCTGTAAGGACCGCTATCGGTCCACAATAGATAGGGTTGACGTGCACCACTGCTGACCGCTGCCCTATACTGCAGCAGTCCTTCAGCGGTATAGGGACTGACGTACAGTCTGCTAAACACTAATACACAACCTGCTTGGTCCACAAAAGTTCTTATAAGGACTGGTAACTTGGTATAGGGTGCTACGGTACATAGGCTTGAGTGCGGTACAGTCTGCTGTTCTGTAAGGACCGCTATCGGTCCACAATAGATAGGGTTGACGTGCACCACTGCTGACCGCTGCCCTATACTGCAGCAGTCCTTCAGCGGTATAGGGACTGACGTACAGTCTGCTAAACACTAATACACAACCTGCTTGGTCCACAAAAGTTCTTATAAGGACTGGTAACTTGGTATAGGGTGCTACGGTACATAGGCTTGAGTGCGGTACAGTCTGCTGTTCTGTAAGGACCGCTATAGGTCCACAATAGATAGGGTTGACGTGCACCACTGCTGACCGCTCACCTATACTGCAGCAGTCCTTCAGCGGTATAGGGACTAAGAGTTTTGTCACAGGGTCATTTAAAAAATGACATGCAGAGGAAGAGGCAGGCCCTTCCGCAGGGGTGGTAGGGGTAGGGCAGGAGCAACAGGCTTGAGCCAAAGTGGGAAGTTGCAGAAGGTGCGTTCAATTACTTTAAAGGATGCACCAGACTTGGTTGAGTGGCTCGCTCAGCCTTACTCTTCTGCACCCTCCTCATCCTCTCGATCTGCACCCTCTTCTTCACTCTCTGCTATGTGCACCCCCAAAGACACTACCACCAACAACACGACCACCACCACCACCACCACATACCTTCCGCTTGAGTCACTGGAATTATTTTCCGATCCATATCAAGAGGACATTTCTGATGCGCAGCCACTCTTGGTATTGGATCAGGAAGAGGAGGTAGCAACAAGCGCTACTCAGCAGTCTGACGCCAGTACCCAGATCAGCCCAAGGAGGAGGTTGGTCCCCGGTGTTGCTGCCTACTCTACTTATAGCGGTGGGGAAGGTGACGTTGATGATGACGTGTCTAGTGATGTCACGTGGGTGCCCACAAGAGAGGAAGAGGAGGGGAGTTCAGAGGGAGATATGGACCAGCAGATAGGGAGGAGAAGCAGCAATGACTTACATTGCACAGCAGGGACAAAGCAGACTGCAAATGTATCAGGAGCGAGTCATCGACCATGTACGGTCACATCTGGCGCTCCCAGGACACCGGCACATGGCTCCGCAGTGTGGGCTTTTTTTAACGTGTCCGCTGCTGACAATAGCGTTGCCATCTGCAATCTTTGCAGTCAACGCGTTAGTCGCGGTAAGCCCAATACTCACCTAGGGACGACCGCCTTAAGAAGGCACATGAGCAGCCATCACCGAGCCCAGTGGGAGCAACGGAACACACAAAGCCACACTGCAGGCTCTCACCGTCCAGCCTCGTCTTCTACTTCTCCTTCTCCTCTCTCCTCACAATTGTCCTCCACTCCACCTTCCATCACGCCAAGCTCACATTTTTCTGCAAAAAGGCAGGCTTCCGTGGGCCTAATGTTTGAGCGTAAAAAAATGATGACGCCGGATAACCCTCTTGCCCAACGGTTGGCGGCTGGCTTGTCAGAACTCATAGCCCGCCAACTACTGCCATATAAACTGGTGGACTCGGAGGCCTTTCGCAAATTTGTGGCCATTGGAACACCACAATGGAAGGTCCCAGGAAGGAAGTATTTCTCAGAGAAGGGCATCCCAGAGCTATATGGCCATGTTCAGCGGCAAGTGAATGTATCTCTGGCACACAGTGTCGGTGCCAAGATACATCTGACCACAGACACGTGGTCTAGCAAACACGGGCAGGGAAGGTATATCAGTTTTACTGCCCACTGGGTGAACCTTCTGACGGCCGTCAAGCATGTAACCCGTGGCACCCGTGTAGATTTGGTTTTACCGCCACGGATTGCATGCAGGCCTGACTCTTCTTCTCCTCCTCCTACTCCATCCTCCTCCCTCTCCTCCTCAGCTGCCTCCTCCTTTTCCGCTGCTAGCGTCTCTTCCACTGCACCGCCCAAGCTCCCCAGAACCTATTCCACATGCCAGGTGAGACGTTGCCATGCCGTGCTGCGTCTGTTGTGCCTGGAAGCAAAGAGCCACACTGGCCCGGCACTCCTTTCAGCTTTGCGTTCACAGGCAGATGAGTGGCTAACACCGCTCAATTTGACAGTTGGTAAAGTGGTGTGTGACAACGGTGCCAATCTGCTTAGCGCATTGAAACAGGGCAAAATCACGCACGTGCCGTGCATGGCACACGTCTTAAACTTGGTCGTGCAGCGATTCCTTGTCAAATACCCTGGGGTCCAGGACATCTTGCGGCAGGCAAGGAAAATCTCGGCCCATTTCAGAAGATCTTACACGGCCATGGCTCGCCTTGCTGACATTCAGCGGCGACACCATCTGCCGGTCAGACGTCTTATTTGCGATTGCCCGACGCGATGGAACTCAACCTTCTATATGCTTGATAGGCTGCTCCAGCAGAAACGTGCAGTTAACGTCTACCTGTATGAACTCTGCGAAAGAAACGGTTCTGGGGAGCTGGGTTTTTTTTCACCGCGCCAGTGGCTGCTCATGCGCGACACATGCAGACTTCTGCGGCCATTTGAGGAGATCACCAAACTGGTCAGTCGCAGCCATGGCGCCATCAGTGACATGGTACCTTATGCCTTCTTTCTGGAGCGTGCATTGCGTCGTGTCATTGATCAGGCTGTGGAGGAGCAGGAGCGGGAAGATGAGGAAGTCGCAATGCTGGATGAATTCCCAGGGGGGGCTACTCTATCTGAGACAAGTCAACAACAGGAGTCTGATGAGGAGTCAGAGGAGGATGGTGCCGGGGCGGATGAGCAGGAGCAAGAAGAGCATGCTTTAAACCTTTCTGGGATCCCTGTTGTGCGAGGATGGGGAGAGGAGAATGAAGAGGACGACATTATCCTGGATGATGAGCAGGAGCCAGGCCACCACACCGCTTCCACTTTAGTGCAAATGGGGGCCTTCATGCTCCAGTGTTTTAATAGGGACCCCCGTATAAAAAGCATGAGGGTCAAGGACCAGTACTGGGTGGCAACGTACTTAGACCCCCGGTACAAACACAAAATGGCGGAAATGTTACCGCCGTCGCAGAGGGCTGTCAGAATGCAGCACTTCCAGGCCTTGCTTCGAGAAATGCTGCATTCTGCTTTTGCGTGCGCTGGCAGAGGAGCAATTCCCACTCCCAGAGAAGGATTTGCGGGTACCAATCCAACAGCGCCTGCAAGAAGAGGCCGGTTTGAAGATGTGTTGGTGACTTCGGATATGAGGTCATTCTTTCAGCCGACCCATCGACAGGTGTCATCCGGATCCAGCATCAGGGAACGCCTAGACCGTCAGGTGTCCGACTACATTGGGTTAACGGCCGATGTGGACGCTCTGAGGAGTGATGAACCCCTAGACTACTGGGTGGGCAGGCTTGACCTCTGGCCAGAGCTTGCCCAATTTGCAATCGAACTGTTGGCTTGCCCCTCATCCAGTGTCCTGTCCGAAAGGACGTTCAGCGCAGCAGGGGGGATTGTGACCGATAAGCGTACTCGCCTAGCTCACCACAGTGTTAACTACCTCACATTTCTAAAAATGAATGAGGCATGGATCTCGGAGGAATTCAACACATGTGATCAGTAGACCATGTATATGTCTATAAACAATTTTTGGAATCAAGCACACAGACCTTCTTAATTCATTTGGCTCACTTCCCTGACCCAAAAAAGCACACCGTACTATATGCCCCTACCCTCCTCTTTGAAGAGGTTGAGCGGTGTCATATTTCTACTGGGGCTGCTTATTATGAGGGGTTCCCACCATCCCTGTGCTGTGCTGACTTCCTCCTGGGTGTTCTTATTATGAGGGGCTCCCACCATCCCTGTGCTGTGCTGACTTCCTCCTGGGGGTTCTTATTATGAGGGGATCACACCATCCCTGTGCTGTGCTGACTTCCTCCTGGGGCTGCTTACGGTGCTGCTGTCAGCGCTGTATGTCACGGAGCTGCTGTCAGCGCTGTATGTCACGGAGCTGCTGTCAGCGCTGTATGTCACGGAGCTGCTGTCAGCGCTGTATGTCACGGAGCTGCTGTCAGCGCTGTATGTCACGGAGCTGCTGTCAGCGCTGTATGTCACGGAGCTGCTGTCAGCGCTGTATGTCACGGAGCTGCTGTCAGCGCTGTATGTCACGGAGCTGCTGTCAGCGCTGTATGTCACGGAGCTGCTGTCAGCGCTGTATGTCACGGAGCTGCTGTCAGCGCTGTATGTCACGGAGCTGCTGTCAGCGCTGTATGTCACGGAGCTGCTGTCAGCGCTGTATGTCACGGTGCTGCTGTCAGCGCTGTATGTCACGGAGCTGCTGTCAGCGCTGTATGTCACGGAGCTGCTGTCAGTGCTGTATGTCACGGAGCTGCTGTCAGCGCTGTATGTCACGGAGCTGCTGTCAGCGCTGTATGTCACGGAGCTGCTGTCAGCGCTGTATGTCACGGTGCTGCTGTCAGCGCTGTATGTCACGGAGCTGCTGTCAGCGCTGTATGTCACGGAGCTGCTGTCAGCGCTGTATGTCACGGAGCTGCTGTCAGCGCTGTATGTCACGGAGCTGCTGTCAGCGCTGTATGTCACGGAGCTGCTGTCAGCGCTGTATGTCACGGTGCTGCTGTCAGCGCTGTATGTCACGGAGCTGCTGTCAGCGCTGTATGTCACGGAGCTGCTGTCAGTGCTGTATGTCACGGAGCTGCTGTCAGCGCTGTATGTCACGGAGCTGCTGTCAGCGCTGTATGTCACGGAGCTGCTGTCAGCGCTGTATGTCACGGTGCTGCTGTCAGCGCTGTATGTCACGGAGCTGCTGTCAGCGCTGTATGTCACGGAGCTGCTGTCAGCGCTGTATGTCACGGAGCTGCTGTCAGCGCTGTATGTCACGGAGCTGCTGTCAGCGCTGTATGTCACGGAGCTGCTGTCAGCGCTGTATGTCACGGTGCTGATGTCAGTGCTCTGTATTACGGTGCTGCTGTCAGTGCTCTGTATCTCCTGCACCCTCTTGTTTGCCTACCCTGGTCCCTGACCTTCCCTCTCCTCCATTGCCTTCATTAGCTCCATAGTCCTGAATTGTCAGAACAATTTCCCAAATAAAAAAAAAATGCTTGTAGTTATCGATCCCAAATTCACCTCATACATGTATTATGCTATTGTCCAGGTGGTGGGACTACGTGCTACCCCCTAATAATTACCCCGTGGCCGCAAATTCGACCTAAAGGTTTGCGAAATTCGCCTCCCATTGAAGTCAATGGAGCCCGCGGCGAACGGTCGTTTTCGCGAACGTTTGTGTCCGTTCGCGTTTCGCGTTCGCGAAACGTCCCGTCGGAAGTTCGTCCATAACTAGCCGGGAGGTGGGGCTTAATACCATGGGACCGCCATTATTGGCTGTCACCGCGGTCACGTGACCTGAACGCTTTCGGTGCGGTGCCGGTAACTGCGCCAGGAGCACGCAGGGCACGTATGCTCTTGGCACTGCTGTATTGCCCGCAATTCACGCAAACATGAGGCCTCTTGGCGCCAAGGACTAGGGCGCTGAGAGGCCGCATATTTCCGTGCTACTAGCACCAAGGGGTTAAATAAAGATTATCAGTATGATATTTTCTCCAAACGTCCAGAAAATACTAGACATCCAGATGGAGTATAATTGTTTTTAAATGAAGATGTTGGCACCTCCATACGTGATCGTTGCCCAGGGCCCACTTAGGACTTAATGCGGCCCTCGCCAGTGAGAGTATTTGAAATCTTCTCGAAAATTCAGGGAAGATCCTGTGTGGCCATTATGAATTCCTATGGTCCATCTGTAGGACCGTGTAATGACCGTGGCTTTTGCACCATCCCTCTAGGGACAGGCGGTGGAAAGCAATAGCGGGAGCCCTGATTTTGGCTGTGCTTCAGCCATGTTCTCCCATGCGTGTAGCAGCTGCTATGCCCTCCGAAAAAAACAGCCGTAGCCAAGGCTTGCCCAGGTGTTTGGGTCCAGAACAAAGGACCTTTTCACTGTCCTGGGAGGATACACAAGCCGTGCTGCTTGAATGGGTTGTTCCCAGCTGGTTGTGTTGCTGCGTGTATATACAGTCAGGCCCCTTAGAACAGACGTGAGTAATTCGACTAGAATACCCATTGCTGTGAAACCGAAAAGTAGTAGAGATTGTTAACCCCTCCGCCACCTGCAGCCACGCTGAGTAGCATCTCCTCCTCTAGTGAATGGAAAAGGTTGTATCTTTTTGTAGGCTTAAATTCGGCTTTATCAATCCAAGGTCAAAATACATTGTGCTTGAAAAATAATGAATCGATTTTAAATAGTTATTTTTAACCACTTCAATACTGGGCACATTCACCCCCCTTCCTGCCCGGGACAATTCTCAGCGCTGTCATACTTTGAATGACAATTGCGCGGACATGCAACACTGTACCCAAATGCCATTTTTGTATATTATTTTGAGATAGATAGAGCTTTCTTTTGGTGGTATTTAATCACCACTGGGGGTTTTATTGTTTGCTAAACAAATGGAAAAAAGACCGGAAAATGTGAAAGAAAAAAACATTTTCTTTGTTCCTGATGTAAAATTTTGCAAATAAGTATTTTTTCTTCTTCCCTGATGTGCGTTGATCAGGCTGCACTAATGAGCACTGATAGGTTGCACTGATGACTGATGGGCACTATTAGGCTGCACTGATGGGGCTGAACTGATGGGCACTGATGAGGTGGGACCGATGAGCACTGATGAGGCGGAACTGATGAGGCTGTCCTGATAAGGTGGCATTGATGGGCACTGATAGGCTGCATTGATTGGCACTGATGAGGCTGCCCTGCTGGGCACTGATAAGGCTGAACTGATGGGCGCTGATGAGGTTGCACTGATGAGGTGGCACTGATGGGCATTGATGAAGAGGCACTGATGAGGCTGCACTAAAAAGGCGGCATTGATGGGCACTGATAGGTGGCACTGATATGCTGCATTGATGGACACTGATATGCAGCACTGATGGGCACTGATATTCAGCACTGATACGCTGCACTGAACTGATGACTGATGGGCACTGATAGGCTTCACTGGTGGGCACTGATGAGGTTGCACTGCTGGGCACTGATGAGGCTGCACTGATGGGCACAGATAAGCCTGCACCGATGGGCTAAGCTGCACTGATGGGCACTGATGAAGAGGCACTGATGAGGCTACACTTATAAGGCAACATTGATGGGCACTGACAGGTGGCACTGATGGAGACTGATATGCAGCACTGATGGGCACTGATATGCTGCAGTGTCAGGATCATGGGTGGTGAGTACAGCAGGGTGGAGGAGGGGATCTGCTGTTAGGTCATCTTTACAGATTTTCCGTAAAGGTGAACTAATCCTTTAAAGCAGGGGTCTCCCCTCAGTGCAGACCCCCTCTATCAGTATAGACCCCCCCTCTCTATTTCTGCTAGTGGACTCCCCTCCAATAGCGCATCCCCCAGCACATGTCCTCTTAACCCCCCCATCACTCCTCCATTGAGATAGCCGGCCAGTGTTCTGTCAAAATAGCTGACGACGTGCAGATCAGTGTAGGGGCTACTGCAATGTTATCTGTGCCGCTGCCCACAGGTGTCACCCGGGTGCACCAACTGCTGTCATTGTAAGAAGGAGCTCCTAACGACAACTCGTTATGTGTATAGAAGACACCTGTCCACAGAATCTTTCTTCCATTCAAACCTCACCATCATGGGCAAGACCCAAGAGCTGTCAAAGGACATCAGGGGCAAGATTGCCTTTAAATCAATTTTAATTACACAGGTTCTGTGGGTGATTGGGGTGGTAATTAAACTCACTTGGTGTTTTATCTGCATTAAATTAGCCTCAGAACCTGTGTAATTCATGTGTGTTTGGGTTTAAAGGGATCAGGTGGCAACCAAATACCCGCACAAGGCTGGAATCGTCTACAAGACCATCAGCAAGAAGCTTGGAGAGAAGGAGACAACTGTTGGAAGAAATACAAAATAACCATTTATCACCCTCGCCATGCAAGATTTCGCCTCATGGGGTAAGGAGGATCATGAGAAAAGTGAGGGATCAACCCAGAACTACTATTGTGAATGAGCTCAAGGCAGTTGGGACCACAGTCACCAAACAAGCCATTGGTAACACAATACGCCACCATGGATTGAAATCCTGCAGCGCCCGCAAGGTCTCCCTTTTTAAGAAGGCACATGTAGACATCTGAAGTTTGCCAATGAACATTTAAATTAGAGCAAAATTGAGCTCTTTGGCAATAACTCGACTCGTCATGTTTGGAGGAAGAAAAATGCTGACTATGATCCTGAGAACACCATCCCTACAGTCAAGCACGGAGGTGGAAATGTTATGCTTTGGGGCTGTTTCTCTGCTAAAGGTACAGGCTGACTTTGCCGCATTGAGGTGCCAATGGATGGGGCCATGTATTGTTAAATCTTGGATGAGAACCTTCTTCCCTCAGCCAGAACACTGAAGATGGGTCGTGGATGGGTCTTCCAGCATGACAATAACCCAAAACATATCGCCAAGGCAACAAAGGAGTGGCTCAAGAAGAAGCACATTAAGGACATGTCAGGGCTGGGCTCAGCCCTTCCTTCTCTGAGCTAGACACTCAGCTGTCGGCCAATTGCCAGCTCCTATCTCTCCATAGTGACTCAACTGTTGATGATATCCTGCTTATCAGTCTTGCCTACTTAAAGAGGAGGGCCGGTTATACAAAAAAAAAAAAAAAAAGTCAGCAGCTGCAAACACTGCAGCTGCTGACTTAATCAACACACTCACCTGTCCAGGGTGCCCGCGGTGTCGGCCGCCCGAGGCCGACCCGTCCCTCGGCTCTCGGGTCCCGGTGCCGCCATTCCTTGTAAGGGAAACAGGCAGTGGAGTCTTACGGCTTCACTGCCCGTTTCCTACTGCGCATGCGCGAGTCCCGCAGCTACTGCGCATGCGCGAGTCCCGCAGCGCTTTCTGAATGGGACGCGCTGTGTTCTGGAACACACAGTTCCCAGAACACAGCGCGACTCATTACCCAGAAGACGCCGCGACGAAGACAGAAGACAGAAGATCTCCGCGGAGGAGGAAGAGGAAGATTAGGAGAAAGTGCCTAGCAACAGGCATTTCTGGTAAGTAAAAAAAAAAATTTTTTTTCATTTTTTTTTTTTTTTATATTTTTTTGTAATTTTTTATATTTTTTTTGTTTTCAGGGTGGCCCTCCACTTTAAGCCGTCCAGCCCAGATGATCTCTGCCTTAGCCTTAGTCAACATCACAGAGACTATCTCCTGCGTTCCTGTTAAAAACTTGCTTGGCTGACATTCCTTCTGGCTCCAGATCCTGCTTGCTGTTCCACTACGCTGATCCATGGCTTCTTTACTTACTGGCTTGTCTGACTATTCGTTCCGGTTACTGAACTTTGGCTATGTTTTGACTACCTTTGTTCTATTTACTTTTATTATTAAATAAGTGTGATTTAGCTGTACTTCTGTCTCGGTCTGATTCGTGGTTTCTTACCTTAATCCTATAGAAAATTTATGTAGGGGGCTGAAACTTGAGGATTTAGAGAAGATCTATAAAGAAGAGTAGACCAAAACACCTCCCGAGATGTGTGCAAACCTGGTAACCAACTACAAGAAACGTCTTACCTCTGTGTTTGCCAACAAGGGTTTCTTCACTAAGTACTAAGTCATGTTTTTCTTGGGGATCAAATACTTATTTTACTCACTGAACTGCAACTCAATTTATAACATTTGTATTGTTGCGTTTTTTTCAGGATTTTTGGTTGATATTCTGTCTCTATTATTTGAAATACACCAATGATAAAAATGATAGACCCTTCATTTCTTTGTAAGTGGGCAAACTTGCACAATCTGAAGGAGATCACATAATTATTTTCCCCACTGTATACATACATGATTCTGCACTTCCTGCTCTGGGGCGTGTGTGCAGCAGAAGCCAATCAGCAGTTGCCGGCCAATGGATGACCGCCGACACCCGCTGATCGGCATGGAGACACACTGGACGGGGCTCTGCATATGTAAACAATGCAAAGTTCTGTCCTGTCAGCGGGGATGTGCTGGATTTTGTTTTCCTACAAAGCACATCCCTTAGTGAAAGCAGCATACATAGTACACATAAACACTGGTTAGGCACACATTTAACCCTTTGATTGCGTTAGATGTTTAACCCCTTCCCAGCCAGTGTCATTAGCACAGTGACAGTGCATATTGTTAGCTCTGATCACTGTATCACTGTATTAGTGCCACTGGTTCCCACAAAGTGTTAGAATGTCCGCTGCAATATCGCAGTCCCGCTATAATTCACTGATCGCTGCCATTACTAGTATAAAGAAAAAGATTATTAAAAATTCTGGTATATATTCCATAGTTTGTAGACACTATCATTTTTGCGCAAACCAATCCATATAGGCTTATTGGGATTTTTTTTACTAAAAATATGTAGAAAATACATATTAGCCTAAATTTTTGAAGATTTTTTTTTTTATTATTGGCTATGTTTTATAGCAGAAAGTGAAAAATATTGTTTTCTTTTTCCCTACATTTTTGGTATTTTTTTGCTTATATAATAATAAAAAAAAAAAAAGTAAAAAGGTGATCAAATTCCACCAAAAGAAAGCTCTATTTGTGGGGGGGGGGGGGAATTATATAAATTCTATTAGTGTACAGCTTTGCATAACCACGCAATTGTTAGTTAAATTGATGCAGTACCAAAAAGCAAAAAATGGCCTCATCATGAAGGGGGGTAAATCTTTTGGAGGTCAAGTGGTTAAAGGGGTCGTAAAAACTAATGTTTTTTTTTTTTTATCTTAATGCATTCTATAAGTTCTGTAAGTTCTGCATTCTATTCTGTAAGTAATCTGTAAAAAAATTTAAAGCGCTACCTATGGAGATTTATAAGTACTGAAGTTTGACGTCATTCCACAAGTGTGCGCAATTTTAAAGTGTGACATGTTAGGTAGCTATTTACTCGGCGTGACATCATCTTTCACATTATAAAAAAAAATCAAGCAAACGTTCGTGTTTTTTTTTTTTTATTCGCCACCAAAAAATGCGTTTAAAAACATTGCTGCGCAAATACCGTGTGACATAAAAAGTTGTAGCAACCACCATTTTATTCTCTAGGGTGTCTGCTTATGCTTCGTGCACACGATCGGAATTTCGGTTCGGAAAAAGCTCTGATGGTTTTCCCGACGGGATTCTGACGGGATTTCAAGCAAGCTGTCTTGCATACACACAGTCACGCCAAATTCCGACCGTCAAGAACGCGGTGACGTAACAGCACGTAAGACGGGACTAGAAAAAGGAAGTTCAATAGCCAGTAGCCAATGGCTTCCATCTCGTAGTTGAATCTGAGCATGCGTGAGTTTTTGTGCGTCGGAATTGCATACACACGAACGCATTTTCGGACAGGAACTTTTTCTGACCGAAAAATTGAGAACATGCTCTCAATCTTCTCGAAATTCGGCCAGCAAAAGTCCGATGGAGCGTACACACGATCGCATTTTCCGACCAAAAGCTCACATCGGTCTTTTGCTGTCCGAATTTCCGATCGTGTGTACGCGGCATCAGACAATATATATCATGTTTAGGAGTTCTGATTAAATTTCTAGCACAAAAAATGATGATTTTTACATGTAGGAGAGAAGTGTCAGAATTGGCCTGGGTGGCAAGGGGTTAATTACCATAAGTAAGTAATATACAAATAATTATTATATATTGTTTTTAAAGTAATTTACTATATTTTCAAAAATCTGTACTCAAGCAGGTGGCTTAACAGACAAATTACTGAAGTTTGAAGTTATAACTTCCAACAAGTCATTTGACAGTAAATAGATAAATAATAAATGATTACGTTATAACATATAGCATATAAATATATGATTTAGCTTGAATATAACAGTATTATGTGAGAAAAACACGGGATTGTGGGTAAATCTTATACCCATAAACACATGTTTTTTTCCTTATAATTAAGAGGGCTGGCCTGGAAGGGAACATTTGTCTTCTAGACAAATGCCCCCTTCTATGACACTGCAGTCAGAGGCGTGCCTCCACTGCAGCATTTTTATTGGACAGCTGGGACCAGTGGTCTATTACCATTGGTCCAAGACTCCAAGCTGTTCATTGAGCTCACTGCCTCTGACAAGAAGTGAGGAGAGGCACTGTGAGCTCATCCTCTCGGTCTGCTGCAAACAGCATGTGCCAGTTTGTATTTAAAGTGGTCGCTCTGTATTTAGCTTCTGACAGGCTGTGCAAGGAGCCCCGTATCTCTGGAACCAAAGGTCGTAGGTAGACATTTGCACTGACAAAAAATTAGTTCATTTTAATTTTAGTTTCATTAGTTATTTAGATTTTTTCAGAAATTCGGAAAATTCGGAAATTCGAAAATTCAGAATTCGGAAATTTCGGGAATTTTCACATTTCAATTTTTCGGATTTCCGAATTTCCGAATTTCGAATTTTGGCATTTCCGAATTTCGAATTTTTGGATTTCCAAATTTCGGATTTCAGAATTTCCGAAATTTTGATTTTCCAAATTTACGAATTTAAGAATTTCAGATTTTCGGAATTCCGCAATTTTCGGATTTTCGGAATTCGGGAATTCAAAGATTTGAAAGTTCGAAATTTGAAAATCTGAAAAAAAGAAAGAAAATCAAAAGTATCACAAGTATCAAAAAGTAACGAGTACGAATTTATTCGAAGTTACGAAGTATCTGAAATAACAAATGCTGCATCTAAACAAATGGAACGGAACAAATTAATAATAAATAATTAATAATAATAAAAAGGTTTTTGTTATTTTAGATAATTTCATTCGTAACTCCGGATAAATTTGTATTCGTTACGTTTACTAACAGACAAATTTGAAAGGGAATTCCAATACCTGTTATTTAATAGTTAGTTATTATTTTTTAATTAAACAGATTTTCTTTCTTTTTTACAGATTTTCGAAATTCGGAAATCCGAAAATCCGAAATTCGCAAATCCAAAAATTAGAAATTTCGGAAATTCAAAAATTCGGAGATTCGGAAATCCGAAAATTAGAAATTCGGAAATTCAAAAATTTGGAAATCCGAAAATTGGAAATTTGGAAATTCAAAAATTCAAAATTCGGAAATTCGTAATTTCGGAAATTCATAATTTCCTAAATTTTGTAAATTTGTAAATTCAGAATTAACGAATTTCGGAAATTCGGAATTAACGAATTTGTCAAAATTCGTTAAAAAACAAATTTGGAACTAAACTAATTGCACATGTCTAGTCGTAGGAGCCCCACATTTTTTCCAGTTTTGGGGTAGGACTACATACCTCTGTGACCCCAGGTCGCCAAGCTACGACCCTCAAAGTTAGTTTTTTCTATTCTTGTTTTTTTTTAATGCTCATGGCAGGTGAGGCCCTGCCTCACCTGACTGCACATCCCTGATTTAGATGAGAGCGTGTGTAATACCATCTGGTGAAAAGTTTCACCGCCGTCTCTCTAATTGTCAATGATTTAGTACATTTGCATAGGTTGACCCACATAATAAACCATTCTGTAATGGTCAACTGTGTGTTTATTTCAGATTCCCATTTGAGCATATGTGGTAAATTTATTGGAAGGGGTAAAGGTGTTGAGATCATTATACACAGTTGATATAAGAACTCTCCCTCTTGGGTACTTAAAACATATATGTTCGTAAATGGTCAGTGGAGATTTTGAAGGTTTGGGATTGGGGGTTTCATAGAAAGATTGAATTTGAAGGTAATTGTGCTGTTCTGAGATGGGCTCTCCCTTTAACTCCTGAAATGTATTAAAAGATAAAAAGCTTTCTGTGTGCAGCCACCTCCCTCAGCCCCCCTAATACTTACCGGAGCCCCATCTCTATCCAGCGATGTCCACGAGTGTCTTGTCTGCCCGCGACTCCCCCCCCTGATTGGCTGAGACACAGCAGCAGCACCATTGGCTCCCGCTGCTGTCAATCAGTCAGTTAGTCAATAAGGAAAGAGAGGGGGTGGGGCCAAACTGCAGCTCCATTTCTGAATGGACACAAGGAGTTGCAGCTCTGCTTGGGTGCCCCATAGCAAGCTTACTGTGGGGGCACTCAACAGGAGGGAGGGGCCAGGAGCAAGAAGAGGAGGATCCACTGCAACAGAGGAGGTAAGTATATCATGTTTGTTATTTTTATAGAAAAAAAACAAGGCTTTACAATTACTTTAATACAGCATTTTCACTATAGAGACTTTCTTGTAAAGTTTTAGTTTCTTTGATTGGTTAATTTATTTCTTTTGTTAACAATTTAAGAAAGCTTCATTGTAATTTTCGCTCAAGAACAAATCAATATTCTTGATTCGGTGTCGCTGTTTAAATGGTGTATGGTCCATAGATCAGTGCACACTCATTGAAAAAATTGGATATTAAGCAGATTCTCATCCAACCAACTGTTAAAAAAGACTCCAAAAATAAAATGAACCAATATTTACATAGCAATTTATGTGCTCCTTACAAATATGAAATACTGTATATAGTATGTATAATTTTATAGCCCCTAAAATACAGTTTAAATTACAGTACATACATGACTAGAACAGCTAAATTATAGTCAAAATTGTGGACAAAAATAAATGTACCCACCACCCAAAAACTGCCCCCAAATGTCCCTCTGTATTTGCTGACAAAATAAGACATAGGGGGAGATTTACTAAAACTGGAGCACTCAGAATTTGGTATGTAACCAATCAACTTCCAGGTTTTACTGTCAAGTATCTTATACTTACCTGCTCTGTGTAATGGTTTTGCACAGAGCAGCCCGATCCTCCTTTGCTGGGGTCTCCCTCTGGCACTCATGGCCCCTCCTTTTTGGCAAGTGCCCCAAGGCAAAGCCAATTTCCTTGAGGGCACCTGTGCGTGCTCGCTCTGGAGCTGACCAGTCTGTGGCTGCCATTGCTATTTCATAGTTTCATAGTTAGTAAGGTTGAATAAAGACACCAGTCCATCTAGTTCAACCTGAGTAAGTGTCTACAATTGTCCCTATCCCTGTACATTGCACACTCACATCAGTCCCTACCCTCAAGGAGCCCACAATCCAAGGTCCCAATTGATATACTAGGGCCAATTTTTGGACAGAAGCCAATTAACCTACCTGCAAGTCTTTGGAGTGTGGGAGGAAACCAGAGTACCTGGAGGAAACCCATGCAGGCACAGGGAGAACATGCAAACTCTAGGCAGGTAGTGTCGTGGTTGGGATTTGAACCAGCGACGCTTTTTACTGCTAGGCGAGAGTGCTAACCACTACACCACTGTGCCGCCATATTAACCTGCCTAATGAGGCAGGAGACAATGGTGAGAGCCGCTGCTCTCGTGCACATCGCTGGATCAGATCGGGTGGCCCAGGTAAGTATAAGAGGGGGGGGGAATGGGGGGGCTCCTGCAGCACAGAAGGTTTTTTCGTTAAATGCATAGAATGCATTAAGGTAAAAACCTTGAGGCTTTAGAACCATTTTAATTGAACAAGCTGAAGTTGGAAGCTGATTTCTCTGCACAGCTGCCCCAGATTCCGAGTGTACCAGGATTAGTAAATCACTCACATATTGTAGCAAATTTTTTGATTTTAGCCAAAATGCAGCTAAGGTCAGTGGTGTATGTATACTCAATGTGTACAGGATTACGGTAAAGATAACCTGCCAGTCTCTGACCATCTTCTGCATCATGTCCGCATTCTCTGACCATCCCTTGTATCATGTCTGCAGTCTCTGACCATCTCCTGTATCACATCTGCAGTCTCTGACCATCTCCTGTATCATGTCTGCAGTCCCTGACCATCTCCTGTACCATGTCTGCAGTCTCTGACCATCTCTTGTATCATATCAGCAGTCTCTGACCATCTCCTGTATCATGTCTGCAGTTTCTGACCATCTCTTCTATCATATCAGCAGTCTCTGACCATCTCCTGTATCATGTCTGCAGTCTCTGTCCTTCTCTTGTATCATGTCTGCAGTCTCTGTCCTTCTCTTGTATCATGGCCGCAGTCTCTGACCATCTCCTGTATCATGTCTGCAGGTTTCTCTGCACAGCTGCCCCAGATTTTGAGTGTACCAGGTTTAGTAAATCACTCCCATATTGTAGCAAATTTTTAGATTTTAGCCAGAATGCAGCTAAGGTCAGTGGTGTATGTATACTTAATGTGTACAGGATTAGGGTAAACATAACCTGCCTATGGTCTCCACTTTAAACCCCCAACCCGCACCCAGACTCTCATGGGGACACTAATGTAAGAATGGGCACTGATGTCAGAGGGGACTCTGATGAGGACCCTAATGGATGAGGGACTCTGCTTGGGACTGTGTTATGTCCACAGTCTCTGACCATCTCTTGTATCATATCTGCAGTCTCTGACCATCTCCTGTATCATGCCCGCAGTCTCTGACCATCTCTTGTTCCATGTCCGCAGTCTCTGACCATCTCCTGTATCATGTCTGCAGGTTTCTCTGCACAGCTGCCCCAGATTCCGAGTGTACCAGGATTAGTAAATCACTCACATATTGTAGCAAATTTTTTGATTTTAGCCAAAATGCAGCTAAGGTCAGTGGTGTATGTATACTCAATGTGTACAGGATTACGGTAAAGATAACCTGCCAGTCTCTGACCATCTTCTGCATCATGTCCGCATTCTCTGACCATCCCTTGTATCATGTCTGCAGTCTCTGACCATCTCCTGTATCACATCTGCAGTCTCTGACCATCTCCTGTATCATGTCTGCAGTCCCTGACCATCTCCTGTACCATGTCTGCAGTCTCTGACCATCTCTTGTATCATATCAGCAGTCTCTGACCATCTCCTGTATCATGTCTGCAGTTTCTGACCATCTCTTCTATCATATCAGCAGTCTCCTACCATCTCCTGTATCATGTCTGCAGCCTCTGACCATCTATTCTATCATATCAGCAGTCTCTGACCATCTCCTGTATCATGTCTGCAGTCTCTGTCCTTCTCTTGTATCTTGTCTGCAGTCTCTGTCCTTCTCTTGTATCATGGCCGCAGTCTCTGAGGATCTCCTGTATCATGTCTGCAGGTTTCTCTGCACAGCTGCCCCAGATTTTGAGTGTACCAGGTTTAGTAAATCACTCCCATATTGTAGCAAATTTTTAGATTTTAGCCAGAATGCAGCTAAGGTCAGTGGTGTATGTATACTTAATGTGTACAGGATTAGGGTAAACATAACCTGCCTATGGTCTCCACTTTAAACCCCCAACCCGCACCCAGACTCTCATGGGGACACTAATGTAAGAATGGGCACTGATGTCAGAGGGGACTCTGATGAGGACCCTAATGGATGAGGGACTCTGCTTGGGACTGTGTTATGTCCACAGTCTCTGACCATCTCTTGTATCATATCTGCAGTCTCTGACCATCTCCTGTATCATGCCCGCAGTCTCTGACCATCTCTTGTTCCATGTCTGCAGTCTCTGACCATCTCTTGTATCATATCTGCAGTCTCTGACCATCTCCTGTATCATGTCTGCAGTCTCTGTCCTTCTCTTGTATCATGTCTGCAGTCTCTGTCCTTCTCTTGTATCATGTCTGCAGTCTCTATCCTTCTCTTGTATCATGTCTGCAGTCTCTGTCCTTCTCTTGTATCATGTCTGCAGTCTCTATCCTTCTCTTGTATCATGTATGCAGTCTCTGACCACCCCCTGTATCATGTCTGCAGTTTCTGACCATCTCTTGTATCATGTCCGCAGTCTCTGACCATCTCTTGTATCATGTCTGCAGTCTCTGACCATCTCTTGTATCATATCTGTAGTCTCTGACCATCTCCTGTATCATGTTTGCAGTCTCTGTCCTTCTCTTGTATCATGTCCGCAGTCTCTGACCTTCTCTTGTATCATGTCCGCAGTCTCTGACCATCTCATGTATCATGTCCGCAGTTTCTGACCATCTCTTGTATCATGTCTGCAGTCTCTGACCATCCCTTGTATCATGTCTGCAGTCTCTGACCATCCCTTGTATCATGTCCGCAGTCTCTGGCCATCTCTAGTATCATGTCTGCAGTCTCTGACCATCTCTTGTATCATGTCTGCAGTCTCTGGCCATGTCTTGTATCATGTCCGCAGTCTCTGACCATCTCTTGTATCATGTCCATAGTCTTTGATTAGATCCTTTTGTGCATCTACTTTCTGGCACTGAATGGCCCTTTGGTGATGTTGGGGGCTGCACTTGAGCCCTCCCATATGAGGAAAGTTGACCACCGCTGGCTTATGGGAAATAACCGTGGAAATAACGGATATCCCAGCTAATAAAATTATTGGCACATTTCCTGCCAAAGAAATGGTGCCGTATGATGGCGTACCTGAGAATGACACGGAGCCACATCTTTGATGTGAGACAGGATATTTTCCTCCCGATTCCCACATTATTGTGCAGGATATGTGGCCATTCAGGGAATGAGAGATGCCTTTGTCTCCGTAGATCAGAGCAATTTGCAAAACTCAGAGGGAAGCGGAGTTAATAAAGAAAGCATGGATAAGATGTCTGTCAGCACCACAGACAGGAACTAAAGTGCTGTTATTATCATTAACCACTTAGCAGCTGGATGGGATTCAAGATATGCAATTCTAACAAGTGCCTAATCGCTCCGGTTATTATCCTGGCCGGAGGGAAAAGTGGCTCGTTTTTTCTTTTCTTTTCTGATGTCGTCTTTTAATATTGAACTTACCCCGAGGAATGTAAAGTGTCTGGTGGGAAGTTTAATCTCACAGATCAACAATATATTTACAAATCATTATCCTGCAGTGACGCACTGACCGTAGAAATGTAATGTAGCGTTAACCTTCATCTTATTAAATTACAAGGAAAGGATAATAATTACTACACTTTAGACCGGGGGTGGCTGGAGGAGGCTTTTCCTGGCAGACAATATATAAGGCATTGTTTTGGAGAAGTTCTTTGACTGATGTCTAGATGCACAAAGGAGTAGATTTATTTTTTCCTATTTTTTTTATAATAAATTATTTATTGAACTGAAGGATTAACAACTGTTTTGTATACATATAATAATAATCATAGCACACATCAGAATCATCAGATTTATATTTTTGGTTTGTAGTGTCCATAGGTAATCATCAGCCTAATTGCTTATATCAGATGAACATGTAGATGGTTCTGTAACCCTAAGTGGAATTGCCCCCGATGATGTCACATTTGATGAAAGCGTTGGACGGTGCCTGGTGTGCTGACATCGCTGTGTTCTGTGAGAGGATCATTTTATTTTACTTGCAGGTTTGTTTGCTTACATCTGTGAGTTTTTAGTATATGATTTTATTAACCACCTACGGACCGCCGCACGCCGATATACGTCCTAACTTTGAAGAGGGTTATCGTTGTTATGGCAGAAGCTAGCTGCCATAACCCCGATATCCTCTTCTTCAGTCGGCGGTCCGCTTTCCGGTGGTCTCTGCAGCGAATTCACCGTGGGATCACTTTTATCGGCGGCGGGAGAGGGCCCTCCCGCCATGCTCCAGTGCCCTCTGCCGCTTACTGGAACCATCGGCAGCGGCGGTGGGGATCAGATGTTTCCCCTTGCTGGTTATGGAGACGAGTGAGGGGAAGATGGCCCCCACTGTCTCCATAACATTGCAGGGCAGAAGCAACGTCAAAACATCACCTCCGCCCACAGCTCTTAAAGGGGCATTTTTTTTAAAATAATTTTTAAGTGATACTTTTTTTTTTTATTGCAATTTTGTGTAAATATGAGATGTGAGGTCTTTTTGACCCCAGATCTCATATTTAAGAGGTCCTGCCGTGCTTTTTTCCCTAAATAGATTATTGAAAAAGAATTTTATAGTGCACAAATATCCAAAGCAAAGTCCAATAGTGACATTCAAGTGATGAGTCTTCTAAAGTGCAAAAAAACTGAGTTTTTTTTAACCTGCTTCACTGAAAATCCACATCGATCATTAAAGTGCTCCCACCTCCGCGTGCAATGCTCACTCACCTCCTTGTAAGACCCTGCAGGGGGTCCAACACACCTTTCACACCGTGCAACTCTCCTTTAGGAAATGCTCCACACTGGTCCTCAACAGTTCCTAGTAAGCTCTTTAGGGTAATAAGCGCTCTGCTTACGGACACAAGGTGTTTCATTCACAGGATCTCAGTTTAAAAAGCTTGTCATGTAGCTGCGCCTTGGCGCATTTTGTCATTGGCTTTCATCCTCTGAGGGTGAAGACTGGAGACAGAGAGTGTAAGGGCAAGGAGTGGCACAAATGCCGTAGTAGTTGGCTGGTGATGTCCATTCTGCAGACAGAAGTAGAACCAGGGGGCGAGCAGCAGTCGGCACAACCAGGCGAGGAACAAATCAGCAAACAAAGCAAGTTAAGGAGGCAGGCCAAAGCAAAAGCAATACAGAGTCAGCAGGCAGATCAGGTCCAGTAAACAGGCCAAGGTCAGAGTAGTTAGGTAACAGAGCTAGAGCAAGAGCAGAAGCAATTCAAGCAAAGTCCAAAGGCAAGCAGGGCAGGGCTACTTTTCCTGCAAACGATTGTACTTTTATGCCTTTCAGCATTATTTTTTATTATATATTACTCCTGTGCAAGGAAACATTTTTATAGAAAAAAAAAATAAAAAAAAATAAAAAAAAGCTAATATTAAAGTGCAACTTTCACCAAGATAAGAAAGATGGGACATGCAAAAATTCGAATTTTTGCTAGGTTTGCAGGTTCTGGCTTAAAGGTGAACTGCAGGGAAAGTAAAGATCATCCCTTGCAGTGAGGATGCTCTCACACTGCAAGGCTAAAATGCTTGTTTTTATCTAGAGCATTGGTCTCCAAACTCCGGCCCTGGGGCCTGATGCAGCCCTTTGCTTACCTTTATCCGGCCCTGGAGGCATTATTCCTGCCACTGATACAAACATTGTGGCACTATTCCTTACACTGACACCAATGATGTGGCATAATTCCTTCCACTGACAACACAAATGGGGCACTAGTCTCCCACTGACATTGACGGGTGTTGGGGAAGTAGGACAAAAAAAAGGATTTTTCTATGGGGAGAGGCTCCAGGGAGATGAAAAAAATGGCGATTAAGAGGTTTGAAGGGAGGTAGTGGGTAATGCCGTGTACACACAACCGGACTTTCCGGCAGACTAGGTCCGACGGTCTTCCCGACTGACTTTTCAGCAGAGTTCTGATGGACTTTCTGAATGAACGGACTTGGCCACACACAATCACACCAAAGTCTGACGGATTCGACCGTGATGACGTACGACCGGACTAGAATAAGGAAGTTCATAGCCAGTAGCCAATAGCTGCCCTAGCGTTGGTTTTCGTCCGTCGGACTAGCATACAGATGAACTGATTTTTCGACCGGACTCGAGTCCGTCGGAAAGCTTTGACACATGTTCTAAATCTAAAGTCCGTCAGATTTTTCGACAGCAAAGGTCAGATGAAGCCCACACACAGTCGAATTGTCCAACGGATTTGTTCCGTCTGACCTTTGCTGTCAAAAAGTCCGGCCGTGTGTACAAGGCATAAGGTTCTTCAACTTCCTCTGGACTGTCCCCAGCATGAGCTCTCCCACTAAGTGGGTATTGGTCATCAGGAGTTATCAGACTGGGTGGTTATGGTTTTCTTGTTGAGTTGAAGTTGTGGTGTCTTTGCCAATAATCCAAAGCGTCCATTGACATGCAGATGAATGCCTCTTCCTGGTTTCTCATGGTCAAGGTGAGGTTCTCCATTCCATGGGATCTCATTAGTTCTGATGTATCATTGCATTTTTTTTCACATTGCAGGTATACACACCTCAGCTGAAGTCAAGAGATGATTTAGAAGGGAGTTATCATATTTCTTTAATGATAGAGACATGTTTTGGGGCATAATTCCTTCCACTGATAACAAAAATGGGGCACTATTTTCCCACTGACACCAACGATTTCTCCACCCTAATACCAAAGAACGGGCATTGTTTACTTACACTGGCCACAGGTCTGGCCCCCCTGAAGTCTAAAGGACGGTAAACTGGCTTTTTCTTTAGAACGTTTGGAGGCCCCTGATCTAGAGGAGCGGGTAAAGTAGTTTCCTCCATGCTGCAAGACCGCTTCTCCCCTACGCTCTGGCATTCGGATGCCCCTGCCATCATCAAGACTGGTGCCCATAGTGTCCATTGGGTGTGAGGATGCCAAGGAACAGTCTACTGCCAGAGCATCGGGGAGCAGAGCAATGGGTAGCCTAAAGATGTTTTTTCCGTTCCCTAGACCTAAACGAGCATTTAAGCCTTTCAGTCTGGGGGCAACCACACTGCAAGGGAGCAATGGAGCATTTTTACTTTTTCTAGTGTTGGGCTTCAATATTACAATATTAGACACAATTTATATTTCCCACCATATTTAGCTGTACTCTGTGTCCTAGGAAGACTCTAGCAGCTACGAGTCAGAGGTGAGAGGTCCCCTGAGGTCTGACAGTTGCTACCTTGTCAACGGCTGATAGAACATATAAAGCTCAGCTTACAAAAGTATAACACATATGGCCATTTCATTCCCATGTGTTATTTGCTTATTTATGATTGAATAGTTTTGCTTATGAGATGATTTTTCAGAACGCTAAAGGCATTACTACGCACATCAGATGAATTTACCACATGCATGTTTAATTTACAGCACATTCGTTTTTTTTTTTATATGTAAAATCAGTTCACTGGACAATTTGTTATATGTATTGGGAAGATACAGTATCTGCACTTAAAGGAGATCTCTGGTTACAGAATGCACATTCAGTTTATAACATTAGCATTGTAATAACAATACAAATGTAGTGGGTGCCCCGCAGCCCCGCACCTCCCACCGGCCTCCGCCGGAAAGAACACAGGCTCCACACAGAGGGAGTGAGAGCCTGTCAGTCCCTACAGGGGATTTCTCCCCCCTCCCTCTCCGCACTGACACTGGCTAATAGTTAATGCGAGTGGTGCTCGCACGGGCATCCGCCCGATCAGCTCCCTCCCCTGTGCCCCTATTGGCAGGAAGAGGAGAGCCAATTATAGGAGCAAGTAAGTAAGTACAGGAGCCGATCAGAAGGACTTTAACAAGCAGTAACGGCTGCAAAAGGATCCTGGGATATGTAGTCCCTATGACAAACGGCCCTGTTGGATTATATGGGGGCAGGAACTACAAAGCCCAGCATGCTCTGGGAGTAAAGGAACCAAAGACTCCATCAAAGGGTTAAATGTGTCCCCAAAAGGGGGTGCTTGCTAACTGGAAGGGAGGGGGGTTGCGCTGACTGAGAGAAGACAGAGATGGTTGTTTCTGCTTAGCAGGAACACAAGATCTCCATCCTCTCCCCTGTCAGAATTGCAATCTGTGCCTAGGCAGTGTTTTACTACAGTGGGGGAGGTGATCTTACTAGGGGAAGACATGGATCCAAACGAAAGAATACATTACAATACAATACATTACATCACTTCCAAAGTTGTATTCTGTCATACAGGAATTTTCGTAACTTTAGTAACCTATTGGTTTTCGATATGAGACTAATGCCCGTACACACGAGCAGATTTTACGTCGGAAAAATCTTGGATGGTTTTTCCGATGGAATTCCGCTCAAGCTTCTCTTGTATACACACAGTCACACAAAAGTTCTCTGAACTTTCGACCATCAAGAACGCGGTGACGTACAACACTACGACAAGCCGAGAAAATAAAGTTCAATGCTTCCGAGCATGCGTCGAATTGTTTCCAAGCATGCGTAGGAACTTTGCGCGACGGAATTTGTACAGACGATCAGAATTTCCGATCAGAACTTTTTCAGACTGAAAAATAGAGAACATGCTCTCAATCTTTTGCTGCCGGGAATTCTGCCAGCAAAAGTCCGATGGAGCCTACACACGGTGGGAATTTCTGACCAAAAGCTCACATCTGACTTTTGCTGGCAGAATTTCTGATCGTGTGTATGGAGCTTAACATGCAAAACAAAATGGATCGTTCGTCTGATATACTCACCATGTGTATGGGGCATTAGGGTCAACGGACATCTCTTGAGTCTTTTCTTCGTCCAAAATAAAAAGAGATAGGGCTGCCGCCTCTCTTATTTATTGTATTTTTCGCTGCATAATACGCACTTTCCCCCCCCCCCCAAGAAATGGGGGAAAATGTTCCTGCATCTTATGGAGTGAATACTGACCAGACCTCCCCCCCATCGCCGCTAGCTGCCGCCACTGCTATGTCTCCATCTCTATCAGAGTGACAGGCAGATATGATGACGTGCTCGCCAGTCACCTGGCACAGGTCAGGTTGCATTCTTAATGGCCACAGGTCACTGAATTCTTAATGGGCACAAGTCAGGCTGCATTCTTAATGGGCACAAGTCAGACTGCATTGTTAATGGGCACAGGTCAGGCTACAATGTTAATGGGCACTGGTCAGGCTACATTGTTAATGGGCACAGGTCAGGCTGCATTGTTAATGGGCACAAGTCAGGCTGCATTGTTAATGGGCACAGGTCAGGCTACATTGTTAATGGGCACTGGTCAGGCTACATTGTTAATGGGCACAGGTCAGGCTGCATTCTTAATGGGCACATGTCAGACTGCATTGTTAATGGGCACAGGTCAGGCTGCATTCTTAATGGGCACAGGTCAGGCTACATTGTTAATGGGCACTGGTCAGGCTACATTGTTAATGGGCACAGGTCAGGCTGCATTGTTAATGGGCACAGGTCAGGCTGCATTCTTCATTGGCACAAGTCAAGCTGCATTGTTAATGGTCACAGGTCAGACTGCATACCATGGCACTGGTCAGGTTGCATTTTATAGGCACTGGCAAATATTTTAGTACACTATTTGGTTCAGAATAATTTTTTTCTTGTTTTCCTCCTCTAAAACCTAGGTGCGTCTTATGGAGCGAAAAATTTTGTAATGGAATACTTTGCTAATGCAATCAAGAACAATGCTTATGTAGGAGGCATTAGCCCTTGTACACACGGTCGGACATTCCGACAACCAAATCCGTCGGATTTTGTCCGTCGGAATTTGTCCGACGGATTTTGTTCAAAACTGTTGCATACACACGGTCGGACAAAATTGTTGGAAAATCCGATCGTTCAGAACGTGATGACGTTATTTCATTACGATGGGACTACGTTCAGGCTAGTAGCCAATAGCTTTGGTGTAGGAATTTGATCTGAGCATGCATGGCACTTTGTCCGATTGGAATTCTCTAAACATGATCGGACAAGGTCCGATCGGATCATGACGTCGGAAAATTTTACCGACAAGTTGGAAAACAGTCCGAAGAAGACCACACACAGTCGGATTATCCGACAAAACGGTCCGATCGGACACATTCCGTCTGGATCTCCGACCGTGTGTACAAGGGCTTACAGTTGGCATTATAAAATTGGACATAAATGAGTCCAGTTATAACATCGAAAAAAACTGTTTAAGGAAAAACAGGGATTTTAAAGGTGATGAGTCCTTCCATAAGAACGATTCACCAATACACTTGCATTCTTAAAAAAACATGCATCTTTATTACAAATTCATTAAAATTGTGGGGTATCAGTCTGCTAAAAACATAAAGGAATTCAGCAAGCCATATTCAATATCACAACTCCCAGGGGAGAGGCAACTCCCCTATTTATAGTGCTTTTAAAAAGTATTTTATACTCCTTGAAACTTTACACGTTTTGTCATTTTACAACCAAAAACGTAAATGTATTTTATTGGGATTTTTTGTGGTAGAACAACACAAAGTGGCACATAGTTGTAAAGTGGAAGGAAAATGATAAATGGTTTTAAAAATGTTTTACAAATAAATATCCTGTTTTCCATACTTTCTCCCTTCTGTATTGAAAATGTGGTTGACCTACTGGACAAAATGTAATCTCTCAGCTCCATATGGACCCCCAGTTCTTAAGAACCCTGACTCCCCCGCTAAAAAAGTAATAACTTTCCTCTATTGGAACTCTACTATGTGAACAATTACCTAACCTTTTGTTTTGTTTTTTGTTTGTTTTTTTTCCTTGTTAAAAGATTTTATTGCATGTACAGATAACATACAAGTTAGATAAAATAATGATTATACAATCAAGATGATGAAGTTTACTCACATGGATCCAAAAGTATTATTATCATTATCTGAATTCATTAAAGCAATACATGGTAAACATTAATAAATCCTTAATTAATAAACAACAAAATTATAAAGATTTTGAGAATCAAGGATCTTGCAGAATTACATGTGATCCTCGGAACTCTAAGGCCGCGTACACACGGGCGGACCGTCTGCCCAACTTAGTCCGCTGAACAGTGTTTCAGCGGACAATCCGCTCGTGTGTGGGCTTCAGCTGACTTTTTCAGCGGACAGTCTGACGAACAAAGTCTTACGGAATTTCCGTAAGACAGTCCGTTCAAACTTGGTTTTGTCCGTCCAAACTTGGTTTCAGCGGACAGTCCGCTCGTGTGTAGGCAAGTTGGACGGACTAAGTATGGCGCATGCTCAGAAAGGGTTTACACGGCCGAAGGTTGCATTGCAGTGTATAGGACGTCGTTTTTCTAGTCCCGTCGTACGTGCTGTACACGTCATCACGCAAGCTTTCAGCGGACTGTCTGCTCATCGTGTGTGGTCAAGTCCGTTCATGCTAATTTTGAACGGACTGTCTTTCGGATTGTCTGCCGAACTTAGTTGGGCAGACAATCCGCCCGTGTGTACGCGGCCTAATTAAGTAGAAACAACTTGTACATATATTTTATGATGACATGTGAGTATGTGTATGATGAAAAAAAGAGAAGAGAGAAAAGAAAAGATGTAAAGAGAAGAAAGCGAAAAAAGTAAAGAAAGAGAGGAAAGAATCCGCGGAATCGAGCCGAGAGCCACCACTATTTCTGAAAAGAATACATTCAGGATGATATCTTCTCAATCAACTCCCAAGGTAAAAGCACTTGTAAATCAAATGTTCGGGATAAAAAGTTGTCTATCCATGGCTGCCATATTTTTTCCAAATTTAAGAATCATGTTCGTTTTAAGGGCAATCAGTTTAGCATGTGACATAGTAATGTTCATTCTATTCACTGCTTCGTTAATCACCAAGTCCAGAGTTCTCCAAGCTTTTGCCAGTGTTTGGCTGCTGTGAAAAGTTGAACCAGCAGATTAAATTGGTAATGTGTTAAGTATTCCGGTTTTAAATTAAGGAGAGCCATTACAGGATCAACAGGGATTTCTTTTTTAAATAATTTAGTCGCCATAATAAATATTTCCTTCCAAAAGGTTTGTGCTTTGGGGCATACCCACCAGGTGTGGAAGTATGTGTCCAGGTCCGAACAACCTCGGAAACATTGTGCTGAGCAATTCTGTGCATATTTAGCAGTTCTGACTGGTACAAGGTACCATCTAATTAATACTTTGTAGTTTGCCTCAACCGCCAAAACGTTGGGGGAGATTTGCCTTTGTTACTGACCTTACCTAACCTTTTGATACTTCTTCTCCTTCTAGAGGTACGTAATTACAATATTTCCCAACTCCAGCATTTTGATTCTCATGTTGTTCAACAGAAACTTCTTTTTTCCGACGATTAACATTCTTTGAGAATATCTATTTATTGGGCAATATCCCAGATCATTACAGGAGTCCTCCACCTCAGCTTGGGTAGTTGAAATGCATGCCGCACGCTGCAAGTCACATAGCGGTGACGGATCGGCTTCTGCTTCCACTGAGCTGTTTTTAATGCCTGCTGCATCTTGTACTGGACTATGTAAGTGTGTCATTTTAAGAAATTAAAAAAGCAATATTACACTATTCCTGCCTTCTGTGGATCTTTGTAGCAGAGCCAATTATAGAGTCCTGTGATGTGAGTTTGATGTATTCAGTAGAGCAGTGGTCATCAACCCTGTCCTTAGGGTCCACCAACAGGCCAGGTTTGCAAGATAACTGAAATACTATCAGCAAAGAGGTACTCACCGAGTCCAAGATGCAGAGAGCGGTGGCTGTTGCAACTCAGCGCACACCACCCCTGGAGGTGATACAGGGAGTGGGTTGCGCCAAGAGGCACAAGCCTCCAGTGGGATACCTGACTTGTGTGAAGGTCTGGAAGAGGGCTCGTGCAGGATGGACCGGACCAGAAGGTAAGTAGCAAGCAAGTCTGTAAAACAGGTAAGGAAAGTCCAGAAACAGGCCGAGGGTCAAACACAGGTAATCAGTCCAGGAGCCAGCAAGGCTAAGTGCAGAGGTACGGTAAAAAAGAAGTTCAATAGTCATGTGATATCTCCATTACAAACGCTAGTTTTACAAGACCGAATGCTTCCGGCTCGTACTCGATTCCGAGCATGCGTGGACTTTTGTGCAACGGACTTGTGTACGCACGATCGGATATTCCGACAACAAAAATTTGTTGGTGGAAAATTTGAGAGCCTGCTAGCCAACATTTGGTGGAGGAAATTCCAACAACAAATGTTTGATGGAGCATACACACGGTCGGACTTTCCGCCAACAAGCTCACATCCAACATTTGTTGTCGGAAAATCCAATTGCGTGTATGCGGCATTACTGGTCATGTCTTGTGCCGATGTCACTGTCATGGCTGCAAATAAGAACTTAGTTGGAGATGACTTTGACAAATTGCTGGAACCATTTTGACTTTGCGATTGCCAGCTTGATAGAATTCCAGACATATGTCCTGGGATAGAGGGCACTGAAAGTCTGAAGGGCTCATTCACTACCTCACTCGCAACTCATCCATAAGAATCTGACCGAGTTTGCCAAGATCTGTCCTGGCTCCCAACAATTTTAATGTATTCTGATCTGTTTTTCCAACTCTTCCCACAATGACTCAGTCTGATTAGGATCATGCATCTCTGGGGGATTCAGCATCAGGCTGTGCCATGTTGCATGGCTGATCCTTGTGGGTCTCCACCATTGTCTGTCATAACTCAGACATTAAACGCTAGTAAAACAGACTCACACACCCTTCGTCACCCATTGCCTGCAAGGTTATGGATGCTAATGTTTTGTCATCCAGCAATGTGCTATTGAACTGTGAGAAGATCACTTATACTTCATTCTTGCTGATGAGAAAAACAGACTGGCCCCTACACCAGGCGTGTTGCCATCAGCTAGATGATAAGAGCCTACAGCAATTCACAACACAACATTGCATCATTTATACTGGGAACTGACACTGGTCAGCACTTAAAGATAACAATATTTCTTATTCCTCAGATTCTTTTTTTTCGCTTTTACAGAAGAATTCCAGACAACAGTAAAAGCCTCAATCTAGCCCAGCTTTATTTTTATTTTTTCACTGGAAGTACGAGGACTGTACCGAAAGCAATGAAAAATAGGCATAACTTACACAGGCTGTTCAAATTTTGGTTGGTAGAGATGCTCTTCCTCTATAGCAGCCTTTCTCAACCTTTTCCACACAGAGGAACCCTTAAAATAGTTCTCCAATCTCGTGGGAACCCCTGCTAATAATGAAAAATCTACAACTCATGATACATTAATGTGATGGTCAGCGAGAAGAATGGTCCTTACACTTGTGGTCATTGGGAAGAATTACCTCCTTACAGATAGCTAAAAAGGACAATGCTGAAGGAACCCCTAGCAACCTCTGGAGGAACCCTTGTTAAGAATAACTGCTCTATAGGAGCTGTTCTTCTTTTTCCAGTGCAGGTAAATAATAGATTCCAAGCAGAAGCAAAATGGCATCATTGAGTCCTTGATGAAGGTGGCTGTATGACAGCCAAAGAAAGCTACAGAAAGCTTAGGGAGATGACACCATGGATAAGAGCTATGCCATCAGTGACTCTTGTCAATGGTGGCATCTCCATACACTCTCTGAAACCTTCTGGAGATGTCAGACAGCCTGCACCCCTGCTTCATCAAGAACTCCATAATAGCACATTGCTTCTGCTTGGAATCCATTATTTACCTGCAATGAAAAAGGAGAGTTACTATAAAGAAGGAGTTTTTTTACTAACATGTGAAATTTGAACGACCTATGTAGGGCTGAAACAACTAATTGACGTAATTGATTATAATAGATTCTGAAAATAGTTGTCAACTATTTTCAGAATCGATTAGTTGGTCAGCTGATTAGTTGGCCAGCATACAGAATGCATTATTTGTTTACATATCATGAAATACAGTGCAGCACACATACAGTATATAGCTCAGTATACACAGTGCAGGACACATACAGCTCAGTCAGTGATGTAAGTAATTCAGTTAAAATAAACTGAGTTACTTAACGCAGTTAATTTAGAGGTTAACGCATAATCGTTCCCATTACTTGGGCAGCTTAATCGCAATTACATCTACCGCCCGGGACCAGGTAGACGGGACTAGTGAAGGAAGTAAATGTTGCCGCCTCCATCGGCGAGATTGACACCTCGCGAGCCCTGTCGCCTGGTATGGATTTAAAGGGGAACCCCTACCCTGAAAAAACGGCGTGAGGGTCCCCCCAAAGTCCATAGCAGACCCTTATCCGAGCATGCAGCCGGCCAGTCAGGAAAGGGGGGTGGGGACGAGCGAATGCCCCCCCCTGAACCGTACCAGGCCGTTTGCCCTCAACATGGGGGGTGCATGTTGATGAGGACAAATGCCTCTTCCCGACAACCCTGGCCGTTGGTTGTCGGGGTCTGCGGGCGGGGGGCTTATCGGAATTTGGAAGCCCTCTTTAATAAGGGGGCCCCCAGATTCCGGCCCCCTACCCTATGTGAATGAGTATGGGGTACGATGTAACCCTACCCATTCACCTGGGGAAAAAAGTGTTGATAAAAAAAAACACAACACAGGTTTTTAAAGTACTTTTTTAGACAGCTCTGGCGGTCTTCTTCCGACTTCGGGGGTCTTCTCGCCGGGCTCCTCCGCTATCTTCTGCTCTTTTACCGCTAGCTCTTTTACTAGGGGAGGAGCCCGGCTTTCTCATTCGTCACTGCCGGCATCCGGGTGTCTTCTTCTGACTTTGGGGGTCTTCTTCCAACTTCAGGGGTCTTGTCCTGCTCTTCGCTTCTTCAGCCGTGCCTCCGCTATCTTCTTACAGCACTTTTACTAGCATTGGCCCGGTCTTGTTGCCGCCTTCTTCTTCCTTTTGATGTTGACACGACGCTCTCTCCGGCCGTAATGGCAGGGAAGTGTTGTGCGGCAACTTATATAGGCATAAGTGGTGGGGTCACCGGGTAATGTCACATGGTGACCCCACCACTTATGATGTCACAGTCCCGGGGGATGATGGGACTGTGACATCATAAAGGGTGGGGTCACCATGTGACATCACCCGGTGACCCCGCCCCATATGCCTATATAAGTCACCACACAATGCGTCCCTGCCATTACAGCCGGAGAGAGCGTTGTGTCAACATTGGAAGGAAGAAGAAGTAGGAGAAGAAGAAAAGAAGAAGAAGAACAAGGCGGCCGCGACAAGCGACAAGACCGGGCCAACGCTAGGAAAAGAGCTGCAAGAAGATAGCGGAGGCCCGGCAGAAGAAGTGAAGAGCGGGACAAGACCCCGAAGTCAGAAGAAGACCCCCGAAGTCGGAAGAAGACCCTCAGTTGGCGGTGGCTACGAAGGAGAAAGCCGGACTCCTCTGCTAGTAAAAGAGCTAGCGGTAAAAAAGCAGAAGATAGCAGAGGAGCCCAGCGAGAAGACCCCCAAAGTCGGAAGACTACCCCCGGAGCTGTCTAATAAAGTTCTTGTGTTTTGTTGTGTTTTTTTAATTAACACTTTTTTCCCCAGGTGAATGGGTAGGGGTACCCTGTACCCCATACTAATTCACATAGGGTAGGGGGTAGGGGTCTGGAATCTAGGGGCCCCCTTATTAAAGGGGGCTCCCAGATTCTGATAAGCCCCCCACCCGCAGACCCCGACAACCAATGGCCAGGGTTGTCGGGAAGAGGCCCTTGTTCTCATCAACATGGGGACAAGGTGCTTTCAGGTAGGGGGGCTGCAGGGCCCCCCTTCCCCAAAGCACCCCCCCATGTTGAGGGCACGTGGCCTGGTACGGTTCAGGAGGGGGGGGGCGCTCGCTCACATAAACCCGCTTTCCTGACCGTCTGGGCTGCATGCTCGGATAAGGGTCTGCTATGGACTTTGGGGGGACCCCCACGCCTTTTTTGCGGCATAGGGGTTCCCCTTTAAATCCATAGCAGGCTACGGGAAGTGTCAATCTCGCGGATGGAGGTGGCGACATTCACTTCCTTCGCTAGTCCTGTCTATAGAATATTAAAAAAAAAGTCCAACTAATTACTTTTCCAATGTAGTAACCGAGTTACTAACGCAACTACTTTTTGGGAGAAGTAATTTGTAACTTAACTAATTACTTTTTTAAAGTAAGATGACCAACATTGAGCTCAGTACACCGTCCATACATGTCAGTATACACAGCACAGAATATATACAGCTCAGCACACATCCATACATGAATTAGGGCTGCTCTGTGCAAAACCATTACTCAGACATACCTCACAACTTTTTGAGATGGGAATGAGGGACACCTATCAGAAAAAGTATGGAGGCCTAGGACACACCCCTTGCCACACCCCTTAAAAAAGAAGATTGGTTAAACACACAAGTGCTTTTTTTACCATTACTATTCCTTTATATTGGCTTTTGGAATTTACAAAAGCAGCCATTTAGAAATCAGATGAAAGGTTTAGCACTGGAAAATCCTTTTTGATAGATAAAAAGTGCATATAATATACATCTATATGGATCAGACCAAAATGAGGGACAAATGAGGAGGAATGAGGGGCATTGCTCCAAATCAGGGACAGTCCCTCGAAATCAGGGACTGTCAGGGACAAGTTTGTTGTTAAAAATCCAACGTTCACAATCACTTTAGGGGGCTGTGTAAAAGAAGATCAGCATCTGAACCCAGAGAAGCTGGGGGCTGATAGACTGGAGGTAATAGAAGGCATTACAATTACATTTAAAGTAAATTTAAAATGAATATATCCATGAAAAAAGTCTCAGCCTTTAGTACTACTTTAAAAGAAAAAGATTTATATTCCCCTCCACCCTTGATGTAGCTTCATGTCCAATTCCCAGTTTAAATACCCATATATCCTACTTTTGGGTATATTTTATATGTATACAGTATCTCACAAAAGTGAGTACACCCCTCACAATTTTGTAAATATTTTATTCTATCTTTTCATGGGACAACACTGAAGAAATGACACTTTGCTATAATGTAAAGTAGTGAGTGTACAGCTTGTATAACAGTGTAAATTTGCTGTCCCCTCAAAAAAACTCAACACACAGCCATTAATGTCTAAACTGCTGGCAACAAAAGTGAGTACACCCCTAAGTGAAAATGTCCAATTTGGGCACCATTAGCCATTTTCCCTCCCCGGTGTAATGTGACTCGTTAGTGTTACAGGTCTCAGGTGTGAATGGGGAGCAGGTGTGTTAAATTTGGTGTTATCGCTCTCACTCTCTCGTATTGGTGACTGAAAGTTCAACATGGCACCTCATGGCAAGGAACTCTCTGAGGATCTGAAAAAAAGAATTGTTGCTCTACATAAAGATGGCCTAGGCCAGGGATATGCAATTAGCGGACCTCCAGCTGTTGCAAAACCATAAGTCCCATCATGCCTCTGCTTCTGAGTGCCATGTTTGTGGCTGTCAGAGTCTTGCTACGCCTCATGGAACTTGTAGTTCTGCAACAGCTGAGGGTCCATTAATTGAATATCCCTGGCCTAGGCTATAAGAAGATTGCCAAGACCCTGAAACTGAGCTGCAACACGGTGGCCAAGACCATACATCGGTTTATCAGGATAGGTTCCACTGAGAACAGGCCTCGCCATGGTCGACCAAAGAAGTTGAGTGCACATGCTCAGCGTCATATCCAGAGGTTGTCTTTGGGAAATAAACATATGAGTGCTGCCAGCATTTATGCAGAGGTTGAAGGGGTGGGGGGTCAGCCTGTCAGTGCTCAGACCATACGCTGCACACTGCATCAAATTGGTCTACATGGCTGTTGTCCCAGAAGGAAGCCTCTTCTAAAGATGATGCACAAGAAAGCCCACAAACAGTTTGCTGAAGACAAGCAGACTAAGGACATGGATTACTGGAACCACGTCCTGTGGTCTGATGAGACCAAGATAAACTTATTTGGTTCAGATGGTGTCAGGCGTGTGTGGCGGCAACCAGGTGAGGAGTACAAAGACAAGCGTGTCTTGCCTACAGTCAAGCATGGTGGTGTGGGTGTCATGATCTGGGGCTGCATGAGTGCTGCGGCAAGAGGAAGCTACAGTTAATTGAGGGAACCATGGATGCCAACATGTACTGTGACATACTGAAGCAGAGCATGATCCCCTCCCTTCTTAGACTGAGCCGCAGGGCAGTATTCCAACATGATAACGACCCCAAACACACGTCCAAGATGACCAATGCCTTGCTAAAGAAGCTGAGGATAAAGGTAATAGACTGGCCAAGCATGTCTCCAGACCTAAACCCTATTGATCATCTGTGGGGCATCCTCAAACGGAAGGTGGAGGAGCGCAAGGTCTCCAACATCCACCAGCTCTGTGATGTCGTCGTGGAGGAGGGGAAGAGGACTCCAGTGGCAACCTGTGAAGCTCTGGTGAACTCCATGCCCAAGAGGGTTAAGGCAGTGCTGGAAAATAATGGTGGCCACACAAAAGTTTCACACTTTGGGCCCAATTTGGAAATTTTTACTTAGGAGGTGTACTCACTTTTGTTGCCAGCGGTTTAGACATTAATGGCTGTGTGTTGAGTTATTTTTAGCGGACAGCAAATTTACACTGTTATACAAGCTGTACACTCACTACTTTACATTGTAGCAAAGTGGCATTTCTTCAGTGTTGTCACATGAAAAGATATAAAACATTTACAAAAATGTGAGGGGTGTACTCACTTTTGTGAGATACTGTGTATATATATATATATTGTGTGTATATATATATATATATATATATATATATATATATATATATATATATATACACATATATAGCAACGTCCCCTGCTAGACATGGCTGTGCTCTATGGCAGAAGTGTGTAAGTCCCAGGACTGGATGGATAAAACTACAATTACTTTGGCAGGTAAAACAACTCCCATATTTAGTATGTATTTAATTCATGTAGCTTTTTTTCCTGAAATTCAGCTTTAATAATCAGATTAAATATGGCAAACTGAATCTCAGATCTAAGAATGTATCCTGAAACCTCACCAAGATGCTTTCGATTATGCGGACAGGCTGGAACCACACACCATTTCTGTGGAAATGTTAAAAAATACTGAACAAGTATTTCTTCCTTATTTACACAGTCAACACGTCAATATTACTAAAAAATTCCAGTACGGCATTATTAAACAAAAAGATCCCGGGGATATCCAATCCTAAGATTCAATGTTTTTATTTTACTTACCACTAAGATTGCAATAGCTAGCTCCTTTAAGACCCCAATAGTGATCATGGAGCTCATGAATATTAAAAATTCTTGGACGATGGAACACAGAAATTGGTTAGCATAGTGAATTATGAAAAGGAAATCTTTTGTGTTTAATATTTTTATTGAAATAGTTACAAAGCTTACATAACAACAATAGTGCTGTAAACTCATGAGATTTTGGGTGATACACATAGTACATGTACAAGTCATAACAATGGGTCATATAAACTGACAAGACGATGAAAGGAGATGATCCAATGATTGGTGTAGATAGAAAAAAACTGAGACTCCAATGCTCCAAAAACACACGTAATAAAGGTCCATGAATCAGGAAATATAATGCTAACAGTTTAGCCGGGAATGAAGGTCACACAGGGAAAACCCCAAGTGTCATATTAAAGAGGAACTGCAGTCTGCTCACATAATGTGTAGTAAAAACATCTTTGCCATTCTGATGCTTCCCTCCAGCCACTTTGCATATTATTTTATATACAGTGGATATAAAAAGTCTACACACCCCTATTAAAATGTCAGGTTTCTGTGCTGTAAAAAAAATGAGGCAAAGATAAAACATTTCAGAACTTTTTCCACCTTTAATGTGACCTATAAAATGTACAAGCTCAGTTGAACAACAAACTGAAATCTTTTAGGTGGACGGAAGTAAAAATCTAAAATTAAAATAATATGGTTGCATAAGTCTGCACACCCTTAAACTAATACTTTGTTGAAGCACCTTTTGATTTTATTACAGCACTCAGTCTTTTTGGGTATGAGTCTATCAGAATGGCACATCTTGACTTGGCAATATTTGCCTACTCTTCTTTGCAAAAACACTCCAAATCTGTCAGATTGCGAGGACATCTCCTGTGCACAGCCCTCTTCAGATCACTCCATAGATTTTCAACCGAATTCAAGTCTGGGCTCTGGCTGGGTCATTCCAAAATGTTCTTCTTCTTCTGGTGAAGCCATTCCTTTGTTGAATTGGATGTATGCTTTGGGTCGTTCTAATGCTGAAAGACAAAGTTCCTCTTCATGTTCAGCTTTATAACAGTAGCTTGAAGGTTTTGTGCCAATATTGACTGGTATTTGGAACTGTTCATAATTCCCTCTACCTTGACTAAAGCCTCTGTTCCAGCTGGAGAAAAACAGCCCCAAATCATGATGCTGCCACCACCATGCTTCACGGTGGGTATGGTGTTCTTTTGGTGATGTGCAATGTTGTTTTTGTGGCAAGCATATATTTTGGAATTATGGGCAAAAAGTTCAACCTTGGTTTCATCAGACCACAACACATTTTCCCACATGCTTTTGGGAGTCTTCAGATGTGTTTTTGCAAAATTTAGCTGGGCTTTGAGGTTATCTGCTCAAATCAGGCCATGGTCGCAATCTACAGCCTTGATGCAAACCTCAGCGTCAGGGCTCAAGTAGAAACTATTAAAAACCAGGTTGAAGGAAATGGTCTACACGAGGATCGCATCCAATATGGTGGCCTCTATTTTACTAAGTATCATAGCTTGGGTCACTCTATTCCTGGTCTCCAGTGTACAAAGTGTCGGGGTCTTCCAGGCCTTCGCTATAGTTTGTTAGAAAGAGGTCATAACTTGTAAGAAGAGTTTCAACTGGGCTCTGGTGAAATCGAAAGCACAGTGATTCAATAAAGCGAGTGCTATGTCAGGGTCTAAAAAATGATTAACCAAAGTTGAGGCCATCCTTAAAATGTCAGCCCAAAACTGCCGCACAACCGGACATGTCCACCAAATATGTGCCTGGCTCCCCACAACCATGAAAACACACATAGGGGGTAGCCAGGCAAAAATTTGGAGATTCTTTCCGGGACCCAATACCAGTGTAGGAGAACCTTGTAGTTAGTCATGCCACAACTGAAGCAAAGCTGGATCAGAGTAAGCTGGAAAAAAGCTGGGTGATTGTAGAAGGAAACTAGGGGACAATGGGGAGACATTAACTTCAAAGGAACTTTCAATTTATCCCACAAGGAAAGGGAGCATTGGGTGATTGGGTTGACTAAGGGTCCTCGATCAGAATAATGCAACCAGATCACGTTTGTCACAGACAATGGGTCTATTTCTTCAAGTCCCACCCACAATGGTACTTCGTTGGTTGCATGAGTGCTGCGGCAAGAGGAAGCTACAGTTAATTGAGGGAACCATGAATGCCAACATGTACTGTGACATACTGAAGCAGAGCATGATCCCCTCCCTTCTTAGACTGAGCCGCAGGGCAGTATTCCAACATGATAACGACCCCAAACACACCTCCAAGATGACCACTGCCTTGCTAAAGAAGCTAAGGCTAAAGGTAATAGACTGGCCAATCATGTCTCCAGACCTAAACCTTATTGATCATCTGTGGGGCATCCTCAAACGGAAGGTGGAGGAGCGCAAGGTCTCCAACATCCACCAGCTCTGTGATGTCGTCGTGGAGGAGGGGAAGAGGACTCCAGTGGCAACCTGTGAAGCTCTGGTGAACTCCATGCCCAAGAGGGTTAAGGCAGTGTTGGAAAATAATGGTGGCCACACAAAATATTGACACTTTGGGCCCAATTTGGAAATTTTTACTTAGGAGGTGTACTCACTTTTGTTGCCAGCGGTTTAGACATTAATGGCTGTGTGTTGAGTTATTTTGAGCAGACAGCAAATTTACACTGTTATACAAGCTGTACACTCACTACTTTACATTGTAGCAAAGTGGCATTTCTTCAGTGTTGTCACATGAAAAGATATAAAACATTTACAAAAATGTGAGGGAGGATCTAAGGTTATTTGGGCCAACTGGGCCGCTTGGTAAAATTTAGAAAAGTTAAGAACTCCCAGGCAACCCTGCAATATACCTCGTATGTGTATAGTTCTGCAGACTCTAGGTTTAATGGAGCCCCAGATATGTTCATGTAAGTGACTCTGGATAGCATGCAACAAAAAAAAGAAGGTATCGCAACAGGGAGAACTCTAAAGAGGTTAGGCAACAGGGTCATTTTGTCTACAGTAATACGCCCAAGCCAAGAGACATAACAATTGCCAGCTAGCCATTAGCCCTTGTACACACGGTCGGAGAATCCGTCGCAATGTGTCCTATCGGATCGTGTTGTCGGATAATCCGACTGTGTGTGGTATGCATCGGAATGTTTCCGTCGGACCAAATTTTCAAACTTGCTGGAAATATTTTCCGACAAACTGGTCCGATAGGACATACTCCGATCATGTGTAGAGAATTCCAATCGGACAAAGTGCCACGCATGCTCAGATCAAATTCCTACATCAAAACTATTGGCTACTAGCCTGAACGTAGTCCCATCGTAATGAAATGACGTCATCACGTTCTGAAAGATCAGATTTTTCGACAACTTTGTCCGACCCTGTGTATGCAACAGTTTCGGACAAGATCCGACGGACAAGATCCGACGGACAAAATCCGACGGACAAAATCCGACGGATTTGGTTGTCGGAATCTCCAACCGTGTGTACAGGGGCTTAGGGAGGTTAGATGGGTCAACATAGTGAAATAATTTGCATGATACAAAAGGGTGGGGGAGCTCGTAAGCTTAACTCCCAAATAGGGAAGAGAGGAGATCCATTGAAAAGGAAAGAGACACCTCATCATTCCACAAAGACACACTGAGATTTATGTTGGTTAACTTCAGATGAAAAGGACATTTTTAAGAGGGTTTGGAACCCATAGATAAGGAGCCTACAACGTTAAACAAAGCCCACTTTGGAGAGGGACAAGCATTCAAAGGGTTTTTGAGGAGCCATGTGGGTGACATAGCTATTTCCATCTTTGTCTTTTCCTCTCTTCTCTATCGTTCTTTTATTTACTTTATAGTTTCCACCAGGCTAAGATGAGATCAACAGTGCTGCCCAAGACGGCTATGAATGCAGCCCAACACAAAATCGTAAACTTACTCAAAAATGTTGATTTATTTTTTTATTTTTTTGGGTAAAAATGTGTTTACACTTAGCGAACACATGCAGCCGAAGAAAAAATTCACAGCGGACTTTTATAAGTTTCATCTTCCCAAAGAAAAATCTCCCACTCTTCACAATCAAACAATTATGCATGTCATCAGTTTTCGGCAGCACCTATATTTGTGAGCAACTATTTTCAAGGATGAAGCACACAAAGGGCAAACTTAGAACCAAAATATCTGATGAGCACCTTGAGAATCCATTGAGATTTGCTACTTTATCCATCCAAACAGATATTGATGCGTTCGTTTATCAAAATCAGTGTCAAATATAGCACTCGTTTTTTGTTACCCTCTTTTACTTTTATAATAAAAAACCATTACAAAAAAATTAAGTTTTATTATCCAGATCTGTACATTATTTATCGTTCACTTGTGATCTGCCCAACTTTTTCTGATTATCAGTTATCCTTAGTGTTAGTGTATTTCATATGTAGTCCAAGGCAATTCCTCTTCTTCCAATGTGATCCAGGAAGTTCAAAAGTTTGGACACCCCTGACATTGATTACCCTATGCTGTAATCTTACTGCCTACTGGGTAACACCAAACCCTTGAACACACGGTCGGACATTCTGACGGAAAAGGTCCGATTGGACCGTGTTGTCGGATAATCCAACCATGTGTGGGCTCCTTCTGACTTTTTCCGTCGGAATGTCCGACCAACAAAGTTTGAGAGCTGGATATGAAATTTTCTGACAACATGATCCGATCGGACTTTGTCCGATCGTTTGTAGAGAATTCCAATCGAACAAAGTGCCACGCATGCTCAGATCAAATTGCAAGACCAAAGCTATTGGCTACTAGCCGCAACGTAGTCCCGTCGCAACGACCGAACATCATCACGTTCTAAACGATTGGATTTTCCGACAACTTTGTTCGACCGTGTGTATGCAACACCACTTTCGGACAAAATTAGTCGGAAAAAATCCGACGGATTTTGTTGTCAGAATGTCCGACCGTGTGTACAAGGGCTAAGATCACAAGCTTTTAATTATGAAAGAAATCCAGGATAGGGCCACAGTCCTTTGTAGGGGAGCTTTATAAAATTGGGACATACACCTAGTTGAGAGGAAAGAACAGGTTTTATCGGGATCAACTCTTTTCAGATCCTTATTGACTTTAGTTGTGATTGTATGAATTGGGATAGTTGAGCATAACTCTATTTGTCCATGGTGGTGATTAAAGCAGAGTTGTTAAGATCCTCTAGAGCAGTGATGGCGAACCTTGGCACCCCAGATGTTTTGGAACTACATTTCCCATGATGCTCCACTACACTGCATAGTGCATAAGCACCATGGGAAATGTAGTTCCAAAACATCTGGGGTGCCAAGGTTCGCCATCACTGCTCTAGTGGTTACGTAACTGTAGTATGTAACTGATATTCCAAAAGGCCTTGAAGAAAAATTTCACATAACTTTTTAAGTATATGTGAGCCCTCAGCTTGCAAAACAACACATTCAGTTTAAAATAGAAATAGTAGTTTGTTATATACAGTAGATAATGGCTTGACAATTTTACTTTAAATCTAGGAGCCAGCTATATAAGTTAGGAGCCAGTTTTTTTTTTTTTTTTTAACTATTTGCCTACAGGGCACTTTCACCTCCTTCCTGCCCAAGCCAATTTTCAGCGCTGTCACACTTTGAATGACAATTACGCGGTCATACAACACTGTACCCATATTAAATTTTTAGCATTTTTTTCACACAAATAGAGCTTTATTTTTGGTGGTATTTAATCACCACTGGGTTTTTTTATTTATTTCTAAACAAACAATTTAAAAAAAAAAACTTTTTCTTCATTTATAAGTTAAAAGTTAAAGGGGTTGTAAACCCTCATGGTTTTTCACCTCAATGCATTCTATGCATTAAGGTGAAAAACCTTCTCTCATGTTGCGGCCCCCCAGTGCCCCCGTTTTACTTATCTGAACTCGGTCTTTTTCTCCCTGGGGATGAGCACACCAGATCTAGCTGGTGTCTTGTGTCCTAAATGGATAGATTGATAGCAGCGCAGCCATTGGCTCCCGCTGCAGTCAATCAAATCCAATGATGCCCGGGGGCCGGGCCGAGTCCTGCTTTCTGTGTCAATAGACGCAGAGGCAGGACTCACTAGCGCGCCCACACGGGTGTCCCGAAGGAAAGTGCTTCTCTGACTGGGCACTCCAGAAGAGGAGGAGCTACCAGCACCGCTGAGGGACCACAGAAGAAGAGGAGGATCAGGGCCACTCTGTGCTTAGCCAACTGCACAGTGGAGGTAAGTATATGTTTGTTATTTAAAAAAAAAAAGCAAACCTTTAGTAACCCGTTAATGGTATAAATTTTTGAAAATAAGTAATTATTCTTCTTCACTGATGTGCGGTGATGAGGTTGTACTGGTGGGCACTGATGAGGTTGAAATTATGAGGCGGCACGGATGGGCACAGATGAGGTGGCACTGATAAGCTACATTGATGGGCACTGATGAGGCCACACTGATAAGGCGGCATTGATGGGCACTGATATGCTGCACTAATATGCCTGATTGGCACTAATGGGGCTGCACTGATTATCAGGGCACTAATGATCAGTGCCCTGATTATCAGTGTAAATGTTCCCTGTCACAGAGTAGCTGGTTATCAGCTTTCCTTTTCTCATGCTGTGACAGCGCTGAGGAAAAGAAACGGCATTTGTTTACGTGATCAGCTGTTGGACACAGTTGATCACATGGTAAAGGGCCGCTGTGATGGTCCCTTTACTCCAATCAGTGATCAGCTGACACAGTGACCACAGAGTGCTTTAAGTGGGTATGGCAAGTGAGAGGCGGATGCTGACAAAAGGGCACCAGGATGCAATTTCTAGTCACCATGGTGACTTGGCGCCTGGGATTTCTCGAGCCTTACAGTAAATATATTGTATATAAAAAAAATCAAAAAAAAAAAAATCTTTCCATTTCGATCTCTGTTTTCAGCTGCTTAAGGGGCTTAGAGAGCTGGGGACGGAGAAAGAACAGTACACTGATCTTCCCACTGAATGGCTGTGGGGGGGGGGGGGGAGACGTGTCAACACAAGCCTGATCATAGGAAGGCAGGCAGGCTGACCATGCTGATATGGATGAGCTCTCGTGCCTGGTGTAATCGGTTTAAAATAGAAGAGCAGAGGGACTGGCAAGATCACCAGTTATTTCACAAAGGAAGCAAAGGAAGCAATACAAAGAGAACAGGAGAATTTTTAACAGAAGTACATGGTATAAAGATGCATACCAGGGATATGACTTGTTGAGGAAGCACGTTCTTTAACCACTTGCTTACTGGGCACTTAAACACCTTTCCTGCCCAGACCAATTTTCAGCTTTCGGTGCTCTCACACTTTGAAGGACAATTACTCAGTCATGCAACACTGTACCCAAATAAATTTTTTGTCCTTTTTTTCCCACAAATAGAGCTTTCTTTTGGTGGTATTTGATCACCTCTGGGGTTTTTATTTTTTGCGCTATAAATGAAAAAAGACCGAAAAATTTGAAAAAAAAAAGGCATATTTCTTTGTTTCTGTGACAAAATTATGCAAATTATTGATTTTTCTTCATAGATTTTGGCCACAATTTATACTGCTACATATCTTTGGTAAATATAACCCAAATTAGTGGTTATTATTTGGTCTTTGTGAAAGTTAGAGAGTCTACAAGCTGTGGTGCGAATCGCACAAAATTGATGACATCTGATGTACTGGTGGCCTATCTCGCTTCTTGTGACCCGAACAAGTCAGGAAAGTACAAATACCCCCCAAATGACCCCTTTTTGGAAAGTAGACATTCCAAGGTATTTAGTAAGAGGCATAGTGAGCTTTTTGATATTGTCATTTTTTTCCCACAATTCTTTGCAAAATTAAGATTTTTCATTTTTTTAATTATTTTCCACAAAATTGTCATTGTAATAGGTTATTTCTCTCACATGGCATGTGTATACCACAAATGACACCCCCAAAAAAATTCTGCTACTCCTCCTAAGTATTACAATACCACATGTGTGGGACTTTTTCACAGCCTGGCCACATAGAGAGGCCCAGGGAGTGCCATCACGTGTTCTAGGAGCATAAATTACACATCTAACTTGTTGACTACCTATTACACTTTTGAAGGCCCTGGAGCACCAGGACAATGACACGTGACACTGATGACAGATGGCACTGATACGTGGCAATGATGACACTTATACGTGGCACTGATGACACGTGGCACTGATGACAGATGGCACTAATATGTGGCACTGATGACAGATGGCACTTATACGTGGCACTGATGACACGTGGCACTTATACGTGGCACTGATGACACGTGGCACTAATACGTGGCACTTATGACAGATGGCACTAATACGTGGCACTGATGACAGATGGCACTAATACGTGGCACTAATATGTGGCACTGATGACAGATGGCACTAATACGTGGCACCGATGACGCGTGACACTGATGACAGATGGCACTGATAAGTGGCATTGATGACACGTGACACTGATAACAGATGGCACGTGACACTGACAGGTGGCATTGATGTCAAATGGCACTGATACGTGGCACTGATGACAGATGGCACTAATATGTGGCACTGATGACAGATGGCACTATGTGGCACTGATGACACGTGGCACTGATGACAGATGACACTTATACGTGGCACTGATGACAGATGGCACTGGGGACAAATGGCACTGACAACAGGTGGCACTGGGGACAGATAGCACTAACAGGTGGCACTGGGGACAGATAGCACTAACAGGTGGCACTGGGGGCAGGTAGCACTGGGGTGGATGGCACTGGGGCGGATGGCACTGGGGTGGATGGCACTGGGGCAGGATGGCACTGGGGCAGGATGGCACTGGGGAGGATGGCACTGGGGTGGATGGCACTTTTTTAAATTTATTTTTTATTTTCCCACTTACGGCCGCTGCAGCCGTTCATCTCTCCCCTCTCACACGCTGTCTGTGTGAGGAGGGAGAGCGGCGCTGAGAGATGATCTCATATGTTTACATATGAGATCATCTCACATTGGACACGCCAATCGCACTGTAAACAGCTGCTGTGATTGGCCGTTTACAGCGATCTGTGTTTGCCTGTCTCCGGGGGACACGGCAAACACAAAACTTCCCCGATGTGCGCCCGCGGCGGCGCGCATTGCGGAAGTAAACACCAGGACGTCCAGGGACGGCCTCTCGGAAGAGGCGCCTGCTCTATAGCCGTCATTCGGCTATAGGGCGGGCGGGAAGAGGTTAAGGTGGTAGAAAATTCTGTATTTTTAAATACCTACAGGTAAGCTTATAATAAACCTAAATGAACATCTAAACGTGCACCGTTTAAGAGATATTCAAAGGAGCAGCAATTGGTGATGTCATCGACGCATGTGTTCTGAACCATACCAGCATTCTGATCACTACCATACCCCATACCAGCATTCTGATCACTACCATAACCCATACCAGCATTCTGATCACTACCATACCCCATACCAGCATTCTGATGACTACCATAACCCATACCAGCATTCTGATCACTACCATACCCCATACCAGCATTCTGATAACCACCATACCCCATACCAGCATTCTGATCATCACCATACCCCATACCAGCATTCTGATCATCACCATACCCCATTCCAGCATTCAGATCACTACCATACCCCATACGAGCATTCTGTTAACCACCATACCCCATACCAGCATTCTGATCATCATCATACCCCATACCAGCATTCTGAGCATCACCATACCCCATACCAGCATTCAGATCAGTACCATACCCCATACCAGCATTCTGTTCACTACCATACCCCATACACACATTCAGATCACCACCATACCCCATACCAGCATTCTGATCACTACCATACCCCATACCAGAATTCTGATCACTACCATACCCCATACAAGCATTCTGATCACCACCATACCCCATACCAGCATTCTGATTACTACCATACCCCATACCGGCATTCTGATCACCACCATACCCCAATCCAGCATTCTGATCACCACCATACCCCATACCAGCATTCTGATCACCACCATACTCCATACCAGCATTCAGATCACCACCATACCCCATACCAGCATTCTGATCACCACCATACCCCATACCGGCATTCTGATCACCACCATACCCCATACCGGCATTCTGATCACTACCATACCCCATACCAGCATTCAGATGACTACCATAACCCATACCAGCATTCTGATCACTACCATACCCCATACAAGCATTCTGATCACCACCATACCCCATACCAGCATTCTGATCACCACCATACTCCATACCAGCATTCTGATCACCACCATACTCCATACCAGCATTCAGATCACCACCATAACCCATACCAGCATTCTGATCACTACCATACCCCATACAAGCATTCTGATCACCACCATACCCCATACCAGCATTCTGATCACCACCATACTCCATACCAGCATTCTGATCACTACCATACCCCATACCAGCATTCAGATGACTACCATAACCCATACCAGCATTCTGATCACTACCATACCCCATACAAGCATTCTGATCACCACCATACCCCATACAAGCATTCTGATCACCACCATACCCCATACCAGCATTCTGATCATCACCATACCCCATACCAGCATTATGATCACTACCATACCCCATACAAGCATTCTGATCACCACCATACCCCATACCAGCATTCTGATCACCACCATACCCCATACCAGCATTCTGATCACCACCATACCCCATACAAGCATTCTGATCACCACCATACCCCATACCAGCATTCTGATCACCACCATACTCCATACCAGCATTCTGATCACTACCATACCCCATACCAGCATTCAGATGACTACCATAACCCATACCAGCATTCTGATCACTACCATACCCCATACAAGCATTCTGATCACCACCATACCCCATACCAGCATTCTGATCACCACCATACCCCATACCAGCATTCTGATCACTACCATACCCCATACAAGCATTCTGATCACCACCATACCCCATACCAGCATTCTGATCACCACCATACTCCATACCAGCATTCTGATCACCACCATACTCCATACCAGCATTCAGATCACCACCATACCCCATACCAGCATTCTGATCACCACCATACCCCATACCGGCATTCTGATCACCACCATACCCCATACCAGCATTCTTATCACTACCATACCCCATACCAGCATTCAGATGACTACCATAACCCATACCAGCATTCTGATCACTACCATACCCCATACAAGCATTCTGATCACCACCATACCCCATACCAGCATTCTGATTACTACCATACCCCATACCGGCATTCTGATCACCACCATACCCCATACCAGCATTCTGATCACCACCATACCCCATACCAGCATTCTGATCACCACCATACCCCATACCAGCATTCAGATGACTACCATAACCCATACCAGCATTCTGATCACTACCATACCCCATACCAGCATTCAGATCACTACCATACCCCATACCAACATTCTGATCACTACCATACCCCATACCAGCATTCTGATCACTACCATACCCAATACCAACATTCTGATCACTACCATACCCCATACCAGCATTCTGTTCACCACCATACCCCATACCAGCATTCTGATTACTACCATACCCCATACCAGCATTCTGATCACTACCATACCCCATACCAGAATTCTGATCACTACCATACCCCATACAAGCATTCTGATCACCACCATACCCCATACCAGCATTCTGATTACTACCATACCCCATACCGGCATTCTGATCACCACCATACCCCATACCGGCATTCTAATCACCACCATACCCCATACCAGCATTCTGATCACCACCATACCCCATACCAGCATTCTGATCACCACCATACCAGCATTCTGATCACTACCATACCCCATACCAGCATTCTGATTACTACCATACCCCATACCAGCATTCTGATTACTACCATACCCCATACCAGCATTCTGATCACTACCATACCCCATTCCAGCATTCTGATCACTACCATACCCCATACCAGCATTCTGATCACCACCATACCCCATACCAGCATTCTGATCACTACCATACCGGCATTTTAATCACTACCATACCCTATACCAGCATTCCGATCACTACCATACCCCATACCAGCATTCTGATCACCACCATACCCCATACCAGCATTCTGATCACTACCATACCCCATACCAACATTCTGATCACTACCATACCCCATACCAGCATTCTGAGCATCACCATACCCCATACCAGAATTCAGATCACCACCATACCCCATACCAGCATTCTCATCACTACCATACCCCATACCAGAATTCTGATCACTACCATACCCCATACAAGCATTCTGATTACTACCATACCCCATACCAGCATTCTGATCACCACCATACCCCATACCAGCATTCTGATCACCACCATACCCCATACCAGCATTTCGATCACTACCATAGTTTGTAGACTCTATAACTGTCCTACAGACTAAATATTATACACTGTTTTCGGTTATTATAACTAAAAAAATCTGTAGCAGAATACATTTTGGCTTAAATTTATGAAGAAAGATATTTATTTGCAAAATTTTATAACAAAAACTAAGAAAATAATTGTTTTTTTTTCAACATTTTTGGTATTTTTTGTTTATATAGCAAAAAAATAAAAAACCTAGTGGTGATTAAATACCACCAAAAGAAATCTCTATCTGTCTCAAAAAAATTATAAATATTTAATTTGGGTTCAATGCTGCATGACTGAGTAAGAGTCGGGTCACACTGAGGCAGCACGACTTGCAGCGTGACTGCCTCAGGCGACCGGGATCCGACTTTAGCGCCGACTTGCAAAATTACTTCTGTATAGAAGTTAATGCAAGTCGCCCCAAAAGTCGTACAGGAACCTTTTTCTAAGTAGGAGCGACTTGACTCGCTCCTATTAGAACGGTTCCATTGCACAGAACAGGACGCAACTTGTCAGGTAGCTAAGTCGCCTGACGAGTCGCCCCTGTCTGAACGGGCTCTAATTGTCACTTAAAGTGTGACAGAGCTGAAAACTGAAAATTGGCCTGGACTGGAAGGGGGTGAAAGTGTTCCGGACTTGAAGTGCTTAAGAAGGGATTTCCTGTTAAGTGTATAGGACAGTAAATTAAGGGAAATCTTCCCCAATTGGACATAGCTGGAAAAAAAATGTGATAGGCACTTTAACAATCTCCTATTCTATCCAAAAAAATAGCTGTAGATATACGTCAGCATTGGTCTTTATTCCAGGGGTCTCCAAACTTTCTTAACAAAGGGACAGTTTGCTGTCTGTCAGACTTTAGGAGGGCCAGACTGTGGCCAGCAGGCATTGACAATACCTTATCTTTAGTATTAAAGGGAGGGAGGAATTGTGCCCCATCACTGGTACTAATGGGAGGAATAGTGCCTTATCGTTGGAGTCAGTGGGAGGAATAGTGAACTATTGTTGGTATCAGTGGGAGGAATAGAGGCCCATTACTAATGTCAGTGAAAGGAATAGTGTCCCATCATTGGTGCCAGTGGGAGGAATAGTGCTCCAAAGGCCAAATAAAGGCAAGTAAAGGGCCACATCTGGTTCCGGTCTGCAGTTTGGAGACTACTGCTCTAAAGTAAGATAATACTCATAAGTCTAGCAATGTTTTCTTTTCTAATTGCCTATATTACATTTTAGGTTCCAATCATAATGTACTTTCTGGGAGAAAAGGGAAAGCTTAGCTGACTAGCTCCAGAATACTGGTAACTACGTACAGACTGAAAGTGGAAATCAAAGGCACAAATCTTTTGGCTTTTGTTAAATAAATCTCCATGTACCATCCTGCCATCTCTAGACGTCATTGTATGAAAGTCCCTCCAACGTGCTGTGAATATATTTCCAGGGTCATTGACCTCTCCAAATAATTCAATTCCTCTGTGACTTGCCCAGTCAAACTTAATCTGGGTTTATATGATATATCTACCATGGAGACTCATTTCAAAATAAAGCCCTGGAAACAAACTCCTTGTTTCTTTTCTTTGAGCAGGTCTTGGGGTCTAAAAAACTTGGGATGTCTTCAGAGAGATAAAATCAGAGCCAGATGGAAGTTACTCTGTTTGGATGATCTTTATAGTCTTACTTAAAGTACATTGCGTGAAATTTAATTAGTACAAAACACCAATTGGACATGTTCTGTAATGGACTGAGGATTGAAGTAATCCAGAACAACACCCAGTACAATTATTTGTACAATGTAAAACGGAAGTTGCTATTTATTACACTTTGCACATTGCCATTGGCTATTACTACTCTGTGATATAGACGCTCTATTAGGGCGGCACCAAAACTAATGCAAAAGTGGGCATAACTTTTTGATTAACTTACAAAGGTCTCTCAAATATCACATGTTGGTAGAGTAAAGTAACTATTTTTCATTGCAGGTAAATAATGGATCCCAAGCAGAAACAATATGCCGTCATTGAGTTCTTGAGGAAGGAGGGGTCTCCGACATCCACAGAAGGCTACAGAATGTTTACGGAGATGAAACCATTGACAAGAGCAATATGTACAGATGGATGAAGAAGTTTAAGAAAGTGGACACCAGCCCTGAAGACTAACCATACAGTTGGAGACCATCAATGTCAGACAGACTGCACCCCTCCTTCATCAAGAACTCAGTGGTGGCATGTTGCTTCTGCTTGTAATCCATTATTTATCTTAAAGCAGGAGTAAACCCAGTTTCAAAAAACACTTACATTCCCAGCATGCCGGAAATGCTAACTTTCACACTGGTTGTGCTCTCAACTAAACTTTCAAACCATCCAATGGCTGGTGTCATAACTGATCACATGTGCAGCATTATGGCAGTTGAAGAATTATTAGAGGCCAAGATGGCAGCTTCCTTGACTGAAAATGATAGGAGGATTTACTTCCACTTTAAGTAAAAAAAAGAAGAGTTACTATAGAGCAGTGGTTCTCAACTCCTGTCCTCAGGACCCACCAACAGGCCAGGTTTACAAGATAATGGAAATACATCACAGGTGATATAATTAGCTGCTTAGTGATTGCATTATTCTAGTCTGCATCTCCCCAAGGTAATACTTAAAATCTGGCCTGTCAGTGGGTCCTGAGGACGGCAGTTGAGAACCACTGCTATAGAGGAAGAGTTACTCTACCAATGTGTGCAATTTGAGTGATCTATGTAAGCTAATAAAAAAAAATTATGTCCACATGTACATTACTATTGTACAGATATCATATATATTGTTCATCCTTTAGTGATTCCATAGTCCCTAATCTTACAGAACAAGAGTTCTCCACCAAAAAAATAGATTTATTTAGAAAAGTTGTGCTACATGGTTATGTAGCTAGCTGGTGTTTTATTTATTTATTTATTTTATATTTAAAAGATACTTTTTGGTATCTATATTTTGTAATGCAGAGTGACCAGACTGTCCAACACCACCCACAACATAAGGTACAGCATGAAATCTCTTGTTTCAAAATTGTACCTTTTTTCTGATTAAAATCACATACACAAGTCAATCTATCTGCCATGGATTGGCAACCTATTCAATTTAGAGGCAGAGTGGTTGACCAGGACATATTTGTAGCAGTTGGGAAGATGGTGGCAAAAGCCACAGAGTATGGCATGCCCAATCACTTAGTGATGATCCTAGCCCTGAGAAGGGCAAAGTACTGCCTGGTCTTCACCAGAGCTCCTAGAAGTGGAGATGTTACACTGCAGGCGATACTCAGTCCTCTGACTCACCTGAGCAGGTTGCAGCTGAGCGAAGGTGAAAGTCCCTTGCAGCACTTGGGTGATGGATCCACCTGGCAGCAGGTAACACAGGAGTTGTTAACAGGTGTAAATTGGAATAAACAGAAACACAAAGGAGAAACACAGGCTGGGAGGTTGCAGGTTCTAATAATGGGAGGCTGGCTGTAACTCATAGGGAAACACACCAGTGCAAAAAGCAGGAGAGTGACTGGAGTGCAAAGGAAGACTCATGGGCGAAGGAAGACATGCTGGTAGGGGTGTACTGGGTCACTCGAGAAGGATACAGACTGGAGATCACTGGGATCACATAGCTGGATGCAGACTGGGACACACTGGGAACAGTGAAGACACTAGAAAATGCTGGGGATCACTGGAGACATCCGGGAGTTGGGTACAGACTGGATGGACACTGGGAACAACACTGGGAGGCTCATAAAAACACTGAAAAAGTCACTAAGAAACACAAGGTCCGGGTGCTAGTGCATGGATGCATACAAGCAACATGCATGCCATCCCCTTAAAGACAGAGCCTAACCACTGATTTAATGCATGCCTGTGGCCTTGCACAGGTGAGAAAATTCAACGTTCTGTATATACAGTAGCTTTTGTGCCTTGTACTCCCACATGTGGTAGGAATCCTCCTGCTTCCTGTCACTCTCAGTCATCCCAGCCAAAGCCCATATATAGATTGCCCCCACACCAGTCAGGCAGGCTTGAGAAAGAGGTGACGCGGCCTCAAAATGCGTAGCCATGACCCTTTAATGTCCCTCAGCATCTGACCTCAGACTGTACCCTTGCTGTTGGCTCGACTTACCAGGCTCCAGGCATTCCCAGGCCAGCGGAGGTGTGTGGATCTGGGACCGGATACCTGCTGAAGTGCGCACCATCACCATACACTTGACAGCCTAAATGGAATAAGTCTATATGACAGGCGCATGTTTTTTGACTACATGTGAATTGCCAATCTTTTTATTAAAAAACATTGCATTAATAAAATGTTTATTAATACAATTATTTGGAAATAAACGTGACAGAGCCCTAAGACAGATTTAAAGGAAATGTGAATAGTCTCTAAATAATTAAACCTTGTCACATATCTGAAAGTTGCAGGAGGTCATGGTTAAAGTCACTTCAATTGTCAGTTCATATATCAGATACCACCATTACAGCTATAGACATGGGTTGAATTCACATCTTTTCTTAGTTCATATACTGAATACTACCATCACTGTCACCAAAAAGCTACCAGAATACAATATGTTTTGCTATAGTAGAGATCCCATATGGTACGTTCCCTTATGTTGCACCCAAGCCCCTTTATTACACATTTATAGGTACAGTATGTCTTACTCATATAAAACATACTGCAATTGAAAAGCTGAGCTACAATTGTGCTCAGAAGTTTGTATACCTTGGCAGAAATCATGAGATTTTGGGATTAAAATTTAAAATATGACTGATCATGTCAAAAAACTGTACTTTTATTTAAGCATTGTCATAATATGAAGCCGTTTATTATCACATAGTTATTTGGCTCCTTTTTAAATCATAATAACAAAAATCCCCCAAAAGGCCCTGTTCAAAAGTTTCCATCCCCTGGAATGTTTGGCCTTGGTAAAGACACACAAGGTGACACACGCAGGTCAAAATGGCAAATAAAGGCTAATTTCCTACATCTGTGGCTAATTGCAATTAGTGTCTGTGTATAAGTAGTCAATGAGTTTCTTATCTCTCACGTGGATGCACTGAGCAGGCTACATACTGAGCCATGTGGAGCAGAAAAGAACTGTCAAAAGACCTGCATAACAAGTTAATGGATCTTTATAAAGATAGAAAAGGATATAAAAAAGATATCCAGACCCTTTAATATGCTAGTCTGTACTGGTTCATTGATTTATTAAAAAGTGCAGAATTCAGGGATCTCTTGATACCAAACCAATGTCAGGTAGAGTAAGAAGGTTTTCAGCCACGACTGCCAGAAGAAATTTTTCGAGATACAAAGAAAAACCCACAGATAACCACAGGAGAAATACAGGCTGCTCTGGAAAACGACAATGTGGTTGTTTCAAGGAGCACAATACGACGATACTTTAACAAAAATTAGCTGCATGGTGGAGTTGCCGGAAAGAAGCCTTTACTGCGCCGCAAGAAATCCCAGGTTAAAATACGCCCGACAACTGTAATCTGGAGTCAGAAGACCAAAATAAAGCTTTATGGTCACAACCATATGTACTATGTTTGGAGAGGGGTCAAAAAGGCCTATATCGACAAGAATACCATCCTCACTGTGAAGCATGGGGTGTGTGAGCTCTAAAGGCACATGGAATCTTGTAAAAAATTGATGGCAATATGAATGCAGCATGTTATCAGAAAATACTGGCAGAAAATTTGCATTCTTCTGCAGGAAGCTGCGCATGGGACGCTCTTGGACTTTCCAGCATGAAAATGACCCTAAGTACAAGGCCAAGTTGACTCTCAAGTGGTTACACTTGAGGATCATGTAAGATGACCAAAGACTTTGCATGACCTGGAGGCATTTTACCAGTGGCAGCTGATGCTCCAGCTGGGGAGGGGGAGACAAACAAACCACCCGACCCTCCCCCTCGGGGACGGCAAACAGACCATACAATGCCCCAAGGGTAAGCAGTACTCATGCAGTCGGGCTCTTGGAGGCGATGCAGAGCAGATGACGGCGGCCATCTTCCGGATCTCCCTGTACATCCTGTAAAATTGTCAGTGACGCAGTGCCGTATCACAAAAAATGGCCTGGTCATTAAAGGGGCAAATTCTTCCGGGGCTGAAGTTGTTAAAGATGGTACATACTGTATACTACCAATTCTCCAAGCTGGGGGGAAAACATTTGAGCACAACTGTATTCCTGGGTTATCAGCTTTTGTCATAACTACTGTATATAAAAAGGGATTTACTAAGACTGAGATGTTTTTTGGTAAAAAGGCAAGGTTAAAGGAGGATATTATGTTTCATGCAAGGCCGCACGCCCCTCACTGCTTGGATTAAACCAGTCCTTGAAGTGCCTAATTGCCTTAACATTTATATGGGTGTTTCGGTTTAGTCAACATCTTGATCCATTTTTATATCTCCGCTTTCATCAGTTTTAGTGGCTATTTCGTCATGCCTGATAGTGGGACAGTTAATTCCTGCAGCTCTATATATTGTCTTTTAACTCTAGTTGCGCTAGGCCTTTATTTCATTAATTTACTACATGTGTAAAAGGCCTCCACATTTAATACCAATGTGTAGTAATGTAGCAATTTTGCACTATTGAAAGGAACAGAAGTGGAAGCAAAGAGGTTTAAAGGATAGTTTCACCCAAACTGACCACCTATAGTAAAGGGTCACTACACTTATCAGCAATGTAAGAAGACAATATACTGACCACCAATTTTATGGGAGCAGTACACTGACCACAAATGTAAGAGGACAATATACTTCCCCAAGTGGTAAGGGGGACAACACTGCACATCAATTTAAGGGAGTATTTTTCCACTGACCATAATTTCAAAGGATCTCTTCACCACTGACCGCCAATGTAAGAGGACACTTTACCACTGACCACCAATATAATGAAAGCACTTCTCCACTGACAACCAGTATAAGAGGGAACTTCTCCACTGACCCCTAATGTAATGGAGGCACTTCTCCACTGACCACCAATGTAAGAGGGCACTTTACAATAGACCACAAATATAAGGGGCACGACAATTTCCATTGTCTGTGTTTTTTTTTTTTTTTTTTAAAATAATGTTGTCATATAGAGGAGAAGGGTGCTAACCACTTCCGGACCGCCCGCCGTCGTTATACGTCAGTGCTTTGAAGGAGGATATCGTTGTTATGGCAGCAGCTAGCTGCCATAACCCCGGTATCCTCATCTTCAGCGGGTGGTCCGGTTTTAGAAAAAAGTGGTCTCTGTGGCAGGTTCGCATCTGTCCCCTTGCTGGACATGGAGACGAGTGAGGGAAAGATGGCCCCCACCCATCTCCATATCACTGCAGGGCGGAAGGGACGTCAAAACATCACTTCCACCCATAGCTCCGAAAGGACCATTTATTTTTCTTCTTTTTTTTTTTTTATTGCATTTTAATGTAAATATGATATCTGAGGTCTTTTTGATCCTAAATCTCATATTTAAGATGTCCTGTCACGCTTTTTTCTATTTTTTTTTTTTAAAAAACAGTGTAAAAAAAAAAAAGTTAAATAAATAAGAATTTTTTTTCCCCCGACGAGCTTGCGTGCAGAAGTGAACGCATACGTGAGTAGCGCCTGCATATGAAAATGGTGTTCAAACCACACAGGTGAGGTATCCCCGCAATTGGTAGAGTGAGAGCAATAATTCTAGCCCTAGACCTCTGTAAGTTAAAAGATGCAACCTGTAGAATTTTTTAAATGTCGCCTACAGAGATTTTTAAGGGTAAATGTTTGTCGCCATTCCACGAGCGGGGTGTAATTTTGAAGCGTGACGTTTTGGGTATCAATTTACTCGGCGTAACATTATCTTTCACAATATACAAAACAAATTGGGCTAACTTTACTGTTGTCTTATTTTTTAATTCAAAAAATTTAATTTTTTCCCAAAAAAGTGCGCTTGTAAGACCGCTGCACGAATGCGGTGTGACCGCCATTTAGGGCAGTGATTCTCAACCAGGGTTCTGTGGAACCCTAGGGTTCCTCCAAAGGTTGCTAGGGGTTCCTTCAGCATTGGGCAATTTCTGCCTCTTAGATAAGTTCCCACTGACTCCATTGATATTTTTAGCTATCTGTAAGGAGGTAATTCTTCCAAATGACCACACGTGTAAGGACCATTCTTCCCACTGACCATCACACTAATGTATCATGAGTTGTAGATTTCTAATTTTTATCAGGGGTTCCCCCGAGACCGGAGAACTATTTCAAGGGTTCCTCTGTATTGAACAGGTTGAGAAATGCTGCTCTAGGGTGTTAGAAAAAAATGTATCATGTTTGGGGGTTCTAAGTAATTTTCTAGCAAAAAAAAATGTTTTTAACTTGTAAACAACAAATCTCAGAAAGAGGTTTGGTCCTTAAGTGGTTAAAAAAAAGTATCCTTTTCAGGTGTAACACCAGGTACACCAATGAATACATTCATGTCACAATCACAAATTGTACTTTACAAGAAACCTTAATTTAGTTGATTACTCAATAGCATTCGTATAGCTTTGATCTTTATGCCAGCAAAGCTATAGGCATTTCCTCATTGCAGACCTCCAACGTTAAATGTGTTTACTTTATAGATGTCAGCTATCTGCAATTATCCTTTGAGATCTGTATTTTTCTTCCTCCCCATGACAGGTCCAGGCTTCTAGAAGATGTAAACTTAAACTACAATATGGAGGCTCTACCGATTTACTGGCCCATGTGATTTGTACTAGTACAAGTTGACAGCACATGAAGTATACATCTATAGAGTGCTGTGATCCTGGCAACCAAGATTCAGGGTGGGAATTCTACGTAGACACCTGCCAGGTCTTTTGAAGTGACATATAAAAAAAAATGAATGTCTCTGAGTAAACAGGAGATAGAGAAGATGTACTTAAGGGAGTGGATGAACCTCCTAAACACCTGCCATCCTCAAAACCTAAACAGGTATAGGCAGGATGTGGTGTATAATACCTTACAAAGCAATCGTCTGTCATTTACACAGTTAACTGGCATGTGAATATTACTTACTTATCAAAATATCTCAAAAAAAGAAAATAAAGGGGAAGGGCAGTCAAAATAAAGTGAACTCATCGCCCATTTTTGTTAGCCATTATAAACATTTTCAACACAAAGAAAGCATACAAAACAAGTATAAAATCCACAGATCCAGTATGAAATGGTACAGAAAGTCACAACTCTGAAGTATGCGTTGCATATATTACACCATTTCAGCTAAAGGCGAAGAATCAACTCCCAAGAATGAAGGTGCCCAATATATGGAACCCTATCAGGCTATAAGAGCCCCATAACAGGCAGACCCAGAGCTCAAAGGCTCATAGAGTCCATTGATAATATAGAGGTCTAGGTGTCTAATGGGTGCAGAGTTATCTTTGTAGAGTATAGCTCCCAATGGTCCCTCATATGGAAGGACTGTCTCTCTTTTGAGACCAAATCCCTCTCTCTCCATCGTGCAGCCTCAGCCTCTACATATATGCCCTACATACTATGTGCTAAAAGATACCCCTATTTATCATTTCAGAGAGTTGAGAGGTATACCATGGTCTTCTGATTTCAAATTTTAGTCATTAGGCCAACTAGGACAGCTGATTAATAGCAATAGATGCCTGGATAACTCTTAAAGCGGAGGTCCACCCTAAAGTGGACCTTCCGCTCATCGGAACCCTCCCCCCCTCCGGCGCCACAATTGGCACCTTTCAGGGGGGAGGGGGGTGCAGATACCTGTACAGTACAGGTATCTGCACCCACTTCCGGGATAGCTCTCTGCGGAAAGGGGCGTAGATTACGCCCCTTTCCGCAAGTGCCCGCCCCTTTCCGCAAGTGCCCCGCTGCCTGCTGGGAAACACACAGATCCCAGAGGCAGCGGGGACCGTCCTTATTGCGCAGCGCAACTCGCGCATGCGCAGTAGGGAACCGGTAAATGAAGCCGAAAGGCTCCATTTCCTGATTCCCATACCCAAGATGGCGGCGGCAGGACCCGAGAGACGATCTAGAGATCGGCTTCGGGTGCCGACATCGCGGGCGCGCTGGACAGGTAAGTGTCACTATTTTAAAAGTCAGCAGCTGCAGTATTTGTAGCTGCTGGCTTTTAAAAAAAAAAAAAACGGAGTCCCGGCGGACTCCTGCTTTAAGCACTGATTCTGGATGTCTCTATGAAAAGGTAACCCATATAGGTAGGGACCAAAGCTTGAGTAGAGAAAAGAAGGACATTAGTGCCGGAGAAAAATAGAATCAGAGATAGAGAAAAAGAGCAAGAAGGAATCCAAGAGACTGGCCACAAACCAGATGGGAAAGACTATGCCTAAGCAATGTGGAGTTCCCAAAGTGTCCTCATGGCTTTGTATTTATACAGGTTATTGTTTATTCTAGCTAGCTGATGGATGTTTCATCACTTAGATCTCTTTAATCCATCACCCATTTTAACCATATACAGTGTTGTGAAAGAGTTTTTCCTATATTGGTTGTATACTGAGGATTACAATTCATTTTACTGGCCTTTCAGATCACTGATCTATCCAAAATAGTCCACAAAGTAAGAGAAAGGTTTTAAACTCATATACAAATTGAAAAGCCTTGATTGAATAAATATTAATCAAATTTTCTTTCAGAATCCTGAATTAGCTCTCTTGCAACCAATTGTCTTCAAAAGTCAAAAAAGAAATTGAATGGCATCTACCTGTGCACAATTAAAATTTCACATAATCCCAAATAAATTTACTATTACTAGAAGGCAAAGTTGGTCACATAACATATGTACTGTAAATATACACCATAAATGTTGTGAATTAATTAAAGCTTTTCCTATAAGCAAATAATTCCATGCGCTAATAAGCACAATCATAGCCCTCCTTTATAACGCTGGGAAAGCGCCCTTGTTTATCTCCAAGTAACACAGACAGACACTGGTATCACATTGAGCTTAGCAAAATTCTCTCTACCATGATATAATGCTTTTATTTATACTGTAAACATGAATAACAAAAGAAGGTGGTGGCTTCAGAATCAGCCAATCAGACACTTGTATTCTTTCAAAAGAACCCCATGTATATATTCAAATAGAATTCCAGTAGTGACGTGTGCAGATGGTCGTGTGCAGAGCCATGCGGCAAGCTTCCTGAGAGACACAATTTGAACACTACTTACATGGCTCTGACTACAATCGGGTGCACATTCCCACTGCTACCAATGACATGAGCTGTACTCTATCATGGCTCAGTCGGCCATGATTTTTGTATGGTTATGGTATGGTTCCCATGTACGCAGATCTGTTTGCTAGGAGCGTTAATGCAGTCTCAGTGAGGTGGCCAGTCCCTTGGTGACGCATAAATGAACATCCCTAAAAGAGCAAACAGATCTGCCATGTCCACGGGAAGGTTTCTGCAGCCAATGGTCCTCCACCAACGTCTGTATGTGCGAATATGCTTGCATGAGCGTATTACAGCAAAACTGACACTGGGGGACATCTGACAACATACATTAATAAAAATGTCCACAACATAAAGAATGCCAACCAACTATCAAAACACATCCAGTATAAACTTCTGGAGGGGCTGGATTATAAAAAAAAAAAACGAACTTTGGAAATCTTTAGAAGCACCATTGCTGAAAAAAATATCAAATCCAGCTTGAAATAGGCTAAAAGACAGCTGGGAGATAAAGAAACTGAATATTTGGTCTGAAGAAACCAAAATATAATTACGGTAGTTGGCATCAATGCGAAATGCTATATTTGGCAGAAACCAACATGCTTATCACCCATAGAACACTCACCCGATGGTAAACCATGGTGGTCTTAACATCACATTGTGGGTATGCTTTTCATCAGCAAGGGCTAAGAAATTGGACAGAATTGAGTGCAAGGCAGATTAAGCTAAACACAAGGGATTCTAAAGGAAGACAAGTTTCAGTCTTAAAGAGAACTCAGACTGGGGCTAAGGTTCAACATTCAACAGAACAATGACCCCAAACACACAGCCAAAGCCACACTGCAATGTGAAAACATGGACCTGAATGGCTTTCTGTTTCAAAGATGTTTATTTAATGTTTTTTAACAAAGATACACAGCATAAGATAACAGTGCAAACAATCACACATACAATTAAAGTGGTTGTAAACCCTTACAATCCACTTTGACCTACAGGTAAGCCTAGATTAACCTACACGGTTTAGGAGATATTTGCCAAAACACAGGCACCGCAGGCGCACTGAGCGCGCCACTGTCAACAGCGATATGCCACGAGTGGCGGCTCCCGTGCGCATGCACGGAAGTGATGTCATCACAGCTTCGTCGAATGACAGCGGCGGAGCAGCGAGACCCACGAGCGAGAAGATGGATGCTCCGGACTACAGGGGACAGCGGTGACTTCGCTGGCTAATGTGTCAGGTAAGTGACACATAATGGACTACTATGCGATGCATAGTAGTCCATTATGCTTTACCTTTGCAGGGAATCAAAGAGGAAGTAAACCCAGGGTTTACTTCCTCTTTAAAGAAGTACAAGAAAGATCAGCACTTAGGTCGAGGTCATTGAATGCTAATAAAGATGGGAGTGTTCCATCACCATAAGATCAAAGGGAGTATGATCAAATTATGAGAATGCTCATGACAGAGGGACAACCCTTCAGCGTGGGGTCTGCACCTCTGGGTCAATGAATGAAACTCGCAGACCAGGGGGGGAGAAATGGCCTAAGTGCCCTTCATCAGCCGACATACAAGGTTGTGAAAGACACCGAAAGGGGTAAAGAAAACAGAGCAGAAGAGGAAGAGAAGATGGAAGGGATGGAGAAGGGAAGGGAGGGGGAAAAATCCCACAGAGTTTACCCAAACTGCCTCATCCAAAGCGGCAGGTAATTCATCACGTCAAGAGTAGGTTACAGTCCAGGTTTAGGCTGTCATTGTATGCAAGCCATGGTTCCCTAACTCTTAGGAATAAAGCATGTGTGTCGTTCAAAATAGAAGTGAGCTTCTCATGCGCCATGGCTCCTATAAGACGCTGTTTGACCTCCACTCCATAGAACACCTTTGGCATGAATTAGAGCGCAGATTGTAAGACAGGCCTTCTCCTTCAACATCAATGCCTGACCTCACAAATGCACTTCTGGAAGAATGGTCAAACATTGCCATAGACACACTCCTAAAACTTGTGGACAGCCTTCCCAGAAGAGCTGAAGCTGTTATAACTGTAAAGGGTAGACAAACTCAATATTGAACCCTGGGGACTAAGACTGGGTGCCATTAAAGTTCATGTGCGTGTAAAGGCAGGTATCACAATGCTTTTGGCAATATAGTGTATATTAGCATGGAGGAGGGTGTCCTTTCTATTAGGTGCCATTGCCCAAACTCGGAGTTCTACTTTAACTCAGAAATTTGGAACCCATAATTTTTTGGTTTTATTCCCAGTTATTTTCAAGGAACAAGTTAGAAATCATGAGCTAAAACAAAGAAAGTTCCTCTGGTTTAATTTTGATTACATCTGAGCACATAGCTCAGCTGGCTTGGGGGGGGGGGGGACAAACTTTATACCAGCAGGAATTAGTTGTGAAGACATTGTGGAAGAAGTCAGTTCCATTAAGAGGTTAAGCATGTGGGAAAGTGGAGGAGTGAAGAGAAAGAGTGGATCATTGTAATCCTCAGCAGGACCAGTTTTCCATTAACAGACATGCGATACAGCAGTACAATACAGACACACATCTACCAGCCGGCCCGGGACCATGGACATGATGCAACAGAGACTTCTCAAGGAAAGATTGAGTTACTAGTTTATTTAGAGCAACATGTCAGTTCAGCATCCCACTGCTCCAGTGAAAGCAGATATTCCATAGTTTTCCTCTAGCCAGGAGACTGTGGTGACAGCAAACAAACAATAGACCTTGACACCTCAAAACAGTTGCATCATTTTAATAAAGAACGTTTGCTGTCATGCACAGGGATCTAACGTGGAAATCTGACCTGTATTATACAAACAAAATGGAGCCAGAAGATTTGGGGGCATTTCAGTTTATGGCCTTAGTTGGCAACAGAACTAGTCAACTTGAGTTCATTTCGAGAATGGAAAAGCCAACTCTACCCATAGGTTCATTCAAAGCAAAAATGAGTGATGGTACACCAGAGAAGCCCAAGAAAATCCTTTATTAATTTAAAAACGTGGCATCACAGGATACATATAGGGTGAGATCTCTTATGCCCCGTACACAAGATCAGACATTGATCCGACATTCCGACAACAAAATCCATGGATTTTTTCCGACGGATGTTGGCTCAAACTTGTCTCGCATACACACGGTCACACAAAGTTGGTCGGAAATTGCGAACGTCAAGAACGCAGTGACATACAACAACTTGTACGACGAGCCGAGAAAAATGAAGTTCAATAGCCAGTGTGGCTCTTCTGCTTGATTCTGAGCATGCGTGGAACTTTGTGCGTCGGAATTGTGTACACACGATCGGAATTTCTGCTGAACTGATACCAATCCTCTATCTAGTGACTTTTCCAAACCCATACACACTATACCTACCTCTTTTGTGTTCACATATATGGATGAATTCACCAAAGCATGTAGTGCAAGGGCCTGTTTGAATACTTCCAACTGGTACTGTTTAAAGTTTTTTTTTCTCCTATAATCTTGATAGGTAATTGCAGAATGTAAAAACGTGCTTCCATTTGTACAGTGTGTATTCCTGTTTTTGTATTATGACACTTCTTACCTGTCCAATGGTCTGCCAATAGTGTAAGTAAGGAGTGGCTGGCCAAAGTAACACACATTATTATGTATGCATTCAGCTCTCAATGAAGTGGAGAGGGTTACCTGTCCAAAAGACCCCCCCCCCCCAAACTTTTTTACAATGGTTACAATGGGCCATCAGAGGAGGTGAGGAATCTGATAAGTGGACCTTATACTTTTGACTTTGCAGAGGGGCAATTGATGGGAAACACGTCCACATCGTCCCACCCCCCAACTTGGGGCCATACTATTATAATTACAAAGGGTTTAATAGTATAGTGATGTTGATGATGGTGTCGGCAACATAAGAGTTTTTGTATTTGAACGTGGTAAAGAATGGCTGGATGTTGGTTGGTGGAGTCATTGCCCAGACGGAGTTCTACAGACGGCTCCAGAATAGAGGCTTGGGCTTGCAACCTGCGAAAGACAATGTGGGTGGTCTTCCATTTGTTTTTGTCACTGATGAAACATTTGGCGCTAGGAGAACATCTGATGCAGTTGTTCCCCATGAGGACCCTCACCCCGGATCAGAGGGTTTTATTTACCAGCTGGCCAGAGCCAGAAGGGTGGTGGAGAATGTTTTCAGCATAATGAGCAGCCGGTTCCGCCTATTTATAACACCAATCCACATGGCGGAATATAAACTCAACCATATTGTGCAGTGCTTGCCTGCTGCATTATGCACAATTTCCTACGTAAAAATGCTACCAACTATGTGGCCTCAGTTGGGACTGAGGACGGATTTCCTGATCAATCAACCATGGCGGCACTTGAAGCTGGCCATCCTGGCTTGCCCCCCAAAGCGCCAGCGAAGTCAGACAAGAATATCTGGAGTACTTTGAGGGTAGGGGGGCCATTGATATTCCAGCGAATGTGTAAAACCTTTTTTTAATATATATTTTTTTAAATTAACTAATGTTTCATTGGATTTACTGCTTGTGTTTGTGAAGGCAATATCAGACATTAGTATGTCCAAACTGTGTTGATATTGCCTTCATCAGATGGGGTGATGCCACCCCTGTAGAAGCCAAATTTGGAAGATGCACACAAATTGGGACTCAAAATGTGGATTTCCCTCCTGATTCCATGCCTAATGTCAACATGTGCTAGCTCCCATCATGGAGGATCAATGGACGTGTTTTGGGGGTGCAACCACTTCCTCTCACCTACTTGAGTTGGTAGGGAGGCTTGCACCCCCAAAACACGTACCTTGATATCCTGTGATGGCAGATAGCACATGTTGACACACTGTGTGCATCTTCAAAATTTGGCTTTTAAAATACTTTAAAACTTGATTTAAAATAAAAAAGTCCTCGACTAAAAAGGTACAATTGTGTGTTTTAGATTCTGCCTAAAACATCAATGATGTTCTTCATATTTTGTTGAACATCATTAATTTTTTCAGTTATCTTTTCTAAATCACAATTGCACACCATGATCTCCCCGATGAGGACATGTGCATTTGCACTAGTAAAATTAGTTTCTTTTTCCACAACATCCACATCACCTAAAAAGAATAAAACACACCATGTATTATGAATATGCAGGCATACATCTATTACCTGAAGCTGTGGTCTCAGACACTCACCTGTTGTGGTCACCATTTCGCCCAATTCATGTACCTCGGAATCCACATCTTTGAAATGTGGTGTGGTGTGACTGGTGTTGATTGTGGATCTGGATTTCCCCTTCTTTAGGAGGTTGAGGGTCACTGGTATCCTCTGATGTCCAGAGTCTTTTCTCCCCTATGTGAATACAAAAAAGGTATACTTATCACACAGATATTTGAGGAAAGAAATAGGAATATGAAACATTGCTTGCAAGTGTTGCACAATTGTCTGTTTTGGCAGAGTTCCAAGCTGAAGACATGCTTTTTTCCCTTTCTTAAAGCTGGAATACTTACCTTTTTTTGTGCAAGTTTCACACATGGAGACACCCCTAGTATCCACTGGAGCACCTGTGTGGGACACTCTAAAAAGGGTGTTCTGGTGTCCCACACTAGTGCTCCTGTGTCCAGATGTGTAAACAGCTGCTGAGTATCCTCTCCTTACACTGAATCAAGTTTGCATTTCATTCTAGTTACAAACCCATCTAGACAACAAACTTGTTTTAATACAAATAGGCATGAACAAATGTAGTTAACCTGCATCTGCCAAAAACATTGTTTAGTGAGCGAACCAACAATGTTTACTACAAACTAATGCTGTACCCACGAACTTGAAACTTGCCACTTTAAATGCCATTTTAAACTGTACAACAGTACAGAAAAGCACATGGAGCAGCACAAAAGTATCCATAATAATAATAATAGGAACACACGACAAAATACTTACTTTTTTGCAGCACTCTCTTGATTCTTCTGTACTGATCGTGCTCCCTCAATTAGAGGTCTGACCATTGTTTCCTCAGTTGACCCTTGGATCACCATAAACCAAAATTCTTCTGCAGACTTTTCACAACTTTACTCATGATTTTGGCCTCTCTCACATTTGGGTTTCTGTACGGACCATATTTCCCGTCATAGTCCACCCTCTTCAAGATGTCCGAAAGAGAAGGGGCGGGAATATACTAGAAAGAAGGTCAGGGGCAGGCAGAGTTTCATGCATGCACAGTGTATATAAAGCGACTGCGTCATACGTACGATCTGTGAGCGGAGGACGGAGTAGCGTAATGGCCGATCGTGCTAACGAAGGTACAATTTTAACTTGGGGCATCAGTGGCCAATACTGCTTATAGCTTGAGGCCTATATTGGGACAAGATTAGGAGAGTTTAGCCTGACATTAGGGTTTGTCTTTTGTTGTGTCTTGCAGATAAAATGGATAGATTCCCTGATCATGACTTCCTCCCCAACTTCTTTGATAAATACAGAGATCTGCCCTGTCTGTGGCAAGTGAAACACCCTTTCTATAATAATAAAATAAAGAGGAAGGCAGCGCTGGATCAATTGCTGGAATTGGTGAAGCCAGTTATTCCCATGGCAACCATCCCCCTATTTGAAGTGCAAAATTGGTGGCCTGAGGAGCAGATATAATATGGAGCGCAAAAAGGTCCAGGATTCCATGAGATCAGGAGCAGCAGCAGATGACATATATGTCCCCAGGCTCTTGTACTACCACAGACTGCGGTTTTTGTCAGACCAGACTAAAATCAGGCCATCACTCTCAACCCTTCCTTCCACTCTTCCTTCCACATCAGATGAGGCTTCCAAAGTACAACCTGGGCCTTCCACCCAGGAAGATGCGGAGGAGTCCAGCTTGAGTCAGGTATAGCATTGTTCAACATATTTCTTGTCACAAAATTAATGATGTTAACTAGATGTTATTATTGATCACTAATTTCTGATTTAACAAAGTGGTTTACATATCAATCGACAGTAGTAGCCAAAAATGATTGGGACAAGAATGAAAAATGCTGGGTTCAGAATGATAGTCTTTTCTGTTTGTTAAAATTTAATTTCCAACAGTCATGAGCTCTAAAGTGTGTGTGTGTGTGTGATTGATGACCAAAAAACTAAAACTATGTCCCATTTTCATACACAGGAAAGTTTCAGCCAGGAGGAGGCTGTGGAAAGTCTCAGCTAGGAGGAGGGGGGGGGGGAAGTGGCAGCCAGGAAGTGGCTGTGGAATGTGGCAGCCAGGAGGTGGCCCTGCCCAGTAGCCTGACCGAATCGCAGGTTCCTCCCCTCTGCCTTCCTCTAAAAAGGCCCAGGAAGGGGAGTAATGTGGAAGAGTCAGCCCTTTTTGTTGATTCGGCAGGCTACTGCGGCCCTCAGAACCACCCCCACTCTTCAAGAGGCCTATGCCTGCATGGCAGCCAGCAAAATGCAGGAAATGGAGGTGGGCCAATGCCTCATTTGTGAGGAAGTCATCTATCAGGCCCTAAATAAGGGGGTGATGGGCGAACTCACAAAAAAAAGTCACTTATGTGAGTTAGACCATACTCCTCCTCCACCTCCTGCCACAACTCCAACACCACAGTCTGGAAGGAAGCAAGCAAGGAAGTCTTGAGAGTGATGACTTGGGTTTGGTCTGGTCTGGCAAAAGACGCAGGCTGTTGTAAGACCACAGCATCAAATATGTCAGCTGCTGCTGCTCCCGATCTCTCAGAGTCCTAGAACAGATTGTGCTCCCTATTAAATGGACACCTCAGGCTACCAATTTTGCCTGTCAAATAATTGATGTCTGCCCTGGGGCTTCGCAAATTTCAACAGTTTATCCAGTGTTGCCTTCCTCTTTATTTTGTTATGACCCCTAATAAATGTCAATTTTTTTTCACAAATACTTGTCTATGTGTTTTACTTCAAAAAGGACAGTTTGTTTGTGAGTAGGCAGGTACATTTAAAAAATACAATGTCAAATTAAAATTACCAAGGGACACCAACCAATCTCCTTGAGGTTAAAAAATATAAGATAGGGGGCGTGGCCGAGCGCATGGAGAGGTAAGACGTGCCTCTGTGGAGCTCCCGCACACACCGGATGGACAACAGCTCACACACCCGCTCAGACGCCGTAAGCAGGTCAGTAATGGGGAGGAAAGGTGGGGGAGAAGGTCGCTGTTCCCCCGATCTACAAGCTGAGGGGGAAATAGACCGTTTCTTCACCCGTTTAGGGCAAAATCAGCAGGGCCCCCCGTCCAAGATGGCGCCAGCCAGGACCTCAGGCACACACTCAGCCTCACAGGGAGCTGCGTCCCAGTGCTCCACACCCCACATGAGAACCAGGCAACGTGCCAGGTCCCCTGCAGACTCAGAAACCGGCTCAGCCCGCTCTGCCTGCCATTCCCCTGACTCTCACAGATCCTATGGTGGATGGGACATGGAAGCCTATATCAAAGCCCTCCCTACCAAACATGATTTTGAGGCCTGTGTACAGAGACTTGAGCGCTCTTACAAACAAGAAATCACAGAGCTGCGCAGGGATGTTACAAACAGGTTAGAAGAAGTGGAGCACAACGCAGAGGAAACTGCGTCCACACTGCAAGCTCATGAGGCTGCTTTACATGAGCACGCTTTGCAAATCCAACAACTGATGTACCATCAGGACGACCAGGAAAATAGGGCCAGGCGTAATAATATACGCATACGTCTACCTGAATCTGTAGAAACCAAAGATCTGGCCCCTGCAGTCATCGCCATGTTTAATGACCTCCTGCACAAAGGGAAGGATGCCCCTCTAGAACTTGACCGCATCCACCGAGCCCTTGGGCCCAGGAACCCTAACCTGGAACACCCTAGGGACATTATCTGCAGAGTACATTTTTATGCGATTAAGGATGCCATTATGCAAGCCGCACGTACTCAAGACGCCATATATTTAAACGGCTCTCCAGTGACTTTACTCCCTGATATTTCCAAGCTGACCCTGGACATGCGGTGAGCCCTGAAACCTCTCACAGGGGCCCTCCAAGCAAAGCAAATTAAATATCTGTGGGGATTTCCATTTATCCTCTCTGCATCCCATGAAGGGAAGTCTGCGACATTCCGTACTCTGGGGGACCTCCCTACTGCAGACGAGAGACCTACTCATTATCCTCCGAACCAAGCCCTCTTACCCCCCTGTTTCACAAACCGGCCTTCCCAGAAGGCATCTCCACCCAGACCTTAGATGACTAAGATAGGTCATCCTGGCCCACGGTGCAATAATATGTTAACGACTCGCTAGGCACCTTTGTAACTAATCAAATCAACGCTCCCTCCAAGATTACCTGGCTAACGCAACTACATCTGACGTCCTTTTGCAAAACACTCCATGACTCTAACCAAGTTCATAGACTCCTGTTGGGATACGAACAATTATGCACGCTCCCAGAGACACCTCGTCACACCCTTTCTCTACTTTACAAAATGATCCTGACCCACTCACACGGGTCACTACCTAAGTACGCTAAAGCCTGGTCAGAGGAACTTGGGAGAGACATAACCGATGCTGAGTGGAGTAAGGCCTTTCTCTTTACCCACAAGTCAACGATCTCTAGCTATGCACAAGAGAAAAACTACAAACTGGTATCGAGGTGGTATCGGGTCCCAACCAGTCTCAAAAGTATGTTCCCCTCTACTTCTGACATCTGTTGGAGATGCAACTCCGCAAAGGGTACGTACATTCACGTTTGGTGGGAGTGTGCTGTGCTCCTCCCATTGTAGACACAAATCTTCCAGATCTACACAGAAATCTATGAGAAACCGCTTACGCCCTCCCCCTCCATTGCCCTTCTGTCTCTTCTACCGGGCTCTATCAAATCACAGAAAAATAACTTACTAAAATTTTTCCTCTGTGCAGGGCGACAACTCATCTCTAGACATTGGAAAACTACTACCCCCCCATCCTTATTGGAATGGGTGGATGAAATTAATAACCTAATGCTGATGGAGGAAATGCAAGCCAAGGTACTGCATAAGCAGGCAAACTTCTCCTTCACCTGGAGTATATGGAGGCATTACTCTACTTCAGACAAATTAAAACATAGAATCTCAGCACTTAAAACAACCTGAGAAATTGAACATATCTCACTTGAAGACCCTGGGTCTTGGATAACGAAACTCTCAGTTCGTATGAGGCTCGCTGTCTCTTTGCCCTCTCCCCCTCCCGTCCTTTCTTCTCCCCCCTTCTATCACTCTCCCCTCTACTTTCCCCACCCTCCTCTTCTCTATCCTATCCTATTAGGCCTCTCTTGGCCTCCCTACATACTTACAGGTATCCTGTTATACCAATTTTACAACCCCTGAATATTAAAGGTTCCGGATGGACTTTGACTTATTGGTCAGGTTCGCCGTCACAGATTTAGCTCTAACGTCTGATCTCCCCTGGTACTGGACGCAGCAGGCTCCCACAGGTGTGCCCAGTCCGGGGAGAAGGTTACCCGTAATGTATTTGTCTGTACTGTGAATATAGATGGGACCTGCAGTGTGTTACATGACCAAAACAGAATGCTTTATTCTTACTTGTAAAATTTATAATGTGTTTAACATTGTTGGACCAGCTAGCCCATGGTTGGACTCCTGGCCCTGTTCCTTTTTTGAATTTACAGTCTATAATTGCTTATACTTTTATAAAAAAATGATTAATAAAAATTTATTGAACCTAAAAAATATAAGATAATAATGGTGTCGTGGTAACATGACACACAAAAACGACCAAAACAAAATTATGGAGATCACTAGAAAAAAAACATTAAAATAAAAAATCGAGAGATCTTGATAAAAAAAAAAAGGTAGATCGCTAGAAAAAAAAATTCTAAACATTATTCTGGAGATCTGGCAAAAAAAAATATAAAGATTATTCAGGAGATCATGAGAAATAATAAAGAAATCAGTTTGTCAGAACTCTGTGAATATCAGCAGCAAAACAACTTCATTATTCTAGCATTATAAAGAACAAGAGAATGTGCTGCATTAAAAGATTAAAGAATTTGCAGGGTGATGAATGTGCTATCTCCATTCCGAACGCGTTTTACCAGATCGAGCGCTTCCGTCTCCTACTTGATTCAGAGCATGCGTGGAATTTTGTGCGTCGGAATTGTCTACACACACTCGAAAGTTAGGACAACGGATTTTGTTGTCGGAAAATTTGAGATCCAGCTCTCAAACATCTGTTGTCGGAAATTCCGACACGAAATGTCCGATGGAGCCTACACACGGTCGAAACTTCCAACAACAAGCTTGAATCAAACATTTGTTGTCGGAAATTCCGATCGTCTGTATGCGGCATTACACTTTGTGTTAGAAACCGTTCAAATCTATTGCCATAGGAGACAGCATTCCTGCACATGCAGAGGTGGTGTCTTGCTGGATGCCTTTCCCTGCATGGCTGTCTACCTGTATAAGTCTCGGAGTCTGCCAATAACCATTGCAACTACCTAAGGGTGTCCTGGCGCTAACTCTCTCTCCCAAAGTTCTGTTTAAGAGAAATAAAATCTCTTTGCATTCAAGAAGTGTCTGGGGCCCATGAATCTAACTTGCATTACACCCACTATGCCTTTCAACCCACTCTATATGGAAGGATGTCAGCAGTTCTTGGTTCTAAAGGTTCTCATTAGACTAATTACTAATTACTCATTAGCATCTGATGAGCACTGATTGGCATCTGCTGTGGGAACCTCTGATGGGGGCTGCGCTGATAATCAATGCACTGATTATCAGCGCAGACCCCCCCCCCTTCAGGAGAACCGCTGATCGGCTCTCCTCTGCTCGTGCCTTGTCAGTGAGAACTGAGGAAAGCCGATTACTGACACTTCCTTGTTACCACTGTGATTGCTCACAGCTAATCACATGGTAAAGAGCCTACGTCATAGATTGGACACACCCCTCCACCGATCGCCACTCTGCACACCCCCAGGGACAGGCATGAGCAGCTTATCCTTGATCCTCCGCTTGGCCGTAATTCTGCTATAGGCTGGGAGGGATGTGGTTAAAGATTGTTAAAGGTGAGGGCGTGGCCTGACCTTGCATGGAGTAGGACGTGTGTCTCCGGAGCTCCGCCGAGTAATCCTGTTTTCCACGCTGATCCTGTGATACCACAGCACAAATACTTACCTGAACGCGTCTGGAAGGCTTCCCCTCATTCTGGTGCACATGTCTCCCTCGAAATCCCAGCGATCGGCGGCAGCGCGGCTGTCACAATACCGCCGACATGTGAGTGAGGAGGGGGAGGAAAATGGTGGCGCGGAGGAGATGGGAGGGCCGCGTGCGGCGGGAGACACGGACAGGCTTCTTGAAGCCATTACATTGTGCCGCACATCCCTTACATCCCAAATTGAAGAAGTGCAAATGGACATCTCTTTAATAAGGCAGGACTTTCAGAAGCTGCGTGACCGGGTGAGGGATACTGAGGCCCGTATTAGCAATGTAGAGGACGCTCTCCCGCCATTTCAAAATGATGCTGACCACATGCAGAAACAAATAGACCTCCTGCTTGCTAAACAAGACGAAATGGAAAATCGCATACGCAGATGCAACATCCGATTGATTGGTCTTCCGGAAGGGGCTGAAGGTAAAGACCCCACAACTTTTCTGGAACAATTGCTGATAAATACATATGGCCGAGAGTCTTTTTCCCCCATGCTAGCGGTTGAACGCGCGCATCGTATGCCTGCCAGGCCTCCGCCTCAAGGTGCGCCTCCGCGTACCTTTATTGCAAAGCTCCTGAACTATAAGGATAGAGATGCTGCCCTGCGCATGGCTCGGGTAAAGGTTAACATCCCTGTGGGCAATACTAAAGTAGCAATCTTTCCTGATTTTTCTGCGGACGTCCAGAAACGCCGCCAGAGTTTCCTGGAGGCCAAAAGATTACTACGTGCACAACAAGTGAAATATTCTATGCTATTCCCAGCACGCCTCAGGGTGGAGGCAGGAGACCGGGCACTCTTCTTTGAACAACCCAGGGAGGTCATAGCATGGCTGGAACGCAGAGCGTCTCAGGATAGAGCTGTCTGAGGAACTGTGGGACGGGTGAGCTAGAAACTTTCTTACTTTTCCCCTGGTGTCCTGGAACTATGGCATATTCTCTGATCTCTTTTTCCTGCTCCATCTTCGCTAGGGTGCTTGCATCTGTGGCGTTCGGTACTTTTATGCCCTTTCTACTTTGAGATCTACTGGACTTTCTGATTCTGGGACTGTTAGGGGAAGCACTTTTACGCCTGCTGGTGGTGTCAACGTTCATGGACAATTTTTTCCCTTTTTCCTTGATGTCCCTATTGAGGGACTTTTTCTGCAATACGTACCTGTTCATTTTTATTTCAACAATTTTGTTTTTTTTTTCCTTCTTTTTCTTCTCCCGGAGCAAGGGGAGACACGTTAGTCCTACGGACTAATTGCATGGTGCAGCGGAAAACTGCTCTATTGTCTGCTGGGACTTTTTCTTGTCATGGGGGAGTTGGTCACTGGTACTGGACAGCAACTGACTCTTTTGCCTCTCTACACGGGTCACCGCTGTGTGCTGTTATGCAGGGTGCTCTGCTTTATCTGGCTTTCTGGTGCCGGTGGCCACAACTCTCTTTCAGATTTATTGTTCTATGTTTTTTTTTTTATTCCATGAAACTGGTTTTCCCAGCCAGGCATGTTTGGTTTTTGAGGGAATATACCCGCACAAGTTGGGGTAGGTGCAGGGTAGGGCGGGGGGAGGGGGGTGGATTGGTTTGGGTTTACATGCAGAAGATTACTATAAACGAGCTAGAATACGTAACAGGACTATGTGTTGCTTTTGCCGAATGTTTTTTACAACTACTGTTTATGCAGTCCCTGGTTGGGCTCGATCAAGCACAATTCTATTGGGATGCGCTTACAGGAGGGCTGTTAGGGGGAAAGCTGAATGTACTCATTACTGTATATGATTTTATATGGCGTCTGTACGATTTCTTACCTGGAACGTGAGGGGCCTGCGTGATAAAATTAAGCGCGCGGCAGCCTTCACGTTCCTTAAGGAGCAAAGGGCGGAGGTGATGGTGTTGGTTGAGACACATGTGGAGGGTGGACTGCAGATGGCCCTTAAGCGCCCTTGGATTGGGTGGGCATTTCATTCCACCTACACGTCTCACTCGAGGGGGGTTTCGGTACTTGTAGCTAAGTCGGTTCAATTTGAGCTTAGCGAAGTTCTTACTGACCCGCAGGGCAGGTTTGTTTTTCTACATGCTAAATTGTATGGGGAACCCTACCTTATTATGGCCTTTTATATCCCCCCTCCATTTAATATGGTGTTGGTTGTTGAGGGGCTGTCTTTTATGTCCAGACACCCGGCGGTTCCTGTCATCTGGCTGGGGGATTTCAACACTACGCTTAATCCTTCCCTGGGTAGGCTCAAACCCCCCGAGTCGTTGGTGGGGCAGGCTGTGACCACTAGGCTGTCCAAGCTCCTAGCCACCATTCATCTGGTGGATACTTGGAGACACAAGTTCCCCTCAAAAGAAAGAGTATTCATGCTTCTCGCCCACACATGGTTCTCTATCACGTATTGATTTTATATTAATATCTCAACAACTCACTCCCAGACTTAGGGAAGTATTGTTTTGCCCCAGACTGCTTTCGGACCACAGCCCCTACTCTGCAGTGCTTGACGTACCCCGGGGTAGGCCTCCGCGGGCGTGGCGGTTAAATCCGTTCTGGCTGACATTATTACCCGAAGACGACACTATTGAGGCAGAGTGGACAAGATTTTTTGAGGACAATGACCGCACGGCCTCGGTTCCGGCCGTGTGGGATGCATTTAAACTACATGCTCGTTTGGTACTGATTACCCACATTAATAGGCTCAAGGTTGATTCGGCTACTGCCTTTACTGAGGCAGAGGCGGATTTGAGCTCCATGGAACACACCTATATAACCGATCCGTCTACGGCCAACGCTGATGCACTTAGACTACAGTCGAGGGTGGTTTCCCAACTGCACCATGACAAGGCTCGACAGAAACTTTTTTTTACCAAACAAAAATATTTTGAATCCGGGGAAAGAGCTGGTAAGTTGCTAGCATACTTAGTCCATAAGGAAGATAGGCCCCCAATTGTTATCTCTTTGCGTGGACAAGGAGATACAAGGATCACGGACCCTTCTGAGGTAGCAGCTAGATTTCGGGACTTTTTTGCGGACTTATATACCACTACAGTATCCGACGACACCACCCCGATGGACAGATTCATGGCCCAAGTTTCCCTCCCCCAAGTGACTGAGGAACAGGTACAGGCTATGGAGGCTCCCCTAACCACCGATGAAATAGTGTGTGCCATTGCGGAATTTGCTAGATCCAAGTCACCGGGGTCAGATGGTCTTCCCATTGAATTTTATTCCCGTTAGCAAGAACTACTGGCGCCTCGGCTTCTCGCCCTTTATGGGAGTATTTTTGATACACTGACACTACCTCCATCCATGAGGGAAGCAACGATAGTTTTGATACCCAAGCCTGGAAAAGATCCCGGTTTCCCAGAATCCTACCGCCCAATCTCCCTATTACTGGTAGATATTAAGATTTTAGCTAAGATACTTGCTACTCGATTGAACGGAGTGATCCTTACCCTGGTTCAGGCTGATCAAGCGGGCTTTATGCCGGGTCGGAATAAGTCGTTCAATCTACGCAGGCTCTATATTAATCTACAAGCAACACATGAGGCGGTGGGTGAGCGGGTGGTGGTGTCACTTGACACGGCTAAGGCCTTCGTCTCTGTGGAATGGGGGTATTTGTGGAGGTGCCTCGAAGGATACGGATTTGGCCCTAACTTTATTCGGTGGGTGAAGCTATTGTATCATCACCCAACGGCCAAGGTGGTGGCAAATGGGTGGTCCTCCCGGGCGTTTGGCCTCAGTAGGGGTACCAGGCAGGGGTGCCCACTGTCCCCATTACTTTATGCCCTGGCTGCAGAACCTTTAGAGGTGTCGATCCGTGCAGACCCTGAGATCAAGGGACTGACGGTGGGTCAACTAACGGAAAAAATCAGTCAATACGCTGATGGCACACTGCTATACTTGGCAGACTCTGGCCCCTCCCTCGCAAAGGCCCTGCACATGATAGAGTGGTTTGGTAGCTTTTCCGGTCTTCGTATAAACTGGGATAAATCCCAAATCCTACCTATTGACAGTTTTCCACAGTCAGAATCTCAGGCCAGTCTGCCTCTTCAGCGAGTTGGAACTATTAAGTATCTGGGTGTATGTGTCTCTAGGACTCCGGCAGATTATATTGCGCTGAATGTAGAGCCTCTATTCTCCCTAGTGCGTACCAAGACTCAAGCCTGGTCTCGTCTCCCCCTTGGGGTTTGGGGGCATGTTAATCTAATTAAAATGGTCTTATTACCTAAAATACTATATGTGTTGTGGCATGCCCCGGTATACTTACCGCTAAAATATTTCAAATCCCTTGAAAGTCTTATTAGACCCTTTGTATGGAGAAATAATAGGCACAAGCTTGCTTGGCAGGCTTTGAAAAACCCGACTGATATGGGGGGTATGGCCCTTCCAGATCTAAATCACTACTATGTTGCCTCACAACTGTCTCAACTTTTTCATGTGGACAAGACTGATAAACAACGTTTCCTTGCCCTTCTCTGCCCCACCTGGGCACAAATTGCAGATGATCCGATAGCTGCTATTTCGACGGGGGTTGGGAGCTCTACACTAGAGCCAGGTAAACACTCCATGCTGTTTCACTACAGAAGGATTTGGGATCTGGCGTCCACTAAATTGAATGTTATGTCACCTAATGACTATACCCCACTTTGGCATAACAAACACTTGCCAGAACTTCAAAAGATCCAGGGTGTTCAGTTATGGGTATCGAGGGGAATATACTATATGCATCACCTGATTCACCATGGCACTATTAAAATGTTCCAGACGCTGCAGGAGGAATTTGGTATTCCAAACACTATGCTATTTCAGTACCTTCAGGTTCAGCATGCAATTAGAGCTCAATTTCCGCCGTCATTGCCTCAGCCTGCTCCCAACCCTATTGTCGCCATAGTGAAGGATACTGATTCCAAAAAGCTTATCTCGTGCTTCTATGGTATGCTCGCGGCCCCAATCTCGGCGAGACTGGCGTATGCTCTAAAGTCCCGCTGGGAAGGTGATGTAGGTGAGCTGACAGACGAGGAATGGGAGGAGGCTCTGGAGACGTGCAAGCTGGTGTCCCCCAGGCTTCAAGACAGGCTTTCTCAAATTTATATAGTCCATAGAGCATACCTCACCCCCCTTAGAACCGCCAAATATAATACAAATCAATCTGTGCTCTGCCCGATGTGTACTCTTGAGACTGGGACATTCTTCCACCTTATATGGTCTTGCTCTAAACTGCAGGAACTTTGGAAACAAGTAGTTTCATTTCTACATGATGTTATGGGCTCACCCTTGGCTCTCGACCCCAAACCCTGTCTCCTAGGAATATTTCCCGAAGTATTGGATAAATTTACCAAAACCTTCCTGCAGGAAACTTTGTTTTCTGCTAGAAAAGTGATTGCTAGGCAGTGGATGAGACCCCTTCCGCCCAGGGTGGAGGACTGGAAACGGGAAGTTAATTTCACGCTCCCATATAAAAAATTCATATATAAAAATAGGGGATGTCCAGCCAAATACAATAAAATTTGGGATAAATGGTTACAAGAGGCTGCCACGTGTAATTAGGAACTTTGCTGTACTGTTGAAGTAAATGACACGTCTGTGCTATAACTTTGCTTGGATATGATAACTACTGTCTACTGCACCGGTGAAATGTTTCTTTATTTACTGTTATGGTTATGACGCAGCACCTTTTGATTCTTCTGTGTTTGCCACTGTGATTGTAATCTCTGCAATACTGTTCAATAAACAACCCATGTTTAAGGTAAAAAAAAAAAAGATTGTTAAAGGTGTTAAAGACATTTCACTAGTAATGTTTCTGCTCAGACCAAAGTTCTCATTGATGAGTATTTATAGAGTACAGGCTGGCTTGTCTGTGAAGTTTCACATTTATCCTAGTGGTTGCTAATTTCAACAAAATCTTTTAGATGGGCATCTTAATGATGGCAGCATACATGGATATGGGATTTATTATTGACATAAACTCACACACACACCATAGGTTGAACTGGATGGACTTGTGCCTTCATTCAACCTTACCGACTATGTAACCTTTACACCTCCCATCCCGCTCTTGGACAATCAACGGTTACATAATCCATTGTGTTTGTATTAACATGCCCTAAAGTGTGACTATAAATGCTGGGGTGTATTCCTGCTACTTATTGGATCTGGCTTGGATCAGCTAAGAATTGTCTTCAACATTACAGTACAAGTCCAGTTCAATGTGACTAACTACTACTAGATACATGTTGTTGATGTACAGACACACCCAATGTAAACATCTCAGGAGAACAACTGGGGTTGTCCACCAAGGCCAAAAGAGACCCATAGTCATAGAGTTAGTCCTATCATACTGCCAAAGTAGATAGGACTCAATGATCACAATAGGTGATCAACTGGTGAGTTCAAGAACCCAAATAGAGTGGATAATACATTTCCGTGTCCCTTTTGTTGGGGTATTTTGGGAATAAAATTTTTTGTCCTCACAGAACATGTCAGACAGGTATATAGAGCCCCAGCACAGGAGACTGTGTATTCCTGAGCAACCTACGGTAACTAATAACCACATAGGGTGGACAATTTGCTATTTTAATGAAACAGAGCTATCTGAAATAAATCTGCTATAAAAGGTGTACCACATCCCCACTTCTAGGGGGTCTCTCCATTTTTCTAATTTACTATTTTAATACGACAAATCAAATGGTGAGAAGTAAAAAAAAAATATATATATATATATATATATATATATATATATATATATATATATATATATATATATTGTATGTACATGTAAAACATAAATTCAAACGTTTATTTGCTGTACGTTTTCTGCTTTTACGATATTTATTTATGTTAGAGCATGAGCTTATGCAATTGCTTATGCTGGGCATAAAATTACACTTCCACCTAAAATGCCTTGCTTTAATCTTTTCTTTTCTTTTTTTTTTAACTTCTTTTTAACTTTGGCCAACATATCTGACCTGTTCACCAGATGTATTGAGAAGCACCCAATTTATTACTCTACGCAAAACAGTTTGGATTGATTTCAACATAATAATAATAATCACATAATTGATTTTTGTGATGTCAGTAAGTACAATATAAGTAACAAGGCAGTTCTGGTTCAGTGTAACATGTATAAAGCATTAAGTAGCGAGCCCTGTCATATATAAACCATTGCCAACTCTATCCCTTCTCTCATTCAAGGTTGATCTAAAAGGAATGCTTGGCTATTTTGTTTTGCAACATCATGGAAGGTGCAGGTTTTAAAGCAAACAAGTTCTCTTTATAGAAGGCATGGTCAGCAGTATTACCTTCCTCTAATGCCGTGGACACACGGTCGGACTTTCCGGCAAAAAAGGTCAGACGGAATAATTTCATCGGATATTCCGATCATGTGTTGGCTTCATCTGACTTTTTCTTTCGAAAATTCTGCCGGACCTAGAAATAGAACATGTTTAAATCTTTCCGACGGAATCAATTTCTATTGGGAAAAACGTTCGTCTGTATGCTGTTCCGACGGACCAAAAACGATGCAAGGGCAGCTATTGGTTACTGAACTTCCCTTTTCTAGTCCCGTCATACGTGTTGTACGTCACCACGTTCTAAACTATCGGACTTTGGTGTGATCGTGTGTAAGCAAGTCCGTTTCCGCAGGAACTCCGTCGGAAAAAACGGCAGAGTTTATTCTGATGGAAAAAACGGTCCTGTGTACGCGGCATAACTCCCCTGCCATCTCAATGCGCTGCTAGAGCAACTCAAAGTTTTATGAAATTTTTGATTTACAGGCTGCCCTGTTTTGGTCTGGCAATTGGCTGCCACAATGCATTGTGGCATACTAGGGGTGTGTCACATGTTGCAATGGATGCAAAAAACATTTCCCTATGATTGTGTTGGCAGATTGTGGCAGTGAAGGAGCATGTATAAACTTGGCCACACACCAGTAGAATGCCATCCGAAAATTTTAGTTTTTGGAACAATCGTTCGATTTTTTTTTTGTTGGTTAGTTGGATCATTTTCATTCATATTTAAAGGAGTCGGTTGGATTTTTTTCTTCATAAACAGAGCAGTGCAGCGCTGAAACAAACCCCCCTATTAGTACTATATAAAGTCTCTCGAGATAAACAACAACATAAAAAGGAAAATGATACAAAGTGAATGAACAGTCTATGATGGTACTGATCGACAATCCTTCATTCTTCTCAGTGGATAGAATGCATACTGATATCCTTAATCACCAGAAAACAGGTGCTCCCACCACCAGACAGCCAAACTGCTCACCTTAAAGAATTGACCCCTGACTGAACAGATAGGTCAAATGGAGCATTCACCACTGCCAGTGGTCATTTACCAGGATTCAGGTGAATCAAAAAGATGTAACTCAGCTCCTTGGATATCACAGCGTTGTCATCAATGATGGCTCAAACACCCCATATGGACATTATAAAATAGAAAAATATATACAGTGCAGACTGTATAGATAAAAAAAAACTAATTTTATTGCCAAAAGACAGGTACTCACATACAGAGCACTACAACTAGTGCTGGATTATAAGCATGGATGAACGAAGTTCACTTAAACAAGGCAGTAAGGTGGTTGCAGTGACATTCCAGGGTCCTCCCGCACGTGTATCGTCCTAAACAGGACTTCATCAGTGGATAAAGAGGCCCTTGCAACCATTTTCAAATTTATAACCACCCACTAATTATCGCCAGCTGAATGAATCATAATTAAAAGCCTGGATTTTTTTCTTGAATACATTTACAACAGTGTTTTTTGTGGATTCCTAAGACCCCTTTCACACTGGGGCCGCCCGTGCGTTAGCGCTAAGGCACTGCTCATTTTAACTGACCTTTAGCGCTGTTTATGCAATGCTTTTCAGCCATTAGTGGGGCACTTTTTAACCACCGCTAGTGGCCAAAGAAGGGTTTAAAAACGCCCATGTTTCAGCGCTTCAGAAGCGCTTTGGAAGTGCTGCCTGTTCATTGCAATGGGCAGGGGCGTTTTGGGAGCCCTGTATACAGTGGTCCCAAACCGTCCCAAAGATGATGCTTGCAGGTCTTTTTCTAATGTCCCACAAGTGCACCCCCCTAGTGTGAGTATATAGTGCCTTCAGTGTAGTATATATAATACAGTGCAGAGTATATAGTGCAGTGTACAATATATAATATAGTGTATTGAAGTGGTTAAGGGGAGCCCTATGACAGAATTAAGAAAAAAGCAGCATGGGTTCCCCCGTCCATACCAGGCCCTTTGGGCTTGGGGTTTTTAAATGATTTTTATGTATATTTCCGGGATCTGGCAATACATTACAGCCGTGAGCAATTTTAAATGTCATTTTGCTGCAGTACATGGGGAAAATGTGCTACTTTACAGGCAGACAAGGTGACCCCCAGGCATGATATTTAAAGGAATATTTCATTTTTATTGTTTCACTTTAAGCATTCTTAAAATTACTACTCCCGAAAAAACTGCCATTTTGAAAACATATTTTTTTGCATTGATACATGTCCAGTGGGGCAGTACCCATGTCCCCAAAGACTATTTATGGCAATAACATGCATATAAGCCTTTAAAATTAGCACTTTTGATTTTTCACATTTGTGTCCCATAGACTTTAATGGTGTTTGCGCAAATGTTTTGCCCGTCGCAAGTTCTGGTGCGAACCAAACCGGTGGGGTGGGGGGGGGGGGGTGAGTGTTCAGCTCATCCCTATTATTGAGTTCCTTGATGTACAGTTGTGTGGTGAGGGCAATGCAATTGTCACTGGCCTGTATAAGAAACCATCAACTGCCATCCAAGACACACCATCAGAGGTATAACTGTTGGCCAATTTTTTAGATTGAAACGTGTATGCAGCAAAAACTCAGATTTTGTCAGGGAGGCAACAGATATGGCGTGTAGATTTAAAAATAGGGGATATCCTGAAGCAGTCCTCAACAGAGAATTTCATACGGCTAGTGAGGTCCCTAGAAATAATTTGTTACTAGATAAAAATCCTAGGGGCTGCACAGGCAGGAAATATTCCTCTTCTCTTGCTGGCACCAGCGCTGTATCCTGGCCTAGACCGACAAGGCCCAGGTCTAGGGCAGCACTTTGTGGGGAGACAGCACGAAAAGAGTTCCCGCCGGCTTGCGCTGTTAGTGTAGCGCCAGTCTTATGGGGCGGACTAGGCTGAGAGGCAAATTAGTCTAGCGCCCCCATAAAGCAGCCTCACTGCTTCTGGTATGCGGGCGGCCGGCATCCCGCAACTGGGGGGGGGGGGGGCGCTGCTTCTAATTTTGACTGTCCTATCATCCTGGACCACAAACCTTCCTCACTGTGCTATATGTTTTCTGCTGCACCATTGGCATGGTTATATCTTATTAGTCCTCTCCATAAAATTATCAGAAAAGTGTGCTTAAAGTAGAACTATGGGTAACACTTTTTTTTGTCCATTTTGGAAAGAGTAAAGCCCCGTACACACACGAGCGGACTTTTCAACATCCAAAGTCTGGCGGAATGATTCCGTCAGACTTTTCGATCGTGTGTGGGCTGCAACGGACTTTTGATTCGCAAAAGTCTGACAGACTTTAGAAAATGGAACATGCTTCAAATTTTTCCGACGGAACTCCGCCGGACCCAGTTCCTACCGAAATATTTTTTCGTGTGTATGCTATTCCGACGGACTAAAACCGACGCTAGGGCAGCTATTGGCTACTGGCTATGAACTTCCTTATTCGAGTCCAGTCGTACGTCATCACGTTCGAATCCGTCGGAGTTTGGTGTGATTGTGTGTGGCCAAGTCCGCTCATTCGAAAAGTCCGTCAGAACTCTGTCGGAACTCCAGCAGAACTCCGGCAGAACTCCTTCGGAAGTCTGTCGGACTTAATCCCTCGAAAAGTCCGCTCGTGTGTACGGGGCTTAAGGGGGATATAACCTCTGTCAGTTTATTTTTTACCATCCCTGTCCCATTGCAGAAATTTCCCTTCACTTCCTGCCTCATAGCCAAACAGGAAGTGAGAGGAAATCTATGCAAATTAAGGGAATCCATCCCCCCCAGCCCTCAAAACTAGTGTCCCCACTCAAAAATTACAGGGTGGGTCTTAAACAGCAAGGGGTGTGGCCTTGACAGGAAGGGGTGGGTCATATTTAAATTAGGGGGTGCACGAGTTTAGTCAGGCCTAGGGCAGCACAAAAACTAAATACACTACTGGCTGGCACCCCTGTATTTTCTATTCTATATAGTACAGACTTTATTAAAATAAAAAATACAGTCACTAAGTATCTTCCTGCCCTCCTTAACGATCCCACATATACAAACATACTTTCTAATGACATAAAAACAGTTTCACGTAGGGCTCCCACGTTGGGTGGATCCTTATCGCCCAGTCTATTTATCAGTGAGAAATCACGTTCTCGCTGGTTACACTTTAGAGGTAACTTCAAATGTGGAATGAGAGGATCGACCTATTGGTGTAACATTAAAAGGGGCCATTCTGTCTGTTTGACCACTACGGGTAGGAATTTTGCCACTTCTTCATTTATCAATTGCAATACGAGGTTTCTGATAGATGTCATTACCCACGAGTCATGTAGCATCCAGTATGTGGTATCGGACGACAGGCGGGTTAAAAGATCGTATTTATGACCATTTACATGACATTGAAAAGAACCATTCTACCAACGTAGGCAAACACTGGAATTTAGTCCACAATAAAGATGTTTCTAGTTTGTTTATACAGGGGATGGAACAGGTAGTGACGCCAGTTAGAGGGGGGACAGATTCAGAGCGCTCTGTAAAAGAGACCTTCTGGATCTTTTCCCTTAACACAAGAAAACCAGCTGGATTAAACTTTGAATGGGATGTTTCTTATTATTATGATTAGCTAGTCACTGTAGTTTATACATATTTTTTATGAAGTTGCTGTGGATTTAATAGTAGATGTTTTCCCTGTTGATCATTTTCATATTTACGTGTTTATAGACTACGTTTTAACAATCATTTCACAATAGGGTATCCTCAGGAACTAGCTTTACACCAACAATAAACCATTCATTTATAAGCCATAATACCCCCATACGATATTATTTAATACCATCTATCAGCATAGCGGTCATGCAGGACATTATTTTATGAGTAGAGTAGCATTTTCATTACAGTTGTTCTGTTTTGTTGTTATTATCAGTGCCTTTTTTCATGTTTAGCCCTGGTTCACATTGATGCTACTTTGAAATCGCGCTACTTCACTTGAAGTAGCGCAATTTCAAAGTAGTAAGGTCAGCGCGATTTAAGGTTCTACTTGATAGACATCTGTGTGACTTCATGCACAGATGTCTATTGAAGTCGCACCTGAAATTGGCAAAAGTATTGCAGGAACTACCTTTGAAAATGGGTGCGGAACAGTGCCATTGCCTCCAATAGGCTGCGACTTGTCATGCGATTTGATCTCTCAAATCGTATGACAAATCGCTCCAGTGTGAACCTAGGCTGCGTGTATGATCATTTTTCTGTATACATTGATGCTATTGCTGGCAATATACAGTAGGTATTACTACTAATATACTATAATATAATATAATCAAGATATGGTTCTCTCCTCTATATTTATATTTATGTTTTCTTTTAAGGTCTTCTACCCCTTTGTATCCACATGTTTAAACTATATATTTACATATTTGTGTATGCTGTTACTTTTTTCTATTTTTTCTACTTTTTTCAATTTTTTTTGTATTTACAGTTTTGATGTTTTGGTATTTAGGTACGGTATATGTTGGGTCACTAAGTCTTGTTCTATTTGCCCTTTCATGTCACTGGGGTCGTTTGACTGGTAGTATGTCTAGTACTAACTAATGGATATTTTTAGTACTTTGATTTTACTCATTGGTTTTTGTTATTTTCCCTCTTGCAATTTTCCCATTGGCGTATTATGAATGGACATTTATGCATAGAAGCATTGTATGTTTTTACATGTTTTGATATATATAAGAAGGCCAGTATTTATGGGAGGAGTCCGGGGGGTATTTAAAGGGATTGTAAAGGGTTTTTTTATTTTTTATTTTTTTTTAACCACTACAATACAGGGCACTTTCACCCCCTTCCTTCCCAGCCCAATCTTCAACTTTCATCACTCTCGCACTTTCAATGGCAATTGCGCGGTCATGCTACACTGTACCCAAATGAAATTTTTATAATTTTGTTTGCACAAATAGAGCTTTATTTTTGTGGTATTTATTCACGACTCCGTTTTTTATTTTTCGTGATATAAGGGCAAAAAAAAACAAAAATTTGGAAAAAAAACAATATTTTCTTTTTTCTATTTTAAAAGAAATCCAATAAAATCAAATTTTGTCATACATTTAAGCCAAAATGTATTCTGCTACATGTTTTTGGTAAAAAAAATTCCATTAAGTGTATAATAGTTGGTTTGTGTGATCACGGACATATGTACGCAAATGATCATGTACAGATGTGTGCAGGTGATCACGTACATATGTGTGCAGGTAATCATTGGAACATGTGATTTTAGTGGGACATATGTTGGGGACATGTGTTTTTTTATTTGGGGACATGTCTTTTTATTATTTGGGGACATGTGTGTTTTGGGGACATGTGTGGTGACATGTGTATTGTGGTGACGTGTGTTTACACTGTGTGGTGACGTGTGTTTACACTGTGTGGTGATGTGTGTATTACACTAGAGACTGGTGATCAGTTAGTAAAAAGCTGTAAAAACAGCTCATACTCACTAATCATCAGCCGGCTGCAGCGATCTGCTCTCCTCTCCTCAGCGATGACTTCTGTGTGAGGAGAGGAGGAGCCGATTGCCTAGCAACCGGCTGTTTGTTTACATCACATGACGGCCGTGATTGGACACGGCCGTCATGTGATCAGGAGGGCCAATCACAGAGCCCTCATGCCGATCCGAGATGCGCCGTGTCTGGGTGACACGAGCACATCGGGATCGCGCCGCTGCGTGGGCACGCGCGCACGCGATCCCCCTCCTTCTGAAGGACGTTCCTGAACGTCCTATCAGAAGGAGGTGGCTCCCACCCGGCCATATGTACATTGGCCGGGTGGGAAGTGGTTAAATAACAAACATTTCATACTTACCTCCACTGTGCAGTTCGTTTTGCACAGAGTAGCCCTGAACATCCTCTTCTGGGGTCACCTGGCGGCTCTCGCGGCTCCTCCTCACTTCAGATAACCCCCTAGGAGAAGCGCTCTCAGAGGGGATTACCTTGCAGGCTGGCTCCCGAGTCCAGCATTTTTTTCCATAGACACGAATGCCGGACTCGGCCCCGCCCCCCCGGCGCCCACGTCATCAGATTTGATTGACAGCAGCGGGAGCCAATGGCTGCACTGCTATCTATCTTTCCAATTAAGAGCCGGGACCACGTGCAGAGAGGGACAGCGTGTCTTTGGCATGGGAATTGCAGGGCTCGGGTAAGTAAAATGGGGGGTCTGGGGAGCCGGTGACTGCCAGAACTTTTTCAACTTAATGCATAGGATGCATTAAGGTGAAAAAACATCAGGGTTTACAACCCCTTTAAGCAGCCCACTCATCTGTGTTTTTTTTTGGTTCCTGTGTTCAATTCGTTACATCACAAAGTGGATTGGCCTTTAGTAAATACCCCCCATTGTCACTGTAACTACACCGACTTACTCCAAAAACTGGTATTGAGCATTGAAAGTAGAAGCCACACAATGTTGAGCATAAAACATTTTACTCCAAGCACATTCACATGTGCGTTATAAAAGTTTTTTTTTTAACAAACCAACATCTTTGGTGTATAACATGTATGTGTGACAGTATATAGCCTTTTTTGTGGCTAAACAGGCATGTTTAAAACCATAAAACATCCACATACACAACTCAGGAACTTACAAAGTTCAACTTTGATAAAGTGAAGGCAATATCAGACTATTAGTATGTCAAAATTGTGTTGATTTTTCCTTCGTCAGATGAGGTGATCTCACCCCTGTAAAAGCCAAATTTTGAAGATGTACACAAATTGAGACTCAAAATGTGGATTTCCCTCCTGATCCCATGCCTAAAATGTGTGTCTTTTCCCTACATCAATTTTTCTAAAGCCACAAAACACACAGTGTGTCAACATGTGCTAGCTCCCATCATGGGGGATCAATGGATGTGTTTCAGGGGTGCAATACCTTCCTCTCACTTACTTTAGTTGCGAGAAAGGGGTTTCACCCACAAAATGTGTACATTGATATCCCATGATGGCAGATAGCACATGCTGACACACTGTGCATCTTCAAAATTTGGCTTTTTATTGACTTTAAAACTTTAGCAAAAATACAAACAACAACAAGCAAGTTTTCATTTTTTGGTTTTAGATTCTGCCTAAAACATCAATGATGTTGGTGAGTCTTTTTTTTATGTTTTCCTTGATCTTCTCTAATTCATGATTGCACACCATTATTTCGCTGATGAGGACTTGTGCACTTTCACTGTTGAAATGAGCTTCTTCATCCACAACATCCACATCACCTAAAAATAAAAAATAAACACCATGTATTATATATTTGCAGGCATCCATCTATTACCTGAAGCTGTGGTCTCAGACACTGACTGCTGTGGTCACCTTTTCAATCATTTCATGAACCTCGGAATCCACACCCTCAGGTTGTGGTGTGGGGACCTCCCCTTCTTCTGGAGAAGTGGTGTCCTCAGATGTCCCAATTCTTTTCTGCCCAGAATTCTATTTCTGAGAAATAGGAATATGAAACTTTGCTTGGAAGTGTGGTACAATTGTTTGTTTTGGCAGAGTTCCAAGCCGAAAACATTATTTTTTCCCTTTCAAAAGCTGGAATACTTACCTGTTTTGTGCAAATTTCACACATGGAGAGACCCCTAATATCCACTGGAGCACCTACATGGGACACCATAAAAAGTTTGTTTTGGTGTCCCACATGCTGCTGAGTGTCACAGGTGGACAGGACAAATTCAGGCATCCCTTTCTGTCAGTAGGGGGAGCATCTATCTGTAATACCTTTAATTTTGGATTGTGCAACTACAGCCAATGCTGGCTGCTCCATATCTGTATCATATGTCATAGAGCATATCCTAAAGCCCTATGCCAGATCAATCAGTTGAATTGACTATGGCTGAGATTTTACCTCACCTCACACCCCACTCCCTCACTAGCCACCTTCTTTATCTAAGGATTTACAGCAGGATTCAATACCGGCCTCATCACACTGCCCCACATGACTCACGAGTGCAGGAACCTCCACTCTGTGTCCACTTACGAACAAGCCATAGACCAGCTGTTACAGGCCAAACTGGACTGAGGCTTTATCATCAGTCCCTTCGCTCTGCCCCATGCTATTAAACTGTGAAAACCAAAAGGGGAAATCAACGCTAAAACAATTTAGATATAGTAAGGGGCGGTCTGTCCATTAAGGGTGCACAGGCACCGCCCCCTTTCTCCAGGCCACCCCCTATATGTATCATGGATAGATTCATGCATAGCAAGATCTATCCAAGGCCACCGCGGCCACCCCCATTTCAGGCATCCAGCCCCTTTTATGCCGCCCGACGCCTTAATTACAGCAGCGGGGGGTGTTTTTTTGTAGTACCTGATAAAAGTCATAGGCTCTAATAGGCATCAAAATAGGGTGGACTCAGAGTGCAGAGCATTTCGCTCAGAGCCCACCTAGATGTGCAAATTCATATTTTCTTTTCTAACACTGAACCGTCTCTCTGCTAATCAGGAAGCGTGGGTCTAATACTTGTCACCTGATTGTCTGAAAGCACAGACGCTCCTATTGGATGCCTAGCAGGAATAAAGAAGAAACGCATGGAGGACACAGGTGCCGCCGCCTGACCCACAGCTTGCCGCTGCCATCCAGCAGCTCACCGCTGTCATCCGCTGACTGACCCGCCAACAATATGGGGTAAGTGCCAGTCAGACAGTGAGCGGGCGGGGGGTCACAGTGGCTGTAATTTGACAGGCACAGTGGCTGCATTTGTTGGAAACTGGCTGCAATTGATGGGCATGGTGGCTGCATTTGATGGGAACAGTGGCTGCAATTGATAGGCACAGTGGCTGCATTTGATGGGCACAGTGGCTGCAATTGATGGGCACAGTGGCTGCAATTGATGGGCACACTGGCTGCAATTGATAGTACAGTGCCTGTAACTGATGGTACAGTGGCTGCAAATGATGGACACAGTGGCTGCAATTGATGGGCACAGTGGCTGCATTTGATGGTCACAGTGGCTGCAATTGATGGTCACAGTGGCTGCAATTGATGGTACAGTGGCTGCAATTGATGGTACAGTGGCTGCAATTGATGTGCACAGTGGCTGCAATTGATGGTACAGTGGCTGAAATTGATGGGCACAGTGGCTGCATTTGATGGGCACAGTAGCTGCAATTGATGGACGCAGTGGCTGCAATTGATGGGCACAGTGGCTACATTTGATGGCACAGTGGCTGCATTTGATGGCCACGGTGGCTGCATTTAATGGCACAGTGAGGCTGCATGTAATGGGGTTTTTTTCAGCATTTTTCAGAATTTCACCCCCCCCCCCCCCCCAAACAATTTTGAGCACCAGCTGCCACTGGATATAGTGCAACAGTATTAAAAAGTCCATATAAAAAATTCCATAAACAACTGTGATGATCACACACCACAAAATGTGATCTCTATATTTCTGAAGACTGCTCCTCCAGCAAATCGCCTAGACCACCACCAAAGTGAGAAGTCCCCACTCTTCATAGCTCCAATGATCTCCAAATTAATAAAGGTCAGAAAGCACTTCAGTGTATTGGTTTGGTCCCTCAAAATTAATCACAATCTTCCATTAGGTCTCCAGATATTCCCAGTCTCCCTCTCTCTCTCTTCAATGACATCACCACCATAAAACAAACAGATCTTATAGTGCAGTCATTGTATTCACCAATGTACTTAAATATATGTGTGCCCTGACTTGGCACAAATGTATACAGCCTTGTATTAAGAATACCGTCTCGCTTCTCACTCTCAGGATCGCGCAAGCGTTCCACCACCACGGAAGTCCGGGCTGGACGTGACGTCGGATGTAACCGGAAGTCGCATCTTCGCATCTTCAGAAAAGCCGCATACTTTATCCTGTTGTGATTTCCTGTTGTCTCTATGGGACAGAAGGTGAAAGCAATTCTCCTGTATAGAAAAAAAAAAAAACTGACAGGATTTTTAAAAATTCCCTACACTAGCCAAAAAAAACAAAAAAACGATCGGCTTTAGATATACTCTACAGCTGGGTATTCAATTTTCTTTAGCATTTTTTATTGTAAAAATGTTATTCGAATGTTGGTTCGTTTTTCTAATCATTAGTGGGATGAAATCTACATTTGTTTTCAATCGCAGTGATGTAAAAATTCAAAGGAGAAACAATGATTCTCAAGTGTACAAAGTTCTAACAGAGTTTGTGGTTTTCGTTCGGTAAAGTCTGTTCATTCCAAAATCGAATGTTAATAGGAAACAAAATCCTCAACTACCTTCAACATCTGACAATTGAATGTACTAAGAATTTTCGTATACAATTACGGTTGAAATTCTACCAGTGTACTGTGGGTAGCTTTAAATATTCAAAGAGTTTCAGTCTGGCATTCTCTTGTCCCTGATGACGTTAGATGTTGCTGGCGAAACAAGTTGGGCGGGGCTTCTGGGAAACGTTGTTTCCGGTCATTAGAGCACAGGTGGAGCACAAATCGGTACTTTTAGTTTTCATTTTCATCCTTGAGTATATTGATATTGCTGTAGAGTAAGTGCATTTTTATATAATTTTTATTAAAACTAAAATATACTACACTATGAAAGGTTCCTGTACATCTCCCCTTTGCAAGTGAGGTATGCAGAGGATCCCTTAAAGGCACAGGAGTACTTCACAGCAGATGGTGTTGTTCAGTCCTCCATGTGCACTGGATATCATTGACAGATCAAGTATATGATAGCTGTATGTGGAAACACCTGTTGGAGATATCATAAGCGATCTTTGACCTTCTTTGAGAAAAGAGGTCATTTATTTCTGGTGAGTGCGGTGTGTCTCTATTGGGAGAAGAGCAAAAGCACTGTATCCTTTTTTCCCTGGGTGTCACACTGTACTCTTTTCAACACTTTTGTTTGTCACACTCTACTTTTTTCAAATGATTCTGGTATCCCCAGCAGCGATTTAAATATAGTATACATTCACATCAGTCCTTTCCCTCAAAGAGCTTACAATCTAAGGTCCTTAACTCACATACTAGGGACAATATAGACATGAGTGAGTTAACCTACCAGCATGTCTTTGGAGTGTGGGAGAAAAATGGAGTAGCTGGAGGAAACCCACGCAGGCACAGCAAACCAGTGGCGGCTGGTGCTCAAAATTTTTTTTTTGGGGGGGGGCGCAAACAAACTGAAAAATTAAACTATTAGTAATGCAGGACTATAAATAGCCATTTATCAGGTGATTATGTATCATTACTGCTCAATAAAACCGTGCCCATCAATTGCAGCCTCACTGTGCCCATCAATTGCAGCCTCCCTGTGCCCGTCATATGCAGCCTCACTGTGCCCATCAATTGCAGTCTCATTGTGCCCATCCTATGCAACCTTATTGTGCCCATCATATGCAACCTCGTTGTGCCCATCCTAGGCAGCCTCATTGTGCCCATCATATGCAACCTCATTGTGCCCATCATATTCAGCCTCACCATGCCCATCATATGCAGCCTCACTGTGCCCATCAATTGCAGCCTCATTGTGCCCATCGTATGCATCCTCATTGTGCCCATCATATGCAGCCTCACTGTACCCATCGTATGCATCCTCATTGTGCCCATCATATGCAGCCTCACTGTGCCCATCATATGCAGCCTCACTGTGCCCATTATATGCAGCCTCACTGTGCCCATCATATTCAGCCTCACTGCACCCATCATATGCAGCCTCACTGTGCCCATCAATTGCAGTCTCATTGTGCCCATCCTTTGCAACCTTATTGTGCCCATCATATGCAACCTCATTGTGCCCATCCTAGGCAGCCTCATTGTGCCCATCATATGCAACCTCACCATGCCCATCATATTCAGCCTCACCATGCCCATCATATGCAGCCTCACTGTGCCCATCAATTGCAGCCTCATTGTGCCCATCGTATGCATCCTCATTGTGCCCATCATATGCAGCCTCACTGTGCCCATCATATGCAGCCTCACTGTGCCCATTATATGCAGCCTCACTGTGCCCATCATATTCAGCCTCACTGCACCCATCATATTCAGCCTCATTGTGCCCATCAATTGTAGCCTCATTGTACCCATCATATGCAGCCTCATTGTGCCCATCATACGCAGCCTTACTGTGCCCATCAATTGCAGCCTCATTGTGCCCATCATATGCAGCCTCATTGTGCCCATCATATGCAGCCTCACTGCCCATCAATTGCAGTCTCACTGTGCCCATCAATTGCAGCCTCACTACCCATCAATTGCAGCCTCACTGTGCCCATCAGTTGCAGCTTCACTGTGCCCATCATATGCACCCTCACTGTGCCCATCATATGCAGCCTCACTGTGCCCATCAATTTCAGCCTCACTGTGCCCAACCACTTAGGGGGGACTTGCTGTCCCAAATGCAAAGATGCACTTTATTGCTTGGCAACGGCTTCTCATTGGAAAAGCTATACAAAGACCCACCTTAGTGAGTGTGGCAGGAAATGAAATAAAAATTTTAATATATAGACATTTCAGTTTATACCCCTCTATGGCAGAATATAAAGTATAAGGAGATAAATAAAGTAGAAGGATTCGGGGTATGGAAAGGATCGGGGATTCACAGCAGGGAACAATGCTATTGAGGGAGCCCTGCGTCCCCAGGACACGCTAAGGAATCGCTAATAGAGCTTCTTGTTTGCAAACACGACATGCTTCCCACAGATCCTGTGTATCCGGTGCCCTGCACACACTTAAATGGCCATTTTTTTTTCAGTGATTGCAACATGTCATGCTTCCCATACACCTGTGTGCCCGGTGTTCCGCACACACTTAAAGGGCCAGTATATATATATATATATATATATATATATATATATATATATATATATATATTTTTTTTTTGTTTTTGTTTATGATGAGTAGCTTTGGGAGGGGCAGCCCACCACTGATGCAAACTCTGTGCAGGTAGTGCCGTGGTTGTTATTTGAACCAATGACCCTAATGCTGCTAGGTGCAAGTGCTAACCACTTAGCCACTGTGCTATTAAGTATCATTAAAGCGGAGGTCCACCCTAAAGTGGAGCTTCCGCTCATTGGAACCCTCCGGCGCCACAATTGGCATCTTTCAGGGGGGAGGGGGTGCAGGTACCTGTACAGTACAGGTATCTGCACCCACTTCCGGCGTAGATTCTGCAGAAGGTACGCCCCTTTCCGCAGAATCTACACCCCTTTCCGAAGGTCCCTCGCTGCCTGCTGGGAAACACACGGATCCCAGAGACAGCGGAGACCATCCTTATTGCGCAGCGCGACTCGCGCATGCGCAGTAGGGAACCGGGAAATGAAGCCGCAAGGCTCCACTTCCTGATTCCCATACCCAAGATGGCGGCAGCAGCACCCAAGAGATGATCGAGAGATCAGCTTCGGGTGCCAACATCGCGGGCGCGCTGGGCGGGTAAGTGTCATTATTTTTAAAGTCAGCAGCTGCAGTATTTGTAGCTGCTGGCTTTAAAAAAAAAAAAAAAAAACGATGGACTCCCGCTTTAAGTATCAATTTAAAATGGAATCTTCAGGAGGCTTTCCTTCTCTTCCCATCTATCCTACCCCTCTACCTCCACCCTCTAACCCTACCCTACCCTTCCTTTTCCCTCACTCATTGCAAAAACCCTTTCTTTTTTCTCTTTTCTTTGGATTTCTAGTTATTATTTTGTTCTATTGATGATATTCACTTGTACCCTTTGGACAAAATTAAGACTTATAAGATCAAGTAAATGGATAATGCAACCTGGAGTTGGAGCTTCCTTTCTCAAAATTCTTCTTTACACAGGTGACACAATCACGCTAATTTTAGAATGCAAGATGAATTGCACATGATCCTAACCCAATTCTCATGTATTGTCTATGGTACATTCTTTTATGACTACATTTTACCTACTGTACTTATGTTGAAAATTCAATTAAAATGTATTGAAGTAAAAAGTTGGACCAGATTGCTTTGGGCAGCAACAATTATTTAGGGATCACATAATCAAAGGTATATCTTTGCAACTGGGTCCCAAATATGAAAGACCATTTCGGGAAGTATGGTCCCAGTCAGTAGAGAGAGAAAAAAGAAAGAACACAAAGAGAGGGACAAGAGGGTGGATGAGGTGAGGAGGGAAAAGGGTAGGAGGAGAAAAACACGGAGGTGGTAATCCAAGATGAGAGCCAAGAACCAGGCTAACCAAATGGATAACTAAAGTATTGCAAGCAAGGCTGAATTCATGGAGTTGAGTGCACAAACAAGGTCCTGACCTCAACCCGATAGAACACCTTTGGGATGAATTAGAGCAGAGACTGTGAGCCAGGCCTTCTTGTCCACATCAGTGCCTGACCTCAGAAATGTGCTTCTGGAAGAATGGTCAAACGTTCCCATAGACACTCTCCTAAGCTTGTGGACGGCCTTCCCAGAAGAGTTGAAGCTGTTATAGCTGAAAGGGTGGGCCAACTCAATATTGAACCCTGCGGACTAAGACTGGGATGACATTAAAGTTTCTGTGCCTATAAAGGCAGGTGTCCCAATAGTTTTGATTATATATATATATATATATATATATATATATATATATATATATATATATATATAGGAGTGGGGATGCGTATGACACTATGCACCTTATATGCCCATATGGCCCTATTAGAACATTTACATTGACCTAGTATGACTACATGCAAGGGATAACCTAGAATAAAAAAGCTGCGCTGCAAATGTTTCGATCGATCAATCAAATCAAAACATGCAAAATATAAAAAAGTCCATATTAAATCACTTTAGCTTCTTGATGTCGCCACAGTGTAATCCAATACAGACAAGAGAGTGCCCAACCACCGTAATGTAGACCTACTTACCAGATGGCAAGCATAAAGGGCAGGTGGCTAGGGATGAGCTTCGTGTTCGAGTCGAACGTACGTTCGACTCGAACATTGGCTGTTCGTGCGTTCGGCGAATTCCGAACGTTTTGGCCGTTCGCGTCAAAATTCGAGTGACGCGCGCGCGGACCACAATGCACTGCGTTGGCGCAGTGCATTGCTGCCCGATGATTGGCCAAGCATGCACTGTGACCCCGCATGCTTGGCCATTCGCAGCGCCGGCAGCGAGGAGAGCCATGATTGGCCACAGGCATCCTGCCTGTGGCCAATCATAGCTCAGGCTGTGTAGTGCACGCCCCACACTATATAAGGCCGCCTTTAAGGCGGCCTCCTGTAGTGTGTTACTTTGCATCTGAAGCAGTGGGTGTTCTGTGTACCTTCAACACAGTACACACCAATCGTTTTTGGCTGATTTCCTATCTTGCTGCTGTGTAGTGGTTGTTGTCTGTGCCCTGACTGCAGTATACACCACTATATTCACCTCACCTATATAGCTAGTGATCTAGCTTTAACCACTTAACAACTGCCCATTGCCGATTAACGGCTTCAGGGCGGTTGTTTAACTCAGAGAGGCCGTTAATTAACTGCCTCCCAGAATTCTGCTCTCGCGTGCCCCGAGGTGTGCGCACTCGAGAGCATCCGTGACCGCCGGGTCCATAGGACCCGGCGTATCACGGTAAACGGCCGCTCATAGCGGCCGTTTACCACGTGATTGCTCCGTCAAATGACGGAGTGATCACTTGGAAACAAACCGGCGTCATGTTATGACGCCTGTTCCTCCCTCCCCTTTCTGTACCGATCGGGGAAAGAGATCGGTGTCAGCAGCGATGTGGGCTGCATCTGCAGTGCCCACATCGCTGCTCACCGAATTTAACCCCTCAATTCCCTGCCAATACTCTGCAATACCAGTGCATACTCTGCAGTACCCTGCCATTACTCTGCAGTACCCCGCCATTACTCTGCAGTACCCCGCCATTACTCTGCAGTGCAGTACCCCGCCATTACTCTGCAGTGCAGTACCCTGCCATTACTCTGCAGTGCAGTACCCTGCCATTACTCTGCAGTACCCCGCCATTACTCTGCAGTACCCCGCCATTACTCTGCAGTGCAGTACCCCGCCATTACTCTGCAGTGCAGTACCCTGCCATTACTCTGCAGTGTAGTACCCTGCCATTACTCTGCAGTACCCCGCCATTACTCTGCAGTACCCCGCCATTACTCTGCAGTGCAGTACCCCGCCATTACTCTGCAGTGCAGTACCCTGCCATTACTCTGCAGTACCCCGCCATTACTCTGCAGTACCCCGCCATTACTCTGCAGTGCAGTACCCCGCCATTACTCTGCAGTGCAGTACCCTGCCATTACTCTGCAGTACCCCGCCATTACTCTGCAGTACCCCGCCATTACTCTGCAGTGCAGTACCCCGCCATTACTCTGCAGTGCAGTACCCTGCCATTACTCTGCAGTACCCCCCATTACTCTGCAGTAACCCCCATTACTCTGCAGTACCCCCCAATACTCTGCAGTACCCGCCATTACTCTGCAGTACCCCCAATACTCTGCAGTACCCTGCTATTACTCTGTAGTACCCCGCCAATACCCCGCCAATACTCTGTAATACCCTGCCATAAATTGCCATACCCAGCCATACTCAGAGATACCCAGCCATACTCGGTGATACCCTGAAATACCCAGCCATAGACGCCCCCCACCCCTCACCGCCCTCCGGTGCTTCTACCAACTCGCCAGTACGATCAAAGCCAGAATCTTTTTTTTATTTTTTATTTCAGGCTTCCCAGCCTAGAGGTGAGATGTGGGGTCATATTGACCCCCCAGATTTCACTGTAAAGAGGACCTGTCACCCCATATTCCTATTACAAGGGATGTTTACATTTCTTGTAATAGGAATAAAAGTGATCAAAAATATATTTTTGGGAAAAAAATGTCAAACTAAAATAAATAAAGTAAAATGAACAATAAAAAAATAAAATAAAAATTAAAGCGCCCATGTCCCCATGTGCTCGCATGTGCCACACATGTGAGGTATCGCCGAGAATGTTAGAGCGAGAGCAATAATTCTAGTCCTAGACCTCCTCTGCAACTCAAAACATGTAACCGGTAAAAAAATATTTAAAGCGTCGCCTATGGGGATTTTTTAAGTAGCGACGTTTGGCGCCATTCCAGGGGCATGTGCAATTTTGAAGAGTGACATGTTTGATATCTATTTACTCAGCATAACTTCATCTTTCACTTTATGCAAACATTGGGCTAACAAGTGGTTAATAATAGAGCTTGCAGTCAGTAGTGTTAGGAGATAGTGCGTGCTGTCTGCGTGCTCTGTACCCAGTACATACCGCTATAATATAGGGCAGGCCCCTACTTTCAAACATCCAACTTACAAACATCTCCTACTTGCAAACGCAAGGAGACAGCAGCAAGTGAGATGAAAAAAGATGGACGACAAAACAAATTATACAGGGGTGATAACCCTTCCCTATGTTTTCCAAAAAGCTTAAAGATAGTTTTTTTGACTGGAGCTACACTTTAAAAATGTACCGGTTGAAAATGACAAACAGATTCAACTTAACACAACAAACCTACACAGTCCCTGTCTTGTTTGCACCGCCTGTATACTGCTGTTCTGAGTATATAGGGCCTGGGGGCCACACGCATTTCCTTTTTTTAATATGGGTACGGGGTTCCCCTTAATATGCGTACAAGACCCAAATAGGCTGGTAATGGGCAGGGAGGGCTACCCATGCCATGTTTCTCAATGATTTTCAACCATATTGCAGGAACCAGATATAACATTAAAACCGCAAGCAGTTTTAAATGGTGTTATTTCCGTTTAATGTCATTTTGTGCAGGGACTGTTCTAAACACGGGAAACACGTGGCACTTCACAGGCATACTACAGACACCCCGCAGGCACCATATTTAAAGGAATATTTCACTTTTTTTTTTCACTTTAATCGTCATTAAAATCAGTGCTCCCGCCAAAACGGTAGTTTTTAAAACTTTTTTTTGCAGTGACCCATGTCCCCTGAGGCAGGAGGCAGGTCGCCAAACCCTTTTTAGGACACTATCTTGCATATTAGCCGTTAAAATTAGCACTTTCCAATTCGAACGTTCGAGTCCCATAGACTTCAATGGGGTTCTAACGTTCGTACCGAACGCGGGGGGCGTTCGCAAGTTCTGGTGCGAACCGAACCGGGGGGTGTTCGGCTCATCCCTACAGGTGGCTATAACCCAGCCACAGCCTTTAGCTTGCAGGTGTCAACAACGGTATCAGCAGACTGGATCATGCAGATCGCTCCCTCTCTCCCACTATGGAGTCCATCTTTGCTCCGGTGAATACCCCAAAAGAAAGAAAACTGAACATAGTGTAATATTGCCTAAATATATATTTATTAAAATGAGTTATTGCACTTACATCTATGATGAAATTGGTATGCATTAAAAAAAGATGCCGGCCAACACAAATAAACAGAGCCCGCCCCCTCCTGGTACGATCGCGTGGTGACGTCACTAGGTGCCTGCCTCCAGACGCGTTTCGTCATACATGACGTTGTCAATGGACTACATGGAACATGAACATGGACTATATGCCCATGTCAGGACAATTATTCCACAAGCATTACCCCCCCCCCCCCTCACCTTTGTGTATATCAGCTACTGTCAGAAACCATGAATCAGACCGAGACAGAAGTACAATTAAATCACACTTTTTTATTAAATAAAAATAAAAAGGTAAATAGAAAAAGCGTAGTCAAAGCATAGGTAGAGTCCAGTAACGGTATAGAGTAGTCAGCCAGGCCAGAGTTCAATAACCAGATCGGGTAATCAGCCAGGCCAGAAGTCAGGGATCCAAGTAGAGCTACAGCAAGCAGGATAAGGAGCCAGAAGGGATGTCAGCAAGCCAGTCTTTAAACAGAACAGCAGGAGATGGTTTCTTGTGATGTGACCAAGGCGAAGGCAGAGGTGAGCTGGACAGCTTTAAGTAGGCAGGTCAGACGAGCAGGATCAGGAACAGCTGGTAACTGTGGAGAGAGATGAGAGCTGGCAATTAGCCGACAGCTGAGCAGCCAGTCCAGAGAAGGAAGGGCTAAGCCAGCCCTGACAGCTACAAGTTGGGGAATCTCCTGCCTGCAGCTTATTGGCTCAGCAATGACAGATAATTTCTGGGTTCAGAACAAACCCAAGCCCATCACTAGTGGTCAATAGCATTTGCAAAATAATTTTAATACAGCTATAGCATTTGGCTAATTTAACTTTCATTAAATATTTATAGTTTAGGAATCTAGTAGGATTTTCTAAGACAGATGTTCGTATTTTGTAGTAAATGTCCCAATGTTCACCAGTCCACAAGTGTCACACAGCTACTGCCCACAGCAGCCGGACAAAATTGTAACGCCCCCCCGGCAAATATTCAAAACTTCGATTTCTCCAGTGTTAAATTTAGAAAGTCTTTGATGCAATCAAACAGGTCCGAGTAGATTTGTCCACTTGTATATTTAATACTCCAGACTCTTACCAAATTTTATGACCCATTGATGGATGTGGGTTTAACGCTGGAGAAATAGAAGTTTTGGAAATTCTGTTATAATTACTTTTGAGATGCAGATTGGAGGAATGGGGGCCCCTTAATGGTTATGCTAAAGGGTCCTATCTCATATAGTAAATATGGCTGCTAGTAGAATTGTATTTGAAATGTTTTATTTATTTTTTTTGAAGATTTGCTCCTCGGATCTTCAGCGACTTTACTTTAAGTGCACTTTCAAGTGCACTTGCAGTGCAAAGTGGATTTTCCTTTAGTAAATAACCCCCATTGTTTATTTTTTTATCTATCTATTTTTCCATCTACAGATCAAGAAGATGAACTTTGATCTGCAGATGAAGTGAGTTGTCAAGTAAATGTTCCTCCGTTTAACCCCTTATCAACCCTTAATTTACTCTAATCAGTCTTAATTACCGTATTTATCGGCGTATAACACGCACTTTTTTCCCCCTAAAATCAGGGGGAAATATGGGGTGCGTGTTTCTATTCCTTTCTTCCGCTCTCTGCGGGCTTCGGGTATTTTCGGCTATCTTCAGCCGTTCTCAGCAATCTTCGGTCGTTCTCGGGTATTTTCGGCCGTTCTCGGCGGCTTTCGGCTTTCCGAAAGCCGCCGAGAACGGCCGAGTGTGGCCGAAAATAGCCGAGAACGACCGAAAATAGCCGAGAACGGCCGAGTGCGGCCGAAAATACCTGAAGGCCGTCGAGAACAGCCGAGAACTACCGAGCGCCGCTGAGATACACAGGACATCCGCTCTGTATCTTGGCGGCGCCATTTTTAAACGGCAAATACACTAACAAGACTGCAAATGACTGACGAGGCTGCAAATGACTGGCAAGGCTGCAATAGAAGGCTGCAAATGACTGACAAGGCTGCATTAAAGGCCATTTAAATGTAAGTTTTTTTTCCTTAAACTTCCCTCCTTATTCTTCTTCTCCATTTAATTATTATTTTTGTTCACTTCCATTTTATAAACTAAACTATTAAAGCGGGAGTCCGCCGGGACTCCGCTTTTTTTTTTAAAAGCCAGCAGCTACAAATACTGCAGCTGCTGACTTTGAAAAAAGTGACACTTACCTGTCCAGCGCGCCCGCGATGTCGGCACCCGAAGCCGACCTCTAGATCGTCTCTCGGGTGCTGCCGCCGCCACCTTGGGTATGGGAATCAGGAAATGGAGCCTTTCGGCTTCATTTCCCGGTTCCCTACTGCGCATGCGCGAGTCGCGCTGCGCAATAAGGACGGTCCCCGCTGCCTCTGGGATCTGTGTGTTTCCCAGCAGGCAGCGGGGAACTTGCGGAAAGGGGCGGGCACTTGCGGAAAGGGGCGTAATCTATGCCCCTTTTCCGCAGAGAGCTATCCCGGAAGTGGGTGCAGATACCTGTACTGTACAGGTATCTGCACCCCCCTCCCCCCTGAAAGGTGCCAATTGTGGCGCCGGAGGGGGGGAGGGTTCCGATGAGCGGAAGGTCCATTTTAGGGCGGACCTCCGTTTTAATAATTAAAACTTTTTTTTTTTGTTTGTTTTGTTCATTAATATCTTTACATTGTTAACATATATTTACACGTCTCACATTTAAAAACGCAAAAACATAAAAAAAAAAAAAAAAAAAAATATTTAATTTGTAAATAACTTTTCAATGCTTTTTACCATTGCTAACAACTGAAGTGTAAACAAAACAGTTGTCGGAAGGTATCTGTAATCGGTATCGGCGAGTACTAAAAAAAAAGTACTGGAACTCAAACTGGCTGTAAAAAAAGAAATTGGTGTCGGTGCGTCCCTAGTTAAAAGAAAACAAATATTTTAAGTACTTTCAAATGACCTTCACCAAGTCTTTGATGGCACTATTAAATGTAGATTGAATGAAGATTTTCTGTATGAACGTTTGTACAAGTGTCTTGACTTTAGGTTAACTACCTGCCTTAACCAATGCATAATAAGTATTAGGTCCCCTTTTATGCTACTACACAATCTGTACATTGGACGTACTTTATCACCTCCTCCTTGTACGGGCCCGTTGATCTCCATTGCCAATACTTACCGTTTTACTATCCCTTTTTGTGAGCTCTGGTCTGTTCTCTGCCTAGCTTTCCCTTCATTCCTAGGGTACCTTTGTATCAACTCCCACTACTAGGTAGCTCATACCATATTAGACCTCAACGGCTATGCAATAGATTGTAATAAAGGGGTTGATTTACTAAAACTAGAGAGTGCAATATCTTGTGCAGCTGTGCATAGAAACCAATCCGCTTCCGTTTTTTTAAATTATTTTTTCATCAGAGCTTCAGAGTCGGAAGATTTTACCCCCTTCCTGACCAGAGCACCTTTTCGTGATTTCGCCACTGCGTCGATTTAACTGACAATTGGGCAGTCGTGCGACGTTACACCAAAACAAAATTTACATCCTTTTTTTCCCCCACAAATAGAACTTTCTTTTGGTGGTATTTGATCATCTCTGCGGTTTTCATTTTTTGCGCTATAAACAAGAGTGACAATTTTGAAAAAAAAAAACAATGTTTTTTACTTTTTGCTATAATAAATATTTCCCCCAAAAAAATAAAAAAAAAATGTTTTCCTCAGTTTAGGCCGATATGTATTCTTCTACATATTTTTGGTAAAAGAATTCGCAATAAGCATATTTTGATTTGCGCAAAAGTTATAGCATCTACAGAATAGGGGATAGATTTATGGCAATTTTATTATTCATTGTTTTATTAGTAATGACGGCGATCAGAGGCTTTTATCAGGACTGCGACATTATGGCGGACACATCGGATACTTTTGACACTATTTTAGGATCGTTGTCATTTATACAGTGATCAGTGCTACAAAAATGCACTGATTACTGAGTAAATGATACAATGATACTGGCAGGGAATGGGTTAAACACTAGGGGGCAATCAAGGGGTTAAGTGTGTCCTAGGGAGTGATTCTAACTGTGGGGGGGGGTGGGCTACCACCGACATGACAGAGATCACTGCTCCCGATGACAGGGAGCAGTGATCGCTGTCATGTCACTAGGCAGAACAGGGAAATGCCTTGTTTACATAGACATCTCCCCGTTCTGCAGCTCCGTGACACGATCGCGGGACACCGGCAAACATCGAGTCCGTGGGACCCACGGGCGCGGTCACACTGTACGGGGTGAGTGCACACGCCCACAATTAAAGGGGAAGGACAGGTATGCCCATTTTCTCACAGCTGCCATTGTGCCAACGTATATCAGCGTGCAGCTGTCGGCAAGTGGTTGATTGAACAAGCTAAAGTTAGAAGCTGATTGGCCACCATGCACAGCTGCACCATATTTTGCTCTTTCCAGTTTTAGTAAATCAACCTCATTGTCTTATTTGTTTCTTTCTTTATCCACTTACCAAGTAGGTGATCCCGCACTTCTGGGTCTTGAGCGCACACGCGCTTCGCCAGAGGCCTGGTCCCCGTTGTGATTGTACACATTGGGAGCTGATCGGTGGGAACGGCGGACTCTATGTCCACTGGCACCCACCAATGCTTCGGTACAGAGTCAGAACAGCGATCTGCCTATGTAAACAAGGCAGACTGCCATTCTGTCAATACAGAAGGCATGGATCCTGTGTTCCTGTAAAGCAGGAACATCAATCCATGCCTTCCACTAGTAAAAGCACCTCCCCTACTACACTAAAACACCAGCTAGGCACACAGTTAACCCTTTGATCGCCCCTGATGTTAACCCCTTCCTAGCCAGTGGCATTAGTACAGTGAAAGTGCATATTTTTTTTTAGCACTGATCACTGTATTAGTGTCGCTGGTTCCCAAAAAGTGCCAAAAGTGTCAGTTAGTGTCCGATTTGTCTGCCGCAATATCGCAGTCCTGCTATAAGCCAATGATCGCCGCCATTACTAGTAAAAAATAAATAAATAAAAATATCCTACAGTTTGTAGATGCTATAACTTGTGCAAACTAAACAATATACACTGATAGGGATTTTTTTTACCAAAAATATGTAGCAGAACAGTATACAGTATTGGCCTAAATTGATGAAGAAATTCTTATTTTTTTTAAATTGAATATTATTATTTAAGGTACTTATATTGCGCCGTCAATTTACACAGCACTGTACATATACATTGTACATTCACATCGGTCCCTACCCTCAAGGAGCTTAAAATCTAAGGTATAGAAAATAAAAGATATTGGGGGGTTATTTACGAAAAAGGTAACTCCACTTTGCACTGCAAGTGCACTTGGAAATGCAGTCGCTCTAAATCTAAGGGGTAGAGCTGAAAGGAGGGGAAGCTCTGCTGATTTCATCATCCAATCACGTGCAAGCTAAAAAGGCTGTTTTTTATTTTCCTCGCATGTCCCCCCTCGGATCTACACTGACTTTGCAGTTGCACTTGCAGTGCAAAGTGGATTTGCCTTTAGTAAATAACCCCCTCGGTTTTTATTTCAGAATTGTCTTTTTTTGTTTAAAGCGCAAAAAATAAAAAAGGCAGATGTGATCAAATATCACCAGAAGAAATCTCTATTTGTGGGGAAAAAAGGACATATATTTTATTTGGGTACAACATAGCGCGACCGCGCAATTGTCAAGTAAAGTTACGCAGTGCCGTCCCGCAAAAAATGGCCTGGTCATAAAAGGGGAGGGGGGGGGTCGATTTTTCAGAGGTCAAGTGGTTAAAGTTTGTAATGGTACAACTTATAAATAAAGAATGCAAAAAAGAAGAATGTAAAAAAATCTACCAGTGTATGGCCAGCTTAGGGGCCCTGGTTTACCATCAAAAGAATACAGCAATGTGAGGAGCAATGGAGAAGGAAACAGCAAATAGAGGATGTTACTAGAAGAAAGGGGTGAAATTTCGCTTTAAATAGTGTAACAATAAGAGCCTACAAAGATTTAAATGGGGAGATAACACAAACACCCCCCCCAGGTAAAAAGATCTTCTATCTTTCTTAGATCTGGTTCTTTTATAGAGACATGCAATGTCAATGTGACAAAGGGAAGGGCAATAGTTAACCTACAATATACTGTGTTTGGCCAGATAAGAATGTGATGATGTGCTTTGCTCTTCCAGGACATTTGTTCTGTGCACTTTGTTTGGTAGCAGTGTCAGTGAATACATGTCCTCCACAAAGGGAAGACACAGACAAAATGGGGTTTACCACCTTTATTTCTCAGAGAGCTAAAGTCAGCAATAAGTCTTTGATGTCCTCTATAGTCACAATACATCAATCCCTTCCCTCTGACAATAAGGGGCTTTGTTTTGTGTTGGCTTGGGCCGCTCGTGACAGGTGACATGGGAATGAGATAGTCCAGGAGGCCAAAGAGAAGTTAAAAAACAAAAAAAAAATTACGCAAAGAGCAGAAAACAGTAGAAAATAGATAGAAAGATAGATAGATAGATAGATAGATAGATAGATAGATAGATAGATAGATAGATAGATAGATACACTATATTGTTTAAAGTATTGGGACGCTTGCCTTTACTATATTGTTTAAAGTATTGGGACGCCTGCCTTTACACGCACATAGGGTTCAATAGTGAGTTGGCCCACCCTTTGCAGCTATAACAGCTTCAACTTTTCTGGGAAGGCCGTCCACAAGGTTTAGGAGTGTGTCTATGGGAATGTTTGGCCATTCTTCCAGAAGTACATTTGTGAGGTCAGGCACTGATGTTGTATGAGAAGGCCTGGCTTGCAGTCTCCGCTTGAATTCATCCCAAACGTGTTCTATCAGGTTGAGGTCAGGGCTCTGTGCAGGCCAGTCAAGTTCCTCCACCCCAAACTCGCTCATCCATGTCTTTATGGACCTTGCTTACTGCTCCATATCATTTGGTGGAGGAGGGGAGTTATGGTGTGGGTTTTTTTTTCAGGAGTTGGGCTTGGCCCCTTAGTTCCAATGAAGGGAGCTCTTAAGGTGTCAGCATACCAAGACATTTTGGACAATTTCATGCTCCAAACTTTGTGGGAACAGTTTGGGGATGACCCCTTGGTGGTCCAACATGGCTGCCCACCAGTGCACAAAGCAAGGTCCATAAAGACGTGAAAATTGAAAAAAGAATGCCGGCAACCCGATTGCTTCTTCTTAAATCTTTATTGCGCACAGACAGCAGCACGACATCAAAGCGCTAACATGTTTCGGCAAAAGCCTTCCTCATAGTATGAGGAAGGCTTTTGCCGAAACATGTTAGAGTTTTGATGTCGCACTGCTGTCTGTGCTCAATAAAGATTTAAGAAGAAGCAATCGAGTTTCCGGCATTCTTTTTTCAATTTTGATATATAAGATACAATGGCCTGAGCACCGTTATTCAGCTCATCGTCCTATAAATATGCGATAGAGCTTGGGTGAGTCTTTGTTTACATTTCCATAAGGACATGGGTTAACTTCATCAGGACACATGAACACAATACAGCAATCCACGAAAGAAAAATTATAATGCTTAAAAAAATATATATATACACATAATAATACAGTATACCACTTAGTTTGATGTGTGGAACATACCTCGGCACCCTAGCACCAAAATGTAGTAATTTTGGCTTGACCTGTTTAAATATTTAATTACATAAGTATCCACCATTTGTTTTTTTAAAGAGGAACTACACCCTCCTATCTTTTTCTTCTGTTTGATCTGCAACTGGGGCTGCACATGTGATCAGTGATGACACCAGCCATTTGATGTTTTATTATTATTATTATTATTCAGGGTTTATATAGTGTCAACAGTTTGCACAGCGCTATACAACATTAGGGCAAACAGTACAGCCACGATACAATGCAGGAGGAATCAGAGGGCTCTGCTCCTTAGAGCTTACAATCTAAAAGATAGGATCAAGTATCAAGAGATACAAAAGGTAATATCTGTGGGGGATGAGCTGATGAAGAAAATAAAAGTACAGTTGTTAGGTGGAGGCAGGATAGGCTTCTCTGAAGAGAGGTTTTCAGGGATCGCCTAAAAGTGGACAGAGTAGGAGATAGACAGATTAGGAATTTCAGAGGATGGGAGAGGTTTGGGAGAAGTCCTGGAGGAGAGCATGGGGAAAGATAAGAAGGGAACTAGAGAGCAGGAGGTCTTGGGAGGAATGAAGAGAACGATTTGGTTGGTATCTAAACTATTTGGTTTAGTGCAATAAATACAAGGTTTCTATGGGACTTTTAAAGCGCAACTACACCATATTGTAAAAAAATATAAATTTTAATGCAATTTATAGAATGCATAATTGGAAGTTAATACAACAATATAGCACAAAATCAATATATACAGTTGCAATGAGGATGCATCTCAACATGTTTTTGCCATACATTATAAGGCTTCTTCAGGAGAACTTTTTAATCTCGCATAGGCATACAATCACTAAAATAAGAAGAAGATATATAGCCTGTATGGTGGTAAATTGTAATGCATTTATAAGTATTTCTTTGCATGTTTTTTTTATTCTCTTTTACTTATTTTAGTGATTGTATGCCTATGCAAGATTAAAAAGTTATCCTGAAGAAGCCTGATAATGTATGGCAAAACATGTTGAGATGTATCCGCATTGCAACTGTATATATTGATTTTGTGCTATATTGTTGTATTAACTTCCAATTATGTATTCTATAAATTGCATTAAAATGTATATTTTTTTACAATATGGTGTAGTTGCGCTTTAAAAGTCCTATAGAAACCTTGTATTTATTGTATAGATAACGGAACGTGGCGCTATAAGCATGTTTCAGTATTTCAGCTTGTTTAAAAAACGATTTGGTTTAGTGATGTAGCTGTGGTCCAAGTTGTGGATGGCTTTGTAAGTTATTGTTATAATTTTGAATTGAATTTGTTGGGGGAGTGGCAGCCAATGGATAAGCAGAAAGGGATGACAGACACTAAGGGCTCGTTTACACATGCTTTGGCTTCAACACACATTAACGACTAGTTTACATTGCTTCAAAACAAGGCTTTGGACACGCTTTGTTAAAGCTCTCTGGACGCCAGTCAAAGCTCCTGTCACTAAATAATATGGTTAGCTTACAGTCCTGTTTACACCTTGCTTTTGCTTTGCCTTGGCTTTGATTTAGAAATTATACCCCCATTTAGTGGTGCTTCAAAGCCTTCATAGAAGTCTACGGCAAAGCTCACACAAAGCCCCACCGAAGCCTCATTGAGGCCCCACCGAAGCCTCATCGAAGCCCCACAAAGCCTCACCGAAGCCCCACCAAAGGCTCATCGAAGCCCCACCAAAGTCTCATTGAAGCCCCACCAAAGTCTCAAAGTCTCATCGAAGCCGAACCAAAGTCTCAAAGACTCATCGAAGCCCCACCAAAGTCTTATCGAAGCCCCACCAAAGCCTCAAAGGCTCATCGAAGCCCCACCAAAGTCTCATCAAAGACCCACCAAAGTCTCATCGAAGACCCACCAAAGTCTCATCGAAGCACCAAGCAAAAGCAAGGTGTAAAAAGGACTGTAAGCTAACCATTTTATTTAGTGATAGCTTTGACTGGCGTTCAGAGAGCTTTAACAAAGCAGGTCCGAAGCCTTGTTTTTTGAAGCAAGTGTAAACCAGCCCTTAGTGGTTTGTAAGGTGGCTGAGCCTGGCAGCAGCATTCATGGTGGACTGAATAGGGAATATCCTCTTTAAAGGTAAGCCAATGAGGGGGAAAGTTGTAGTAGTCGAGGCGAGAGATAACCAGGGAGTGAATTAGGAGCTTTGTAGTGTCACTGGTTATGAAGGGACTTATTTTGGAGATGTTGGTTTGACATTTTGGTTGAGTGCACAAGCATACGTGACAGTTAGCATTCCCAGCATGTTTGAAATTGTTAAATAGATGGGTTTAGTTCTGCTTTAGGATCAACAGACATAGATATTATTACATATGGGACTGAGCCCAGATGTGGAGGTACAGAACGTTCCCTCACATTGTTGCTGCATCTAATGGTTATTCAGGGGGCTCTTTATCATCCACACTTATTTACTAAATACTGGTATACAAGCCAGAGTATTTTTAGGGAACCAAAATTTTAATAACTTTTTTTGCTCGCATCCAGTTTTTTTGGACAACTACTGTACATACAGTATATGGTTTAGATGGAGGTGTCTCTATATTAAGCACTTAATCAATTGTATGAGATATTGTGAAAAAAATGTATAATAAAACAAAGGTTTTATGATAAATTACTCATTTTGATTGGTGCCACTAAAAATCTCAGTTTTGTACATAGAGGTTTTCATAAATATTTTCTTATGAGGATGTAGGTACTGGCAGTAGAAAGTGTAATTTTTAGATCCATATGTCGAGAATTCCAGACATGGCATATCTTTACATATTACATTGGTACAGCATGGAGCCAATTCCCCTAGATCACCGTAGTAGATATTGCTACTCCAATGATCTCCACTTGCTTCCGGCCCCATGATGAGCGGTTGGCCTGATGCATTGTGAATGCTGGAGGTTGGCCGCTCAGCACGGGTGCCATTTAGAGAATGCTTTGCATGTTCTGAATGAGTGCAAAGCGTTTTCTAATTAAACAAGGTAGAGAGGTGGGGTGGTGACATCTTGCTCTTCACCTTGTCCAATCAGGTGTTCAGAATGCAGCAGGGTAGCCACGCAGCACAGGATCCGGAAGCAAGTGGAGATCAATGGAGTAATGGTGTCTACTCCATTGATTTCCAGCTTCCATGGGCATCAGCCATGTATGGTACAGTTATAGTAACATTGGTCCAAGCTGTACCATGTAAAAATGGTCCATATAAAAATATACCATGCCTGGAATTCTACTTTAAAGTGATTGTAAAGTCTCGTTTTTCTTTTTCTCTCTAAAAAAAAACAAATATATTATACTTACCCACATTGTGCAGTGGATTTTCACAGAGCAGCCTTGACCCTCCTCTTCTTTGGTCCCTCTTCGGCTCTCCTGGCCCCTCCCTCCGGTCGAGTACGCCCCCCAACAAGCAACTTGCTATGGATGCACCCAAGCCAAATCACAGCTCTGTGTGCCCATTTAGACACGGAGCCCCAGTTCGGGGGCCCACTCCCTCTCTTTCCTGATTGGCTAACTGACTTTGATTGACAGCAACGGGCTGCTAATGGTGCCGCTGCTGTGTCCCAGCCAATCAGGAGAAGAGGAGAGGAACTCGTGGTCATCGCTGGACAGAGATGGGGCTCAGGTAAGTATTAGGGAGTGCTGGGGAGGCTGCTACACACAGAAGGTTTTTTTAACTTAACCACTTTCAGACCGGACCATTTTGCTGGCTTAAGACCAGACCACTTTTTGCGATTCAGCACTGCGTCTCTTTAACTGACAATTGCGCGGTCGTGCGATGTGACTCCCAAACAAAATTGACGTCCTTTTTTTCCCACAAATAGAGTTTTCTTTTGGTGGTATTTGATCACCCCTGCAGTTTTTATTTTTTGCGCTATGAACAAAAAAAGAGCGACAATTCTATATATTTTTGGTAAAAAAAAATAAAAAAATTGCCATAAGCGATTATTGATTGGTTTGCACAAAATTTATACTGTTTACAAAATAGGGGATAGTTTTATGGCATTTTTATTAATCTTTTTTTTTTTACTAGTAATGGTGGCAATCAGCGATTTTTATTGTGACTGGGACATTATGGCGGAAACATCGGACATTTTTGACACATTTTTGGGACCATTGTCATTTATACAGCAATCAGCGCTATACAAATGCACTGATTACTGTGTAAATGACACTGGCAGTGAAGGGGTTAACCAGGGGGTGGCAGTGTAGGGTTTAAGTGTGTCCTAGGGGCGTGTTACTAACTGTGGGGGGCGTGGCTGTGTGTTAGTGAATGCTGATCTCTGCTCCAATCACAGGGAGCAGAGATCAGTGTCACTTGTTGCTAGGCAGAACGGGGAGATGCTGTTTACATCGGCATCTCCCCGTTCAGCCTTCCCCGTGAGACGATCGAGTCCGCAGGACCCGTGACGGAACTCACGGGGTCCAGACCGGGCACGCGATGGCAGGGCGGCAATTTCAACTGGACATACCTGTACGCCAGTTTACCTGCCTGTGCCATTCTGCCGACGTACATCATCGTGCGCCGGTCGGGAACTGGTTAATGGATAGAATGCATTATGATGGAAGAAAACCTTCTGAATTTACACCCACTTTAAGTATCTTGATTGAAGACCACATGCCTGCATTAAAGAAGTATGGCCAAAGCTTTTTTTTTTTTGCACATAATCTCACTTCTATTGCGCCGCCCCATGGAATTGTTGGGATTTGCACTTGAGGCCCTCTATAACTTTCAACTTGACCACTAGTGAATTAGTGGAGAAGTAGTCCAGTGTATTTCATTACACTTTAATTGCTATATTATTTTAAAAAATAGGGGCAGAATGTAAACCGTTTTGTGAAGGCAACGGGGGAGAAAAGGATGAATTCCACGCCATGTACTCATGTTTTTTGTGTCACGGTGGCTCTCTTTGTGTGACCTCTTCGTCAATGCTAAGCTCTTCCTGTCAATACGTCTCATCTCATTGTGTTTCCTCGCAATACTTTGTTCAGCGATATAATCCTGCAGCATGATCTTCAAGGCCAGAATCCAAGGAAGTAAAAGGACTGAGCTGTCTCCCTTTGTGGTGAAAGTGAATGCACTGTGTGGTCTATAGAATGGGACATTTACTTGGTATGCTGAAGGGGAGAGGTCACATAATAAAAATAACTTTACAGTAAAAAGCACGAATTACAGGGAATTTTGTCTTCAGGGGAATCCCAAAGTGTACAACAAGCTCCAACGAAGAATGGAGAGGGGAATAACATGGATGTTAGTGGTAAGTCATTAAAAATAATAGATACATGTCAAGGCCTTCGTGTAAATTGAATCAGGGACCTTCAGATTTATGTTTCCACGCTCGGATTTGTGTACATCTGCGGCATTTAGTAGGCAGGAAAATGTAATACTCTGGATTATGTTTATAAAAACTGTCTGCTGCTCCGGGACTTCCCAGCTGTTTTAATCTGCAATAGTGGATCTTTTAAGCTCCACTCCAACTTTCTAACAAGCAGGATATTACAGGGCAAGGCAGTGTTAGCCCTTGTACACACGGTCGGAGATTCCGACGGAATGTGTCCTATCGGACCGTTTTGTCGGATATTCCGACTGTGTGTGGTCTCCATCGGACTGTTTCCGTTGGAGTATCCGACGGACCAAGTTTTCCAACTTGTTGGTAAAATTGTCCGACAAAATGCTCCGATCTGACATACTCTGATCATGTGTAGAGAATTCTGATTGGACAAAGTGCCACGCATGCTCAGATCAAATTCCTACACCAAAGCTATTGGCTACTAGCGTGAACGTAGTCCCGTCGTAACGAAATAACGTCATCACGTCGGATTTTCCGACAACTTTGTCCGACCGTGTGTATGCAACAGTTTCGGCCAAAATCCATCGGACAAAATCCGACGGATTTGGTTGTCGGAATGGCCGACCGTGTGTACAAGGGCTAACACCTAACAGTACATTTTGTAGTATGTTTTACATGTCTTCTATCCATGTTTTACATATAGGAACTGTAAGCCCACGTACACACGGTTGGAGATTTCCACAACCAAATCTGTTGGATTTTGTCCGTCAGATTTAGTCTGACGGATTGTGTCCGAAACTGTTGCATACACACGGTCGGACTAAGTTGTCGAAAAATCCGATCATTCAGAACGTGATGACGTAATTTCGTTACAATGGGACTAGATTCAGGCTAGTAGCCAATAGCTTTGATGTAGGAATTTGATCTGAGCATGCGTGGCTCTTGGTCCGATCAAAATTCTCTACACATGATCGGAGTATGTCCGACCGGCCCAGTTGGTCGGGAAATATTTCCAACATGTTGGAAAATTGGGTCGGACGGAGATTCGGACGGGATCAGTCCGATGCATACCACACACTGTCAGATTATCTGACGTCACGGTCCGATAGGACACATTCCGACGGATTCTCCGACCGTGTGTACGCGGCATAAGACAACATACATGAAGTTCTGTAGACGACTATAGGTTTTAGTGTCTGCGATTACACCATATACAAAGTCCAAAAAGAGGACCCAACCAATAAGCTGAGAGTCCAAAAACTTTTAATGTTGGGAATTTGTTCTGCAGAACAAAGCAAAACAGCCCTTCAGGAATTCAGCAACTTCCTCCTTCTTCAGGGCTACTAAACAAATACAGAATTGATATACAAAGAGATGTAAAAACATAACATTTGGCACTAAAACTTATATGCAATGGGATGACTTGGACTCCTTTTGAGCATAGATGCTGAGATGACCCCCAAGGTTTTATCTCCTTGCCATATACGTGTCTATTGAAAGGCTCTGCACACCCTCATCATGATTCAATGCATAAGTGGCCATCAGTGTTTAGCATTACTATTCTTACGAAACAATGGAACCAAATTTGAAAAAACGAATTTGAAAAAACAAATGTTGGATGTTTAAGGTGCTAGAAAATCCAACCTCTGGAAGCACAACGTATTAATTTACAGTAAAAAATCCAAATTTATTATTGTACACTATAAAAAGTGGGGGGTAAAATACACCCCTATTTGGTAAAATCAAAAGACATAGATACAATAGTTAAGAACAGCATCCCATACACCCTCCTCATGGCACGTACAGCTAGGTATAATCTGTTGATATAAATTAAATAATATATTGCATGTGCATAAAGCATCCGAAAATGCCAAAGTGAGGTAGCGTTGTAGGAGTCTTGATGCGTTTCACAGTCAAGGCTTCCTAAGGGGCTCACAGGGTACAGCTGATAAAAATGAAATACCAAAAGTGCACAAAATGACATTAAACAAATAAACAAACCTACATAAACACAACAACGCAATGGTATAATTGTTTACATACATCTTGAAATGTGCGTCACACACCCAACCACAAGGAATGAGGGGGACGAGAAAAGGAAGAGAATGACACAAAATGAAGGCGTGCTGGAGTTGGCGAGGATACAGGCTGGGCAGTTCAAAAATGGAACAAGGGGCCTACCAAGGCAAAGGGTGGTCACCAGCAGCCACAACAATGGATCAGAAGGCAGAAAAATGGGAGCATGGCCTCCAAGTCCCCAACACAAAAAAAAAAAAAATATATATATATATATATATATATATATATAGAAAAAATAATAAACACAATCTATAAGACAAAAGAGGAAGCCTCTGGATGTGGTACTGAGGTTTTCAATTACCCCCAGCCTCTTCCATGGAACCAAATTTGGAACCCCACCAAGTCATGCACCCAGAATGCCTTAGCCTTAGAAACCAATTATAAAGTCCTGTATCCATGGTATTTAGTCCCAACCCACTTAGCGCACTTTGCTCCTGGTTATGCAAGGTTTTTATTTTTCGTAGCTGCCTAGTCCCAGACTTTTATCCCAGAATTGTGGCAGTCCTGCCCAGTTGTCTCATCATTCTTTAACCAAATATATAAGATGCTAGCCATCCTATTTGATAACAGTTTGCCTATGTCACCAGGCGTGGTGTTACTCAAGCTTAAAGCGGAGGTCCACCCTAAAGTGGACCTTCCGCTCATTGGAACCCTCCCCCCCTCCGGTGCCACAATTGGCACCTTTCAGGGGGGAGGGGGGTGCAGGTACCTGTACAGTACAGGTATCTGCACCCACTTCCGGCGTAGATTCTGCAGAAGGTAGCCCCTTTCCGCAGAATCTACGCCCCTTTCTGAAGGTCCCCCGCTGCCTGCTGGGAAACACACGGATCCCAGAGACAGCGGGGACCATCCTTATTGCGCAGCGCGATTCGCGCATGCGCAGTAGGGAACCGGAAAATGAAGCCGAAAGGCTCCACTTCCTGATTCCCATACCCAAGATGGCGGCGGCAGCACCCGAGAGACGATCGAGAGATCGGCTTCGGGTGCCGACATCGCGGGCGCGCTGGGCGGGTAAGTGTCAATATTTTAAAAGTCAGCAGCTGCAGTATTTGTAGCTGCTGGCTTTTAAAAAAAAGAAAACAGCGGACTCCCGGCGGACTCCCGCTTTAAGCCAGATGGCCTAACAAAAGATCAGTTCTAATTAATGACGCATATTCTAATGGAAACTAAACAGACAATCACAAAAGCCTGACTGGCACGCTCACTCTCATTGGCTGAAGTGAAAAATAGGATTCATTGGGAATTTGACTGCGGAGCTTAATGATATGATGCCAAATTTAAAAAGACTTGGGCCACTTTCACACTGAGGCGTTTTTCAGGTGCTACAGCGCTAAAAATAGCACCTGTATAGCGCCTGAAAAAATCCGGCCCCTTTCACTGCAGTGTGCCGAATACCGCCGCTAAAATCACGGTAAAGCGGCGGTAAAAAATCGTCATTGGCTGACAGCTGATCACATGGTAAGGGAACGGGATCATTAATTCGTTATCACAGAGCGAGCCACACATGCCCTGCATGGGTTACACAGGCAGCTCATGCACAGGAGAACGTACATGGACATCCTCCCAGCAATTTAGGCCTACACTGTAGCCATCTTTTGGCTATAATGCAGGCAGAAAGAGGTTTAAGAAGCAGGAGGGGAGGGGATAGGCACAGGCAAGAGCTGACAGGCAAGGAGGGGAAGGGGGAAAGGACAGAGGAGAGCTGATGATGATGGAGGTTCATAAACTGACCATGGTGTGAGGGCTTAGCAGAATGATAAACCATGGTCAGTTTACAGGGGGGTGGGCAGAAACTGGGAGGCCAGGTATTTCAGGTGATAGAAAGGGCCAAATTACACAGCATAAGCACTGTGCTGTGTAACATGCTTTAAGGGAACAGGATACATTTTTTTTTTTTAGGGTAACGAACACCTTAACTAAAGCCTAGTACACACGATCACGAAATCGGACGAAAAATACAACATTCGAAGCGATTGTATGATATATATATATATATACAGCACTAAATGTCTAAACCACTGGCAACTAAAGTGAGTACACCCCTAGGTGAAAATGTCCAAATTGGGCCCAATTAGCCATTTCCCTTCCCGGTGTCATGTGATTCGTTAGTGTTACAAGGTCTCTGTTAAATTTGGTGTTATCGCTCTCACTCTCTCATACTGGTCACTGGAAATTCAACATGGCACCTCATGACAAAGAACTCTCTGAGGATCTGAAAAAAAGAATTGTTGCTCTACATAAAGATGGCCTAGGCTATAAGGAAGTTTGCCAAGACCCTGAAACTGAGCTGCAGCACGGTGGCCAAGACCATACAGCGGTTTAACAGGACAGGTTCCACGCAGAACAGTCCTCACCGTGGTCGACCAAAGAAGTTGAGTGCACGTGCTCAGCATCATATCCAGAGGTTGTCTTTGGGAAATAGATGTATGAGTGCTGCCAGCATTGCTGCAAAGGTTGAAGGGGTGGGGGGGTCAGCCTGTCAGTGCTCAGACCATACGCCGCACACTGTATCAAATTAGTCTGCATGGCTGTCATCCCAGAAGGAAGCCTCTTCTAAAGATGATGCACAAGAAAGCCTGCAAATAGTTTGCTGAAGACAAGCAGACTAAGGACATGGATTACTGGAACCATGTCCTGTGGTCTGATGAGACCAAGATAAACGTATTTGGTTCAGATGGTGTCAAGCGTGTGTGGCAGCAACCAGGTGAGGAGTACAAAGACAAGTGTGTCTTGCCGAAAGTCAAGCATTTTGGTGGGAGTGTCATGGTCGGGGGCTGCATGAGTGCTGCCGCCACTGGGGAGCTACAGTTCATTGAGGGAACCATGAATGCCAACATGTACTGTGACATACTGAAGCAGAGCATGATCCCCTCCCTTCGAAGACTGGGAGGGCAGTATTCCCCAAACACACCTCCAAGACTACCACTGCCTTGCTAAAGAAGCTGAGGGTAAAGGTGATGGACTGGCCAAGCATGTCTCCAGACCTAAACCCCATTAAGCATCTGTGGGGTATCCTCAAACGGAAGGTATAGGAGTGCAAGGTCTCTCATATCCACCAGCTCTGTGATGTCATCAGGATATATAGGTACAAGGTAAAAGCAGGCTCAGGTAGGAATCCTGCTCAGGATTAGTAGTAGGCAGTATCTGACTAGCAGGGCAAAACACTGAAGCACAAGGGAATAGTAGAGGAGGAACTAAATACCCTCCCAGCAGCCAGCATCAGGTGGAGACTGACTACTGGGATCTTCTGGCTGCTGGGAGACACCCACTGGTGGACAACAGAAACTACAACCTTCTGCACTGCCATATTGCCAGCAGCAGGTGATCCAGGTACTTATAGTTGGTTTTTGAGTGGAGACATGATTGTAGGCAGTCTTTTGTAACAATCAATAAACACAAGGCGAGGAGCTAAGCTCTGAAGTGTGGCTAATTTATTTTCGTATCTGCATCCAGATGCCAGCTGCAAGGTGTATCAGGGGTGGAGATCCCCTAATCGGGGGGGGGGGGGGGGCTTTGCATATATTCATTTGCATATATTTTAATTATTCTAATGTTCTTCAATTATAAATTGGTGGATATATGAGTGGTATTATACATATTATGATAATGGGTGACAGTAGCCCGTCTTAACCCTTACACGTCTGGAAGCCTGTGCTACTTTTTCTTCATATTTCGCAGACATCTCTTCATCTCGCATCCCTCTTTCAAAAAAAAATAACAGAAACCTGAGCAGTTGACATTCCCTGGGGGAATCCAAGTGAAAGGTATGTTGTTCTTTAATATTAGCGGCTTTCCAGTTCCTGTTATAAGAAGCTCTTGTGCAGACACATACCTGGGTCCTGCCTTTGAATCCCAGCTAATTAGATCATGTTTCATATTCCCCTTCAAACTTCTTATCTTACATAAAGCCCCTTTCTGTTTCGGGAGCAAATCATTATGCAAAATTTGGACAGGGCTTCAGTCTGAGATACCTGAAGCCACTAAGTGGTGTTAACTTGCAGGTAGCTGTCACTTCACTCACAAGAAGCATTTGTACTGAAAGCTTTTAATTATGTCCAGAAGAAGAGTGCTATATGAAATAACCGGCGTGGAAATATTGCTTGCAAATTGCCGCTGAGTGAAACTACTCAGCGAGGGCCATTGTAGTGTCTGGATCTCAGACAGACATGCACCGCTGGCTGGGAAATATGTTTCAGGCTCTCTTCTGAACAGAACCCTCTCTCAGCTCTGGTCCACCTGCTCCGAAATTAAAGTCTCTCCTGTGAGAGTTTGCGGCTTCTCCTGCGACCGATGACATTTCTCCGTCTGCCGCTGTCACCTGCACTGCGGCCGGTCATTATTTTTTGCCGACAGCTAAAGTCAGTTTGTGCATTATGATGAATGTCCTCTACCAGGGTGACTACACAGTGCAGTGGAGCAGGGTAGCCCCCAACATTTTTACAATTTGGAACATTTAAAGCGTATATAAACCCTAATGCCCCATACACGCGGTCGGATTTTTCGACGGAAAATGTTGCGAACGAATCGTGTTGTCGGAAAATCCATCTGACTTTTTTTCCATCAGATTTTCCGACGCACAAAGTTTGAGAGCAGGATCGAAAATTTTCCGACAACAAAATCCGATCGCATAAATTCCGATCGTGTGTAGACAATTCCGACGGACAAGGTTCCAATCATGCTCAGAATAAACGAAGGGACTAAAGTCATTGGCTACTGGCCCCGTTTATAGTCCCGACGTACGTGTTTGACGTCACCTCGTTCAGAACGATCGGATTTTCCGACAGCTTTGTGCGACTGTGTGCATGCAAGACAATTTTCAGGCAAAATCCGTAGGAAAAAATCAGACGGATTTTGTGGTCGGAATGTCCGACCGTGTGTATGGGGCATTAGGCCTTGTTTAGATGGATGGCAGTCTCTACAACTCGGCTGGAAAGTGATCGGCAGCGAATGTAAGGGGGAGCTGATGGAATGGGCGACTCTGATGGGGACCCTGATGTAAGGGGGATTCTGATTGGGCCCAGCTGTAAGATGGGACTCTGATGGGGACCCTGATTTAAGGGTACTTCTGATGTAAGGAGGGCACTGATGGGGACCATAATATAGGGGAGACTCTCATGGGACCCTGATGTAAGGGATCATTTTGAAGGGGATCCTGATGTAAGGAGGGATTGCGTCGGATCTTTGCTGTCAAAAAGTCTGGTCGTGTGTACGCAGCATAAGAGTACCTGGACTTTTCACCTAAACACTCTGATCCTATGTTGAGAGACTGTGTTACTAGACGCATACGAGATGAGGAAGGTAACGGTAAGCCCATTAAAATCAGCCGCTCTTTCGGGGGTCAGTGCTACAGAAGAAACACAAAATAACTGTCAATCTCCCATGGTCTGGGGGCTCTATGCAAGATCTCACCTCATGAACTTTCAATGATCATGAGAACTGTGAGCAATAAGTTCAGAACTACACGGGAGAATCTTGTCAATGATCTCATGGCAGCTGGGACCATAGTCACCAAGAAAACAATTGGTAACACCCTACGCCATGAAGGACAGAAATCCTGCAGCACCCAAAAGGTCCCCCTGCTCAAGAAAGCCCATGTACAGGCCTGTATAATACAGGTATTTGCACCAACTTCAGGGAGGAGTATATTCCCTGAAGTTGGTGCAAATACCTGTATTATACAAACGTCAGCCTGGAAACCTTAATGACTTGGAGAGGATCTGCAAAGAGGAGTGGGAGAAAATCCCTCCTGAGATGTGTGCAAACCTGGAGGCCAACTACAAGAAACGTCTGACCTCTGATTGCCAACAAGGATTTTGCCACCAAGTACTAAGTCATGTTTTGCGAAGGGGTCAAATACTTATTTCACTCATTAAAATGCGAATCAATTTATAACTTTTTCCAAATGCGTTTTTCTGGATATTTTGTTTTTATTCTGCCTCTCACTGTTAAAATAAACCTACTATAAAAATTATAGACCTGATCATTTCTTGTCAGTGGGCAAATGTACAAAATCAGCAGGGGGTCAAATATTTTTTTCCCCTCACTGTGTACCCAATTTTTGGTATAATATAAAAGAAGTAATTGCGTCGAGTAAACTGATACCAAACATGTCAAGTCTTAGCCCTTGTACACACTGTCGGACATTACGACAACAAAATTTTGTCCGACGGATTTTGTCCGAAACTGTTGCATACACACGGTCGGACAAAGTTGTCGGAAAATCGGATCGTTCGTAACGTGATGACGTCATTTAGTTACGACGGGACTACGTTCAGGCTAGTAACCAATAGCTTTGGTGTAGGAATTTGATCTGAGCATGCGTGGCACTTTGTCCGATCGGACTTCTCTACAAACTCGGATCATGTTGTCGGAAATTTTTTTATATCCAGCTCTCAAACTTTGTTGGTCGGACATTCCGACGGAAAAAGTCAAATGAAGCCCACATACGGTCGGATTATCTGACAACACGGTCCGATCAGACATTTTCCGTCGGAATGTCCGACCGTGTGTACAAGGGCTTACAATTGTGCACACTGGTGGAATCTCAAAAAAAAAAAAAAAAACGATGGTACCCAAAATTCTTTATAGACAACAATCTAAAAGCCTTTACAGTACTGCAACATATCCAAACACAACTTTAATTAACCAAATCAGCAGAAGCACTTTCTTCTGTCACAGAGGAAATTCTGAAGACTAAATTCTTGCAGCTGCTGGTTGTCCTTATTTCAACGTGTTGGCTAACGCATAGACTTGTGCTGTGAGGAGGAACAGTCAGGATCGTTTAGAATGCATGCATTGACATTAGCATAAGTTTCAGGAGAGTTTCTGCTTTTAAATACTTCATTTAAATTAAAGAATGTGGAAAAGAAAACATAACGGACATCCAACCCTTTATCTCTATTTTGGCATAGTGCTGTGTATAATACTATACATTAAAGTGGAACTCTAGTCAGAAAATGAAGTCCTGCTAGATCACTTCAGGCTGTCCCCTTTTGCAGGTATACAGCGCCTTGCAAAAGTATTCACCCCCCATGGCATTTTGCATGTTTTGTTGCCTCACAACCAGCGGCGGACTGACAACTCACGGGGCCCCCGGGCAATAGATGATTATGGAGCCCCCAGGCAATCAGAGATTGTGGGGCCACACAGTATACAATCAGACAGTATACACATACATATTCACACTATACACAGACATGTTTCTATTGGCTGAGAAGGTACTGGAGAGGTGCGCCAACTATAATCTCTAGATTTTTAGACCAAAAGGATGTCGGTAAGGGACATTCCAGAGACAGATGTAAAAAAAAAAAATACAGATTTTTGCATACTGTCCCTGGTTTTACTGAGGCTGGTAACCCTGATGGGGCCCCCTAGTGGCCCGGGGGCACTTGGGCAGTGCCCGAGTGGCCGAATGGTCAGTCTGCCCCTGCTCACAACCTGGAATTAACATGGATTGTTTGAGGATTTGCATCATTTAATTTACAGAACATAGAAAAAAGGGGAAAACACCGCGCTGTATCAAACTAACAAAAAAACAAGTGAAAAAACAGCTGCCAACACTTCAAACAAACAAAGTTAAACAATTTAAAACAGTAAATAGTGTAGCGCTTCTATTAAGTGAATGTGTAATCCCATGAGGAAAATCCGAATACGATCATAGAAAATCAAATTAATCAGTAATCACATGGGAAAATCAGGAATCACATGGGGAAAGTCCATATACGATCACAAATAATAATAAATAGAGCCCTCTGTAGTGTGACTGGTGCACAAAGAGTGTAATAAAACTTCTTCAGAAAAAATAGGCGTTTCACTAGTCAAGTGCAACCCAATATGTCAACTTGTCTGAAGATATCAAAAAGGTGGGTAGAATACTCTTACCGAATATGATGGACTCACACGGTCTTACGACGGTTGAGTCGGAAACGCTTGGGGTCCAGACCTAGGACCAGATGGTAGGTTGGCGGTGGTCCGACCAGATATTGAGAAGACTCCAAACGACTGAAGACCCTAGGGGGCGTCTCACAGGGGGTTCTCCGGAATGTTCCTCAGGTTGTCCAATTCGGATGTGGCTCAATTGGAATTACAACCCCAAATGAGGGGTGAGGGGTTTGTAGAAATTAGAACAAAAAAGAAAAAAGAAAGCTCCACATGGTGCGGGTCAAAAAATATTAACCATCAGGTTTTATTAAAAGGTCATATAATTGGATAAAAATTATGACTGGTGATCACAAGTGAACAAAATAAAAGCAATGTGGGGTGCCAAAAGCGAGCCCGACGCGTTTTGACATAGACAGGGGCTGTTGAAGACACTCTATGTCGAAACGCGTAGGGCTCGCTTTTGGCACCCCACATTGCTTTTATTTTGTTCACTTGTGATCACCAGTCATAATTTTTATCCAATTATATGACCTTTTAATAAAACCTGATGGTTAATATTTTTTGACCCGCACCATGTGGAGCTTTCTTTTTTCTTTTTTGTTCTAATTTCTACAAACCCCTCACCCCTCATTTGGGGTTGTAATTCCAATTGAGCCACATCCGAATTGGACAATCTGAGGAACATTCCGGAGAACCCCCTGTGAGACGCCCCCTAGGGTCTTCAGTCGTTTGGAGTCTTCTCAATATCCGGTCGGACCACCACCAACCTACCATCTGGTCCTAGGTCTGGACCCCAAGCGTTTCCGACTCAACCGTCGTAAGACCGTGTGAGTCCATCATATTCGGTAAGAGTATTCTACCCACCTTTTTGATATCTTCAGACAAGTTGACATATTGGGTTGCACTTGACTAGTGAAACGCCTATTTTTTCTGAAGAAGTTTTATTACACTCTTTGTGCACCAGTCACACTACAGAGGGCTCTATTTATTATTATTTGTGATCGTATATGGACTTTCCCCATGTGATTCCTGATTTTCCCATGTGATTACTGATTAATTTGATTTTCTATGATCGTATTCGGATTTTCCTCATGGGATTACACATTCACTTAATAGAAGCGCTACACTATTTACTGTTTTTAATTTACAGAACATGCCCACAACTAGGGATGAGCTTCATGTTCGAGTCGAACATACATTCCACTCGAACATCGGCTGTTCGCACGTTCAGCGAATACCAAACATTATGGGCCATTCGCAAGAAATTCGTGTGGCGCTCACGGCCCACAATGCACTGCGCCATCGCAGTGCATTGCTGGCTCATGATTGGCCAAGCATGCACTGTGACCCTGCATGCTTGGCCAATCACAGCGCCAGCAGCGAGGAGAGCCATGATTGGCCACAGGCAGGATGCCTGTGGCCAATCATAGCTTAGGCTGTGTAGCACATGCCCCAAACTATATAAGGCCGCCAGCGCGGCGGACTTGTGTAGTGTGTTGGCGTCTGTAGGAGTTAGTGGGTGTTCTCTGTGTACCTTCAACACAGTATACACCGTTCATTATCGGCCGATTTTGCGTTCTTGCTCTTCTGTAGTGCGTGTTGTCTGCGTGCCCTGACCGCAGTAGACACCGTTATATCCACCTATATAGCTAGCTATATTGCTCTTTTGTAATAGAGCTTGCAGTCAGTTGTAGGAGCTTGTGCCTGTTGTCTGCGTGCCCTGACCGCAGTAGACACCGTTATATCCACCTATATAGCTAACAATATTGCTCTTTTGTAATAGAGCTTGCAGTCAGTTGTAGGAGATTGTGCCTGTTGTCTGCGTGCCCTGACCGCAGTAGACACCGTTATATCCACCTATATAGCTAGCTATATTGCTCTTTTGTAATAGAGTTTGCAGTCAGTTGTAGGAGCTTGTGCCTGTTGTCTGCGTGCCCTGACCGCAGTAGACACCGTTATATCCACCTATATAGCTAGCTATATTGCTCTTTTGTAATAGAGCTTGCAGTCAGTTGTAGGAGATTGTGCCTGTTGTCTGCGTACCCTGACCGCAGTAGACACCGTTATATCCACCTATATAGCTAGCTATATTGCTCTTTTGTAATAGAGCTTGCAGTCAGTTGTAGGAGATTGTGCCTGTTGTCTGCGTGCCCTGACCGCAGTAGACACCGTTATATCCACCTATATAGCTAGCTATATTGCTCTTTTGTAATAGAGCTTGCAGTCAGTTGTAGGAGATTGTGCCTGTTGTCTGCATGCCCTGACAGCAGTAGACACCGTTATATCCACCTATATAGCTAGCTATATTGCTCTTTTGTAATAGAGCTTGCAGTCAGTAGTAGGAGATTGTGCCTGTTGTCTGCGTGCCCTGACCGCAATAGACACCGTTATATCCACCTATATAGCTAGCTATATTGCTCTTTTGTAATAGAGCTTGCAGTCAGTTGTAGGAGATTGTGCCTGTTGTCTGCGTGCCCTGACCGCAGTAGACACCGTTATATCCACCTATATAGCTAGCTATATTGCTCTTTTGTAATAGAGCTTGCAGTCAGTTGTAGGAGATTGTGCCTGTTGTCTGCGTGCCCTGACCGCAGTAGACACTGTTATATCCACCTATATAGCTAGCTATATTGCTCTTTTGTAATAGAGCTTGCAGTCAGTTGTAGGAGATTGTGCCTGTTGTCTGCGTGCCCTGACCGCAGTAGACACCGTTATATCCACCTATATAGCTAGCTATATTGCTCTTTTGTAATAGAGCTTGCAGTCAGTTGTAGGAGATTGTGCCTGTTGTCTGCGTGCCCTGACCGCAGTAGACACCGTTATATCCACCTATATAGCTAGCTATATTGCTTTTTTGTAATAGAGCTTGCAGTCAGTTGTAGGAGATTGTGCCTGTTGTCTGCATGCCCTGACCGCAGTAGACACCGTTATATCCACCTATATAGCTAGCTATATTTCTCTTTTGTAATAGAGCTTGCAGTCAGTTGTAGGAGATTGTGCCTGTTGTCTGCGTGCCCTGACCGCAGTAGACACCGTTATATCCACCTATATAGCTAGCTATATTGCTCTTTTGTAATAGAGCTTGCAGTCAGTTGTAGGAGATTGTGCCTGTTGTCTGCGTGCCCTGACCGCAGTAGACACCGTTATATCCACCTATATAGCTAGCTATATTGCTCTTTTGTAATAGAGCTTGCAGTCAGTTGTAGGAGATTGTGCCTGTTGTCTGCGTGCCCTGACCGCAGTAGACACCTTTATATCCACCTATATAGCTAGCTATATTGCTCTTTTGTAATAGAGCTTGCAGTCAGTTGTAGGAGATTGTGCCTGTTGTCTGCGTGCCCTGACCGCAGTATACACCGTTATATCCACCTATATAGCTAGCTATATTGCTCTTTTTTAATAGAGCTTGCAGTCAGTTGTAGCAGATTGTGCCTGTTGTCTGCGTGCCCTAACCGCACTATACACCATTATATCCACCTATATAGCTCTTCTCTAATTGAGCCATCTGCCATCTGCAGAAGTTAGTGGGTGTTGTGTGCCTCCAGCACAATATACACACTACCCAATTGCTGGTTTTCCCATCTCCCTTCAGGCCATTACCATGTCTGGAAGGCCAACAAGGAGAGGCAGACAGGCGCAAGCCGATAAAAGAGGGCAAGCAGGCTCTGTGTCTAGAGACAGCAGTGCTGGTCATGGACGCGGTGCATCGTCATCATCAGCACATGGCCATGGGACACGCTTGTCCTTCTTTTCGGCAGCTGGACGTGTTGAGCCGCATCATGCCAAAGACTTGGTAGAGTGGATGACCAAGCCCTCTTCATCCTCCTCATCCTCTCTCACTTAGGCTCAGGGTACTAGAAAAGTAGCTGCCAACGCATAGACTTCCCTCGTCTCAATGTCAGCATCAGTGACTCCTTCCCTAGACCCACCACGTCCTCCTGAGGAGTCCCCTGAACTCTTTGACCACAGTGTTGGGTACATGCTCCAGGAGGATGCCCAATGTTTTGTAGGCTCTGATGATGATACTCAGCTAGAGGAAGGCAGTAGCGTGAGCGCAGAGAGAGGGGATGCTCAAGAAGGACAGCAATCTGGCAGTCATGTTCCACAAGCTGCAGCATACTGCCAGGTTTGCTCCAGCGATGAAGAGGGAGGGGATGATGAGGGCACTGACTCCACGCGGGTGCCTGGTAGGAGAGAGGAGGAGGAGGCACATGTCCAATGAGGCAGGATGCCCTCCGGGGGCCAGCACACCGACTGAATCACACCGCAGAGCTCCGCCTGTGCAGGGCGCTGCCTCTGCGCGTTATTCTAAAAGTTCTTTGGTGTGGGCCTTTTTTGAGACGAGTGCATCAGATCCCACCTCTGCTATTTGCAACATATGTCTCAAACGTATCTCGCGTGGCCAAAACATCAGCCGCTTGGGCACCACATGCTTGACCAGACATATGTTGGCCTGCCATGCAGCTCGTTGGCAAGCGTATCTCAAAGACCCACACCAAAGAACAAAGCGGACCTCTCCTTGCTCCTCATCAGCTGGGATCTCCAACCCCACTAGACCTTCAGTCATCTCTGAAACCTGCGCTGAGAGGAATGAAGGTGTAGAATTAGGTGTGTCACAGCCAAGTGCTTCCGGGCACTATGCTAGCAGTACACCCACATCCGATTATAGCAGGCAAATTTCCCTGCCCCAGCTGCTGGACCATCGAAAGAAGTTCACTCCCAGCCATCCACATGCCCAGCGGTTGAATGCTAGCTTGGCTAAATTGCTAGCACTTCAACTGCTGCCTTTTCAGTTGGTGGACTTGGCCCCCTTCCGTGAGTTTGTACAATGTGCGGGTCCTCAGTGGCAGGTCCCCAAACGCCACTTTTTTTCACGGAAGGCGATTCCGGCTCTCTACTGGCATGTGGAAGGCAATGTCCTTGCCTCGCTGAACAGGGCGGTCAGCGGTAAGGTGCATATTACTGCTGACTCATGGTCCAGCAGGCATGGACAGGGACGTTACCTGTCTTTCATGGCCCATTGGGTCACTCTTCTGGTAGCTGGGAAGGATGCAGGACAAGGTGTAGTAGTGTTGGAGGTTGTTCCGCCACCACGCCTCCAAAATGCTACTTCTGGTTGTGACACACCTCTCTCCTCCACCCCCTCTTCTTCTTCTTCCTCCATGGCCTCTTCCAGTGCTCTGTCCTCAGAACCAGCGGTGCTCCGTAGGCGTTCCAGGGGCTACACAAGTACACAGGCAAAACGATGCCATGCCGTGCTTGCGCTGGTTTGTTTGGGGGACAGGAGCCACACTGGGGCAGATATTTTGTCAGCTCTGCAGGGGCAGGCCAAGAGGTGGTTGACGCCACGCCAGCTTAAGCCAGGAATGGTGGTTTGCGACAATGGCACCAACCTCCTCTCCGCCCTCCGACAGGGACAACTGACCCATTTGCCCTGTGTGGCTCACATCCTTAACCTGGTGGTGCAGTGGTTCTTGGGCAAGTACCCGGGCTTACAGGATGTCCTGAAGCAGGCCAGTAAAGTCTGTGTGCATTTCCGCCGATCATTTAATGCCTGTGCTCGGCTGGCTGAGCTCCAAAAGGAGTTGAACCTGCCCAAGAACCGCCTTATATGTGACATGCCCACCAGGTGGAACTCAACGTTGGCCATGCTGCAGCGGCTGCACACGCAGCAGAGGGCCATCAATGAGTACCTGTGCGACTACGGCACCAGGACAGGGTCAGGGGAGCTCGGTTTTTTCTCACCACGCCAGTGGGGCATGATCATGTCCTGTCACCGTTTGAGGAGGCCACAAGGATGGTGAGCAGTGACAGTGAATGCATCAGTGACACTGTACCTCTTGTCCACCTGTTGGAGCATGCTGCGTGGAATAATGGACAGGGCACTTGAGGCAGAACAGAGGCAGGAAGAGGAGGACTTCCTTGCCTCTCAAGGCCCCCTTTATCCAGACAGTGTTCCTGCTGTCCCACCCATCACACAGCAATAGGACGAGGAGGAGGAGGATGATTGTGTCAGCATGGAGGTGGAGGCTGGCACCCAGCATCAGCAGCAGCAGCAGTCTTGTAGGGATCATTTACAGTCCCAAGAAACCCGTGGACTTGTACGTGGCTGGGAGGAGGTAGCTGCGGATCATGTTGTCCTTAGTGACCCAGAGGACTCCGGCCCGAATGTCTCAGCTAACCTACGCTGCATGGCCTCCCTGATCCTGCAAAGCCTGCGTACGGATCCTCGTAATCTTCGGATCAAGGAGAGGGACCATTACTGGCTGGCCACTCTCCTTGATCCACGATACAAGGGTAAGGTTGCCGACCTTATCTTGCCGTCGCAGAGGGAGCAGAGGATGAGACATCTCTGGGAGGCCTTGCAGAAAGGTCTGTGCAATGAGTTCCCAGAGACTGGGAGGTTACAAACTCCTGGTCTTGGACAACGTGTTGCTGAGGCATCGGTCAGAAGGAGCGGTGGAGAAGGTGGCCGTCTGACCGATGCGTTCAGACAATTCTTTAGTCCGCAGCCCCAAGGTATGATCGGTTCCAGCAACCATCGCCAGCGTCTGATTTACATGGTGCAGGAATACCTAGGGGCAAGGTCAGACTTGGACACCTTTCCCACCGAAAATCCTCTGGTTTACTGGGTCTTGAGGATGGATCACTGGCCAGAGCTTGCACAGTATGCAATTGAGCTACTGGCATGTCCTGCATCCAGCGTTCTTTCGGAACGCACCTTCAGTGCTGCTGGTTACCGATCACAGGATGCGCCTGTCCACCGACTCAGTTGATCGACTGACCTTCATCAAGATGAATCAGTCTTGGATCACCCACAGCTACCAAGCACCTGAAGCTGATGTAACCGAATAATTTTTTTTTTAAATATCACATCCCTTCAAGACTGCCTATGCTGATGCTGAGTGACTGTCCTGTTATGTTGATTGTCTATCCTCTACCTCCTCCATTGATATGTTGGAAGAAAATTTTTGGTTCTGGGTGATGCCACCAGCCCAATTTTTCAGCCCCTGTTTAACAGGGGCGTTTAATTACAATCTTTGATGAAATGCTTTGCAGCAGGGCTCATTCCTGCACCACAACTAGAGTATATGGAAGAGGTTGCAGTGTCGTGGCACCAGCACCAGTGCCAGCAGCCCAATTTTTCTGCCCCTGTTCAACAGGGGCGTTTAATTACAATTTTTGATGCAATGCTTTGCAGCAGGGCTCATTCCTGCACCACAACTAGAGTATATAGGAGAGGTTGCAGTGCCGTGGCACTAGCACCAGTGCCTAAGGCCCAATTTTTCAGCCCCTGTTTACCAGGGGCGTTTAATTACAATTTTTGATGCAATGCTTTGCAGCAGGGCTCATTCCTGCACCACAACTAGAGTATATGGGAGAGGTTGCAGTGTCGTGGCACCAGCACCAGTGCCTAAGGCCCAATTTTTCAGCCCCTGTTTAACAGGGGCATGTAATTACAATTCTTGATATAATATTTCACAGCAGGGCCCATTCCTGTGCCCACCGAGAGTAACTGTGAGGACTTATAGTGTTGTGGCACCAGTACCAGCACCACAACCACCAAAGGCCCAATTTTTCTACCACTGTTCAACAATGGCATGTAATTACAATTCTTGATATAATCGTTCACAGCAGGGCGCTCCAGCGCCCACCAAGAGTCACTTTGAGGGCTTACAATGTTGTGGCAACACCAACACCTTGTTCCACCATTTCTGCAGAGCATATAGGGCAGGCCCCTACTTTCAAACATCCAACTTACAAACGTCTCCTACTTGCAAACAGAAGGAGACAACAGGATGTGAGATGAAAAAAGACGGACGGCAAAACAAATTATACAGGGGTGATAACCCTTTCCTATATTTTCGAAAAAGCTTAAAAATAGATTTTTTGACTGGAGCTACACTTTAAAAATGTACCAGTTCAAAATTACACACAGATTCTACTTAACACAACAAATCTACACAGTCCCTGTCTTGTTTGCACCGCCTGTATACTGCTGTTCTGAGTATATAGGGCCTTGGGGCCCCACGTCTTTCCTTTTTTTAATATGGGTACAGGGTTCCCCTTAATATCCGTACAAGACCCAAAGGGGCTGGTAATGGGCAGGGGGGCTACCCATGCCATTTTTCTCAATGATTTTCATCCATATTGCCGGAACCAGATATTACATATTTTTTCAGTTAAATGTCATTTTGTGCAGGGACTGTTATAAACACAGGAAACACGTTGCACTTCACAGGCATACTATAGACACCCCCCAGGCACGATATTTAAAGGAATATTTCACTTTTTTTTTTCACTTTAATCGTCATTAAAATCAGTGCTCCCGCCAAAACAGCCATTTTTAAAAACATTTTAGGCATTGACCCATGTCCCCTGAGGCAGGAGCCAGGTCCCCAAACCCTTTTTAGGACAGTATCTTGCATATTAGCCATTAAAATTAGCACTTTTTATTTCGAACGTTCGAGTCCCATAGACTTCAATGGGGTTCTAACGTTCGTACGAATTTGCGGTCCGTTCGAAAGTTCTGATGCAAACCGAACCGGGGGGTGTTTGGCTCATCCCTACCCACAACTTTGAAGATGTTTTTTTTTTTATTGTGAAGCATGCCCCAAATAGGACAAAATAACAGAAAAAGTAAATGTGCATAACTATTCACCCCCCTAAAGTCAATACTTTGTAGAGCCACCTTTTGCGGGTTTCACAGCTCCAAGTGGCTTTGGATAAGTCTCTTTGAGCTTGCCACATCTTACCACTGAGCTTTTTGCCCATTCCTCCTTGCAAAACTGCTCCAGCTCCTTCAAGTTGGATGATTTGTGCTTGTGAACAGCAATCTTTAACCACTTCAGCCCCAAAAGGATTTAGCCCCTTCCTGACCAGAGCACTTTTTGCGATTCGGCACTGCGTCCCTTTAACTGACAATTGCGCAGTCGTGCGACGTGGCTCCCAAACAAAACTGACTTCCTTTTTTCCCCACAAATAGAGCTTTCTTTTGGTGGTATTTGATCACCCCTGCGGTTTTTATTTTTTGTGCTATAAACAAAAAAATAGCGATTACAGTGAGACAGTAACTAAATTTAACCTAGCACCTATCTAGGAGGGTGCTACACTAAGATGGATTACCTTGCAGCCGCCTCGGGCTGGGGATGCCATTAATAAAGCCCAAATTAAATAGGGGACACATTCTTTTAACGTGGACATTTTTTCTCTGGGACCCTATTCTATTGGCAGAACAAAATATTACAGCGCACACATGCAAACAAAATGACATTTAACTCCTGCAAGGCTATATAAAACATCTGAACATTTTCAAAAAATATGGGGATTTGGTCACACCATATTGCTATATGGTGCTTAACCACTTCAGCCCCCCGGAAGAACTTACCCCTTTCCTGATCAGAGCATGTTTTTCGATTCGGCATTGCGTCGCTTTAACTGACAATTGCGCGGTCGTACGACGTTGCACCCAAACAAAATTGACGTCCTTTTTTCCACACAAATAGAGCTTTCTTTTGGTAGTATTTGATCATCTCTGCGGTTTTACATTTGTTGCGCTATAAACAAAAAAAGAGCGTCAATTTTGAAAAGAACGCATTATTTTTTACTTCTTGTTATAATAAATACCCCCCAAAAATACATTAAAAAAAACAATTTTTTTCCTCAGTTTAGGCCGATACGTATTCTTCTACATATTTTTGTTTAAAAAAAATCTCAATAAGCGATTATTGATTGGTTTGCGCAAAAGTTATAGCATTTACAAACTAGGGGATAATTTAATGGCATTTTTATTAATAATTTTTTTTTTTTTTTAAATGGCGGCGATCAGCTATTTTTATTGTGACTGCGACATTATGTATGACACGTCACTGATCTCTGCTCTGATCACAGGGAGCAGAGATCAGTGACACTGTCACTAGGCAGAACGGGGAAATGCTTGCTTACATCTTCCCGTTCTTCCTCCCTGTGAGAAAATCTCGGGTATCCCCGCGGCGATCGAGTCTGCGGGACCCGCGAGCCAACTCACGGAGCTTACCGCGGGCGCGTGGCAAGCAATGTACAGGTACATGATTCTGCCTGTACAAGCCCTTCTGCCGACGTATATATCGGCGTGAGGCAGTCGGCAAGCGGTTAAGTCTGACCACAGATTTTCTATTGGATTGAGGTCTGGGCTTTGACTAGGCCATTCCAACACATTTACATGTTTCCCCTTAATCCACTCAAGTGTTGCTTTAGCAGTGTGTTTGGGGTCATTGTCCTGCTGGAAGGTGAACCTCCGTCCTAGCCTCAAATCACACACAGAGTGGGACAGGTTTTACTCAAGAATATCCCTGTATTTAGCACCAGCCATCTTTCCCTCAACTCTGACCAGTTTCCCAGTCCTGACTGCTGAAAAACATCCCCACAGAATGATGTGATTACACACAGGGGGAACTCTATTTACTAATTAGATGATTTCTGAAGGCAATTGGTTCCACTAGATTTTAGGGGTATCAGAGTAAAGGGGGCTGAATACAAAAGCACCCCACACTTTTCACATGTTTATTTGTAAAAAAAAAAAAGTGAAAACCATTTATCATTTTCCTTCCGCTTCACAATTATGTGCCACTTTGTGTTGGTCTATCACATAACAGAACGACAGAACGACAGTCTACCTATGTAAACAAGGCAGATTGCTGTTTTATCTGTACAGCAGGCATGGATTCTGTGTTCCTGCAAAGCAGGGACATAGATCGATGCCTTACCTTAGTAAAAGCACCTCCCATACTGTACACAAACACTGGCTAGGCACACAGTTAACCCTTTGATCGCCCTTGATGTTAACCCCTTCCCAGCCAGTGTCATTAGTACAGTGATAGTGCATATTTTTGGCACTGATCACTGTATTAGTGTCACTGGTTCCCAAAAAAGTGTCAAAAGTGTCACTTAGCGTCTGATTTGTCCATCACAGTCCCGCTATAAATCACTGGTCACCACCATTACTAGTAAGAAAAACTCCATAAATCTATCCCCTAGTTTGTAGACACTACAACTTTTGTGAAAAATCAATCAATATACACTTATTGGGATTTTTTTTACCAAAAATATGTAGCAGAATACATATTGGCCTAAATTTATGAAGACATTTGATTTTTAACATTTTTTTTTATTGGTTATGCATTATAGCAGAAACCAGAAAATGTAATAAATTGTCTGTCTTTTTTTGTTTATAGCGCAAAAAAAAAAAAAACTCAGAGGTGATCAAAGCCACCAAAAGAAAGCTCTATTTGTGGGAAAAAATGTACATACATTTTATTTGGGTACGGTTGTCAGACGATCACGCAATTGTCAGTTAAAGTAACGCAGTGCCGTATCGCAAAAAATGGCCTGGTCATGAAGGGAGTAAATATTCCAGAGCGGAAATGGTTAATTGTTTTTAAAGTGGCATTAAACCCAAAAGTAAACATTTATTATATTGCAGCTTACCAATTCTAAGTGCTCATGCACACGGATGTTTGAAAAACTGGCTGCAAAGCTAACTCCGACGCCTGGAAAAATCGACGTTAAAAACTCGCATTTTTAAAGAAACACATCTCTTGGCTATAGCACTCAGAAAACAAAGAAAATATGTTACGCGTTTGTGTGCGTTTTTCCGCGATTCGTGCTTTTACAGCTCTAGCTCCGCGCCACGGAACGCACTGGTCCTGGGTTTTTTTTACAGCTTAAAAACGCCTATGCCATTTGCAGCTCAAAAACGCCTAGGTGGGCATGAAGCCATAGACTAACATGGACAGGCGTTTTTAATCACTTGCAGACCGGACCAATTTGCTGGTCAAAGACCAGACCCCTTTTTGCGATTCGGCACTGCGTCGCTTTAACTGACAATTGCGCGGTCGTGCGATGTGGCTCCCAAACAAAATTGACGTCTTTTTTTTCCCACAAATAGAGCTTTCTTTTGGTGGTATTTGATCACCCCTGCAGTTTTTATTTTTTGCGCTATAACCAAAAATAGAGCGACAATTTTGAAAAAAACGCATTATTTTTTTACTTCTTGTTATAATAAATATCCCCCAAAAATATATAAAAAAACATTTTTTTCCCTCAGTTTAGGCCGATACGTATTCTTCTACATATTTTTGGTAAAAAAAAAAATCGAAATAAGCGATTATTGATTGGTTTGCGCAAAAGTTATAGCGTTTACAAAATAGGGATAGTTTTATAGCATTTTTATTAATAATTTTTTATTATTTTTTTTTTTACTAGTAATGGCGGCGATCAGTGATTTTTATTGTGACTGCGACATTGTGGGGGACCCATCGGACATTTTTGACACATTTTTGGGACCATTGTCATTTATACAGTAATCACTGCCATATAAATGCAGTGATTCCTGTGTAAATGACATTGGCAGTGAAAGGGTTAATCAGTGGGTGGCAGTGTAGGGGTTAAGTGTTCCTAGGGGTGTGTTACTAACTGTGGGGGGGTTGGGCTTTCATTTAGTGAACACTGATCTCTGCTCCAATCACATGGAGCAGAGATCAGCGTCACTAGTTGCTAGGCAGAATGGAGAAATGTTGTTTACACAGCATTTCCTCCATTCGGCCGCTCCGTGAGACGATCGCGGGGATGCCCGCGGCGATCGAGTCCGCAGGTCCCGCGACCGGACTCACGGGGGTCCCGACCAGCGCGGGAGCGCGCCGCCGGCGGCGCGCTCCCGATGGCAGGGCAGGCATTGAATATTGGACGTACCTGTACGCCAATATGCCTGCCCGTGCCATTCTGTCGACGTACATCGTCGTGCGCTGGTCGGGAAGTGGTTAAGCTGCAAAAAAGCGGCTGTAAAAACGTCCGTGTGCATGAGGCCTAAGATGTGATGACTGCATTAGATTTCAATTTTAGGCCAGTAAGACTTTTTTGATTTTCTAAAGCACAAGCTCCCCTCCAAATGTATCTGTTTATAGGGATGAGACAAACCATTTAACACTGGCTGGGGTACTTACAACGATCAACTTTTATTCAGGTAAAACCTTTATCCCAAAAGAAGAAACCTGTTTGCTGTAACTGCTTATAAAGTGTGAGCTGGAGTTTAGCTTCAATGTGTTAGTATATATATATATTTTTTTTAAATCAGAGAAAGTTTATTGAATAACAACAAAACATATGAGTACAACTTGCAGCTTACATCTCAAGTACAAATCTTTGTCACAGTGCATAAACTTGTTCACTTTTACAAAAGGAATATGCAGACATTTATTTCACCACTTCACATGCCCCATCGTCCCAACCTCCTCAGATATTGACCCCTTATATTCTAACTGTACCCTGATTCACCCATACAGAATCATTTACAGTGGGTGTCTAACAGTCACTGCCCACCCCCACCCCCCCCCCCCCCTCTCTAATTTCACTTCTCTTGCTTTTATCTCAGCATTCTGTCCATCACTAGATCAACCGGTGAAAGGCCGGGAGTATCCAACCAAAGTGCCCAGAGTTTCTCAAATTTTTCCGGTCGCCCTCTATGTTGAAAAATGTACTTTTCCATCCTAATAGTATCCCCCATTTGGGCGATCCATTCCCCCAGTGTTGGAGGCTCGGTCGCCTTCCAATGCCGAAGAATCATTTTCCGTGCTTGGAACAGGGTTCCTGGCCATGGCCTGTCCACTATTGTTCCCCATGGAAACATCGTCTAGGATCCCGAGTAGACATGGTTTCGGGTCCGAGGGTATGGTAATCTGAAACACTCTGTTAATAGTGTCCAGCACCCCTGTCCAGAATAGGTGTAGTTTGGTGCATCTCCACAGCAGGTGGATCAAATCCCCGTGATCCCTTGCGCACCTGGGGCAGTCTGAGTCCTGTCGCACCCCCGTCCTAAACAGCCTGTCAGGCGTGTAGTGTACTCTGAGCACGATATATAATTGAGATAGCCGCTGGGCTACATTTAGCGAGCAATATTGTACTGCCTGTAGTGCCTCCTCCCATTGCTCATCCTCAAATGTACCACAGTCCCTCCTACATTTATTTAGTGCCGTCTGCGGGAATCCTCCGAGGCAGGCAGTTAGGACCATAGAGTAAGTTCTGGAAATAAAGCCCTGGAACTGTGTTACGTTAGCCATAGATCGGAAGATCGGGGTTGGTGAAAGAGCCCACGGGGTCCCCCCCGCCTGCGCCTTCACTGCATGTTGCAGTTGTAGGTAGTAGAAAAGCATAGACTGCGGTAAGTGAAATCTCTCCCTCAAATCGGGGAAGGGAGTCAGCCTCCCCGCTGTAAAAATTTGTCCCAAATACGTAACCCCGTGTCTCCTCCACCGAGCACCACAATCCAGCAGTAGTAACTCCTCGTAGTGCCTATTCTCCCATATTGGGCTGTACTCAGTGAAACCCTCCACCCCCTGTATTTGTCGTAGTTTATTCTAGATTTTCTGCATAAGGGCATAGGTGGGCAGTCGTTTGTTTGATTTTGCGTAGGCCAAGGCCTCCATTCCCGAGGGTACATCACCGTGGCCAGAGGCCAGGCACATCAGGGACTTAACTGGGTCCGAGCATATGGTCTCCTCCTCTCCCCCTGTCCCCCCCTGCATAGCCCTTGTTATATGCTGTGCCTGTGCTGCCAGGTAGTAGGCCCAAGGATTAGGCAGGGCGAGGCCCCCCGACTCCTTGGACCTTTGTAGTTGTTCTAGTTTAATCCGTGGGGGCCTATCTAACCAAATGAAATCTCTAAAAATTTAGTTAATAATGCGAAAGAATTTCAGAGGGATTACCATAGGGGTATTGTGCAGAATATATAGAAGTTGGGGCATAAAGATCATCTTTATCAAGTTGACTCTTCCGACCAGTGACATCTTTAGACGGGACCAAATTTTAGTTTTGTTTCGAATTCTATTTAATAGTGGGGTTAGATTAAGGGAAATATAGTCAAGAGGTTCCGACGTGACCTGTATACCCAGGTACTTCATACCCGTGGACACCGGCACGCCATGTATTATCTGACCTCCACTGTCCGGATTGGCATCCAGCAGCAGCAGGGATGATTTGGTCCAGTTTATAGTCAGTCCTGAATAAACACCAAACTTTCCTATTGTCTCCATAGCCTCCCGCAGGGAATCAGATGTGTCTCCCAGAAGTAGCATGGTATCGTCTGCGTATAGCTTGATTTTTTCCTGAAATCTCCCATACTGGAAGCCACGTATCCTCTGATTTGCTCTAATCAAGGATGCCATGGGTTAGATGGCCACGGCAAAAAGGAGGGGCGACAGTGGGCACCCTTGCCGAGTGCCCCTGTGCAGGTTGAATGGGGCAGAAATGTGTCCCGCCTCTCTGATAGTCGCCCGAGGTGAGCAGTTTAATAGCTTCACCCATGACAAAAACCCTTCGCCGAAGCCAAACTTACCCATGACAGCCCATAAATATTCCCACTCCACGCTGTCAAACGCCTTGTGGGCGTCCAGAGAGAGCAAGTCCCTGTCACCCACATTCTCTCCTTGTGTTTGAAGATTCAGGTAAAGCCTACGGAGATTAATGGCTGTAGACTTTTGGGGCATAAAACCTGCCTGGTCCGCGTGTATGAAGGAGGAGATAACCCCATTCAGTCTCAAGGCCAAAACCTTGGCCAGGAGTTTGATATCACTCTGCAAAAGTGATATCGGTCTATATGAGCCCGGGTCTAAAGGGTCTTTACCTGGTTTTAGGAGGAGAACAATGTTAGCCCTGGTCATGGAGTCGGGCAGGCTCTGGCATTCCCTTGCGTAATTAAGAACCCTCAACAGGCGAGGCAGAATTGCCTCCCCATATTGTTTGAAGACCTCCATTGGGAGACCGTCGTCCCCTGGGGCCTTTGAGTTCGGAAAGAGGCTAAGAGCCCCTTGCAGTTTCTCCAGACTAATTGGAGAGTCCAGGAGTGCTCTGTGAGTGTCAGAAAGTTTAGGCAGTTCAATTCCCTGCAGGTAATCTCCTAAGTCAGTGGTCAAATAAGATGCCCTGGATTTGTACAAATCAGAGTAAAACCTCACCAGTTCTCCCAGAACCAGTTTGGGTGTTTACCAGCCTCCCCCCCCCCCCCCCCTCAGTGCGCAGCGCTCCAATAGACGGGGACATCTGGGAGACCTTAACAATTTTGGCCAAAAGGCAGCCCGTTTGCTCTCCCTCCTCATAGAAGGCCTGCTTGTTGAAAAATCTTTTCCTGTCAGCTGCCTCCCTGGAAATCCGGGTAACCGCCTCCTGCGCGGCAAGCCACGCCCCCCTAGCTGCCTCAGAGGGGTCGGCAATGTAATCTGCCTCTAGTCGGCTTATAAGTCGTTCTGTCTGCTCCCTGATAGCATGTGATTTCGATTTAATTTCCGCCACCTCATTGATCAAAAGTCCCCTGAGATACGCTTTAAACGTCTCCCACATGAGCCCTAAATCAGGATGGTCCTCATGTCGTCTCCAAAACTCAGAGATCTCAGTCAACACCCTGTCATGAGAAGGGAATAGATGAAGCCAAAACGCATTGAGTTTCCATGGTGCCCTCGGCAAATCCGTGGCCGGCTTGGCGAACAAGGAAACCAATAAGGGCGATTGATCTGATATACCCCTCACCAGATATTTAATGTCCTCCAATAAATGTGTCGCTTGAGGTGAGCAGAGACACAGATCAATTCTCGACAGGGAGAGGTGGGTCTTCGAAAAAACAAGAAAATTGTTTCTGTAGTGGGTTACGATTGCGCCACGGATCAGCCCATCCAAACTCCTCCGTAAACTTCCGCAGTGCCATTCGAGCCCTCGTACTGGAAGCCGCCGGAGGTGGATGTTTATCCAGGACTGGATCCATGTAGCAATTGAAGTCTCCCACAATAATAAAGGGTACATCTGAGTGGCCCAATTGATACGTCAGCAGGACCCTCAGCACCTCTGTCGTGAAAGGAGGTGGCACATAGACAGCAGCAATTATACAATGCAGTTGGTAAATTTTACACAGTAGTATCACATATCGTCCCTCAGCATCTATCAATTTGTCCAACAGTTGGAAATCAATGGTCCGGTGCACCAGCACACTCACCCCCCTGGAATAAGAGGTGTGAGTGGAATGGAATGCACTACCCACCCAGGAAAATCCCAGGCAGGAGATCGTCTCCGGCACTAAATGAGTCTCCTGCAGTGCATAAATGGCAGGGGAGTATTTCTTAAGGATAGTGGATACCATAGATCGTTTCAGAGGATTCCGAACGCCCCTAATATTCAAGACAACAAAGATACAGTACTCATTAAGATAATCACTCATAGACATGATAGGGTAAGGCATAGTGTGTACCCTAGGCGCTTTAGGGCGTGCATATGTGTGGGGCGCCAAGTGTGACAAAATCGTGATACCTGAGTTTCAATTAAAGGAGTCCGCCGTGGCATGAAAGGCGAAACAGCATAAAACACAGTCCCTCCTGTACGCCTGCTGGTTCCTACTCAAGCTGAAGCTGCGGTAATAACAGAACAAAAAAACATAAGAATCATAACTGCTAAGCAAACAATCTCCCAGTCCCCGTGAGTGCATAGAGGGTAACACTCTCCAAAAAGGGAGAGCGGTCTCTCCATCCGGCAGAATAGGGGGTAAATATCATTCAATTGAATGGGGGAAAACCGAGATAAAGAGTATACAAAAAAACGTGGGTAGAACATACCCAAAACTCCAAGTGTCTCTTTGGTTTAACTACTAAATGTTCCAATCCAAAGTGCTACTTAACTGTATTCAAGATAACTTCACTTGCTCGCGTCGCTTGTGGAGGAACAGTAGGTAAGGGCTTCCCAGCCCAATTGTGTGATGATAATCGCTATATGATCGTGCTTAGATGGAGGTCTGGTCAGTCTCCTTCTGCTGCATTTCTTCCCGCTTGTCTGATAATGTGTTCATTGGCATCCAACCACGCGGACGCCCTGGCAGCCGCCTCAAAAAAGTGGAATTGGCCCCCCGCCGTAATCCGCAGTTTCGCCGGGAACATCATGGCGTATGTCGCTCTAAGCCTTTGCAATCGTTTTTTAACATCAGTAAATCTTGCTCTGCGCTTCTGTATCTCCGCTGAGTAGTCAGGATAGAATGAGATGCGTGCCCCGTTATATTGGACATTGCGTCGCTCTCTTGCCTGGCACAGCACTATTTCTTTATCTTTAAAGTTAAGTAACCTGGCTATCATAGTGCGGGGCGGGTGCCCTGGTGGAAGGGGCCTGGGCGGTACCCTGTGCGCGCGTTCAACCGATGCAAATGGTGTGAACACTTCTTTCCCAAACACCTCCAATAGCCCTTGTTCAACAAAGTCTGTGGGGTCCCTACCCTCCGTCTTCTCTGGGAGCCCCACAATACGGATATTATTCCGTCTCCGGCAATTTTCAATTTCGTCAGATTTAAGTTCATTCACTCTAGCAATCCTGGCTGTAATTTGCGTATCTCTCAGCAGGGGTGTCAGCTTGTCCTCTATCTCACTGATGCGGCCTTCCGCCTCGGTGGTGCGCTCCCTCGTTTTCTGTAGATCATACCTAATAAACCCCAGTTCTTCCTTCAAACCACCAAACTGATCCTGCAGAGTATGAACTGAAGCTGTGCATCGCTGTACTGCCCTTAGTATGTCTGCTAGGGAGGGCTGAACTGCTTCCTCTCCCTCATCCTCCTCCTCCATGTCAGGAAGGCTCTGGCTGGGGGACGCCACAGGGCCCTGTGCATTGCCCCCCCCCTCCTGCTGAGTGTGAAACACCGCAGGGGTGGCAGACATGTCCTCCCCACTCCCCTGGGCCGTCTGGGGCACTATTTTCTGAGCGTAGTATAGCATGTCCCTCGGGGGGTCTTTCACTGTACTTGTAGGGGTCTTAGGAAACTTACTGGAATCTTTAAGCTTCTCCTTACCACGAGCACGCTGTGAGAGAGGAGCTGCGGCGCCATGTTGGGAATCTGGCATCCCGGCCTCCGCGTGTTTTCGGGTCATCATAATCTCCACAGACTGTGGCTGCGATTCCAGGCACACCAGTGGGGTCCCCTGTGCTGAGTTCAGCCTGATTTCAGGTGTTTTAGCTGGCTGGGAAGAGGATCTTTGCAGGATCAGTGCGGGAGCTCCGTGATGCACGTCCTCTCACATGCCGGTCTCGGCCACGCCCCCATGTGTTAGTATATCTAAATCTGCTTGTCCATCTAAAATTGCCCGATGTTTAGCTGTATGAATCACAGAAGCCACATAGTGAAAAACCACAACCACCAGTTTATTTATTCCAAGAAGATATTCACATTATATAGCATACACAGAGCGATATTACAAAACAGACTGCCACCTAATCCGACAGCTTGCTGACATCATCTGTAGCCCTGCCTCGTACGTTTCGTCATAAGGAGACGTTCTCAAGGAGGTTTTGAGAAGGCACAGTGCAGCATTATTTGTATTAGCTGTAATCATTTACACATTATTTCTGAGCTCCAGAGGACAGGGGGCAGGAATCTCATATCACACACTGCACAGCATAGAGCAGGGAGCTGAGTGTAATCTGAGACCTAAGTGGAGGGAATGGACACAACCCCTCTAGACAGCCTCATAAGAAAACATGCACAGCTGAGCTGGTCAATCATCTGCTGTGTGCTGAAGGGGGCAGGGCCGTCTCCTGGGATTTTCTGGCGTCGACAATCAGAAGTGACTCATGCAGATCACAAAGGAATAAGAATGGAGACAGAAATCACACTAGGTTCTTTGGATTGAGGAAAATGCATAATATAGCAGGATAGGCTTTATTTATTTTTTAATTTCAGAGGTTTACAACCACTTTAAGTTGTTCTAATAACAAATAAAAAACAAATTAAAATCAGAAAAAAAAATTTGCGAACCTGCAAAAAATAAATAATTAATAAATAAAATATACAATCATTGGTTATAATGTTTTAATGCATTGTGCCTAAAAATAAAAAACAAAAGTGCAAACACTGCAAATGTGCAATACATGCAGAATGCATCAATAAATAAAAAATAAAGCCCATCAATGAAATCATATACGGTACTTCTTTGTGTCTTCTTGTGATTCCTCCACCAGATAGAAACACCAGCTTCTTACCAGAATACTAGACCTCAGATTATAGGAGGTCGGTATGGTGCTCGCTAAAGCAAAAGACTTGTCCCCTGTGTTCTCCTATATAGACTAAGTAATGGGAACCACAAGCCTTGCCAGCAGGAATGTAATGCAGTACCAGCAAAGATATGAATCACAGAGCGAAAAACCACCAGTGATTCCTCCACCACATAGAAACACCAGCTTCTTACCAGAATACTAGACCTCAGATTATCGGTATGGTGCTCACTAAAGCAAAAGACTTGTCCACTGTGTTCTCCTATATAGACCAAGTAATGGGAACCACAGGCCTTGCCAGCAGGAATGTAATGCATTACCAGCAAAGATATGAATGACAGAAGCCACATAGCGGAAAAAAACGCAACCACCAGTTTATTTATTCTAAGAAGATAATGTTCAAATAATATTCACATTATACAGCATACACAGAGCGATATTACAAAACAGACTGCTACCTAATCCGACAGCTTGCTGACATCAGTTCTATCCCTGCCTCATGCGTTTCGTCATAAGGAGACGTTCTCACTGAGGTTTTGAGAAGGCACAGTGCAGAATTATTTGTTATTGTTTTGCCATCACAATAGAATCTGGATGTGTTATTGAGTGCTGCTGTACCTAATTGTTTTACTTATAAAAATATATTAAGTTTGGATTATTAGCACCAAGTGCAAGTTTTTTTGGAGGGTTTTGTACTTTAAGTCACTGACCTCAACTAATATGCAGATAAGGACATCTGACTTTTGATTACATTTTCTGATTTACATATGTCTTCTGGGTCAGCAGCTCAGAAAAGATTTGCAGCAAGAGGATCAGAATGACAGCCAGGCAACTAGCAGTCCTGGAACAAGGTCAGAAAGGGTCAGTGGTGTATTTAGGTTTTGTGCTGCCCAAGGCCTGACTAAACTCGTGCACTCCCTAATTTAAATATGGTACAACCCTTCCTGTCAAGGCCATGCCCCTTCCTGCTTAAGGTCCACCCTAGTGTCTGTAAACCACATCCCTTTCTCTTTAGGCCCCACCTTTGCCTCCTAAAGCTCATCCTCCAGTCTATTGGAAGGCAAACTCTTCATCAAGCGCAGGTAAATGCAGGTCAGAAGGAGGTCAAGTGCACCTGTCAGTGGATTCTGAATGATCACTGGAACATCTCAAACCTTTCAAACTGATGTCAGAACAAATGGCAGTGCTAAGTGATAGCAAAGGCTATTTGTTGTGTTGGAAGTCCTCATATTCACCTGTTAAAATACCCCTAAATTACATCACATTGGGCCAGCAGATAGGGTTGGGCTAAATCCATATTTGTGGATTATTGGACATACAATGGTGATCTGACCACACAGGTACCGCTCTTGGCTGTTGGTGCCACTTATCCCAGGAGGAACACTGGGGATGAGGGATGGGGACCTGCCCAACTAATGTTCCATTTGATGGTGGTCATGTAAAATTCACAAACTGGTTTCATAGTCAAAGAATTAGGACTCAATCTGGCCAAAAATAAGCCCAAATAGGTCAACACACAGACTGAAAGGTCTGTGTATGTTTAATTGCAGTACATTTTGCTAAATAAAACAGGATTAACTGGAATAAAGATCAAAATCATATGTACTCCTAAAAAGAAAAAAAAAATTATAGTTAGAAGGAACGGTGTGAGATGTAAAGGGATAGGTGAGACCTAATACAACTAAGGATGGCATAGAGGAGGGAGGGGGCAAGGGAAAGGAGTGAGGATTTCCCCCCCTTTTTTTTATACATGACTATATTTGTTTGGGGAGAGGGGGGTGGGTAAAACTATTGGTAAATGTAATATAGTTATAATAATTAACCACTTTCAGACCGGACCATTTTGCTGGCTTAAGGCCAGACCACTTACGATTCGGCACTTCGTTGTTTTAACTGACAACTGCGCGGTTGTGCGATGTGGCTCCCAAACAATTGATGTCCTTTTTTTTCCCACAAATAGAGCTTTCTTTTGGTGGTATTTGATCACCTCTGCGGTTTTTAGTTTTTGCGCTATAAACAAAAAACGTGGTCCTGTTGACTCAACAAGAAAATTGTTTCTGTAGTGGGTTACGATTGCGCCACGGATCAGCCCATCCAAACTCCTCCGTAAACTTCCGCAGTGCCATTCGAGCCCTCGTACTGGAAGCCGCCGGAGGTGGATGTTTATCCAGGACTGGATCCATGTAGCAATTGAAGTCTCCCACAATAATAAAGGGTACATCTGAGTGGCCCAATTGATACGTCAGCAGGACCCTCAGCACCTCTGTCGTGAAAGGAGGTGGCACATAGACAGCAGCAATTATACAATGCAGTTGGTAAATTTTACACAGTAGTATCACATATCGTCCCTCAGCATCTATCAATTTGTCCAACAGTTGGAAATCAATGGTCCGGTGCACCAGCACACTCACCCCCCTGGAATAAGAGGTGTGAGTGGAATGGAATGCACTACCCACCCAGGAAAATCCCAGGCAGGAGATCGTCTCCGGCACTAAATGAGTCTCCTGCAGTGCATAAATGGCAGGGGAGTATTTCTTAAGGATAGTGGATACCATAGATCGTTTCAGAGGATTCCGAACGCCCCTAATATTCAAGACAACAAAGATACAGTACTCATTAAGATAATCACTCATAGACATGATAGGGTAAGGCATAGTGTGTACCCTAGGCGCTTTAGGGCGTGCATATGTGTGGGGCGCCAAGTGTGACAAAATCGTGATACCTGAGTTTCAATTAAAGGAGTCCGCCGTGGCATGAAAGGCGAAACAGCATAAAACACAGTCCCTCCTGTACGCCTGCTGGTTCCTACTCAAGCTGAAGCTGCGGTAATAACAGAACAAAAAAACATAAGAATCATAACTGCTAAGCAAACAATCTCCCAGTCCCCGTGAGTGCATAGAGGGTAACACTCTCCAAAAAGGGAGAGCGGTCTCTGTAGTGGGTTACGATTGCGCCACGGATCAGCCCATCCAAACTCCTCCGTAAACTTCCGCAGTGCCATTCGAGCCCTCGTACTGGAAGCCGCCGGAGGTGGATGTTTATCCAGGACTGGATCCATGTAGCAATTGAAGTCTCCCACAATAATAAAGGGTACATCTGAGTGGCCCAATTGATACGTCAGCAGGACCCTCAGCACCTCTGTCGTGAAAGGAGGTGGCACATAGACAGCAGCAATTATACAATGCAGTTGGTAAATTTTACACAGTAGTATCACATATCGTCCCTCAGCATCTATCAATTTGTCCAACAGTTGGAAATCAATGGTCCGGTGCACCAGCACACTCACCCCCCTGGAATAAGAGGTGTGAGTGGAATGGAATGCACTACCCACCCAGGAAAATCCCAGGCAGGAGATCGTCTGAGCACTATTTCTTTATCTTTAAAGTTAAGTAACCTGGCTATCATAGTGCGGGGCGGGTGCCCTGGTGGAAGGGGCCTGGGCGGTACCCTGTGCGCGCGTTCAACCGATGCAAATGGTGTGAACACTTCTTTCCCAAACACCTCCAATAGCCCTTGTTCAACAAAGTCTGTGGGGTCCCTACCCTCCGTCTTCTCTGGGAGCCCCACAATACGGATATTATTCCGTCTCCGGCAATTTTCAATTTCGTCAGATTTAAGTTCATTCACTCTAGCAATCCTGGCTGTAATTTGCGTATCTCTCAGCAGGGGTGTCAGCTTGTCCTCTATCTCACTGATGCGGCCTTCCGCCTCGGTGGTGCGCTCCCTCGTTTTCTGTAGATCATACCTAATAAACCCCAGTTCTTCCTTCAAACCACCAAACTGATCCTGCAGAGTATGAACTGAAGCTGTGCATCGCTGTACTGCCCTTAGTATGTCTGCTAGGGAGGGCTGAACTGCTTCCTCTCCCTCATCCTCCTCCTCCATGTCAGGAAGGCTCTGGCTGGGGGACGCCACAGGGCCCTGTGCATTGCCCCCCCCCTCCTGCTGAGTGTGAAACACCGCAGGGGTGGCAGACATGTCCTCCCCACTCCCCTGGGCCGTCTGGGGCACTATTTTCTGAGCGTAGTATAGCATGTCCCTCGGGGGGTCTTTCACTGTACTTGTAGGGGTCTTAGGAAACTTACTGGAATCTTTAAGCTTCTCCTTACCACGAGCACGCTGTGAGAGAGGAGCTGCGGCGCCATGTTGGGAATCTGGCATCCCGGCCTCCGCGTGTTTTCGGGTCATCATAATCTCCACAGACTGTGGCTGCGATTCCAGGCACACCAGTGGGGTCCCCTGTGCTGAGTTCAGCCTGATTTCAGGTGTTTTAGCTGGCTGGGAAGAGGATCTTTGCAGGATCAGTGCGGGAGCTCCGTGATGCACGTCCTCTCACATGCCGGTCTCGGCCACGCCCCCATGTGTTAGTATATCTAAATCTGCTTGTCCATCTAAAATTGCCCGATGTTTAGCTGTATGAATCACAGAAGCCACATAGTGAAAAACCACAACCACCAGTTTATTTATTCCAAGAAGATATTCACATTATATAGCATACACAGAGCGATATTACAAAACAGACTGCCACCTAATCCGACAGCTTGCTGACATCATCTGTAGCCCTGCCTCGTACGTTTCGTCATAAGGAGACGTTCTCAAGGAGGTTTTGAGAAGGCACAGTGCAGCATTATTTGTATTAGCTGTAATCATTTACACATTATTTCTGAGCTCCAGAGGACAGGGGGCAGGAATCTCATATCACACACTGCACAGCATAGAGCAGGGAGCTGAGTGTAATCTGAGACCTAAGTGGAGGGAATGGACACAACCCCTCTAGACAGCCTCATAAGAAAACATGCACAGCTGAGCTGGTCAATCATCTGCTGTGTGCTGAAGGGGGCAGGGCCGTCTCCTGGGATTTTCTGGCGTCGACAATCAGAAGTGACTCATGCAGATCACAAAGGAATAAGAATGGAGACAGAAATCACACTAGGTTCTTTGGATTGAGGAAAATGCATAATATAGCAGGATAGGCTTTATTTATTTTTTAATTTCAGAGGTTTACAACCACTTTAAGTTGTTCTAATAACAAATAAAAAACAAATTAAAATCAGAAAAAAAAATTTGCGAACCTGCAAAAAATAAATAATTAATAAATAAAATATACAATCATTGGTTATAATGTTTTAATGCATTGTGCCTAAAAATAAAAAACAAAAGTGCAAACACTGCAAATGTGCAATACATGCAGAATGCATCAATAAATAAAAAATAAAGCCCATCAATGAAATCATATACGGTACTTCTTTGTGTCTTCTTGTGATTCCTCCACCAGATAGAAACACCAGCTTCTTACCAGAATACTAGACCTCAGATTATAGGAGGTCGGTATGGTGCTCGCTAAAGCAAAAGACTTGTCCCCTGTGTTCTCCTATATAGACTAAGTAATGGGAACCACAAGCCTTGCCAGCAGGAATGTAATGCAGTACCAGCAAAGATATGAATCACAGAGCGAAAAACCACCAGTGATTCCTCCACCACATAGAAACACCAGCTTCTTACCAGAATACTAGACCTCAGATTATCGGTATGGTGCTCACTAAAGCAAAAGACTTGTCCACTGTGTTCTCCTATATAGACCAAGTAATGGGAACCACAGGCCTTGCCAGCAGGAATGTAATGCATTACCAGCAAAGATATGAATGACAGAAGCCACATAGCGGAAAAAAACGCAACCACCAGTTTATTTATTCTAAGAAGATAATGTTCAAATAATATTCACATTATACAGCATACACAGAGCGATATTACAAAACAGACTGCTACCTAATCCGACAGCTTGCTGACATCAGTTCTATCCCTGCCTCATGCGTTTCGTCATAAGGAGACGTTCTCACTGAGGTTTTGAGAAGGCACAGTGCAGAATTATTTGTTATTGTTTTGCCATCACAATAGAATCTGGATGTGTTATTGAGTGCTGCTGTACCTAATTGCTTTACTTATAAAAATATATTAAGTTTGGATTATTAGCACCAAGTGCAAGTTTTTTTGGAGGGTTTTGTACTTTAAGTCACTGACCTCAACTAATATGCAGATAAGGACATCTGACTTTTGATTACATTTTCTGATTTACATATGTCTTCTGGGTCAGCAGCTCAGAAAAGATTTGCAGCAAGAGGATCAGAATGACAGCCAGGCAACTAGCAGTCCTGGAACAAGGTCAGAAAGGGTCAGTGGTGTATTTAGGTTTTGTGCTGCCCAAGGCCTGACTAAACTCGTGCACTCCCTAATTTAAATATGGTACAACCCTTCCTGTCAAGGCCATGCCCCTTCCTGCTTAAGGTCCACCCTAGTGTCTGTAAACCACATCCCTTTCTCTTTAGGCCCCACCTTTGCCTCCTAAAGCTCATCCTCCAGTCTATTGGAAGGCAAACTCTTCATCAAGCGCAGGTAAATGCAGGTCAGAAGGAGGTCAAGTGCACCTGTCAGTGGATTCTGAATGATCACTGGAACATCTCAAACCTTTCAAACTGATGTCAGAACAAATGGCAGTGCTAAGTGATAGCAAAGGCTATTTGTTGTGTTGGAAGTCCTCATATTCACCTGTTAAAATACCCCTAAATTACATCACATTGGGCCAGCAGATAGGGTTGGGCTAAATCCATATTTGTGGATTATTGGACATACAATGGTGATCTGACCACACAGGTACCGCTCTTGGCTGTTGGTGCCACTTATCCCAGGAGGAACACTGGGGATGAGGGATGGGGACCTGCCCAACTAATGTTCCATTTGATGGTGGTCATGTAAAATTCACAAACTGGTTTCATAGTCAAAGAATTAGGACTCAATCTGGCCAAAAATAAGCCCAAATAGGTCAACACACAGACTGAAAGGTCTGTGTATGTTTAATTGCAGTACATTTTGCTAAATAAAACAGGATTAACTGGAATAAAGATCAAAATCATATGTACTCCTAAAAAGAAAAAAAAAATTATAGTTAGAAGGAACGGTGTGAGATGTAAAGGGATAGGTGAGACCTAATACAACTAAGGATGGCATAGAGGAGGGAGGGGGCAAGGGAAAGGAGTGAGGATTTCCCCCCCTTTTTTTTATACATGACTATATTTGTTTGGGGAGAGGGGGGTGGGTAAAACTATTGGTAAATGTAATATAGTTATAATAATTAACCACTTTCAGACCGGACCATTTTGCTGGCTTAAGGCCAGACCACTTACGATTCGGCACTTCGTTGTTTTAACTGACAACTGCGCGGTTGTGCGATGTGGCTCCCAAACAATTGATGTCCTTTTTTTTCCCACAAATAGAGCTTTCTTTTGGTGGTATTTGATCACCTCTGCGGTTTTTAGTTTTTGCGCTATAAACAAAAAAAGAGTGACAATTTAAAAAAAATGCATTATTTTTTACTTTTTCTATAATAAATATCCCCCCAAAAATGTATATAAAAAAAACGTTGTTTTTCCTGAGTTTAGGCCGATATGTATTCTTCTACATATTTTTGGTAAAAAAAATAAAATAAATCGCAATAAGCGATCATTAATTGCATTTACAATGTGCGCCGCCAGCGGAGCTTGCGCGTGCCGGTCGGGACCCCGTGAATCCGGTCACGGGTCCCGTGGACTCAATCGCCGCGGGGATACCAGCGATCATCTCACGGGGAGGATGAACGGGGAGATGCCGATGTAAATAGCATCTCCCCGTTCTGCCTAGCAACAAGTGACACTGATCTCTGCTGGAGCAGAGATCAGTGTTCACTAACACACAGCCCACCCCCCCACAGTTAGTAACACGCCCCTAGGACACACCTACACTGCCATAGACTACCATAGATAGTTTTATGGCATTTTTCGGAATATTTTATTTTTTTACTAGTAATGGAGGTGATCAGCGATTTTTATTGTGATTGCGACATCGGACATTTTTGACACATTTTTGGGACCATTGTCATTTATACAGCAATCAGTGCTATACAAATGCACTGATTCCTGTGTAAATGACACTGGCAGTGAAGGGGTTAACCAGGGTGTGGCAGTGTAGGGGTTAGGTGTGTCCTAGGGGCGTGTTACTAACTGTGGGGGGCTGGGCTGTGTGTTAGTGAACACTGATCTCTGCTCCAATCACAGGGAGCAGAGATCAGTGTCACTTGTTGCTAGGCAGAATGGGGAGATGCTATTTACATCGGCATCTCCCCGTTCATCCTCCCCGTGAGATGATCGTGGGTATCCCCGCGGCGATTGAGTCAACAGGACCCGTGACCAGATTCACGGGGGTCCCGACCGGCACGCGCAAGCGCCGCTGGCGGCGCGCACGCAATGGCAGTGCGGAAATTTCAAATGGACATACCTGTACGCCAATTTAAAGAAAAAAAGAAAACACTGCGCTACAATATAAAAACGTGTTAAGCAGCTAGCACTCAAACAAACAAAGTTTTATTTTGTTTTTCTCATATTTTCATTGTGAGCATTGGAGGAGAAAGGAAAGGAGGAGAAAAAGAGAACCTGTCCTTGACACGTCCATTTTGAAGTGTCGCGGAGTCGGGAGATAGAAAATCGAGGACCCTCCACCAGGATCTACTCAATGGTCATCCATATATGGTACTAGATTGTGACCACAAGCCTTGTCGACCCACTGTCGTAAGACAAGTGTGTCCAACTATATCGGTAAGAGTACCCATCCTTTTATCCTTGAGTGGTTGATGTTGATGCGATTCCAGATAGCCAGTTGATGTCGATCTGACTTCAGACAACCAGTTACAGCCTCCACCATTCGCAATGCTCTTTCCAGATTTTTCTGTGTCTGGCACTATTTTATTGGACACTTATATTTGCACATTTGTGTTTATACGGACTATTTTCACACGATATATTGGAGCTAAGTCTTTTAGTGCGAATCACGTCTATTCGGTTTTGCTGTTCACTTTCATGCATATTGTGTATTGTTTTGTGGTGTGTTTTATTACATTATTCCACACATTTGAACACATAATACTTAGCGCTGCACTAATTATCTATCACTGTACGCCAATTTGCCTGCCCGTGCCATTCTGCCGACGTACATCGTCGTGTGCCGGTCGGGAAGTGGTTAAAATATATGGGTAATTATAATATAAGATAGCTTTCGTATTAAGTTTGTTTGTAACTTCTTTTCCCTTTTTATATCCCCTTCCCGCCAAGCATGCGCAGATATACGTACTCGGCTTTCGGGGGTTATACCGGTATAATGCCCCGCAGCTGCAGGCATCATCCCGGTGCCGTTGTTTAGAGCGGGCGATAGGCTATCCAGGGATAACAACCGATGCAGCTAAAAATAAAGTAAACTAAATATAATAAATAAGAATTTTTTTTTTAAAGCGCCCCCCATCCCTGCGAGCTTGCGCAGCAAAGAAAACGCATACGGAAATCGCGCCCGCATATGTAAACAGTGTTCAAATCACACATGTGAGGTATTGCCTCGATCGTCAGAGCGAGAGCAATAATTCTTGTACTAGACCTCCTCTGTAACTCTAACCTGGTAACCGTAAAAAAAAGTGTTTTAATGCGTGCATTAGGAGATTTTTTTGGTACAGTAGTTTGTCGCCATTCCACGAGTGCGTGCAATTATAAAGAGTGACATGTTAGGTATCTATTTACTCAGCGTAACATCATCTTTCACATTATACTAAAACATTGGGATAACTTTACTGTTTCATTTTTTTTTTAATTCATGAAAGTGTCCCTTTTCCCAAAAAGTTTTGTTTAAAACACCGTTGCACAAATACCGTGTGACATAAAATATTGCAACAATCGCCATTTTATTCTCTAGATTCTCTGCTAAAAATATATTATATATATATATATATATATATATATATATATATATATATATAAAATGTTTGGGGGCTCTAAGTAATTTTCTAGCAAAAAATCTGGATGTAAACACTAAATGTCAGAAATAGGCTTAGGCCGCGTACACACGGGCGGATTGTCTGCCCAACTTAGTCCGCTGAACCGTGTTTCAGCGGACAATCCGCTCGTGTGTGGGCTTCAGCTGACTTTTTCAGCGGACTGTCTGACGAACAAAGTCTTACGGAATTTCCGTAATTTTGTCCGTCCAAACTTGGTTTTGTCCGTCCAAACTTGGTTTCAGCGGACAGTCCGCTCGTGTGTAGGCAAGTTGGACGGACTAAGTATGGCGCATGCTCAGAAAGGATTTACACGGCCGAAGGTTGCATTGCAGTGTATAGGACGTCGTTTTTCTAGTCCCGTCGTACGTGCTGTACACGTCATCGCGCAAGTTTTCAGCGGACTGTCTGTTCATCGTGTGTGGTCAAGTCCGTTCATTCAAAAGTTGAACGGACTGTCTGTCGGATTGTCTGACGAACTTAGTTGGGCAGACAATCCGCCCGTGTGTACGCGGCCTTAGTCATGAAAGGGATATACTATCAGAACATAGAATACAAGAATGTATAATACTGAATGGAAATGTTGAAGTATAAATAAAATAAAAAATTTTGATTATAAAAAAAAAACTGGCATAAAGATGTTCCTATAGAGAAAAACCTAAGATAAGTCAGCAGGTTGCAAAAACTATGAACGAAAAAAGTACACTAAAAGTGTAGCATAAGCCAGTGGGGACTCTTTTCATGGGAGCCAGGAGGAAGCTGTTTTTTTCGTGCAGGGGGTGGGGGGGGGGGGCAAATTTTTTTGCTGCACCCCTTCAAAGTGCTACCCTAGGCCTGGGCCTTGTTGGCCTAGGCCAGGATATAGTATTGGAAATGGTCACTTTCTCATGAAAGGTTTAACTTTAAAAATCACCCGGTGTGTCCTCATCTACCAGTGTATGGCTGAAGAACTGGACATCTAAGGGCCAGGGAAGATGAGAAGCAGTATAATCCATGAGAGAAGTGCAAAGGAATTTAAAATGCAAATGATCCGAGATAGAGCCAATTTAAAAATCAGCGAGAACAGCCAAGACCATCGGGGGGCCATTCATTATAGCCATTAAAATAACATATTGTTCCTTCGCTGTAGCTTTTCTCTGCTTCTCTTCCCTAAATCCTGATTTCCCATGGGAGAAGGGAATTAAACAGTTTGCTGTATCATTACCAGATTAGAATAACATACAATTACATGTAGCAGTTTTCAGACTGTGTAAACTCGTTAATCAAATTCTCCAACTGCCAAATTGGATTAAAGAGAAAAAGAAAGAAAGTGATACATATTTAAAATGTGATTGTTATAATCATACCTCTGTGTATTCTTCTTTCTCTAGCAGAACGCGCTTTCATTTCCTGTATTGCTGCCATGTGACATTTAGGATGATACGGTGAATTTTTTCCATAGAATTACTATTCTTTTACTATCCAAGCTCCTGATGAGTGCAGAACAATGTATGCACTGCCAATAGAATAGGCAAACAAAATATTTGGGGGCACACCCTAAACTTCGCTGCACACTCTAAACTTCGCTGCAGTCTGGCTCCAGGTCACAGCCCCCAGGGTCCCCCAGCTCACGCTGACAGTAGAGTACAGAAAGGTAGAGAGGAAGCAGTGGACTGTGACAACAAAGGATAGTCAAGAGATAAGCCAAAAGGTCAGAGCAACAAGCAGATAGGGATAGTCAAGGGACATGCCAAAGGTCGGGATATGAAGCAGATGAGGACAGTCAAGAACAAGCTAAGGTCGGCAAACAGAGTAGGACACAGAGCAATGAGCACACAGAAGCCAAAACACACAATCAGCAGAGCTGGCTTGCAGTGCACAGATTAATATAGAGTTCCCTGGTAGGGGCTGGGGTGGAGTCATGCTTTGAGGAGAGATTACTTAAGCAGCCAGGTGAGAGTGGCTGGCCTCTTAATCTGAACACCTGGAGAGGTAAGCTCACAGACAAACATTACTGCATAACCATGACAGTTGCATTGTTGATTAATTACAATTGTATGCAACCCTGGCCAATCCACGGGGAGAGGTACCCGGGTGGTGGCTGGGAGAGAGCATAAATACTTTGAGACTTGGAGCAGAGGGGTTCTTGTCCAGGAGGAGGAGATCCAAGCCTGGATGGGCTGCTCCCCTACTGGGCAGGTCTGCCATGTGTCTGCTGCTCGTGGAGGTCCCAGTGAGGCTAGCTGGGGTTGCCTATATTGCTGAAATCTGTTGGTAATGACTGTAGGACTGTCTTTTGAAGATCTGGTCTGGGATCACAGGAGTAGGTGTCTGGAAGATATTGGGAGGAGGTATCAAATTATCCAAAGACAGTAAGTACAGACCAGTGTGAGAGATCCCTGAGACTGTGTGTTGTTGCTAGCCCTCTTGTGCTAGAGTCATCATTGCTTAAATTGGACATTATCTATGGTGTCCCGATACAGCTCAGTATATTTGCTGCATGCAAGGACTGTGCTCAGATTCTTAGGAGGAAGAGTCCTCAAGTAGCTGGAGTATCCCACAGTTACCCTACTTCTACCCAAGTTCTAGTTCTGCAATAAAGCATCAGAAAAGCATATCAGTAGACTGACTACTAAGCCAAGAAGGTGACTGTGACAGTGTGTCTGGCTGTAGGGGAAATTGCTGTGAAAGAGCCTCAGAGCATAAACAGTGGGCTCCTGATAATTGTTAGCATGTCACATGCTGATATCACATACTGTATTTATTGGCGTATAACACGCACTTTTTCTCCCTGAAAATCTGGTGCAAATAGTGTGTGTGTGTTATACGCCAATACTGCAATTTGGGCTGCCTCGGAGGGAACAGGGAGGGGGGGGCGGGACAAGCGCCGTCACATTATATACAGCGAGAATCTCCTGTTTACTGTAATGGGAAGTCCCGTCTCCTGGGATAGCATTGGACCAGTGTTCTGTCTATCGTAGAAGCTGGTCCAGGAGGCGGGACTTTGTATTAAAGAGGCTGCAGAGTAAACAGGAGATTCTCGCTGTATGTAATCTGACGGCGCTCGTCCCGCCCCCCTCCCTGTCCCCTCTGAGGCAGCAGTAATCTGAGCGGAGGCTGCAGATGGGCACTGATCAGGCTGCATTCATGGCAATGGTGAGGCTCTATATGGGCATTGATCAAGCTGCATTGATGGGCAATTGTGAGGCTGCAGATGGGCACTGACCCTTATTTTGCTTCAACGTTCCTGAAAATTCCCTCCTAAAATGCGGTAATTTACCTGGTGCCTCCCCTCTTGACTTCTAAAGACTTTGTTGCAGGTAAGGATATGGATTATTTGCTGCCTTGCCCTTGCTTTTGATGGTGCAGTGCAATGGTCGGATCAAGCGCCTTGAGGCGATTCAGTTTGCATTTGCAGCGCTATACAAGTCATTCATTCATTCGTTCAATCAATGGTGAGGCTGCAGATGGGCATTGATCAAGCTGCATTGATGGGCATTGATCAGGCTGCAGATGGGCATTGATCAGGCTGCAGATGGGCATTGATCGAGCTGCATTGATGGGCAATTGTGAGGCTGCATTGATGGGCACTGACCCTTATTTTGCTTCAAATGTATTTATATTTAAAATGTAAGGTTTTTTTCCCTGAAACTTCCCTCCTAAAATGAAGGTGTGTGTTATACGCCTGTGCGTGTTAAATGCCGATAAATACGGTAATCATTATTTTTTTTGTATGATTTGCCTATTATAGGCGGTATGGTAGAGGGTGTGTCCTATGCTCACATACTTTTACTAATAGGTGTCCCTTGTTCCCATCTCAAAAAGTTGGGGAGGTATGTAGAACACAATTTTTTTATTTATTTTTTGGTAAGTTACAATAATTCCCACTAAAGTTGATCTCTTCTTTGAAAGAAATATACAGGTAAGGATGATGTATTCAGACATACAATCGATAAATATACTTGTCAGATTGCATAATAATCAATTCTAAGCAACTCAACTGAATAGATTTGTATGATTTTATATGTAGGTCCTATACATCTGCTGTACCTATAAATAGAAAACCTTATAAATGGTGCTCACAGGGTAACACATAACCCTGCAGCATGGGACACTCCAACAACACAGAGCTTACTCAGCGGAGCTGGCGCTGCATAAAGGGATGGGCTGTGTAATGTAATATTACAAATATGTCCGATCAGGAGGATGAGAAGACAGCTAAAACAATAAAAATTAGCAGGGCGGCTGCTGATATATGCTTTAGAAACAGGAAGGAGAGTCCCAGAGGATCCGACACTCTCTAGGTGCTGGCAAGAAAATAATTAGGATATGGGAAGAACGATGGAGAGTTTTGTAAGATTATGTAAAAAGTTATCTGATTGTAAGTAATGAAAGTCAGATAAGATTTTTTGCAGTTTCATAAGATAAAATAATTAAAGTATATCTAAAATACTAGCATAAAAATATATATATTTTTTTTTAGTTTACCGGTACTTAGATTTAATGACTGCATTTGTTTTTTGTTTTTTTTGTTTTTTTTTTCTCATTTCGCCTGGTGCTGCTTCCAGAAACACATTTCCTGTTTTAGGGTGACAATGCTCACACACTGTACTATCAGGGCCGGTGCTACCACTAGGCAAACTAGGCAGCCGCCTAGGATGCCCTGCTGCCTAGGGTGCCTGGCCACTGGTTTTCCTACTCTCTTCTCTCTGCAGCAATCAACTAAATCTCTGGCATCAGCAGGCAACCGCCGCTCCGTTCGCACATAGGGGGTTATTTACAAAAAGGCAAATTCCCTTTGCACTCCAAATGCACTGCAAATGCACTTGGAAGTGCAGTCACTGTAAATCTGAGGGGTAGACCTGAAATGAGGGGAAGCGCTGCTGATTTTATCATCCAATCACGTGCAAGCTAAAATGCTGTTTTATATTTTACTTGCATGTCCCCCTTGGATTTACAGCGACTGCACTTGTAGTGCAAAGTGGATTTTCCTTACGTAAATAACCCCCATAGTGTCAGAGGCGCAGCAGTGACAGAGGACTGTGTCTGTGTCCCAACTCTTGAATGAATGGAAGCAAGCAAACATTCATTGATGGGCACTGGTAGGCTGCATTGATGGGCGCTGGTGAGGCTGCATTGATGGGCACTGGTGAGGCTGCATTGATGGGCACTGGTGAGGCTGCATTGATGGGCGCTGGTGAGGCTGCATTTTATGGGCGCTTCATTAAAAAGGTGGGGTTTACATGGGCAGGGAAAAGGTGGGGGAATTGGGGGAGGAGCCTGGGGGGGTGGCAAAATGAGGTTTCGCCTAGGGTGTCAAAAATGTTTGCACCAGTCCTGTGTACTATATCTATGGAGGAGCAGTGTTGTCACCCTGGACCTCTCTCCCTCCATTACATAGGTCAAGACAGCCTTGGCGAGTCTCTGTAACTTACGCATGTATTTGCAAATGTTTGCAGACTAAACCCCTGTTTTTAACGCATACTGTTAGCCCTTGTACACATGGTCGGACATTCCGACGAAAAATGTCCGATCGGACCGTGTTGTCGGATAATCCGACCGTGTGTGGGCTCCATCTGACTTTTTCAAAGTTTGAGAGCTGGATATAAAATTTTCCGACAACATGATCCGATTGGACTTTGTCCAATCGTTTGTAGAGAATTCCGATCAAAGTGCCACACATGCAATGGATATACTTCACTTTCACACTGCTCCCCATCCTGAAGCTGATGGTTGCGGCCCCGGGCTCTCAGTAAGAGCGGGAGAGCATGGGAGCTATGGGGGGAGGAGGTGCCACCTGCGGGAGGGGGGCGCCATGCCGCCCACTCTGTGAAAGTGATCAGCAGCTATACAGCCATTGTGTGCCATTTCGAACAAAAAAAGAACTAAACAGTGCGATGCGCCACGATAGGCACGTCGGCACTTCTGTCATCCTACCGCACACTAGTACTGATGTCAATCACTCTCTGTTAGAGGCCAGCTACATTTGTTCCCCATGGTCTCACTGTATGTAGGAACATAGCCACTCTCTCCTACTTGCTCTTAAAAAGGACTATGGGATGTGTAGTGTGCATAGAGCAGTGCACATGATTCCAACTAACATTCACTGCTCATTCCTAACAAAGGGAAGTGAGGGAGAAAAAGAGGTTCAAGAGCTTACAGGAGACATTAGAAGAACTCAGATAAACACAGTAAGAAACTATTTTATGAACAAATGGATTACAGGATCATTAAAAGAGACGTATGGGAACTAAAAGAAAAATAAACATTTATATTCGTCTAGGTGGATGCAGCATCAGTCCAATGCTGCATCTGTCCCCTCTTGCTTCTACACCAAGAACCGAGTGATCAAAGATAGCTGATTGTTCTGTTTTGTTCTTTAATGAGCAGAGAGCCAGTGACTATCGGTCTACAGCTCTCTGCTCTGCCCCTCCAGTGCTCACTAAAATACCAGGCTGTGCAGCGGCACACTCTGAGGCTGAGCCAGCTGTCAGTCAGAGATCTGATTGGATCCCATTAAAGTCTGGATCTTTTCAGGGTCTGGAACTGCTCTGTGACATCAGCCGACTGCGGACTTTAGCCCGTTGTCCTGTGAATACGGGTCACAGGAATGCAAAACTAAGTACCAAAATGCAAATGAGCTTTGGCCCTATTTCTCCTTTAAGTAGTGGATGTGTAGGGATTATTTTTTGGAGAATAAGGATTTTGGTCAGTAACATACAGATAATAAAGAAATAATATTGCAACATAAGAATACACTGAAAATGATAGGAATGACTAACCTGTCCAATAATACACATTCCCAAATACATTTAATTCCACTCTTTGTCAGCCAACATCTTATTACAGCATGTAGCACTGACTCCTGAAGGAGCAGCTGATTTGATTTGGGCCTGCACTCTGGTAACAACACCCCACTAACTTGGCTCTCTATCCCCTTGACACAGCTGTGGTACAATACAATACAGTACAATATAATACAATGCAAGGTACCTGTATTGTAACCTCAGGATCCACTGGCTCCACCTGCTGGGAGAAAACAGTACGCCACACAACTGGATGCTTAAACAACAGTGAATTTTACTGCGAAAATATTCAAAGAGGTGATTACAGTAATTGCGCTGTCATCCCAACATAGGACGACAGTAAAATGGAATTCAATATAAACAATTTCAAACAATATATATATATATATATATATATATATATATATATATATATATATATATATATATATATAATACCCGGGAGCTCCCCCTACTTTTTAAGCTATGCGTGAGATCTCACTTAAAGTACTTGGTCTTTGGTCTTCTTGTCTTCGCTAGCTAAAGTAATTCCTTGTGATTTGTAATCCACAGGTTAAAGTAAGTTAAGTTGAGGTAAAGGTGCTCCTGATATAACTTCAGTACTTATATTACAAGGCTTGGGATGTCAGAGTAGGTAGCCCTCAAGCCTTCTCGGTGTCAGTTGCTCTGCTCCTCCTCTGTGGAACTATAAATCCCAGTGAGACCTGTGTATGAGTCTAAATGCGTGTGAAAGTTAGCAAACTGTGGGCCGCAACCCGCTCATCAACTGGATAGGAGATCCGTGTAGCAACTTTGGTCCAGTGACTGCAGCTTGCTTCTCTGTCAGCTGGCCCCGTCTCTCCGTTCCGCTCCGCTGGATGAACCTGGTCCTCCAATGCTCAAACGAGTGTCTCTGGATCTCTCCAATCCGGTCACTGTGCGAGTGATCTGAAGGTGCCATAGAGACAAACAAGCAAGGTTTTCGTTCCGCAAAGGCTGTGGGCCGCTGTCTCCGGGAGGGCCTCCCCACAGATCCTCACAGGCAGGCCATGCGATCCCAAGAGTCCTAAAATGGCCGCTCAGGGTCCTTTCATGTCCTACCCAGCATGCACTGCCAGAGAATGTGTTCATGGGTAGGTCATCAAGCCTCCTGGGTAAAAAGGGTCAACCTTCTGATCAAAACAACATTCACTTGTACCTGTATATGTGTTTTGTGCTTTCTTCAAAGCAATAAACATTTAAGTTCAGTACCAGCATTTGACTGCTAGATGGCGCCAAATACTAAACCAAAGAAATGTCCATAGACTTGTGATTATAGCAGGCAGGTACACATTAATAAGCGAGGATGTCAGCGCTACACAGTGTATTTTCAGGAACGGCCATGAGATGTTCCCTGGCAGACTAAGGGTTCCATTCTTGAATGGTGGGTTTGCTGATGTTTGGTATTTCACAAGTATCTGTAGCATTCTCTCTAGCTTATCCCATACTTTCAAGGCAGCCTTTTTCAACCTTTTTTACGCCAGAAAAACCCTTGAAATAATTTTCAGGGGTCTCAGAAGCCCTGCTAAGATTAGTTGTTTAGGGGTCATAAGGAGAATACCCATAATGCTGTGTTTTCCCATCGGAATAAACTCTGAAGGTTTTTCCGACGGAGTTCTGCTGAAACTGTCTTGAGTACACATGATCACACCGAAGTCCGATCGTTAAAAACACGGTGACGTACAACACGTATGACGGGACTAGAAAAAGGAAGTTCAATAGCCAGTAGCCATTAGCCTCCGTCTCGTACTTGCTTCAGAGCATGCGTCATTTTTGGTCTGTCAGAACAGCATACAGAGGAGCGTTTTCCCGATAGGAATTGGTTCCGTCGGAAATATTTTAAACATGTTCTATTTCTAGTTATATTGTTGTGCCTAATTTATAAAGAAAAAACAGTATATGGTATCCTCATATATTGACTACAAAGAAAATTTTGGGGGAAGAGACAAAGGGAATTCATACATGGAACATCAAGGCCATGATTTGCCCTAGAGTCACCCCACAGAATGATGGACTGTCTTGATACCAAGTTTATATAAAAAATACAAATATTTATTGTTAGTTATAAAAGGATTTTTTTAGAAAAAGAAAAAGTTTGTACATACATAGATAAATACATATTATGGCTATAACATAGACAAAATTTGTTACGACAATATTTTGTGTCCAATACGGTCTTTGGTTTCTCTACTAGTTTCGCGACTACTCTGTCGCTTCTTCAGGAGACCTTGTTTGTCTACAACGAGATTTATCACAAATTACTTAACAAGAAGCATCAACATTTATTTAGAGGTATTAGATGTTTTTTTTACAATCAATTTAATAAAAAAACAACAAGGGAAAAAAAAGGGTATAGACACGAATCATGTAGCTCACCACCATGCAGATATCAGAAGGCATTTGGAGTTCGGGTAGTCCCTACCAGGTCGGGAATTGACCACCCTTTGGGGCGGACACGGGAGGTTCAAAAAATCAGAGATTTAAAGTAATGAGTATATATATATATGTAATTATAACTGACTTGCACAACTTGGGCGTTTATGTCACAATGTAGGTATAAAAGCCACATACCGGTATAGCCAGAAGTTTTTTAAAAGAAGCAGCATGGATAGAGATGCAGTAATGCAGCAGTTCCAATTGACGTTGAGGCTCAAGTACATATATCAATATGCCAGGAAAGCCCGGAAAGATATATCTATATTTGATCTAGTACATGGTGAGCATTGTGCCTATATCAAAAAGGAGGATCCAGGTCTTTGCTGAGTTTATCATGGGTGTGCAATATTGACCTAGTAAAGATATCATTTAGTCAGCCCAATGCACTTATACTGTAAAGAGTTGGATTTAAGGTACAGGGTATATAAAAGATCTCATACCAACAGCACGTCCCTTCTATATCTCCTCAGTCCGAATGATGGTACTAGCCTGGAGGCTTCACGTCCTTCCTTTTGCCTGCTGTAAAGGAGCGCCATAATGGCGCTCCTTTAACCTCCAACCCGGCGGCGTCACAGGCACGGCACGGGCGCCGGGCTATGACGTCGCCGGGTCCGCCGCTCCTACTGCGCATGCGCCACAACGTGGCGACGCACATCAGCCACAGTCACCGAGGCAACCCACGGTGACTCATTGCTGAAGCGGACCCGATGCCGCCCACACTGTGGGGGCCTATCGGGGCCACCGGAGAGGCGCATGCCCGCCCCTGGGAGTCTCCTCCCATACTCCATATTATGCCTCGCAACAGCATGATCCTGAGTATCCCATACCTCGTTTGACAATATAGATAAATGTTAGTAAAAGGTAAACGAAAGCAAGCTTTACAGCTGTTACAGTGGCAACATTTTTTGCATATTGCTATATATGCAATTCTCACCAATACGTTCACTTGGTCTGTAAAGAAAGTAATACAAAATCATAATTAGATAAATGACTAGATTAAGGTGCTAAGACAAAACGGACAGCTTGTCCATATAGTACACTAATGATTAGCACCAGAGATTTGTGGTGGTGTCAGAGAAAGAAAGTGGTGGGTCGGGCTCTCAAGATACCAGACAAACCGAGGGACTAAGATATGTAAGAAGAGGCAGATAATAGATAAAAAGGCAATATGAGAGAGAGAAAGAGAAGGTTTTTCTCATTTAAGAAAATACTTATATGTTTTTGTTTCGTTCAGGCCTGGCGGAACCAGAGCGTCTAAACGTTCTATCCACAGAGTTTCACGTTTTAAAATCTCTCTATCCCAGTCCCCACCACGGGTGTCTTCACGAACTATTTCGAGGACAAGAAATTTAACCACTTGGGGCTGATACCGATGATGAATGCCTATGTGGCGACCCACTGCAGTGAGCTTACCGCCCGATGAATAGTAAAGATGGTCTCCTATGCGTTGGCGAAGTTCCCGAATGGTTTTACCAACGTAAAATGCTCCGCAGGCGCATACCATTAAATAGACAACACCTTTTGTATCACAGCTGGCATGAAAAGATGGAATAAAGACTTCGCCGTTTGGGAGATTATAGGTTGTTCCCTCTGATATCCACGGACATCGAGGGCAGCTACCACAGGGGTAGGTGCCACGGGGGCCTTGCCGATTTGGTGCGGAAGTTTGATAGTGGCTTCTAGTGAGTTTATCCCCAAGGGTAGCTGCTCGTTTAAAAACCAGTTCAGGGGTTTGTCTAATATATTTGTTCAAGGTATGATGGTCTGTTAAGAGATGCCAATGTTGTGATAGAATATTTCTAAGGATATTCTGGTGTGCAGAGTATTTTGTGATGATTTTAACTGTGGAGGGGTGGGCTGGCCTGGAAGGGCCATAGAGTAGAGATTCTCGTGTGCGCCCATAGGCTTTATTGAATGCTTTTCTCAGATTTGATCGTGAGTATCCTCTATTGAGGAGACGCTCCTGTAGATTCTTTGCTTGAAACAGAAAGTTTTGGTCTGTGGTACAGTTTCTTCTTATACGTAGGTACTGGGCGTATGGTATGCTACGTATTAGGGGGCGGGGATGCGAACTTTTAGCATGTAATAGGGTATTTCCCGATGATGGCTTACGATAAAGATCAGTAATTAGTTTTCCAGAATTGTCTTTAATGATATTGAGATCCAAAAAGGCAATTTGGGTTAAATATGTATATGTAAATTTTAAGTTAAACGTGTTTACGTTTAATATTTTGACAAATTCTTCTAAGGCCTGGGCAGTGCCTGTCCAGACAATCAGAAGGTCATCTATGAATCTATACCAAAGGAGAACACAATCAAGATACATCTGTAAAGATTCATTGGTAAATACAAATCGCTCCCAACCCCCCAGATACAAATTTGCATAGGAGGGTGCGCAAGCTGTCCCCATCGCCACGCCTTGAGTTTGCAAATAAATTTGGTCCATAAATATAAAGAAAATTTTGCTCAGGATGAAGTCTAAAAGTTGTAGTATGAAGTCATTTAGAGGCCAGGTTGTATGGTTTTGTTTTTTGAGGAAAGTGCTGGCCATCCGGACGCCCTGCTCGTGGGGGATGCTGGAGTATAGAGCCTCAACATCTAACGCCACGAGGAGGGCGTCCGGAGGGACCTGCACATCCTCAAGATGTCACAGAAGATCAGTAGTGTCTTTTATATATGAAGGTAGACTTGTGACGTGAGGGATCAAATACGAGTCCACTAGCCTACTTGCGTTCTCTGTTAAGGAACCCATTCCTGAGACTATTGGACGCCCCGGAGGATTTTTTCCATCCTTGTGTATTTTTGGGAGTGCGTAAAATGTCGGCATGCGAGGTTTTGCTGTATTTATATACTTCAGGGTTTCACCATCTATCAGCCCTTTTTCATAAGCGCCTATGAGTAGGGATCTAAACTCGATTGTGAAAGTTTCGACTTTTGAAGAATCTAATGGAATATACCATGCCCGATTCCTTAAAATTTTTTGGCACATTAGTTGGTATTGCTGGTGAGTCATTATGACTAAATTGCCCCCTTTGTCTGATTTTTTGATAATAATATCAGGGTTTTTTTGTAACTTTAGTAGTGCCCGTTTTTGTTTGTAGTTTAAAATGGCATAGGTATTGGGCCAATCCTTAGTTTAAAAGTATTTTTTTGTTGTAACTGTGTACTTTTCATTAGAGGTTGAGACTCGGGTACAGAGGTTAATGGAAGCTCCGGGGTTGCCTCAGCTTCAACCTGTCCCTCATCATATAATAACATGAGGTCGCGTAGGGCCCTGAATTCTTGCATGGAATAATCCTTAGTTCTTTCTGCTAGTTCTTTTTCTAAATTTAGATTTCGTCTATCTTTGTCATACATAAATTTGTAAGTTAAATTACGAGCAAAGAGATATAAGTCTTTGATCGTTTCATAAACATTTATGGGTTCAGAAGGACTGAACCCAAGTCCCAATTGGAGAACTGATTTGTCATCGTAGGTCAAAGGGTAGGAAGTGAGATTAACAATATTTAAGTTATCCATCTGAGGATTGATTTCAGCATAGTTTACATCTAGTGAGGTAGAGGGGTCCTTAGCATGAATGCATCTAGACTCCCTCGTCGGTGTGGATCGGGTGTGGCCGGTGGAAAAAAACCACTGGGATTTGGAAGTGGGGCCTGTGTATTGGCATGCAATATTTTCGGGATAATGTTGTGCAGGGTTGATATTTGTGTACTAGTACTTTGGCCTTGTGAGTCTAAGTGCGCTGGTGAAGTTGTTTTGGCGGTTTTACCCGTTTTCTTGCCTTTTTTAGAGTCCTTCGCTGAATGGTCTCCACCAGTGAGTGATCTCTTACGGGGGGGACCCGGTGCGCGTGAATTCATATTAGTGACCTGTGAAGAAAGAGATGAGATTGAAGAATCTGATTCAGTACAGTCTGTAGTGACAAGTGTTTCTTTAGGTGCTCGTGTCCGTGGAAATTTTCTTCTTATCATTTTATTGCCCCATTTATAGGCATAGCCTTCAGAAAAGGCAAGCTTGTCTTGGACAAATTTGCCTTGCTTTTTGACAATAATCTCTTTGTTTAGTGTTTCTATGCGTTCCCTGACCTCTTTCCATTTTTCCCTAAAAATAGGAGATTCCATAGTTTTAGAAAATTGTTCATTAAGGCGTTCGATCTCCCCGTCTAGAGAAGCCATATCTGCATGGTATTGTATTGTTAGTTTAGTCATTAATTCCAAACTACATTTGGTTAATATATTCTCCCAGTCCTTTTTAAATTCAAGAGAGGGATCTTTAATAGTTGGAAAAATTTGAATCCGAAGGCCTAATGGGCAAATTTCTTCCCTAATATATTGTTCGAAATACTGTGTATGCCAATGCAGATGTGACTTCTTCTTGAGCAGACCAAACATCCTTTCTAAAAATATCTTAGTTTCATCCTCGATTTTGTAGTTTGTTAAACAACCTGTTTTAATGGATAGCATAAAATCCGACCAATCAGACCCTAACATGTCCATCACTCTGCTGGTTCTGTGAACCTGAGAACGAACCGTCGGCCCTGACACCACCACAAAAAGAACAAATGGGGGAGGGGGGAAAAAAGGGGGGGGAAAAAGGGGGGGGGGAAGAAAGGGAAAAGAGAGAGAGGAGGACAAAAGAGGAAGGAGTTGAAGGGAGAAAGAAGGGGGCAAAAAGAGGAAAATATCAATTTGATAATATCACGTATTGGTGAATTTTAAACATATGTGAGGGTTTTATGACTCACTGATTGCCAATTGATTTATATAAACACAAATATAAGGCACCAAAAAATGCCGGGGAAACCCGGACAAAAAAATCGGACAAACGGAGTGTCCTGGGTGTGTTATCCACCCTGTCCGTTTTGTCTTAGCACCTTAATCTAGTCATTTATCTAATTATGATTTTGTATTACTTTCTTTACAGACCAAGTGAACGTATTGGTGAGAATTGCATATATAGCAATATGCAAAAAATGTTGCCACTGTAACAGCTGTAAAGCTTGCTTTCGTTTACCTTTTACTAACATTTATCTATATTGTCAAACGAGGTATGTGATACTCAGGATCATGCTGTTGCGAGGCATAATATGGAGTATGGGAGGAGACTCCCAGGGGCGGGCATGCGCCTCTCCGGTGGCCCCGATAGGCCCCCACAGTGTGGGCGGCATCGGCTCCGCTTCAGCAATGAGTCACCGTGGGTTGCCTCGGTGACTGTGGCTGATGTGCGTCGCCACGTTGTGGCGCATGCGCAGTAGGAGCGGCGGACCCGGCGACGTCATAGCCCGGCGCCCGTGCCGTGCCTGTGACGCCGCCGGGTTGGAGGTTAAAGGAGCGCCATTATGGCGCTCCTTTACAGCAGGCAAAACGAAGGACGTGAAGCCTCCAGGCTAGTACCATCATTCGGACTGAGGAGATATAGAAGGGACGTGCTGTTGGTATGAGATCTTTTATATACCCTGTACCTTAAATCCAACTCTTTACAGTATAAGTGCATTGGGCTGACTAAATGATATCTTTACTAGGTCAATATTGCACACCCATGATAAACTCAGCAAAGACCTGGATCCTCCTTTTTGATATAGGCACAATGCCCACCATGTACTAGATCAAATATAGATATATCTTTCCGGGCTTTCCTGGCATATTGATATATGTACTTGAGCCTCAACGTCTATTGGAACTGCTGCATTACTGCATCTCTATCCATGCTGCTTCTTTTAAAAAACTTCTGGCTATACCGGTATGTGGCTTTTATACCTACATTGTGACATAAACGCCCAAGTTGTGCAAGTCAGTTATAATTACATATATATATATACTCATTACTTTAAATCTCTTATTATTGTTTTGTAGCTGATTTTTTGAACCTCCCGTGTCCGCCCCAAAGGGTGGTCAATACCCGACCTGGTAGGGACTACCCAAACTCCAAATGCCTTCTGATATCTGCATGGTGGTGAGCTACATGCTTCGTGTCTATACCCTTTTTTTTCCCTTGTTTTTTTATTAAATTGATTGTAAAAAACACATCTAATACCTCTAAAAAAATGTTGATGCTTCTTGTTAAGTAATTTGTGATAAATCTCGTTGTAGACAAACAAGGTCTCCTGAAGAAGCGACAGAGTAGTCGCGAAACTAGTAGAGAAACCAAAGACCGTATTGGACACAAAATATTGTCGTAACAAATTTTGTCTATGTTATAGCCATAATATGTATTTATCTATGTATGTACAAACTTTTTCTTTTTCTAAAAAAATCCTTTTATAACTAACAATAAATATTTGTATTTTTTATATAAACTTGGTATCAAGACAGTCCATCATTCTGTGGGGTGACTCTAGGCAAATCATGGCCTTGATGTTCCATGTATGTTCTATTTCTAGGTCCGTTAGAATTTTCATAAAAAAAAGTCAGATGAGGCATACACACGATCGGAATATACGATGAAAAGCTTCCGTCTTTTTCTGTCGGACATTAGGCTCGTGTGTACGCAGCATTACAGTGCCTTGCAAAAGTACGTTTATTATGATGGTTATCATAAAAGTATAATCTTTGGGTTGGTGGGCGTATCGTACCAATAGTAAGTGAATTTATATACAGTGCCTTGCAAAAGTATTCATCCCCTTGGCTTTTTACCTATTTTGTTACATTACAGCCTTTGGTTCAATGTTTTTGTAATCTGAATTATATGTGATGGATCAGAACACAATAGTCTAAGTTGGTGAAGTAAAATTAGAAAAATATATACAAAAAACTACTTTTCAAAAATAAAAAACTGAAAGTTGGCATGTGCGTATGTATTCACCCACTTTGTTATGAAGCCCATAAAAAGCTCTGGTGCAACCAATTACCTTCAGAAGTCACATAATTAGTGAAATGATGTCCACCTGTGTGCAATCTAAGTGTCACATGATCTGTCATTACATACACACACCTTTTTGAAAGGCCCCAGAGGCTGCAACACCTAAGCAAGAGGCACCACTAACCAAACACTGCCGTGAAGACCAAGGAGCTCTCCAAACAAGTAAGAGACAATGTTGTCGAGAAGTACAAGTCAGGGTTGGGTTATAAAAAAAATATCCAAATCTTTGATGATCTCTAGGAGCACCATCAAATCTATCATAACCATAAGGAAAGAACATGGCACAACAACAAACCTGCCAAGAGATGGCCACACACCAAAACTCATGGAACCGGGAAAGGAGCACATTAATCAGAGAGGCAGCACAGAGACCTAAGGTAACCCTGGAGGAGCTGCAGAGTTCCACAGCAGAGACTGGAGTATCTGTACATAGGACGACAATAAGCCGTACGCTCCATAGAGTTGGGCTTTATGGCATAGTGGCCAGAAGAAAGACATTACTTTCAGCAAAAAACAAAATGCACATTTTGAGTTTGCGAAAAGGCATGTAGGAGACTCCCACGTGTAAGGAAAAAAAAAAAAACTGTAGCACTCTGTGTGTGATTTGAGGCTAGGACGGAGGTTCACCTTCCAGCAGGACAATGACCCCAAACACACTGCTAAAGCAACACTTGAGTGATTTAGAGGGAAACATGTAAATGTGTTGGAACAGCCTAGTCAAAGCCCAGGCCTCAATCCAATGAGGTGGAAACCATGCAAAAAGATCTGAACAAATTATTGGGGTGGGCAACTAGATGACAAATGAGGTTTAATGTAGAAAAATGTGAAATAATGCATTTGGGTGGCAAAAATATGAATGCAATCTATACACTGGGGGGAGAACCTCTGGGAGAATCTAGAATGGAAAAACACCTGGGGGTCCTAGTAGATAATAGGCTCAGCAATGGCATGCAATGCCAAGCTGCTGGTAACAAAGCAAACAGAATATTGGCATGCATTAGATAAAATGATAATTCTCCTGCTCTACAAGACTCTGGTCCAGCCGCACCTGGAATATGCTGTCCAGTTCTGGGGACCAGTCCTCAGGAAGGATGTACTGGAAATGGAACGAGTACAAAAAAGGGCAACAAAGCTAATAAAGGGTCTGGAGTAGGGATGAGCCGAACACCCCCCGGTTCGGTTCGCACCAGAACTTTCGAACGGACCCCAAATTTGAACGAACTTTAGAACCCCATTGAAGTCTATGGGACTCGAACGTTCGAAATTAAAAGTGCTAATTTTAACGGCTAATATGCAAGATACTGTCCTAAAAAGGGTTTGGGGACCTGGCTCCTGCCCCAGGGGACATGGGTCAATGCCTAAAATGTTTTTGAAAATGGCCGTTTTGGCGGGAGCACTGATTTTAATGATGATTAAAGTGAAAAAAAAAGTGAAATATTCCTTTAAATATGGTGCCTGGGGGGTGTCTGTAGTATGCCTGTGAAGTGCCACGTGTTTCCCGTGTTTAGAACAGTCCCTGCACAAAATGACATTAAACAGAAATAACATCATTGAAAACTGCTTGCGGTTTTAATGTTATATCTGGTTCCTGCAATATGGTTGAAAACCATTGAGAAAAATGGCATGGGTAGCCCTCCCTGCCCATTACCAGCCCCTTTGGGTCTTGTACGCATATCAAGGGGAACACTGTACCCATATTAAAAAAAGGAAATGCGTGTGGCCCCCAGGCCCTATATACTCAGAACAGCAGTATACAGGCGGTGCAAACAAGACAGGGACTGTGTAGGTTTGTTGTGTTAAGTTGAATCTGTTTGTAATTTTCAACTGGCACATTTTTAAAGTGTAGCTCCAGTCAAAAAAACAATTTTTAAGCTTTTTGGAAAACATAGGGAAGGGTTATCACCCCTGTATAATTTGTTTTGTCGTCCATCTTTTTTCATCTCACTTGCTGTTGTCTCCTTCCGTTTGCAAGTAGGAGATGTTTGTAAGTTGGATGTTTGAAAGTAGGGGCCTGCCCTATATGCTCTGCAGAAATGGCGGAACAAGGTGTTGGTTTTGCCACAACATTGTAAGCCCTCAAAGTGACTCTTGCTGGGCTCTGGAGCGCCCTGCTGTGAACGATTATATCAAGAATTGTAATTACATTACATTACATTGTTGAACAGTGGTAGAAAAATTGACCTTTGGTGGTTGTGGTGCTGGTGCCACAACACTATAAGTCCTCACAGTTACTCTGGGTGGGCACAGGAACGGGCCCTCCTGTGAAATATTATATCAAGAATTGTAATTACATGTCCCTGTTAAACAGGGGCAGAAAAATTGGGCCTTAGGCACTGGTGCTGGTGCCACGACACTGCAACCTCTCCCATATACTCTAGTTTTATTGCAGGAATTAGCCCTGCTGCAAAGCATTGCATCAAAAATTGTAATTAAATGCCCCTGTTAAACAGGGGCAGAAAAATTGGGCTTTAGGCACTGGTGCTGGTGCCACCACACTGCAACCTCTCCCATATACTCTAGTTTTATTGCAGGAATTAGCCCTGCTGCAAAGCATTGCATCAAAAATTGTACTTAAACGCCCCTGTTAAACAGGGGCAGAAAAATTGGGCTGATGGCATCACCCAGAACCAGAAATGTTCTTCCAACATATCAGCGGAGGAGGAAGAGGATAGACAATCAACATAACAGGACAGTCACTCAGCATCAGCATAGGCAGTCTTGAAGGGATGTGATATTTCCAAAAAAATTATTCGGTTACATCAGCTTCAGGTGCTTGGTAGCTGTGGGTGATCCAAGACTGATTCATCTTGATGAAGGTCAGTCGATCAACTGATTCGGTGGACAGGCGCACCCTGTGATCGGTAACAAAGCCACCAGCAGCACTGAAGATGCGTTCCGAAAAAGAACGCTGGATGCAGGACAGGCCAGTAGCTCAATTGCATACTGTGCAAGCTCTGGCCAGGGATCCATCCTCAAGACCCAATAAGCCAGAGGATTTTCGGTGGGAAAGGTGTCCAAGTCTGACCTTGCCCCTAGGTATTCCTGCACCATGTAAATCAGACGCTGGCGATGGTTGCTGGAACCGATCATACCTTGGGGCTGCGGACTAAAAAATTGTCTGAAAGCATCAGTCAGACGGCCACCTTCTCCACCGCTCCTTCTGACCGATGCCTCAGCAACACGTTGTCCAGGACCAGGAGTTTGTATCCTCCCAGTCTCTGGGAACGCGTTGCACAGACCTTTCTGCAAGGCCTCCCGGAGATGTCTCATCCTCTGCTTCCTCTGCGATGGCAAGATAAGGTCGGCAACCTTACCCTTGTACCATGGATCAAGGAGAGTGGCCAGCCAGTAATGGTCCCTCTACTTGATCCGAAGAATACGAGGATCCTTCTGCAGGCTTTGCAGGATCAGGGAGGCCATGCCGCATAGGTTAGCTGAGGCATTCGGTCTGGAGTCCTTTGGGTCACTAAGGGCAACATGATCCGCAGCTACCTCCTCCCAGCCACATACAAGTCCACGTGTTTCTTGGGACTGTAAATCATCCCTACAAGACTGCTGCTGCTGAGTGCCAGCCTCCACCTCCATGCTGACACAATCATCCTCCTCCTCCTCTTCCTCCTCCTCATCCTCTTCCTGTGTGATGGGTGACACAGCAGGAACAAGGGGGCCTTGAGAGGCAAGGAAGTCCTCCTCTTCCTGCCTCTGTTCTGCCTCAAGTGCCCTGTCCATTATTCCACGCAGCGTATGCTCCAAGAGGTGGACAAGAGGTACAGTGTCACTGATGCATGCACTGCCACTGCTCACCATCCTTGTGGCCTCCTCAAACGGTGACAGGACAGTGCATGCATCCCTGATCATGCCCCACTGGCGTGGTGAGAAAAAACCGAGCTCCCCTGACCCTGTCCTGGTGCCGTAGTCGCACAGGTACTCATTGATGGCCCTCTGCTGCGTGTGCAGCCGCTGCAGCATGGCCAACGTTGAGTTCCACCTGGTGGGCATGTCACATATAAGGCGGTTCTTGGGCAGGTTCAACTCCTTTTGGAGCTCAGCCAGCCGAGCACAGGCATTAAATGATCGGCGGAAATGCACACAGACTTTCCTGGCCTGCTTCAGGACATCCTGTAAGCCGGGGTACCTGCCCAAGAACCACTGCACCACCAGGTTAAGGACGTGAGCTACACAGGGCACATGGGTCAGTTGTCCCTGTCGGAGGGCGGAGAGGAGGTTGGTGCCATTGTCACAAACCACCATTCCTGGCTTAAGCTGGCATGGCGCCAACCACCTCTGGGCCTGCCCCTGCAGAGCTGACAAAACATCCTCCTGTCCCCCAAACAAACCAGCGCAAGCACGGCATGACATAGTTTTGCCTGCGTACTTGCGTAGCCCCTGGAACGCCTACGGAGCACCGCTGGTTCTGAGGACAGAGCACTGGAAGAGGCCATGGAGGAAGAAGAAGACGAGGGGGTGGAGGAGAGAGGTGTGTCACAACCAATAGTAGCAATTTGGAGGCATGGTGGCGGAACAACCTCCAACACTACTGAACCTTGTCCTGCATCCTTCCCAGCTGCCAGAAGAGTGACCCAATGGGCCGTGAAAGACAGGTAACGTTCCTGTCCATGCCTGCTGAACCATGAGCCAGCGGTAATATGCACCTTACCGCTGACCGCCCTGTCCAGCGAGGCAAGGACATTGCCTTCCACATGCCGGTAGAGAGCCGGAATCGCCTTCCGTGAGAAAAAGTGGCGTTTGGGGACCTGCCACTGAGGAACCGCACATTGTACAAACTCACGGAAGGGGGCCGAGTCTACCAACTTAAAAGGCAGCAGTTGAAGTGCTAGCAATTTAGCCAAGCTAGCATTCAACTGCTGGGCATGTGGATGGCTGGGAGTGAACTTCTTTCGCCGGTCCAGCAGCTGGGGCAGAGACATTTGCCTGCTATAATCGGACGTGGGTGTACTGCTAGCAGAGTGCCTGGAAGCACTTGGCTGTGACACACCTAATTCTACACCTTCATTCCTCTCAGAGCAGGTTTCAGAGAGGACTGAAGGTCTAGTGGGGTTGGAGATGCCAGCTGATGAGGAGCAAGGAGAGGTCCGCTTTGTTCTTTGGTGTTGGTCTTTGAGGTACGCTTGCCAACGAGCTGCATGGCAGGTCAACATATGTCTGGTCAAGCATGTGGTGCCCAAGCGGCTGATGTTTTGGCCACACGAGATACGCTTAAGACATATGTTGCAAATAGCAGCGGTGCGATCTGATGCACTCGTCTCAAAAAAGGCCCACACCAAAGAACTTTTAGAATAACGCGCAGAGGCAGCGCCCAGCACAGGCGGAGCTCTGCGGTGTGATTCAGTCGGTGTGCTGCCCCTAAGCTGGCCCCCGGAGGGCATCCTGCCTCGTTGGACATGTGCCTCCTCCTCCTCCTCCTCCTCTCTCCTACCAGGCACCCACGTGGAGTCAGTGCCCTCATCATCCCCTCTTCATCGCTGTAGCAAACCTGGCAGTATGCTGCAGCTTGTGGAACATGACTGCCAGATTGCTGTCCTTCTTGAGCATCCCCTCTCTCTGCGCTCACGCTACTGCCTTCCTCTAGCTGAGTGTCATCATCAGAGCCTACAAAACACTGGGCATCCTCCTGGAGCATGTACCCAACACTGTGCTCAAAGAGTTCAGGAGACTCCTCAGGAGGACGTGGTGGGTCTAGGGAAGGAGTCACTGATGATGACATTGAGAGGAGGGAAGACGATGCGTTGGCAGCTGCTTTGCTAGTACCCTGAGACTGGGTGAGAGACGATGAGGAGGATGAAGAGGGCTTGGTCATCCACTCTACCAAGTCATTGGCATGTTGCGGTTCAACATGTCCAGCTGCCGAAAAGAAGGACAAGCGTGTCCCATGGCCACGTGCTGATGACAATGCACCGCGTCCACGACCAGCACTGTTGTCTCTAGACACAGAGCCTGCTTGCCCTCTTTTATCGGCTCGCGCCTGTCTGCCTCTCCTTGCTGGCCTTCCAGACATGGTAATGGCCTGAAGGGAGTTGGGTAAAACAGCAGTGTAATGGAGTCACACAACACCCACTAAGCCCTGCAGATGGCTCTATTAGAGAACAGCAATAAACGGTAGATACAGGTGTATATTGTGCTGGAGTCACACAACACCCACTAACTCCTGCAGATGCCTTTATTATAGAACACCAGAGATAAAGGGGTATACTGTAATTGAGTCACACAACACCCACTAAGCCCTGCAGATGCCTCTATTAGAGAACAGCAATAAAGGGTAGATACAGGTGTATATTGTGCTGGAGGCACAAAAAACCCACTAACTCCTGCAGATGCCTTTTTTATAGAACACCAGAGATAAAGGGGTATATACAGATGTATACTGTGCTGTGCTGGAGGCACACACAACTTCCAATAACTCCTGCAGGTGGCAAGTGGGCTCAAATAGAGAAAAGCTATGTAGGTGGATATAGCGGTGTGTACTGGGTACAGAGCACGCAGACAGCACGCCCAAGCTCCTAACACTACTGACTGCAAGCTCTATTATAAAAGATAGATCACTAGCTATAAAGGTGAGGTGAATATAGCGGTGTATACTGAGGTCAGGGCACACAGACAACAACCACTACAAAAGAGCAAAATCGAAAATCATCCGATAACGATCGGTGTGTACTGTGTTGAAGGTACACAGAACACCCACTAACTGCTTCAGATGCCAACACACTACACTAGGCCGCTGCGCTGGCGGCCTTATATAGTGTGGGGCATGTACTACACAGCCTGAGCTATGATTGGCCACAGGCATCCTGCCTGTGGCCAATCATGGCTCTCCTCGCTGAAGGCGCTGTGATTGGCCAAGCATGCGGGGTCACAGTGCATGCTTGGCCAATCATGAGCCAGCAATGCACTGCGATGATGCAGTGCATTGTGGGCCGTGAGCGCCACACGAATTTGGCGCGAACGGCCCATAACTTTCGGAATTCGCCGAACGGGCGAACAGCCGATGTTCGAGTCGAACGTATGTTCGACTCGAACACGAAGCTCATCCCTAGTCTGGAGGATATTAGTTATGAGGAAAGGTTGTGAGCACTAAACTTATTCTCTCTGGAGAAGAGACGTTTGAGAGGGGATATGATTTCAATATATAAATACTGTACTGGTGACTCCACAATAGGGATAAAACTTTTTTGCGGAAGGGAGTTTAACAAGACTCGTGACCACTCAATAAAATGAGAAGAAAAGAGGTTTAACCTTAAACTACGTAGATGGCTCTTTACTGTAAGAGCAGCAAGGATGTGGAATTCCCTTCCACAGGTGGTGGTATCAGCGGGGGGCATCGATAATTTAAAAAAAACTATTAGCTAAGCACCTGAACGACCGCATCATACAGGGATATACAATGTAATACTGACATATAATCACACACATAGGTTGGACTTTATGGACTTGTGTCTTTTTTTCAACCTCACCTACTATGTAACCATCCAACTTGAAGAAGCTAGAGTAGATTTTGCAAGGAGGAATGGGCAAAAATCCCAGTGGTAAGATGTGACAAGCTCATAGAGACTTATCCAAACAGACTTGGAGCTGTGATAGCCACAAAAGGTGACTCTACAAAGTATTGACTTTAGGGGGGTGAATAGTTATGCACACACTTTTTCTGGTATTTTGTCCTATTTGTTTGCTTCAAAGAAAAAAAAATGAAAAAAAAAATCTTCAAAGTTGTGGGCATGTTCTGTAAATTAAATTATACAAATCCTCAAACAATCCATGTTAGTTCCAGAGGCAACAAAAGATGAAAAAATGCCAAGGGGGTGAATACTTTTGCAAGGCACTGTACATTGGTGGTCAGTGGAAGGAATAACCCCTTACATTGTTGGTTAGTGGAAGGAATAACCCCTACATTGGTGGCCAGTGGAAGGAATGACCCCTACATTGGTGGCCAGTGGAAGGAATGACCCCTACATTGGTGGTTAGTGGAAGGAATGACCCTTTACATTGGTGATCAGTGGATGGAATGACCCCTTACAGCAATGGTTAGAATGCCACCCTTACAGTCAGCTGAAAAACATCATTGGTGTCAGGCTACAGGCTCTGACAAGTGGCAATGGACCTGGAACTTTGAAGGCACCATCAGATAGAAGGTCAACTAGCCACACCTCAAGGAACCCCTAGCAACCCTTGGAGGAACCATAGGGTTCTTCAGGACGATAGTTGAGAATGCCTGTTTTAAAGAAACCATCATTTAACAATACAAAACCCAACAATCGGGGACTTTCTAGATTTCAACCATATTAAAAAAAAACTCACAATATTTCCATAAAAATCTAATTTATAGCATGTATAATGTTGTATCTACAATGCAGATGCCTAATGCACATTACATTAACATCACAGATATTAAGTCCAAATAATCGACCTTTTCACCAACCACTACATTCGTTTAAGATTATCATGTGCTCATCTAAGCTGAAGCAATGGTCATGAGTGGATGGTGGGAGATCTTTGATGCATTCTGCAGAAAGCCAACGATCTGCTTCATCAGAAATGATATGGAAGATATACACTATATTACCAAAGTATTGGGACACCTGCCTTTCAGGGCCGTCTTTAATATAGATTGGACCCTGGGCAAAAAATTTCTTGGGGCCCCCCCCCATGCAATTTCCCTCTCCACCTACTCTGAGACATACAATAAATAGCAGCTAGACTTAAAATCTGTTTTCTGTATCAGATCAGGCAGCGATTCAGATTGGTTGACAGCAGTTACAGCATATGCTTACTGACTAGTTGCTAGAGGTTACAGCACACATTACGGCTCACTGATTAGTTGCTAGAGGTTACAGCACATCACCTCCTCACAGCAGGGGAGCATGATATACATAGGAATGCCGCCTTTATTTACATATCAATGCCGCTGGCCTCAGCTATTTACATATGAATGCTGGTTATTTACATGTAAACACAGGATCTGCAGTTGAGTCATCTGCACATAACAATAGGGCAGAGCTGGGCAGCATTAGTACCAGCACTTCACATTGAGATATTGTGACACAGCACAGGAATAAAACTTCAAGGGACAAGGGAATTTAAACCTGGATAGTTGGCAAATATGAGGCAGCTGCTTTGGGCCCCACAACAATGACAGAGCCCAGGGCACCTGCCCCTTTTGCCCTGCCTTAAAGACGGCCCTGCTGCCTTTACACACACATGAACTTTAATATCATCCTGGTCTTAGTATGTAAAGTTCATTATTTAGTTGGCAAACCCTTTGCAGTTATAACAGCTTCAACTCTTATGAGAAGGCTGTCCACAAGGTTTAGGAGTGTGTCTATGGGAATGTTTGACCATTCTTCCAGAAGCACATCTGTGAGGTCAGGCACTGAAGTTGGACAGTAATCTCTAGCAACCAATCAACAAGCAGAAATCATGTGCTGTAACCTCTAGCAACTAATCAGTGAGTCGTAATGTGTGCTGTAACCTCTAGCAACCAGTCAGTGAGCGGTAATGATACACTGTAACCTCTGGCAACCAATTGCAATAGCTGCCTGATCTGATTCAGTACACTGATTTTGAGTCTAGCTGCTATTTATTGTATGTCTCAGAGCAGATGGAGAGCAAAACTGCATTGGGGGGGGGGGGGGGGGGGCAAGAAAAGTTTTGCCCAGGGTCCAATCAATATTAAAGACGGCCCTGCGCATGGGACAGGCCCCAAGACACAGATCTGAACTCACTGAGGGCCAAAGCAGATCCTTTCTAGAGTGTCTCCCATCCGGTAAGCTCTGAAGGACATCCTGGTTGCAGATATTCTCTGATTCAGGCTCTGAGGTCAGACACCCAAGGCCTTATGGCAACTTCTACAGAGAAGATTACTGTGGATATGACCTCGGGGGGCATGATATACATATCAATGCCGCAGGCCACCCCTATTTACATATGAATGCCGCTACTATTTACATATGAGTGCCGGTAATGTACATGTAAACACAGGGTCTACAGTTGAGTCATCTTTACACAACAATAGGGCAGAGCTGGGCAGCATTAGTAGCAGCACTTCACACTGAGATATTGGGACACAGCACAGGACTAAAACTTCAAGGAACAAGGGAATTTAAACTGGGATAGTTGGCAAGCATGAGGCAGCTGCTTTGGGCCCCACAACAATGACAGGGCCCAGGGTAGCTGCCCCTTTTGCCCTGCCTTAAAAACGGCCCTGCCCGTGAGGGTCATCCTTTCAGCTATAGGCCCTTGTACACACGGTCGGAGATTCCGAAAACCAAATCTGTCGGATTTTGTCCGAAACTGTTGTACACACGCGGTCGGACAAAGTTGTCGGAAAATCCGACGTGATGACGTTATTTCGTTACGACGGGACTACGTTCACGCTAGTAGCCAATAGCTTTGGTGTAGGAATTTGATCTGAGCATGCGTGGCACTTTGTCCGATCGGTTTTCTCTACACATGATCGGAGTATGTCCGATCGGAGCATTTTGGCGGAAAATTTTACCAACAAGTTGGAAAAATTGGTCTGTCGGATACTCCGACGGAAACAGTCCGATGTAGACCACACACAGTCGGAATATCTGACAAAGTGGTCCGATCGGACACATTCCGTCGGAATCTCCGACCGTGTGTACAAGGGCTTAGAGTCAGAGTACAGCTGTCAGTGAAAGGGGATGCTACTGAGTGTCCTGAAGAGAAACAGTTGCATCAAGTCTGCTGCCAGAGCAAGCCAAGGACTTACTCTTCCCATAGTGTTGTATGGTATAACGGCAAGTCTGTTACCACATCTAACTTATGAGGCCGAGTGAGAATTGTCCTCAATTGTAACTAGTTCCATTTGGAGTATCCCACTATTACCGTCTCCTATCTAAGTTCCAACAATAAATACCAAAAAAAACAAACCCCTGGATTGATTATTGGAAATGAGCAGATGAGAGTACGTGCGGTTGTGTGAAAGCCCATAGCAACTGGTGGAAAGAAAGGAAGGAGAAAAGTCCAGGGAAGTCTACACACAGCAATCCCCATGGGGGTAGTGCTACACAAAAAAAAAAAAATAAATAAAAATAACATGTTTACAAAGGGATAGGATTAAAGGACAAGTGCTGTAATAGGATGGCTGGTCTTCCGGCCAGTATGAAAGTTCCTCTGGTCCTAGCCAAACAAAAAAGGAAATTCCCCTGGTGGTGGATTTTTTTAGGCACGTACACAAAGTAATGTATAGCAAAGTACAAAATTTTGTTAACAGAATAAAATCATGCCATGAAGAGGGGAACACAGCAATATATAAAGAATAGTAAATTATCCATACATGTTATTGATATAATTAACTACGGTGTAAGTTTCCCTACGCGTTCCGGAGCCTTGAAATCTCCTTCTTCAGGGAAGATATACAGTATGGAATATAATTCTGTTGAAATACAAACAGCAAATCATTAGAATAGTGAACAAGTTTACAAAGGGAAGGAAAGGGGAGACAGAACAAATTTGCATCTAGATATACTTACATAACAACAAATGGTGCTGTATATAAATGATGATTAAAAACAAGACAAAAGGAATATGTCACAAAGGTTGGGTGCAATAATTTGTCTGCCTCAGTGCCTTTCCTGTGTGCGCTTGACGGACCCACTCCCTCTATGGAGCTTTAAAATCTATGGCCATACACTACTCGCCGCTTTTACTGAATGCCACACTTTGATGGAGTTTCCAGAAGCTCAGGAGTCAATTATACGCATTTTTTGTGACATATTCCTTTTGTCTTGTTTTTAATCATCATTTATATACAGAAAATATATATTATTTACGTATACCTTTCCTTCCCTTTGTTAATACTGTATATCTCCCCCTGAAGAAGGAGATTCCAAGGCTCCGAAACGCGTAGGGAAACTTACACAAGGTTAATTATATCGATAACATGTATGGATAATTTACTATTCTTTGTATATTGCTGTGTTCCCCTCTTCATGGCATGATTTTATTCTGTTAAATACATTTTGTACTTTGCTATACATTACTTTGTGTACACGCCTAAAAAATCCACCACCAGGGGAATTTCCTTTTTTGTTCTAATATTATTGGATGTGGCACAACAATCCTTAGCCGGACCTAGCCGTCCTACTCAACCTTCCTGGTCCTAGCCAAAAGGCTCATCCCAGGTGGCAGGTGTGAAAAAAAGCATGCAGAACTGCATGTGACGATGGTGCCATAAAACTCAGAGTGTGCTCCTCCGCAGTGAGAAGTTCTGGCACCCCTGAACTGCCACTCCATGGACAAAAGCACCATGGGCTGTTCTCAGCCTGGCCTCTGGCCAGACAAAATGCAGCCCATCGCTAGCAGAAAAGTACTTAGGGAGAGCTCTGCCTTTAACTGGGGACAAGCTTGGCGAGCCAGGCCAGAACCAACCCAGGAGGAAAGAGCCTTCCTCCCGCAAACCTATCTTATTACATCAGTAAAATGCTAACTGGTGCCGCCAACTGGAAAAGGGAACCAGCTTTCTTCCTCCTGAAAACTGATAGGAAGAGATACTACACATAATACACTAACACACTTCCAATCTTCCACTCTGGATGTATGGGCAACGAGTAACAGAGACACCCTCGAACAGTAGCATTGTCAGTCTTGGAAGAGGGAAGTGTAAGATGGACTAGCACAGGGGTCGCCAAAAGTTTGTAGGGTCGGTTTTTTGTTACCCTTCAAACTTTATGGGGGCTGGACTGTGGACACTGGGAGTAGAAAATACCCTAACGTCAGTGGGAGTACACAATGCCATAGACTTGATGGTCAGTGGTAGTGCATTGGCACAATGGCACAGCTAGGCAAACGGGCTTACAGGTACGTCCCCTTTAAATCGCGGCATTGTGGGCGTGCGGACCGGGGGGCCCACGATCGTGTCACAGAGAGCAAGAACGGGAAGATGGCTTTGTAAATAAGGCGTTTCCCCGTTCTGCCTTGTGACATGACAGAGATCACTGCTCTCTGTCATCGGAAACAGTGATCACTGTCATGTTAGTGGAAGCCCACCCCCCCCCCCCAGTTAGAACACCTTCCTAGAACACACTTAACCCCTTGATCGCCTTCCTTCCCTGCCAGTGTCATTTATTTATTTAGTAATCAGTGCATTTTTATAGCACTGATCGCTGTATAAATGACAATGGTCTCGAAATGCTGTCAAAAGTATCCGATGTGTCCGCCATAATGTCACGATTTTTAATGTCATGATAAAAATTGCAGATCGCCGCTATTACTAATAAAAAAATAAAAATAATAATAAAAATACTATAAATATATTCCCTATATCGGTGATGGCGAACCTTGGCACCCCAGATGTTTTGGAACTACATTTCCCATGATGCTCATGCACTCTGCAGTGTAGTTGAGCATCATGGGAAATGTAGTTCTAAAACATCTGGAGTGCCAAGGTTCGCCATCACTGCCCTATATTGTAGACGCTATAATTTTTGCACAAACCAATCAATATACGCTTATTGTTCTTTTTTTTTACCAAAAATATGTGGAAGAATACGTATCGGCCTAAACTGAGGAAAGAAATAGTTTTTTTATATATTTTTTGGGGATATTTATTATAGCAAAATGTAAAAAATATTGCTTTTTTTTTTTCAAAATTGTCGCTCTTTTTTGTTTATAATGCAAAAAATAAAAACCGTACAGGTGATCAGATACCACCAAAAAAAAAGCCCTATTTGTGGGAAAAAAGGATGTCAATTTTGTTTGGGTGCAACGTCGCACGGCCACGCAATTGTCATTTAAATATGACGCAGTGCCATATCGCAATAAGTGCTCTGGTCAGGAAGGGGGTAAATCCTTCCGGGGCTGAAGTGGTTAATACCGCTTTAACATTTCCTGCTGCAGAAAGTCAACCCCTGTTGAGTCTACTGTCATGTTACAAGTCCACCTCAATTTGTTTTGTCCCTGCGAAAGGGCGCACCTCGGCTATAACCATAGGCACCGCCATTGCAGGTTACCTGTTGAAGGAAATGGCATAGCTCTAGTTTTAGGATCCTTTATCCTGGCTCATATATGAGTGTATGAAGAGGGGCCGTGTTTTCTGGACGGTGTTTGTCACTGATACAGAATACTTTACAAAATACATAGTGGAAATTCTGATTGCTGACCACCTGCTGGTACACAAACACATCCACCCATTTAGAATCAGGCCTGCTCAGTGTCCACTTACAGCATCCGGATGTTGCCTAACATGTTCTGCAGCTGCAGTCCTCTGAAATCCCCCTGCTATAGAACATAGTTTGTAAATCACTCTGCAAGTCGACAAAACATCTGATCTCTTCATTTACTGATTCTCAGTTTACTGCAATAAAGAGGTGAGGTATATATGAGTCGCAGGTGCTGTATACAATACCCAATCAGAATTTTGCTTCTATTCACCTTTTTACAAGAGCAGTAGGGAGCTACACCTCTACTTTACTGTCTCTCTCTAGGTTTTATGTATCAGTCTTTTTTTTTTTTTTTAGAATAAGAATAGGTGCAGGTGCTCCCATCCATGTTCCCCCAGAGGGAGAGAAGTAAAGCAGCATGTGCAACGCGCCGCGCGCCACGTGCAAATGGTGGGTGCAACTCAGAACTGAATATTGCACCAAGGTTCAGGAATGAGTACAGGATTGAGTGCATATTACAGAGGGCTCAGGATTGGTTAACACAGGCCAGTGTATAACCAAAAATGAACGACCCCCCCCATTACAGAGCCCCCCCCCCGCACACACTACAGGAACTCTACACATACGGTACAGAGGTTGAAAGAGGGACAGAGGGATTTGGTTCAGGGTGGGGGGGGGTTGGGATCCATGTACAACTGGGGTCGGCAACCCTTCAGTTGTGGGCAGGTGATGGGTAGATCACGTCCCTTCCTTACCGATCCCCTGGAACCTGGACAGGTACGGGGGCAGCATTTATAGGAACCGATCTCCTGTAATTTCCCCCAGCAGCAGCTGAAAGCCAGATTCTCCTCCCCTCCCTCCCACTGGCTTTCAGCTTCTGCAGGAGGAAAATACAGGGAATCGATTCCAGTAAATGACATCCCCCGCTGCCCCACCTGTTCCCCTTCCTTCTGCTGCCCAGGCCCCCCTGTGTGCTCCCCTGGTCCCCTCCTTCTCCTTGCAGTGCTTCCAGCTTCCCCTCCTCTCCACTCCTGCCGGATAATCTTTTCAAGAGGGAGAGCATGGGGAGGGGCTGGTATATATGTAATTTACTGGCCTCGTCCTTTTCTGGATGAACACAGTGATTAGTACCGATCACTTACCGTGTTCATTCATAATTGAAACATAGTAAACTATGTTTACCATGCTTCAGTTTGTAAATGAACAGGGAGACTCTGTAGAGCTCTTCCTGTGCATTCATTCGGGGAAGCTGAGGCTACAAAGATGGAGATTGAGAACTCTGTTTAGACCCTGATTTCTCATCAAAGGCCCCCAACAGAGCTAAAAAAATTGTAAAAAACTATTTAAAAAAAATAATTGTAAAAATTTAAATTAAAAGAAAAAAATAATAGTAAAAATAATTAGTGATGGACGAACTTCCGACGGGACGTTTCGCGAACGCGAAACGCGAACGGACACAAACGTTCGCGAAAACGACCGTTCGCCGCGGGCTCCATTGACTTCAATGGGAGGCGAATTTCGCAAACCTTTAGGTCGAATTTGCGGCCACGGGGTAATTATTAGGGGGTAGCACGTAGTCCCACCACCTGGACAATAGCATAATACATGTATGAGGTGAATTTGGGATCGATAACTACAAGCATTTTTTTTTTATTTGGGAAATTGTTCTGACAATTCAGGACTATGGAGCTAATGAAGGCAATGGAGGAGAGGGAAGGTCAGGGACCAGGGTAGGCAAACAAGAGGGTGCAGGAGATACAGAGCACTGACAGCAGCACCGTAATACAGAGCACTGACATCAGCACCGTGACATACAGCGCTGACAGCAGCTCCGTGACATACAGCGCTGACAGCAGCTCCGTGACATACAGCGCTGACAGCAGCTCCGTGACATACAGCGCTGACAGCAGCTCCGTGACATACAGCGCTGACAGCAGCTCCGTGACATACAGCGCTGACAGCAGCACCGTGACATACAGCGCTGACAGCAGCTCCGTGACATACAGCGCTGACAGCAGCTCCGTGACATACAGCGCTGACAGCAGCTCCGTGACATACAGCACTGACAGCAGCTCCGTGACATACAGCGCTGACAGCAGCTCCGTGACATACAGCGCTGACAGCAGCACCGTGACATACAGCGCTGACAGCAGCTCCGTGACATACAGCGCTGACAGCAGCTCCGTGACATACAGCGCTGACAGCAGCTCCGTGACATACAGCGCTGACAGCAGCTCCGTGACATACAGCGCTGACAGCAGCTCCGTGACATACAGCGCTGACAGCAGCTCCGTGACATACAGCGCTGACAGCAGCTCCGTGACATACAGCGCTGACAGCAGCTCCGTGACATACAGCGCTGACAGCAGCTCCGTGACATACAGCGCTGACAGCAGCTCCGTGACATACAGCGCTGACAGCAGCACCGTAAGCAGCCCCAGGAGGAAGTCAGCACAGCACAGGGATGGTGTGATCCCCTCATAATAAGAACCCCCAGGAGGAAGTCAGCACAGCACAGGGATGGTGGGAGCCCCTCATAATAAGAACACCCAGGAGGAAGTCAGCACAGCACAGGGATGGTGGGAACCCCTCATAATAAGCAGCCCCAGTAGAAATATGACACCGCTCAACCTCTTCAAAGAGGAGGGTAGGGGCATATAGTACGGTGTGCTTTTTTGGGTCAGGGAAGTGAGCCAAATGAATTAAGAAGGTCTGTGTGCTTGATTCCAAAAATTGTTTATAGACATATACATGGTCTACTGATCACATGTGTTGAATTCCTCCGAGATCCATGCCTCATTCATTTTTAGAAATGTGAGGTAGTTAACACTGTGGTGAGCTAGGCGAGTACGCTTATCGGTCACAATCCCCCCTGCTGCGCTGAACGTCCTTTCGGACAGGACACTGGATGAGGGGCAAGCCAACAGTTCGATTGCAAATTGGGCAAGCTCTGGCCAGAGGTCAAGCCTGCCCACCCAGTAGTCTAGGGGTTCATCACTCCTCAGAGCGTCCACATCGGCCGTTAACCCAATGTAGTCGGACACCTGACGGTCTAGGCGTTCCCTGATGCTGGATCCGGATGACACCTGTCGATGGGTCGGCTGAAAGAATGACCTCATATCCGAAGTCACCAACACATCTTCAAACCGGCCTCTTCTTGCAGGCGCTGTTGGATTGGTACCCGCAAATCCTTCTCTGGGAGTGGGAATTGCTCCTCTGCCAGCGCACGCAAAAGCAGAATGCAGCATTTCTCGAAGCAAGGCCTGGAAGTGCTGCATTCTGACAGCCCTCTGCGACGGCGGTAACATTTCCGCCATTTTGTGTTTGTACCGGGGGTCTAAGTACGTTGCCACCCAGTACTGGTCCTTGACCCTCATGCTTTTTATACGGGGGTCCCTATTAAAACACTGGAGCATGAAGGCCCCCATTTGCACTAAAGTGGAAGCGGTGTGGTGGCCTGGCTCCTGCTCATCATCCAGGATAATGTCGTCCTCTTCATTCTCCTCTCCCCATCCTCGCACAACAGGGATCCCAGAAAGGTTTAAAGCATGCTCTTCTTGCTCCTGCTCATCCGCCCCGGCACCATCCTCCTCTGACTCCTCATCAGACTCCTGTTGTTGACTTGTCTCAGATAGAGTAGCCCCCCCTGGGAATTCATCCAGCATTGCGACTTCCTCATCTTCCCGCTCCTGCTCCTCCACAGCCTGATCAATGACACGACGCAATGCACGCTCCAGAAAGAAGGCATAAGGTACCATGTCACTGATGGCGCCATGGCTGCGACTGACCAGTTTGGTGATCTCCTCAAATGGCCGCAGAAGTCTGCATGTGTCGCGCATGAGCAGCCACTGGCGCGGTGAAAAAAAACCCAGCTCCCCAGAACCGTTTCTTTCGCAGAGTTCATACAGGTAGACGTTAACTGCACGTTTCTGCTGGAGCAGCCTATCAAGCATATAGAAGGTTGAGTTCCATCGCGTCGGGCAATCGCAAATAAGACGTCTGACCGGCAGATGGTGTCGCCGCTGAATGTCAGCAAGGCGAGCCATGGCCGTGTAAGATCTTCTGAAATGGGCCGAGATTTTCCTTGCCTGCCGCAAGATGTCCTGGACCCCAGGGTATTTGACAAGGAATCGCTGCACGACCAAGTTTAAGACGTGTGCCATGCACGGCACGTGCGTGATTTTGCCCTGTTTCAATGCGCTAAGCAGATTGGCACCGTTGTCACACACCACTTTACCAACTGTCAAATTGAGCGGTGTTAGCCACTCATCTGCCTGTGAACGCAAAGCTGAAAGGAGTGCCGGGCCAGTGTGGCTCTTTGCTTCCAGGCACAACAGACGCAGCACGGCATGGCAACGTCTCACCTGGCATGTGGAATAGGTTCTGGGGAGCTTGGGCGGTGCAGTGGAAGAGACGCTAGCAGCGGAAAAGGAGGAGGCAGCTGAGGAGGAGAGGGAGGAGGATGGAGTAGGAGGAGGAGAAGAAGAGTCAGGCCTGCATGCAATCCGTGGCGGTAAAACCAAATCTACACGGGTGCCACGGGTTACATGCTTGACGGCCGTCAGAAGGTTCACCCAGTGGGCAGTAAAACTGATATACCTTCCCTGCCCGTGTTTGCTAGACCACGTGTCTGTGGTCAGATGTATCTTGGCACCGACACTGTGTGCCAGAGATACATTCACTTGCCGCTGAACATGGCCATATAGCTCTGGGATGCCCTTCTCTGAGAAATACTTCCTTCCTGGGACCTTCCATTGTGGTGTTCCAATGGCCACAAATTTGCGAAAGGCCTCCGAGTCCACCAGTTTATATGGCAGTAGTTGGCGGGCTATGAGTTCTGACAAGCCAGCCGCCAACCGTTGGGCAAGAGGGTTATCCGGCGTCATCATTTTTTTACGCTCAAACATTAGGCCCACGGAAGCCTGCCTTTTTGCAGAAAAATGTGAGCTTGGCGTGATGGAAGGTGGAGTGGAGGACAATTGTGAGGAGAGAGGAGAAGGAGAAGTAGAAGACGAGGCTGGACGGTGAGAGCCTGCAGTGTGGCTTTGTGTGTTCCGTTGCTCCCACTGGGCTCGGTGATGGCTGCTCATGTGCCTTCTTAAGGCGGTCGTCCCTAGGTGAGTATTGGGCTTACCGCGACTAACGCGTTGACTGCAAAGATTGCAGATGGCAACGCTATTGTCAGCAGCGGACACGTTAAAAAAAGCCCACACTGCGGAGCCATGTGCCGGTGTCCTGGGAGCGCCAGATGTGACCGTACATGGTCGATGACTCGCTCCTGATACATTTGCAGTCTGCTTTGTCCCTGCTGTGCAATGTAAGTCATTGCTGCTTCTCCTCCCTATCTGCTGGTCCATATCTCCCTCTGAACTCCCCTCCTCTTCCTCTCTTGTGGGCACCCACGTGACATCACTAGACACGTCATCATCAACGTCACCTTCCCCACCGCTATAAGTAGAGTAGGCAGCAACACCGGGGACCAACCTCCTCCTTGGGCTGATCTGGGTACTGGCGTCAGACTGCTGAGTAGCGCTTGTTGCTACCTCCTCTTCCTGATCCAATACCAAGAGTGGCTGCGCATCAGAAATGTCCTCTTGATATGGATCGGAAAATAATTCCAGTGACTCAAGCGGAAGGTATGTGGTGGTGGTGGTGGTGGTCGTGTTGTTGGTGGTAGTGTCTTTGGGGGTGCACATAGCAGAGAGTGAAGAAGAGGGTGCAGATCGAGAGGATGAGGAGGGTGCAGAAGAGTAAGGCTGAGCGAGCCACTCAACCAAGTCTGGTGCATCCTTTAAAGTAATTGAACGCACCTTCTGCAACTTCCCACTTTGGCTCAAGCCTGTTGCTCCTGCCCTACCCCTACCACCCCTGCGGAAGGGCCTGCCTCTTCCTCTGCATGTCATTTTTTAAATGACCCTGTGACAAAACTCTTAGTCCCTATACCGCTGAAGGACTGCTGCAGTATAGGTGAGCGGTCAGCAGTGGTGCACGTCAACCCTATCTATTGTGGACCGATAGCGGTCCTTACAGAACAGCAGACTGTACCGCACTCAAGCCTATGTACCGTAGCACCCTATACCAAGTTACCAGTCCTTATAAGAACTTTTGTGGACCAAGCAGGTTGTGTATTAGTGTTTAGCAGACTGTACGTCAGTCCCTATACCGCTGAAGGACTGCTGCAGTATAGGGCAGCGGTCAGCAGTGGTGCACGTCAACCCTATCTATTGTGGACCGATAGCGGTCCTTACAGAACAGCAGACTGTACCGCACTCAAGCCTATGTACCGTAGCACCCTATACCAAGTTACCAGTCCTTATAAGAACTTTTGTGGACCAAGCAGGTTGTGTATTAGTGTTTAGCAGACTGTACGTCAGTCCCTATACCGCTGAAGGACTGCTGCAGTATAGGGCAGCGGTCAGCAGTGGTGCACGTCAACCCTATCTATTGTGGACCGATAGCGGTCCTTACAGAACAGCAGACTGTACCGCACTCAAGCCTATGTACCGTAGCACCCTATACCAAGTTACCAGTCCTTATAAGAACTTTTGTGGAACAAGCAGGTTGTGTGTTAGTGATTAGCAGACTGTACGTCAGTCCCTATACCGCTGAAGGACTGCTGCAGTATAGGTGAGCGGTCAGCAGTGGTGCACGTCAACCCTATCTATTGTGGACCGATAGCGGTCCTTACAGAACAGCAGACTGTACCGCACTCAAGCCTATGTACCGTAGCACCCTATACCAAGTTACCAGTCCTTATAAGAACTTTTGTGGACCAAGCAGGTTGTGTATTAGTGTTTAGCAGACTGTACGTCAGTCCCTATACCGCTGAAGGACTGCTGCAGTATAGGGCAGCGGTCAGCAGTGGTGCACGTCAACCCTATCTATTGTGGACCGATAGCGGTCCTTACAGAACAGCAGACTGTACCGCACTCAAGCCTATGTACCGTAGCACCCTATACCAAGTTACCAGTCCTTATAAGAACTTTTGTGGACCAAGCAGGTTGTGTATTAGTGTTTAGCAGACTGTACGTCAGTCCCTATACCGCTGAAGGACTGCTGCAGTATAGGGCAGCGGTCAGCAGTGGTGCACGTCAACCCTATCTATTGTGGACCGATAGCGGTCCTTACAGAACAGCAGACTGTACCGCACTCAAGCCTATGTACCGTAGCACCCTATACCAAGTTACCAGTCCTTATAAGAACTTTTGTGGACCAAGCAGGTTGTGTATTAGTGTTTAGCAGACTGTACGTCAGTCCCTATACCGCTGAAGGACTGCTGCAGTATAGGGCAGCGGTCAGCAGTGGTGCACGTCAACCCTATCTATTGTGGACCGATAGCGGTCCTTACAGAACAGCAGACTGTACCGCACTCAAGCCTATGTACCGTAGCACCCTATACCAAGTTACCAGTCCTTATAAGAACTTTTGTGGAACAAGCAGGTTGTGTGTTAGTGATTAGCAGACTGTACGTCAGTCCCTATACCAATGAAGGACTGCTGCAGTATAGGGCAGCGGTCAGCAGTAGTGCACGGCAACCCTATGTATTGTGGACCGATAGCGGTCCTTACAGAACAGCAGACTGTAACGCACTCAGGCCTATGTACCGTAGCACCCTATACCAAGTTACCAGTCCTTATAAGAACTTTTGTGGACCAAGCAGGTTGTGTGTTAGTGATTAGCAGACTGTACGTCAGTCCCTATACCAATGAAGGACTGCTGCAGTATAGGGCAGCGGTCAGCAGTAGTGCACGGCAACCCTATGTATTGTGGACCGATAGCGGTCCTTACAGAACAGCAGACTGTACTGCACTCAGGCCTATGTACCGTAGCACCCTATACCAAGTTACCAGTCCTTATAAAAACTTTTGTGGACCAAGCAGGTTGTGTGTTAGTGTTTAGCAGACTGTGCGTCAGTCCCTATACCGCTGAAGGACTGCTGCAGTATAGGGCAGCGGTCAGCAGTAGTGCACGGCAACCCTATGTATTGTGGACCGATAGCGGTCCTTACAGAACAGCAGACTGTAACGCACTCAGGCCTATGTACCGTAGCACCCTATACCAAGTTACCAGTCCTTATAAGAACTTTTGTGGACCAAGCAGGTTGTGTGTTAGTGATTAGCAGACTGTACGTCAGTCCCTATACCAATGAAGGACTGCTGCAGTATAGGGCAGCGGTCAGCAGTAGTGCACGGCAACCCTATGTATTGTGGACCGATAGCGGTCCTTACAGAACAGCAGACTGTACTGCACTCAGGCCTATGTACCGTAGCACCCTATACCAAGTTACCAGTCCTTATAAGAACTTTTGTGGACCAAGCAGGTTGTGTGTTAGTGATTAGCAGACTGTACGTCAGTCCCTATACCAATGAAGGACTGCTGCAGTATAGGGCAGCGGTCAGCAGTAGTGCACGGCAACCCTATGTATTGTGGACCGATAGCGGTCCTTACAGAACAGCAGACTGTACTGCACTCAGGCCTATGTACCGTAGCACCCTATACCAAGTTACCAGTCCTTATAAGAACTTTTGTGGACCAAGCAGGTTGTGTATTAGTGTTTAGCAGACTGTGCGTCAGTCCCTATACCGCTGAAGGACTGCTGCAGTATAGGGCAGCGGTCAGCAGTAGTGCACGGCAACCCTATGTATTGTGGACCGATAGCGGTCCTTACAGAACAGCAGACTGTACCGCACCCAAGCCTATGTACCGTAGCACCCTAGACAGACCAAGTTACCAGTCCTGATAAAGAGCTTTGTGGAACAAGTGAGTTGTGAATGATTAGCAGACTGCAGCAGAAGGGCAGCAGTCAAGTATAATATTCTTTCTATATTTGGAAGAAAGAATATTATACGTGTACAAGCCTATTACCGTACCACTGATACCAGTCCTGAAAAGAACCTTTGTGGAACTAATAGTAACAGCAAGTCTTTAAAATTATCCTCACTGCCTGACACACTGCTTCCTGCCTGTCCCTATACAAATTGGCAAAAAAGAGTAGGCTGGAACGATTAGCTGGAACAGCTCTTTTGTGGACCTGATAGTAACAGCTAATGATGATGATGATGATGATGATGAAGAAAGACTAATCTGGCTGAGCTGTCCCTAAAATAGCAGCATACAGCGCTCTGTCCCTTTATCTAAACTGACAAAAGAAACTCAGGCTGCTGACCTAACACCTATACCAGTCCTGAAAAGAACTTTTGTGTACCAAATAGCTAGCGTTTTCTCTGTCCCTACTCCACACAGGATCCTTTCCCTACAGTGACAGAAGAAAGAATGTAAAATGGCCACCGGATCGGGTGTATTTATAGGTTAGGGGGAATGTCCAAGTGTCCATGAGCTGTCATGTCTCAATTGGTTGTCCTGTAACACATGATAAACGTGTCACGAAAGGTTAAAGTTCTTGTATACATTAAACACGTAAGTCCGCCGGGGCGAACGACGGAAAAAGGCGTTCGAACCCGCGGACGGCGAAAGTCGGAAATTCGCCGCGAAACGACCGCCGGGCGAACCGTTCGGCCATCACTAAAAATAATAAACTACTGATGCTGTACACTGCTCTACTAACTCCAACCTCTGCCTTCCTGACATGTCCTCTGCTCTCCTGACTATTAGCTAAGTATTTAAATCATGTGTTGAAAGCTTCTTAGATACAGAGGGTACTTCCTCTCATATCATAGAATACAGGAACTATACACTATAATACTACAGCGCCACCTGCTGGCATAGATAGGTATAATGCATATAGTCAATTTATCAAAGCAGCTCTGCTATTGTTTTCTTCCAACACCCCTTCTCAACAGCATGTTCATTGTCAAACTATATTCAGCTTCTTCTGGATATACTGTAACTATGATGTTCCTTCAATAAAGGCTTGGTGAGTGCATCAGCAGTCATCTCCTCTGATGGGCAGTATTGAATGTCAAAAACACCTTGCTCTTGATTGTCCCTCAGGAGTTGATACTTGACGTTAATATGTTTGGTCCTAGGATTGACCCTTTCTGATTGCGTAAGCTTTATACATCCCTGGTTGTCTTCAAAATGGAAATTGGTTTTGACATGTCTATCCCAATGTCCACAAAAAAGTTAACAAATCCATATTGCTTCTTGACAAGCGTGTGCTGCTGCAATGTATTCTGCTTCAGTTGAAAATAGAACGACAGTTATTTGCTTTCGACTAGACCAAGTTATGGTTCCTTCCAGTGGTGGCCCGCCCATAGGGGGCGCCCGGGCGCCGCCCCCCCCCTCCCACCACCCCCTCCAGGCAGTCACAATAAAAAAAAATTGAAAAAAAAATATTTTTTTTTTCAAATGGCCCTTTAAAAAAAAAAAAAATGAAAAAAAGTCCTTAAGTGCAATGTGTATGAGCGCCGGACACAGTGCAGCGCTGGACACAGTGCACTATGTGAAGCGCCACGTCAACGCAATCACGAGATTGCAGACGCGGCGCTTCATTTGCGGGGTTTTAACCCGCCTTGTGGCGCAATGAAAAGTGCCGATCTGCATCCGCCCGGCGCCTATAGGTTTACTATGCTATGTGCTTTGAGTGACAGACTAGTTAGTCTGTCACTTCCGGTTTTCCCCTGTGTCAGACCAGTGCGCCGAGCGGAGGAGCGGAGGAGTGAACTCCTGCACTTGCCGCTATGAAACTCAACAACAAGGTAGATGCTGGAAATCCGCAGGAGGGGGGCAGAGCTGAATGATTCCACTGACAGCCAAACGAGGCACAGCAACACCAGTGGAGATATTAGAATCACTGAGGATCACACAAGGCCGGTCTCCTTATTTCTACAGGATGGATGGAGGGGGAGGTTTCACACGGGCTGTGTGTTTATCAAGTGCTGATCCCCAGTGCTTCTATTATATCCACTGGTGTTGCTGTGTCTCGGTTTGGCAGTGTCAGTGGAGGCTCTTGTGAAACACACAGCCCATATGAAGCCTCCCTCACCCACCCATCCCTCTGTCCCTGATTCATCCCACCCACCATCTCTCTGTCCCTGATCCCTGATCCATCCCTCTGTCCCTGATTCATCCCACCCACCATCTCTCTGTCCCTAAACCATCCCACCCACCCACCATCCCTCTGTCCCTGATTCATCCCACCCACCATCTCTCTGTCCCTGATCCCTGATCCATCCCACCCACTCAACATCCCTCTGTCCCTGATTCATCCCACCTACCATCTCTCTGTCCCTGATCCCTGATCCATCCCACCCACCCACCATCCCTCTGTCCCTGATTCATCCCACCCACCATCTCTCTGTCCCTGATCCATCCCACCCACTCACCATCCCTCTGTCCCTGATTCATTCCACCCACCATCTCTCTGTCCCTGATCCCTGATCCATCCCACCCACCCACCATCCCTCTGTTCCTGATTCATCCCACCCACCATCTCTCTGTCCCTGATCCCTGATCCATCCCACCCACCCACCATCCCTCTGTCCTTGATTCATCCCACCCACCAGCTCTCTGTCCCTGATCCCTGATCCATCCCACCCACCATCCCTCTGTCCCTGATTAATCCCACCCACCAGCTCTCTGTCCCTGATCCCTGATCCATCCCACCCACCCACCATCCTTCTGTCCCTGATCCATCCCACCCACCATCTCTCTGTCCCTGATCCATCCCACCCACCCACCATCCTTCTGTCCCTGATCCATCCCACCTACCATCTCTCTGTCCCTGATCCATCCCACCATCCTTCTGTCCCTGATCCATCCCACCTACCATCTCTCTGTCCCTGGTCCATCCCACCCACCATCTCTCTGTCCCTGGTCCATCCCACCCACCATCTCTCTGTCCCTGATCCATCCCACCAACCATATCTCTGTCCCTGATCCATCCCACCCAACATCTCTCTGTCCCTGATCCATCCCACCATCCTTCTGTCCCTGATCCATCCCACCCATCCATCCCTCTGTCCCCGATCCATCCCACCCATCCATCCCTCTGTCCCTGATCCATCCCACCCACCCATCCCTCTGTCCCTGATCCATCCCACCATCCTTCTGTCCCTGATCCATCCACCCATCCCTCTGTCCCTGATCCATCCCACCCACCCATACCTCTGTCCATGATCCATCCCACCCACCATCCCCCTGTCCCTGATCCATCCCACCACCCCTCTGTCCCTGATCCATCCCTCTGTCCCTGATCCCATCCCACTCACCACTGATTCAACTCCCCACCCCACCTCCATCCCTCTGTCTCTGATCATCACCATCCCTCTGATCCCACCACCAAAGGCAAACATGTAAGATATTGCATTATTGCAGTCACTAAATGTGATGACTGTATTTGTTTTATTTTATTAGGCTTTCTTGTACTTCATTGTCTGCGGTGACCTCTGCCTATTGCTGTTTCCCGAGCACCTTTTTTGTGTTTCCTGTTTTTTTTTCTCTGGTGAACGAGGAGTGTGGCTGGGCTGTCAGACATATTGATGTGTCATTAGAACCTGGTGTATAATGTAGAGCCTGGTATATGATGTACAGAGCCCTGTGTATAATGTAGAGCCTGGTATATGATGTACAGAGCCCTGTGTATAATGTAGAGCCTGGTATATGAAGTATAGAGCCCTGTGTATAATGTAGAGCCTTGTATATGATGTACTACAGGGGACGGAGTTGGTGGATTCTATAATGGGTGGGACTTATGAGAAGTGGGATGGGTCAAAAGGGTGGGCGTGGTCTAGCGCCCCCCCATCTTAAAACTTCACCAGCCGCCACTGGTTCCTTCAACATACTGGAAAATAAATCCACTTTTGGATTTGCAGTCTGTGCAGTCCCCGGCCCAAACAGCATCCACATATCAGACCAGTTTTGGATCTGATGTTGCTGGTAACTGTAACTGTAACTTGAATCTGAAATTGTTTGTTTGAGGTATTGTATCACTCTTTTTACTGCGTTCCAGTCACGCTGACAGGGAGATGACATTTTCCTGCATAGTATGCCCACTGCTGCGGCTATGTCTGGTCCTGTCACAGTGGCAACATATAGCAGCTTACCGATTGCTCTGCGATACGTGTCATTGTTGGGTAGCATGTTTTCTGTTTCATTGCTCTGTAGATAGCCTGGTTCCATAAGAGTTTTGACTTCCTTTGCGTCTTGCATATGGAATTGTTCCAGGATTTTGGAGATTTTCTGAGATTGGTTGAGAAGATAACTACCATCTTCTTCTCTCTCTATTTGGATTCCCAGATAGTGGTTAATGTTCCCTAGCTCTTCGATTTCAAAATTTTCTTTCAGCTTGTGAACTATCTGATTGTATTCCCCCTTCTTGTTCAAAATAAGTTATAATGTCATCAACATAGATTCTTGGAGTAGAGACGGGGTCTGCTTTACTTCTTGAGAATCCCTCTCTGGTAAGCACTTCATTCACTTTCTCATTCCACATCCTTGCAGATTGCTTAAGACCGTACATCCTCTTCTGAAGTTTACACACAAGGTTGTCTCCTTGCTCAACCCCTGGTGGTTGCTCCATGTAGAGATCTTCCTTAATGTTTCCATATAGGAAAGCAGTTTTAGTGTCTAGGTCAGGGGTGTCCAAACTTTTTTCAAAGAGGGCCAGATTTCATGAAGTGAACATGCGCGAGGGCCGACCATTTTGCCTGACATTCTTTGAACATTCGGTCTAAGTGTGTTCGTTCGAGCACTAATACACTACCCAACAAGAATTCTCTTGCCTTTGTGGCTGTGTGTGGTGAAGAGATGAACTCAGGTGTATTATTTGGATATACCATATTTATTGGTGTATAGCACGCACCTTCACTTTAAGAGGGAAGTTTCAGGAAAAAAAAACGTAAAATTTTAAATAAAGAACTGTAAAGCACAATAAGGGTTAGTGCCCATCTGCAGACCCACAATTGCCAGGAATGCAGCGCCCACCATTGCCAGGAATGCAGCCCCACCATTGCCAGGAATGCAGACCCACCATTGCAGGAATGTAGCCCCACCATTGCCAGGAATTCAGCCTCACCATTGCCAGGAATGCAGCCTCACCATTGCCAGGAATGCAGCTCCACCATTGCCAGGAATGCACTCACCATTGCCAGGAATGCACCCACCATTGCCAGGAATGAACTCACCATTGCCAGGAATGCACCCACCATTGCCAGGAATTCACCCACCATTGCCAGGAATTCATCCACCATTGCTAGGAATGAACCCAACATTGCCAGGAATGCGCCCACCATTGCCAGGAATGCACCCACCATTGCTAGTAATTCACACACCATTGCCAGGAATGCAGCCACCATTGCTAGCAATCAGCTCACCATTGCCAGGAATGCAGCCACCATTGCTAGCAATCAGCTCACCATTGCCGGGAATGCAGCCACCATTGCTAGGAATCAGCTCACCATTGCCAGGAATGCAGCCCCACAATTGCCAGGAATATCAGTGCAGCCTTGGAGGGGGCAGGATGAGTGCCAAAGACATCCTACAGGAGAATCTCCTGTTTACACAGCAGCTTCTTTAAGAGAAAGCCCCGCCTCCTTTGATGGACAGAGCAGTCGTCCAATGGCAGCACCGGAGACGGGACTTCCTATTACAGAGGCTGCCGTGTAAACAGGAAATAATCCTCCTGTGTGCACGGCACTCGTCCCGCCTCTTCCCTCCGAGGCAGCCGGACTATATATCTTTTGTGGCCCCAGCGCTGGATGACACACCCACTGAGTTGATTCCGAGAAAAAGTGGCACTCAATGCACCCAGCTGAACTGCATTCTCACACCTGCCAGCGATGACAGCACCACCTATGGCCAAGCAGAACACAGTGTAATCCAGCTAGACTGGTACTGAGACCATAATTTGGTGTAATTAAACCCAAAAGCAAACTGCGGTTTCAGGAATGTTAAATGGAGAAAAACACACACACACACACACACACACACACACACACACACACACACACACACACACACACACACACACACATATATATATATATATATATACAGTGGAATACCAACTAGAGGATAAACTGGAGGGGTAGTAAGGATTCCTGGTTAATGCAATATGATACCACACTAAAGGGGGGTCCCAGGCCGGCCTATTCAACCTTCATATCCTAATGAGAGACCAGACAGAATAGAAGTAGGATAGGGCCCTTTAACAGATAGCAACAGCAATGTCCAAGACACAGGCCTGCAATGGTCTTCACTGGCAGATGGAGCTTATAGAATTATATCAAAGATATGACACAGTGAGGTGATGGCAAGCAGGACAGCTTAAACAAACTAGTGTTATACCTTATAGTTTTATTATATTATAATATTATATTATAAGTGTTTCCATGGGCAAGGTGTCTATATACAGTGTTCAAGCAAGATAACCAGGTAAGGATTGTGAACGATGGGTGTCTGCCCTCTCACCAACTGCAGAGCCGAATAGGAGCCTCCTAAACAGTGACCCTGGATGAGGTGTCCTTCAGGGAGACGAACAGCTGTGACCCGCCAGTTGCTGGACACGTCAGATCCGCAGAGTTGGGCCCTTCGGAGCTGGGCTGGAGTCCCTCGGTCCCCACGTGGTATCCCGCAGCCCCTTTCTCTTAGCAGCAAAGAGGTGCACACTCGGTGAGGCCCAGGAAGAAGAGACCGCAAGGCTTATCTGCTGGCCCTTTTGTAGTTTCTCCCAGAGGTCTGTTCGTGTTGCCCCCGGGACCTCTGGCATGTGTAGTCCAGGGGTAATATCACAACATCAGAATAGCTGATCAAAAGACTACAAGTCCCACAATCCTTTTAGCTTGGCTCACAGAGATGATGTCAGTTACTGAATCCCGGCACTAGAGGGAAATTGGAATAGGTGGAGAATAACAGGGGGTGGTCTGCAAAGCAAGGGGACTGTAGTCCACTGTTGGCTACACAAGGTATAAAGAAAGCGAAGATATAAGAAATCCCATTATCCTAGACAGCAGTCTGCAGTACAGTGCACATTTCAAAATTGAAATATGGAACCCCACTGATTGTTTCAGGTGACACCACCTTCCCATCCACCTTCCCATTCTTAGCTCATGAAGCAAACCCCCCCACCTAAGACACTATTCAGCCTTTTGAGATAAGAACTCCCACAGAGAAACTAGAGATTCAGGGAAATTGCTGACTCTTCCTAATTACAGAAAACAAAACAAGGCTCCAAAATTTCCCAAACAGCGTGAGATAAGACCGCCATGTGATGCAAACCCAGGAGACACAAACCGGGGGAGTGGGTGAAATTCTGACAGAAGAGAGATTATTCTGTGTGATTCATGGATGTACACGTTCACTTGCCTTTATATTTCAATGTGTGATTCATGATAATGAACAGAATTTTATCAGGAAATATTTCATATTGAAAACAATCATAAGCATTATTACTGCATACAAAATGAGAAATACCAAGACATTGATGACATATACAATGTGCAATATTGTATATATAAATGAATGAGGTGGTTGACCTTCCCTCATATGTAATAGTGATAGTCTAACACAGGAACAAGCCTTGCCCTCTGATTGGGTGATATTCATGCTTAGAGGCATTGTACGCTTTCAAATGGTTTTGTTGTTATAACTCAGAACAGTGTAGTTCTATTCCCTGTGTAGTCTAATGCCACGTACATGCGACTGGTGTGATTGTGTGTGGCCAAGTCCGTTCGGAAAGTCTGTCAGAAGTCCGCCGAATGACTGTCGGGAAGACCGTCGGACCTAGTCTGCCGGAAAGTCCGGTCGTGTGTACGCGGAATAAGGCCTTACCTTGTAATGATGGGCTCACATTTTGTGGCTGCAGTTTGTAGTGCCTTGACTGATCAATCCCTCTATGTCCATGTATTCATTCACCTTCCTTGTCCCTATCTGCTAAAGGGGAAGGCAACTTCTTGTTCTGGGTTACACAGCGTCCAATCCATGCCTCACCATTTCCTCTGTGTTGTATCCCATTCCAATATGTGGGGGCACTAATGTAATGAAAACACATCTCTTCCAGCATAGGCATCTCCCTGTTGAGCTGCCTGTTTGTGTCTGCATCAGTTCTAATTACTATTTAGCTCTCACCTGCAGAGCACTAGCCCGAGATACAGTGCCTTGAAAAAGTATTCATACCCCTTGACATTCAGCCCCCTTTACTCTGATACCCTAACTAAAATCTAGTGGAACTGAATGCCTTCAGAAGTCACCTAATTAGTAAATAGAGTCCACCTGTGTGTAATTTAATTTCATTATAAATACAGCTGCTATGTGAAGCCCGCAATTGCACAATTGCGCGGTCGTGCGACGTGGCTCCCAAACAAAATTGACATCCTTTTTTTCCCACAAATAGAGCTTTCTTTTGGTGGTATTTGATTACCTCTGCGGTTTTTATTTTTTGCGCTATAAACAAAAACAGAGCGACAATTTAGAAAAAAACACATTATTTTTTACTTTTTCTTATAATAAATATCCCCCAAAAATATTTACCCCCTTCCTGACCAGAGCACTTTTTGCGATAAGGCACTGCGTCGCTTTAACTGATAATTGCGCGGTCGTGCGACGTTGCACCCAAACAAAATTTAAGTCCTTTTTTTCCCACAAATAGAGCTTTCTTTCGGTGGTATTTGATCACCTGTACGGTTTTTATTTTTGCATTATAAACAAAAAAAGAGCGTCAATTTTGAAAAAAAATGCAATATTTTTTTACATTTTGCTATAATAAATATCCCCATTTAAAAAAAATAATAATAATTTTTCCTCAGTTTAGGCCGATACGTATTCTTCTACATATATTTGGTAAAAAAAAATTGGAATAAGCGATTATTGATTGGCTTGCGCAAAAGTTATAGCGTTTACAAAATAGGGGATAGTTTTATGGCATTTTTATTAATATTTTTTTTTATTAGTAATGGCGGCGATCAGCGATTTTTATTGTGACTGCGACATTATGGTGGACACATCGGACATTTTTGGGACTATTGTCATTTATACAGCAATCACTGCTATATAAATGCACTGATTCCTGTGTAAATGACACTGGCAGTGAAGGGGTTAACCAGTGGGTGGCAGTGTAGGGGTTAAGTGTTCCTAGGGGCGTGTTACTAACTGTTGGGGGCTGGGCTTTCATTTAGTGAACACTGATCTCTGCTCCAATCACATGGAGCAGATATCAGCATCACTAGTTGCTAGGCAGAACGGGGAGATGCTGTTTACAACGGCATCTCTCCGTTCAGCCGCCCGCGATCGAGTCCGCGGGACCCACGACCGGACTCACGGGGGTCCCGACCGGCACACGAGCGCGCCGCCAGTGGCGCGCTCGCGATGGCGGGGAGGCAAATTTAAAGGGTCATACAGGTACGCCCATTTGCCTGCCCGTGCCATTCTGCCGACGTACATCGGCGTGCGCTGGTCGGGAACCGGTTAAACAGCTTACGGAGCTCTGTTTAATCCATCATCTGAAAATGGAACTACAAACCTACCAAGACACGGCCATCCACCTAAACTGACCAGCCGGGCAAGGAGGGCATTCATTAGAGAAGTAGCCAAAAGGCCCATGGAAACTCTGGAGAAGCTGCAGAGATCCACAGTTCAGGTGGGAGAATCTGTCCACAGGACAACTATAAGTCGTGCTCTCCACAAATCTGGCCTTTATGGAAGAGTGGTAAGAAGAAAACCATTATTGAAGGAAAGCCATAAGAAGTCCGTTTGTAGTTTGCGAGAAGCCATGTGGAGGACACAGCAAACGTGAAAGAAGGTGGTCAGATGAGACTAAAATTGAACTTTTTGGCCTAAAAGGAAAACGCTATGTGCAGTGGAAAACTAACACTGCACATCACCCTGAACACACCATCCCCACCGTGAAACATGGTGGTGGCAGCATCATGTTGTGGTGGTGCTTTTTTTCAGCAGGGACAAGGAAGATGGTCAGAGTTGATGGGAAGATGGATGGAGCCAAATACAGGGCAATCTTAGAATCTCAGTAGCATTAGGATTGCAAGCAATATACAGAGTGCCGTGCAGAGGCCTTGCAGCTTGTGTTTGCAAAAACGTGCTAACTAAACCCCTGTTTTTAATGCAGACTGTTGGATGGGTTAATTTGGTCGGTTGACAGACTGGTTGGTGAGTTGAGCTATGGTATGTTCTGTTTTTTGTCTTTCATGCGTTTGCCCTTCCATGTGCTCCTTGTTGTGAAGGCCAGTTATAGGTGGGGGCAGGGGCCATTTCTTACCAATCTTAGAAGAAAACCTGCAAAAGACTTGAGACTGGGGCGGAGGTTCACCTTCCATCAGAACAACAACCCTAAACATACAGCCAGAGCTACAATGGAATGGTTTAGATACAAGAATATTCATGTGTTAGAATAGTCCAGTCAAAGTCCAGACCTAAATCCAATTGAGAATCTGTGGCAAGACTTGAAAATTGCTGTTCACAGACGCTCTCCATCCAATCTGACAGAGCTTGAGAGATTTTGCAAAGAAGAATGGGCAAAAATGTCCCTCTCTAGATGTGCAAAGCTGGTAGAGACATCTCCAAAAAGACTTGCAGCTGTAATTGCAGAGAAAGGAGGTTCTAAAAAGTATTGACTCCGGGGGGCGCCATACAAATGTACACCACACTTTTCAAATATTTATTTGTAAATGTTGAAAACCATTTATCATTTTACTTCCACTTCACAATTATGTGCCACTTTGTGTTGGACTATCACGCAAAATCCCAATAAAATACATTTACATTTTTGGTTGTAACATGACAAAATGTGGAAAAGTTCAAGGGGTATGAATACTTTTTCAAGGCACTGTATGTAGTTTCAAATTTAAATATTTTATTGAGCAACACAAAAGCTATCCGATGCAAAGTACCATCTGTTGTTAATAAGGACTGGGTCCACAAAGGGAGAAATACAGGAATAAACATTGTGAATAGATAGGATCAAACAGTAACCTCATGGGACCAATTGATAGATGAGTGGTAAAAAATCTGACAGATGTTGGCACACAGCAACATATTGTAATATTTAACCAATTTGCCGTCCAGCCCCCGCTTTTTTAACTGCAGCAGAATGGCGCGGCTGGTATGACGTACCTGGTAGAAGAGCCTGAATGGACGAGCAAGGCCTCCCTTACCACTCTGACTCAGGACCCCGTATAGAGTAAACAGAAGGCGCCGGAGTGCAGAGTCGCACAAGCGCCAAGGAGTCTTTGGTGGCAGCAGGGTAGTCGGCTAGTCCCATTAGCACTGGTGAAGACACAGGAAAGCTTAAGCGGAAGACCAACAGGTGGGCAGCAGGTACAGATGACAGCAACAAGTAGCAAGGTCAGGCAGGCAGGGTCGTACACGGCTGGCAGAATCGGATACTGGGTTCAGGCAGGATCATAGTCAGGAAGCAAGCCAGGTCAGGCCGGAACAGTGGTGCAGGTGCCAGGGAAAAGACAGGAGATGGTCACAGGACAAGCCGAGGTCGGTACTGGCAGAGTTCAAGGGGTGGTCAAGAAGAGCCAGATGGATAACAGTGATCAGGATACAGGTTCTCAGGAGACAGGATACACAGAAGCTGACGACAAAGCACCACTGAGCTAGGTACTGGCTGAACTCAAATAGATACACTTGGCAGCGTGTGTGCAAGCGTGTGCGCGATGGCTTCTGTTTGCACTCCAATTTGCGTATGCGCACTTCTATTCGCCATAGCCTGGTTTCTATGTGCAACAGGAATGCGCATATTTCTGCGCCTCAGGGGTCTTCTGGGGAGACAAAACTGTCTGCTGGTGGGTGCATCCTGACAGCTGGGCGAAATTACATTATGTTATGTCGCTTTTCCCTGTGGCCATTAGGGGCGCATGCTTAGGGTTGCCACCTTTTCTTCAAGTCAAACCCGAACACTTTAGCGGAGCACGCCAATTTTTTTTTATAGTATAAACTTTATATATATTTTGCCATTAAATAACATTTCTAATCATATGAAGTTAATAACAAGTGTCCCCCTTTACATCAGAGTCCACAGAGTTCCCCTTTTACATCCGAACTTGCAGAGTTCCCTTTCACTGTAAGGGGGGACTCTGCAGACTCTGATGTAAGGGAGAACTCTGGGGCCTCTAACATAAGCAATTCTCTGAGAACCCTGATTTAAGGGGGAACACTGAGAACTCTGATGTACGGAGAGGACTCTAATGTAAGGGAGAACACTGTGGCTTCTGGTGTAAAGGGGAACTCTGGTATAAGGGGTGCTCTGGGAACCCTGATTGTACTCATTCAGAGGCAGGAGAGAGAAGGGGGGAGACTTCAGTGACAGACAGGGATGGATGGTGAGCTCACTCACCCCTTGGCAGTCAGCACCTCTCATCCAGATGTATCCGAGGCTGCTGAATTGAAATTTCCGCCCCCAACTTTCCTTTTCTGAGGCACAGCATCGGGGATTGGTGTGTGGGCAGACACAGAGAGGTAGGGGTGGGAGGATGAGGTGCTGATCGAGCCCTCTCTCTTCTCCCGTCTGTGTGTGTGTTTGGGGGTGGATTGTTAGTGCTGGCTTTGGGCAATGTGAAAGAGTGTAACAGACACTCTCAGCCTAGACAACTGAAGCCAGCAACCCTGCTGGGAAGCCATAGTCCAGTCTAAATAATGTGTCCGGGTTTCAGGCAGTCTGAAACCCGGACGCATGATTCCAAACCCGAACTGTCCGGGTGAATCCTGGACAGGTGGCAACCCTACGCATGCTGCTCGCCCCCCAGTCCTCTGAGGGGAGAAGAGACTGTCTGTTCATACAGAGTATGAACAGCGATCTGTCATCTCCCCTACACAGTCCCATCCCCCCTTCAGTTAGAATTCACACTAGGGAACACAATTAACCCCTTGATCGCCCCCTATTGTTAACCCCTTCCCTGCCTGTGACATTTTTACAGTAATCAGTGCATTTTTATAGCACTGATCCGTGTATAAATGTCAATGGTCTCAAAAATGTGTCAAAAGTGTCCGATGTGTCCGCCATAATGTCGCAGTCATGATAAAAATTGCAGATCGCCGCCATTACTAGTAAAAAAAAAACTAATAATAAAAATGCCATAAAATTATCCCCTATTTTGTAGGCACTATAACTTTTGCACAAACCAATCAATATACACTTATTGTGATATTTGTTTACCAAAAATATGTAGAAGAATACATATCGGCCTGAACTGAGGAAAAAAATAAGTTTTTTTATATATTTTTTGGGGATATTTATTATAGCAAAAAGCAAAAAAATAATGTGTTTTTTTTCAAAATTGTTGCTATCTTTTTGTTTATAGATCAAAAAATAAAAAACACAGAGGTGATCAAATACCACCAAAAGAAAACTCTATTTGTGGGGAAAAAATTTTGTTTGGGAGCCTCGTCGCACGACCGCGCAATTGTCAGTTAAAGCAACGCAGTCCTGAATCGCTGGCCAAAGTGCTTTGGTCTTTGGCCAGCAAAATGGTCCAAGGCTTAAGTGGTTAAACATCAATATCAACTACACATTCAAATCTTTAGTGTTACAAAATACATAGAGCTACATTAGAAAATAAATAAATTGAATATTAAACCAGAGTGGAAGTTTCACGTTAAGGACTACTGACCTCCTTACATGCCACATCATTTTTTTTTTAGGGGGGGGTACCTAGTTTTGACAGGTACCCAGCTTCCACTTCCGCTCGGGCCGCCTAGCTGACTCAAGCTGAAGTTCTCCTCTCCGCCTCCCTCCCTGCAATTTTCTGGGACACGTTACAGGTCCCAGAACTCTGCCCAGCCATTCAGGACGCGCGGCACTGGGGGAGAGGCAAGGGAGAGGGGCGAGGGCGGCCGCATCGCTGAATCGTGAAGCAGGTGAGTGTGCGTTTATTAAAAGTCAGCAGATATACTTTTTGAAGCTGCTGACTTTTAGGCCCCTTTCACACATGTGGACCGTATGTCCGTATTTCATCCATCCGTTTGCGGATGAAATACGGACATACATGCCTATGGGATAGCGGGTGTCTGCGGATGAACATCCGCAGACACCCGCTATTGTCCGCCTCCGCGATTGTCCGATTCTGCAGACGGAGGAAAATTCTATTTTTTTATCCGTCTGCAGAGCGGATCAGATGAACACGGACAGACGGGCCGTGCTCATCCGATCCCCCATAGAAGAGAGCAGAGAGCTGACAGGGCGGTCCCTGCACACTGTGCCCGGACCGCCCTGTTATCCGCCGGCTCAGCGGGGACAACGGAGCGATCCCCGCTGAGCAAGCGGATCATCACGGGGCGGATCATTACAGAAACAGCTGAAACTCCGCTTTAGTTAAATATAAAGTCCACAAATTAACCACTTGACCCCCTGAAGGTTTACCCCCTCCCTTCCTGACCAGGTCACTTTTTTGCAATATGGCACTGCGTTACTTTAAAGTGGTTGTAAACCCTGGTAAAAAAAAAAAAAAACCCTGCAAGACAAAGGCATAATGAGCCAATATGCATACTAGTTCATTATGAATTACTTACCTAAGAACAAAGCCCCCACAGTCGTCCTCGTCTCCCCCTCCAGCTGGCGACATCTCTCCCCGGGGTTACTTCCGGGTATCGCGGCTCTGGCACTGTGATTGGCTGGAGCCGTGATGACGTCACTGCCGCGTGCGTGTTAGCCACCGGTAGTGGCACACAGACTGAAGCAACGGCACATATGTGCCATTGCCTCAGTTTGCCCCAGTGCGCATGTGCCGATGTCATCGGAACATTCAGGGGACAGGGGATATCTTCTAAACCGTGCAGGTTTAGGAGATATCCTGGGTAGCTACAGCTAAGCCTTATTATAAACTTACCTGTTGTAATGGGTTTACAACCACTTTAAAAAAATAAAATTTGTAATTTTTTTTTCCCCACAAATAGAGCTTTCTTTTGATTGATATTTGATCCCCTCCGTTTTTTGGGGGTTTTTACAAAAAAAGTGTGACAATTTTGAAAAAAAACTATATTTTTTACTTTCTGCTATAAAACATATACAATAAAAAAAAATTAAAAATCGAATTTCTTCATAAAATTTGGCCAATATGTATTCTTCTACCCGTTTTTGGTAAAAGAAAATTCCAAAAGGGGAATTTTTTTTTTGTTCATACTAGTAATAGCGGCTATCAGCGACTTATAGGACTGCAATATTGCGGTGGAGAATTGGACACTAAATAATACTTTTGACACTTTGCGGGAACCAGTGATACTAATACAGTGATCAGTGCTAAAAATATGCACTGCCACTGTACTAATGACAATGGCTGGGAAGGGGTTAAACATCTAGGGCAGTGTTTTTTAACCTTTTTTCCCCATCAAGTCACTTTTTACAAATCCGCACAATCTCAAGGCACCCAATTCTAATATTTAAAAAACGAAATGAATACTTTGACATAATGCAGCAACACTGGTATATGTAGGACACCCAACATTAGCAGTGATTTATTTTTCCAAAGCAAACACCTTTGCACACTAGTACTGACTAGTATTCCATTGTTCCTCTTCTCCCTGAGTTTCTCTCCCTCACTCAGCTAATGTGACCCTAGTGCTGATGGAGAGGGGCGGGGGAGGGGCAAACAAGGGTGCTGTACAGGTGCCCAATGTCCTCCTTATCAGCCGATAATGTCATTGGTTGTTAGGACACTGGCGGCTAGAAGGTTGTAATGGTGCACGATGAAAATCTGTAGCTTTATGTAACTAACAGGCAGCCTTGATCCAGCAGGCTTGTAGACATTTATTTTTTTGGCAGTTTCTAAGCATTTTGCCAAGGCACATCTGAAGACACCTGAAGGCACCCTGGTTGAAAAAGGCCCATCTAGGGCAATCAAAGGGTTAAATGTGTGCCTAACCAGTGTTTGTTTACTATGTGTGAAGCTTTCACTAGGGGAAGAGATGGATTTGAGTCCCTGCTTTGCAGTGACTGTGTGTGTGTGTGGTCACCATTATTTTCCAGCACTGCCTTAACTCTCTTGGGCATGGAGGTCACCAGAGCTTCACAGGTTGCCACTGGAGTCCTCTTCCCCTCCTCCATGATGACATCACACAGCTGGTGGATATTAGAGACCTTGTGCTCCTCCACTTTCCATTTGAGGATGCCCCACAGATGCTCAAGAGGCTTTAGGTCTGGGGACATGTTTGGCCAGTCCATCACCTTTACACATACCTACTTTAGCAATTCAGTGGTCATCTTGGAGGTGTGTTTGGGGTCGTTATCATGTTGGAATACTTCCCTGTGAACAGTATTCAAAGGGAGGGGATCATGCTCTGCGTCAGTATCTCACAGTGCATGTTGGCATTCATGGTTCCTTCAATGAACTGTAGCTCCCCAGTGCCGGCAGCACTCATACAGCCCCAGACCATGACACTCCCACCACCATGCTTGCCTGTAGGCTCACCTGGTTGCCACCACACACGCTTGACACCATCTGAACCAAATAAGTTTATCTTGGTCTCATCAGACTACAGGACATGGTTCCAGTAATAAATGTCCTTAGTCTGCTTGTCTTCAGCAAACTGTTTGCGGTCTTTCTTGTGCATCATCTTTAGAAGAGGCTTCTTTCTGGGACGACAGCCATGCAGACCAATTTTATACAGTGTGCAGCATATGGTCTGAGTACTGACAGGCTGACCCCCCAACCCTTCAACCTCTGCAGCAATGCTGGCAGCACTCATATGTCTATTTCCCAAAGACAACCTCTGGATATGACGCTGAGCACGTGACCTCAACTTCTTTGGTGGACCATGGCGAGGCCTGTTCTGAGTGGAACCTGTCCTGTTAAACCCCTGTATGGTCTTGGCCACCGTGCTGCAGCTCAGTTTCAGGGTCTTGGCAATCTTCTTATAGCCTAGGCCATCTTTATGTAGAGCAACAATTCTTTTTTTCAGATCCTCAGAGAATTCTTTGCCATGAGGTGCCATGGTGAACTTCCAGTGACCAGTATGAGAGAGTGAGAGTGATAACACAACATAATGTAAAGCCATGCACAGCTGCCACCCTGTAGCAGTAAAACTGCTATAGGGTGGTCAGGAAGTGGTTAATTAAAGTGAATCCACAAATCCCAGTGCTGTCAGTCTAAAGCTATGCAAAAGCGGACATCCAGAGAATGGTGTTATACAGAGATAAATACCACCCTCAATCTTCCTCTTAAAAACAGTGCTCTACCCATATGTGAATTCAACGCTCACCCTAGGTAAATAGGTCTAATTGTGCTTTAGTATTCCCCTTATACAGGGCTTGTCTTCCTTCTCTGGTCCCCAGTGAACGTTAATTGAAGTTTTGGTCCTATATGGTCTTATAAACGCCTCCCCCTACTATAGTGGGCTGGCGTTGTTGCTCAAAGGAACATAAAGAGTTCAACCTTTCCTAACCTCCCTCTCCTGGATAGAAACGTTCAGGTTAGGAACGTATTGACCACAGGCTGCAAAACATGCAAAATCGATGTAAAATCGCAACGCGATTTTGCCATCTTTTTCGTTTTCCCACGGCCGGAGGTCAAAGTAGTTCAAGTGTTCAAGAACACAAAATGGCGGTAGCTCAAGATTTGCCCAGTAAATCAGACTGGTGAGGTTTATTGCTGGATATACGATTGAGGGTGGGGGGCATGGATAAGCTTTCTAATCCTGTGTCCGAATGTGGAAAATCTCAGAGGCTTTCAATAAAGTGTTTATTCTTCAATATACTTTATTCTTATTTTGCAAGGCTAGCATGTTTGTCCATTCAGACAGCATTTGTCACTTCCCGGATAGTTCTTGCAATACAGGCTATTTGTTCTGTTGTCCCAAAGCTTTATTTCCAGTAAAGAAAAGATGTTTTCACTCAATTTCCCTTTGTAAATAATTATTTTAGAGCCTGAGTAATGGACTTAATGGAAAAAGTGAACATTTTTACGAACATCCGAAATTCCAATTGTTGACAACAGGGGTGGAGAAAAAATCAGCATATAGGAGATACAAAGAAACAGAAAGTGTAGCTGATAAAGAAGTGTATAAAAACAAAAGGAAGCCAAACTCATTATTAGCACTGCCAATACACAGAAAGAGGTTGAAAATGGCTAACTCCATTAGGAAAGGAGCCAAAACATTGGGACTCGGGGATCACAAAAATGAAAAAAAAAAAAAAAAAAGGTACAACACATATGTTGAGGGAGATCTAAATTTAGAAAGCCATTAAAACAATTTCTTCTCCTCAGCCTTCTCTTAGGGCAAACATGCTTAGGGCAAACGTAGATCTATACTGAGACAAAAAAATTTAACATTTTAACAAAAATGGGGCAGACTTTATGGACTACTTGGCCCTTTCCTGCTGTCACTCCTCTATGTTTATAGGTTTTCTTAGGGGGATTTATACTCTCTAATTGCTTTGATCATGAATGTTACCATGGAATGAACATTAGGTTACATCCAAAATTTTGAGTTGCCACCAGAGCAAGAAAATCTTTCAATGGGGACACTTGTTCCCATGACTACTCTCTAAGAGTGTATTTCCCTCACATTGGAAAGCTATCCTCCTATTTTCTGTTGAGTCTACAGGACAGGGTGTGAAGGAAAATATCCCTATAAGACATTGATGCCAGTAAAAAGTGGTTTTAATCTTCTTCTACTATATAGAAAATGAAAAAATAAACATTTAGCTTTAGACTTTAAGCAGAAACAGGGCAACCCCTTGTACACCACACTAATGAAGAACTAGTAAAGAAAGGTGGTGTGCCGCTCAGGCTGTGAGGGATAATGATCCTGTGCCTATTGCTATGAGTGTCGGCCAGGGAAGGAGGTTGTCTCGGCACCGCCATATATTGGTTAGAATATGTCCCGGAAGGCACACATCAATGCAGACTCACTCCTAGTAAGGTGAATGGCAGTAACAGCCTGGACTCTCGCCAGGCCATGCCTTCATCTCCAAGGGGTGGAGCAAAATGCGTTAGGGGGGTGGCTTGTTGGGAGTTCAGGCTTAGACTGCCATTCACATCACTACGAGTGGGTCTGCATTGATGTGAGGCTTTCCCGGGACATAGTCTTTGCCTAACTGTCAGGGCTGGGCACCTGCTACTTAAGGGGTAGCTCTTTTCTTTCAGTGCTCAGAAGCTGCTCAGCTGTCAGTTAATTACCAGCCACTCATTGTTACCACAAAGACTCGCCTAGTTACCATTTACCTACCTCATTAGTCCAGCATACAGCCAGCTCATTTTTGCTATTTAAGCAGCTTAGCTTATTTCCTCCTTGCCCTTGTGTGGTCTATAATCTCTAAGTACGTTCCTTCCCGTGCTCCTGTGAATGACTTGGCCTGGCTGACTTCCCTTCCATTTCCTGTTCCTGATTTTTGCTCCGGACTACGCTGACTTCTGATTTCCTGACCCCGGCTTGTCTGATTACCCACTATGGCTTCCAAACCCTGGCTTCTGTTTTTTTACTACGTTCCTGAACTTTGTTATTATTGTCATTTCATTAAAGGTGTGATTTTAACTGCATTTTCTGTCTCCATCTGGTTTATGGTTCCTGACACTAATGAAGAACTAGCCTATAGGCTTATCTTTATACCAATGTGCTCTGAGCCCACAGTGGAGCTATCCGGGCACAGCTAACTAGGAGTGGATCCTGGTGCTCAGACCCTGTGTCATGGTTATGCAATAGAGTTTGTCTGCTTACCTGTCTCCATGTGTTCATCTCTAGAGACCAGCCGACCCTCACCTGACTGCTTTTGTAATCCATCCTCTGGCATGGCTCCACCCTAGTTCCTATCAGAGAACTCTATATTAACCTGTGCACTGCAAGCCAACCCTGCTGGTCAACCTTTGTGTGTTTGGCTTCCTGTTACCTGCCGTGTGCTCTTCTGTTGTTCTGTTACCGACTTTGGCGTGTCCCTGACTATCCCTGTTTGCCTGTGATCCTGACCTTTTGGCGTGTCCCTGACTATCCCTGTCTGCTTGTGGCCCCGACCTTGGCTTTATCCCTCACTATCCCTATCCTCCTGTTGCCTACTGTGGGTGTGAGCTGGGGGACCCTGGGGGTCATGACCTGGAGCCAGTTGCAGCCCAATCCATCCCCACCACTAGAGGCTCTGGTGAACACCTGCTGGCTCTTAGACTCCGCGCCCCAGGGAATCTTACGCTCTAACCCCGGTGGGATCCATCTTGGTGTTCCGGCGGCCCTGCCTTCCTTATCACCTTGACTCCTGTCCGCAGCAGTCAGCCGTAGGGTCCACAACCTTGCGGTGCACTCCTGATCCCTACGGTGTGCATCTGTCACCTGGCCTCAAGGTGACCTGGCACACTGATTGCGGGGAATATATCTTGCAGATGAAAACTAAAAAAAAATTCACGCCCAGGAAATAGTAAATTAAACTGCATAACCTGTGTAAATTAATAATTCCTGTGAATTTGGCTGCTGTGGATTAAAACAAGTGCTATATAATCAAAACACTGAATATAAAAGATAATTTCATAGATAAACCGTGCTGCTCTAAACCTTCATAGACAAAATATGAAACATTACCATAACAGACATGCTATAAAAATACAAAATAACATAAGTTAAGTAATCATGTAAATAGTGAACCAATCCAACTAAAAAGTCTCAAATAAAAGAGTGCTTGTGCAGCTGTAAACAAAACAGGTGCTCCATTTCTCAGTGCCCATACAGACACTCACCACAATTTGTTGACCTACTATTGCTAGTCAGGTCAGTAGCGCTTGTGTTTGGGGATTTACCCCTATGTCTCCAATGGCTTGTTCCTATGGATCCTTCTGAGATGGTGTACCATCATGCATGCAAATAAAACTCCAGGGAGGATCTCCTAAGGTAAAAACCATTTGCTTTTATTAAAACACAGAAATATTGTAAAAAATTAGCAATCACATTTGTAGGTGCCTATAAGAGCCGGCATTGGGTATGTATGGCTTGCATAGGGAGGCAAAAATGGCTGTTCCTGTGCATGTGTAGAAAACCAGCATGTGCTCCAAAAGGAGGATATGACATCTTATAGATGGGCAAGAAAATCCAGAGATGTTCAGGAAGGGTTAGTCCGCTGCCAGGAAAAGGAAAGTCTGGCCTGATCTGCAGAACCTGGTAGATCATCATACCCACTAAAAGTAAACTTAAAATAAAATAAAAGAATATTAAAACCGAAAAGTATATTTCCATGAATGAACTCCTAAATGGGCCTTCCTTAATATTGATTGGGCCCTGGGCCACAATTTGCTTAGGGCCCCCCTCCCCCCATGCAATTTCACTCTCCACCTTCTCTGAGACATACAATAAATAGCAGCTAGACTTAAAATCAGTTTACTGTATCAGATCAGGCAGCGATTGCGATTGGTTGCCAGAGGTTACAGCATATCATTACTGCTTACTGACTGGTTGCTAGAGGTTACAGCACTCCTTAAGGCTCACTGATTAGTTGCTAGAGGTTACTGCACATGATTTCGGCTTGTTGATTGGCTGCTAGAGATTACTGTACAGTAATACTGCTCACTGGTTGCTGTAGGTTACAGCACATCATCTCCTCACTGCAGGGGGGCATGATATACATATGAATGCTGCATTATTTACATATCAATGCCGTTGGTCTCAGCTATTTACATATGCATGTCACTGCTATTTACATATGAATGCTGGTTATTTACATGTAAACACAGGGTCTGCAGGTGAGTCATCTGTACACAACAACAGGACTAAAACCTCAAGGGACAAGGGAATGTAAACTGGGATAGTTGACAAGTATGAGGCAGCTGCTTTGGGCCCCACAACAATGACAGGGCCCAGGGCAGCTGCCCCTTTTGCCCTGCCTTAAAGACGGCCCTGACTCCTAATCCTATGCTATAGTCTAGTAATGGGTCAGATCATCTAGTTCAAGCAACCAAAACAGCATTGGATTGCAAAACCTGGACTAAAATCCACCTGCCATGCTGAAAGTATTTTTTTTTGGCCAACTTCGCACCAAAGTTGCCGACTTTATTAAGATTTAGAATAACAAAAAAAGATATTGTTGAGTAGTACAAATTAGTACAAAATAGAACTGTCAACATAGGCTATCTAAATAAAGGAAATCTCTGACAATAATAGGATGGAAGATGACAAGGGTTTCACTATGAACCCATGGACAGTCGGTATGAGAAACTACATTGAAGTGGTCGACCAAGTGAAACCACTATGGTACCAAACAGTGACGTTATACAGTATCTCTATCCTGATATCAGAGAAACAAAAAAAAAGAAAACCCAAAGATATCAACATCCTATCTCTAATGCCCTGTACACATGATCGGAAATTCCGACGGAAAAGGTTCCGATCGGATTATATTGTCGGAAAATCCAATTGTGTGTGGGCTCTATCGGACTTTTTCCTTCGGAAATTCAGACGGAAAAAATTTGAGAGCAGGATCTCAAATTTTCAGACCAAAATAATCCGATCTGACTATTTCCGATCGTTTGTAGAGAATTCCGACGGACAAAGCGCTAAGCATGCTCAGATCAAATTACAATACCAAAGCTATTGGCTACTAGCCTCTACGTAGTCCTGTCGTAAACGAACGAACGTCACCACGTTCCAAACGATTGGATTTTCCGACAACTTTGTCCAACCGTGTGTATGCAGCACAAGTTTCGGACAAAATCCGTCAGAAAAAATCCGATGGATTTTGTGGTCGGAATGTCTGACCGTGTGTATAAGGCTTAAGTCTGTTTAGCTTTTAATCATATTAGATATTTGGAATGATAATAATGGTAAAACCTATTAGACATATATAATTTTTAATATACATTTATCAAAGAACTTTCAAATAATATTATCATCAATAATCAGAATTCTGTGTAAGCTTGCTAATCAATGCAACAAAATATTTTTATTGTGATTAATCCAAGAAAACTCCACTGAGCTTCATAGCAGGAGTTTCTTTTGCATGAGTCAGTACTGAGAACAGAATGATATCATACAAGAACAGACAGTAGTCTGAGGTATGGCTGCCAAACCTTGTAAATAGTTTAGACTTAACAATTGGCAACTATGTAGTTATTTGCATTTTGGTTGTTGACTCACTGTAGGGACCAACGTATAGAAACCAGTGTTGGGCAAGTAGACTATTGACAAGGTTAGGTTATCTTTAGCTCTCAGCTATACAGAAATAAAGGGTCTTTAACAAGTCTGTATAAAGATTGAGTGTCTGAACTTGCCTACAGCAGTCTGATGTTTTCCTTCATACAGTGCTCACTGCTAGGGCTGAAACGATTAAAACGATTAATCGATATTATCGATAGTAATCGAGAATGAAAATCGCTGTCAACGATCATTGGTATCGATTAGTTGGTCCGCACCTTCCTCTCTGCCAGTCCGTTAGAATCCTCCTGTGTACAAGGCGGTGACGGCGCCCTATGTGACTCTCTTCTTAGCCCTGCCCGCTGCTGCGAGAGGTGAGAAGCAGCCGTGAGAGCCGAGCTGCACACAGTGAAGTGATAAGGTAGTGGCTAATGGCTATACAACTCAGTCAGTACAGTACATTCATTTATATGACAAGTGCCCCATGATCCTATATATTTCTGGGGGGGGGAGTGCCCCATCACTGGTGTTTTCCGGTGGGTGGAATAGTGCCCCATCATTGGTTTTCCTGGTAGGGGGGGGGGAATAGTGCCCCATTGGTGTTCCTGGGAGGGGAAGGGGAGGAATAGTGCCCCATCAGTGTTGCTATGAGGGGAAGGGGAGGAATAGTGCCCCATTGGTGTTCCTGGGAGGGAGAGAGGGGGAATAGTGCCCCATCATTGGTGTTCCCGGGAGGAATAGTGTCCCATTATTGGTGTTCCCAGAAGGAATAGTGCCCCATCATTGGCGTTCCCGGGAGGAATAGTGCCCCATCATTGGTGTTTCCGGGAGGAATAGCGCCCCATCATTGGTGTTCCCGGGAGGAATAGCGCCCCATCATTGGTGTTCCCAGGAGGAATAGTGCCCCATCATTGGTGTTCCCAGGAGAAATATTGCCTCATCATTGGTGTTTCCGGGAGGAATAGTGCCCCATCATTGGTGTTCCCAGGAGGAATAGTGCCCCATCATTGGTGTTCCCGGGAGGAATAGTGCCTCATCATTGGTGTTTCCAGGAGGAATAGTGCCCCATCATTGGTGTTCCCGGGAGGAATAGTGCCTCATCATTGGTGTTTCCAGGAGGAATAGCGCCCCCCGTCATTGGTGTTCCCGGGAGGAATAGTGCCCCATCATTGGTGTTTCCGGGAGGAATAGCGCCCCATCATTGGTGTTCCTGGGAGGAATAGTGTCCCATCATTGGTGTTCCCGGGAGAAATAGTGCCCCATCATTGGTGTTTCCATGAGGAATGGCGTCCCATCATTGGTGTTCCCGGGAGGAATAGTGCCCCATCATTGGTGTTTCCATGAGGAATAGTGCCCATCATTGGTGTTCCCAGGAGGAATAGTGCCCCATCATTGGTGTTTCCGGGAGGAATAGTGCCCCATCATTGGTGTTCCTGGGAGGAATAGTGCCCCATCATTAGTGTTCCCAGGAGAAATAGTGCCTCATCATTGGTGTTCCTGGGGGGGAATAGTGCCCCATCATTGGTGTTCCTGGGAGGGAATAGTGCCCCATCATTGGTGTTTCTGGGGGGGAATAGTGTCTCATCATTGGTGTTCCTGAGGGGGAATAGTGCCCTGTCATTCATTTTCCTGGAAGGGGGAATAGTAGTGCCACATCATTGGTGTTCCCTGGGGGGGCTCTTGTACTATAAACCCCATCATAACAGGATACCTGTATATGACCTCTGTATACCTGTGTAACACTCTGTTTTTTTCATTATTATTTTAAATAAATGAAAAAATTGTATATTATGTTTTTCTTAATGATTTTTTTCCAATTAATCAAAAAAATAATCGGCCAACTAATCGATTATGAAAATAATCATTAGTTGCAGCTTGATTGCTATTGGCAACCAAAATTGTTCCTCCATCTGAGAGTTTTGTGCATTGTTACTGTGGGAAAAATAACCGAAATTTAGACTGTGAACTATTATGCTGCGCACACACAATCTGACTTTTCGACGGACTTGGTCCAGCTGACTATCCTACGGACTTTGCATCGTAGGTCCGCTGAACTTTCAAACGAACGGACTTGCCCACACACGATCACTCCAAAAGTCAGACAGATTTGAACGTGATGATGTAGAATAAGGAAGTTCATAGCCAGTAGCCAATAGCTGCCCTAGCGTCGGTTTTAGTCCGTTGGACTAGCACACAGACGAACGGATTTTTGGACCGGACTCGAGTCCATGGAAAGATTTGAAACATGTTTTATTTCTAGGTCCGTCTGACTTTTGGGAAGAAAAAGTCAGCTGGAGCCCACACACGATCGAATTGTCCAACGGATTCCAGTCCACCGGACCAAGTCTGTTGAAAAGCCAGATCGTGTGTACGCGGTATAAGAGGTAGACTGGAACTCTTCATCACCACAGAAAAAACTGGAAGAAAGATCATGTTAAAGAAATAAAACTGGAAGGAGTGGTAAAAGGCTGAAGTAATGAGTTTCTTGGAAATCTCATATGATTTGCCCTTTCCAAGCCAGTGGCGGCTGGTACTCCATATTTTTTTTTGGGGGGGGGGGCGGCAAACAAACCCCAGCCTCCTGCCAGCCCCCTCCCAGTCAGCACCACTTCGCCAGCCCCGCTTGCCCATTCGCTAAGCCCGCCAACCCAACACTTACCCCATCCTGGTCCTGGGCAGCTTCCCCGGCTTCTCTTCCCGGCCACTCCGGTCGCTTCTCCTCCTGGCCACTCCGGTCTCAGGACCCCGCTTCCTGTCATGATTGGCCAGGAGGAGAAGCAGGAAGACAATAGCGAATGTTGATTCGCTATTGTCACAAGTTGGTGGGCTCTGCACCCCAAGCCCACCCTTTTTGAAGCCTCCGGCTCTAATCACGTGCTTCGCAAAAAAAAAAAAAAACCCGTAGATTTCTATGCGTCCGGTGCCCTGCATGAAGATTAGGGGTCAGGAGCATAGAGATTATGGACGGGTCGCCTCTGGTCCAACCCCTCACATATTAGATCAAAAAGGTGCCATCCTAGTATATCTTATGAACTCCTGAGCAAGGTGGGTTGTGAAGCTGGAAAAAATCCACACACTTAAAGTGACACTAAACACACACTGTATAATTTCCATTCTCTCTTCTTTTTCTGTATATATGGATGATGGCACTGCAATTATTTAAATTTAAAAAAAAAATCTATGTACCTTTTTCTTTTGATATAGAGCTGTCACATGTCCCAGATCTTTCCCAGTCTGTCTGCAGGGAAACACAACCAGGAGGGAACTTCTAGTCCTCTTCTTCTGGTCTGATGTTTAAAAAAAAAAAAAAAGCCTTTGGTACATAAAAAATAAGTACCGTATATACTCGAGTATAAGCCGAGATTTTCAGCCTCTTTTTTGAGGCTGAAAGTGCCCCCCTCGGCTTATACTCGAGTCATCGCTGTCTGTCTGCCCGATCAGCGTATCGAGCAGACAGACAGCGGCCATTCTAACATTCAAACGCCGCGCCTCCGCCTCCGCCTTCGCCTGTGATAGGCGGAACACTGAATTTCCCAGCAGCCTGTGTTCCGCCTATCACGGACATCGTCTCATCCTCGTACTACGGACGAGGATGAGACGATGCCCGTGATAGGCGGAACACAGGCTGCTGGGAAATTGAGTGTTCCGCCTATCACGGACATCCGATAGGCGGAACAGCAGTCAGTGGGAAATTGAGTGTTCCGCCTATCACCGACGGAGGCGCGGCTTTTGAATCCTAGAATGGCCGCCGACGAAGAGCTGAAGGACGGAGGCTCGGCTCGGGACGGGACGGGACGGGCCGGGCCGGGACGGGACGCAGGCTGGACGGGACGCAGGCTGGACGGGACGCAGGCTGGACGGACACAGGCTGGACGGACACAGGCAGGCTGGACACAGGTAGGCTGCACGGACACACACACACACACACACACACACACACACACACACACACACACACGGATGCATGGACACACACACACACACACACACACACACGGATGCATGGACACACACACACACACACACGGATGCATGGACACACACACAGGGATGGATGGACCCACAGGGATGGACGGACACACAGGGATGGACAGGCATGTCTCACCCTCGGCTTATACACGAGTCAATAATTTTTTCCAGTTTTTTGGGGGTAAATTGGGGGCCTCGGCTTATATTCGGGTCGGCCTATACTCGAGTATATACGGTACAAATAAATAATATCTTCTTGTGAAAAAAATAATAATATCAAATTAAATTGGCATACAAATATATATTTGAAATCAAAACTTTATTATTTTGTTATCATTTTGTGGAAATAACATGGTGTGGATTGTTTTTGCCAGTCACAGGCTATGTCTCCCTTGCCAGTCACAGGCTATGTCACCCTCCTCCAGCCTGTGTCTTAGAAGAGGGAGGTGAAGCCTCTATCAATCTAAATATAAAATCCGGCCCCCATTGTGTTTAGATGGTTAGTGGGTATGGGGGGAGGGAGGGAGTGGGCTGTCATTTATCCCTATGTATACACCCACGTGTGACTCTATATTAGGGATATGCAATTAGCGGACCTCCAGCTGTTGCCGAACTACAACTCCCATGAGGCATAGCAAGACTCTGACAGCCACAAGCATGACACGCAGAGGTATGATGGGAATTGTAGTTTTGCAACAGCTGGAGGTCCGCTAATTGCATATCCCTGGTCTATAGTCACATGGGCTGCCCAAATGCGATAGGGAGGAAATGCTCAGCATAAAACTCACTGAAAACTGAGCAGGTGCAGCGTTGCCACCACAACTGCAAAATCCCTAACTGCACTGAGGACATAAGGGGAAAATAGAGAGCTGCAGGATCAACCATTTTTTTTTTTTTTGCAAAAACAAATCTTATAGTGACTGAGTGAGTATAAACAGCATGTAATACATCATTTATTGATAGTTTTTTTTTTATGATGTGGGTTTATTGACACTATAACCACTTGCCGACCAGCCGCCGCAGTTGTACTGCGGCAGAATGGCACAGGTGGGCAAAACGACGTTATGTAACATCGCTTCGCCCTGTGGCCACTAGGGGCGCGTGCCCCCTGCTCGCCCACGAAGCCGATGCGGGTGCCCCGGCGGTCTCAATCGCTCGGGGCACACGGAGAACCGGGATCTGTGTGTGTAAACACGCTGGGGCTTATTTATGAAAGGCAAATCCACTTTGCACTGAAAGTGCACTTGGAAGTACAGTCGCTCTAAATCTAAGGGGTAGATCTGAAATTAGTGAAAGCTCTGCTGATTTTATCATCCAATCATGTGCAAGCTAAAATGCTGTTTTTTATTTTCCTTGCATGTCCCCCTCGGATCTACAGCGACTGCACTTCCAAATGCACTTTCAGTCCACTTCCAAGTGCACTTGCAGTGCAAAGTGGATTTTCTTTTAGTAAATAACCCCCACAGTTTGCGGTTCTCTGAGAGGAGAAGTGACAGATCATCTGTTCATACAGGGCATGAACAGCGATCTATCTCTTCCCCTACACAGTCCCCTCCCCCCTTCAGTTAAAACACACACTAGGGAACACATTAACCCCTAGATCCCTGCCTAATGTTAACCCCTTCCTTGCCAATGACATTTTTACGGTAATCAATGCATTTTTATAACACTGATCGCTGTAAAAATGCCAATGGCCCCAAAAATGTGTCAAAATTGTCCGACATGTCCGCCATAATGGAGCAGTCCCGATAAAAATCGCAGATCGCTGCCATTACTGGTAAAAAAGCGCTATAACTTTTCCGCAAACCAATCAATATATGCTTATTGTGATTTTTTTTTTTTAACCAAAAATATGTAGAAGAATACGTATCGGCCTAAACTGAGGAAAAAAAATTTTTATATATATTTTTGGGGGATATTTATTATAGCAAAAAGTAATAAATAATGCTTTTTTTTTCAAAATTGTCGCTTTTTTTGTTTGTTTATAGCACAAAAAATAAAAAGCACAGAAGTGATAAAATACTTAATTTTGTTTGGGTGCAACGTCGCACGTCCACGCAATTGTCAGTTAAATCGATGCAGTGCCGAATCGAAAAAAAAATGCTCTGGTCAGGAAGAGGGTAACATTTTCCAGGGCTGAAGCGGTCAAGACTGTACCTTTGTAGCCTTATATCTGGTACGAAGTGGCATATCTTCTTTAAAATAACTAGAAAATGTGCGCCTATTCTTTAAAGAGGAAGTAAACCCTGATGAGTTTACTTCCTCTTTCATTCCCTGCAAAGGCAAAGCATAATGGACTACTATGCAACGCATAGTAGCCCATTATGTGTCACTTACCTGACACAGGAGCCAGCGAAGTCGCCGCTGTCCCTTGTAGTCCAGCGCATCCATCTTCTTGGTGGGGTCTCGCAGCTCCGCCGCTGTCATTCGGCGAAGCCGCGATGACGTCACTCCCGCGCATGCGCACGGGAGCCGACACGCGCGGCAGCTCCGTCGTTGAGAATACCGCGCTCAGTGCATAGGTTTAGGAGATATTTGCCCGAAAACAGGCACTGCTGTCTACGGCGCATGCGCCGTAGACAGCGGCGCGCAGGCGCACTGAGCGCGGCATTCTCAACGACGGAGCTGCCGCGCGTGTCGGCTCCCGTGCGCATGCGGGGGAGTGACGTCATCGCGGCTTCGCCGAATGACAGACAGACATTTCTTGGACCTACAGGTAAGCCTTAATCTAGGCTTACCTGTAGGTCAAAGTGGTTTGTAAGGGTTTACAACCACTTTAATCGAGCAATTCTGAGTGCATTTTCTGTTGTGTTTTTAATGTGAAGCATTTCATTTAATTTATATTGTTTTTTGTATTTCTTAGTATTTTTTTTTAATTTTTTAATTTTTTTTATAATTTCTGTTTCAATAAGTTTACAAAAAAATACACAGCAACAAAAGGCAGTGAGTGTATCAACATAGACTGTCAATAGAAAAAGAAAAACCCAAGATAAGCTCCACTTTTACAGTACAATTCCAATGTGCCTGTTTGCCAACAGAGGTACTATGACAGGAATACAAGAAATATAAATTAATACCATTGCTATGAAGGTAAAAGTCAGCATAAACAGGTTCAAGCCCATTCCAGGACTAAACAATAGACACGTGCACACTGAAATATTTTGTTTCGGAATTTAGTTTTCATCCAAAAAATAAATTTATTTAGTTACTCCCGAAATTCATTTTTATTTATTTTGTTTTGTTAAAAAATGCATTCGTCTGAAAATCCGAAATTATTAGACCCCTTTCACACTGGGGCGTTTTTCAGGCGTTTTTCATGCGCTTTAGCGTTAAAAAAAGCGCCTGAAAGAAGCTGCAACTGCAATCCCAATGCAAAAGCCCGAGTGCTTTCACACTGAGGCATGCGCTGGCAGAGCGTCAAAAAAAGTCCTGCAAGCAGCTTCTTTGCAGCGCTTTTGGAGCGGTGAATACAACGCTCCTAAAACGCCCCTTCCCATTGAAATCAATGGGAAGCGCTTGTAAAACGCCCGAAAAACGCCTGAAAAACGCTATTGGCAGCAGCGTTTTGTGGGCGCTTTTAACCCTTTATTTGGCCACTAGCAGGGGTTAAAAGCGCCCCAATAATGCTCGAAAAACGCTGGTAAAGCGCTGCTAGTTTAAGCGGCGCTTTACGAGCATTTTTCGGGCGCTGACATTTCACATTGGGACTGCAGATGAGGCTTCTTTCAAGCTCTTTACAGGCGCTTTTTTTAACGCTAAAGCGCTTGAAAAACGCCTGAAAAACGCCCCAGTGTGAAAGGGGTCTTAAGGTCGAATCTGTCATTGGAAGCTTATGGTGTGTGTCAAAAGTTGTAAGAAGATTCAACGGAGCAGCGAAATTGTACAATGCCGCAATCGTACATTTTCGGTCGAATGTTCCGCCTACAAGCTATAGTAGAATTCTAATGTTGTATGACACTAGTAATAATTATATTTATTAATTATTATTACTAGTCAACCAACATTAGAATTCTTCTATAGCCTATGGGCGGAGCATTTGACCATAAATATCCTCTCGGGGCGACTGCTTCCTCGAATCTTTTCTCTGTATGTCGAATAATCTTGGACTAATAGAGTTAGGTTAGGCACATTCAAACTTTTTTGCTATTGTCTCTATAATGTTGAATCTTTTCTCTCTATGTAGAATAGTTTTGGACTAATAGAGCTAAGGTTAGGCACATTCGACCACAGGTTAGATGGACACAGATCGCTATTGTCAGCGTCATGTCGAATCTCCTATCTATATCGAACTGTTGCAACGAAAACAAAAATAAAGTATTTGTTTATGTCAGATTTTTTTCGGTTTTTCGGATTCTGCATGTTCGTTAACGTTTGTTAAAACGATAACAAAAAAAAAACTAAATTCGGACAAAAATGAATGCACGTGTCTACTAAACAACCATAGAGGATGGGTCATGAAATAATGTAGAGGGGTTCATGCCCCAACTTGCTGGTAATAGTGAAGGGCCAAGAACCTTTAATGGGGTGAGAGAGGAGGATCCAAGGTCACCTGGGCTTCCCCCATATTCCTTTGTAGTTTAATGTAAATATCCAGGATGTAAGTGGGAGGAGAATGATATCAGAAGGAAGGAGGGTAGAGTTGGATGGAAAAGGAGGAGAATTATGAGAGGGAAAAACAGGTATACATGGTGGTACAAGAGAATGACCCAAAGGAAAAAGCTGGTATGGATAGGGGGTAGAGGAACATGGCCAGGGAGAGAATAAGAATGAGCATGGATGAAATTGTAGTAAAATAAGGGGTGAAGAGTTATGGCTGGAGATACAAGAGAATGACCATGGTGTAGGTATGGATGGAGACAGAAGCATAACTAGAACCTTCAGGTTCTCAGTGCAAGAAACCATGAAGCCTCCCCTTCAAAAAATCATGATCTTGATACATTTTATTTTCAGGGATCAGTCCACTGAATATGTTGGGGGGGGGGGGATGGGATCAGTGGCAGCAGTGGTGGAGGTGGGGGAGATATGGTATCAGGGCACAATTATGACCTTTGCGACCCTGGTATTTCCGGCACTGGATGGAGACACAAGAGAATGGCCAGAGGAGTGAGAGTCATTATGATGGAGACAGAAGATAATGACCAGATGTTAGGATGAGTATTGATGAAGATAAAGTGAAATGATCACAAGGGAAAGGAGAGCGGGCAGAGGAGAGCAATGACCAGAAGCCAAAGACAATATGGGCAGAGGTAGATAAAAATATTCACACAGGAAAGAAGAGCAGACAGAGAAGAAAAATAACTAGAGAATAAAGAGGGCATGGACTTGATGGACTTGTTTCTTTCTTCAACCTGACTAATTATGTAACTATGGAGGGAGGTAGAGAAAAGTGATTACAGAAATGAGAGTCGGCAAAGGAGGAGAATGATCATGGGTCAAAGTGGAGGACAATAACTATAGAGGAAAATGTGTATGGATGAAAGATAAGAATAATCACCTTGGGGAGGAGAATGGACATGCAAATAGATTTTGCAAAAGTGTAGTAAAGTCTACAGCCTTGGAAGGATCAGTTTGCAGATGGATGGAAAACTGCTTAAAAAACTAAATTCAGAGAGTAGCGGTTAATGATTCTTACTCTGAATAGTCTAAGGTCATTAGAGGTGTACCCCAGGGTTCAGTGTTGGGACCCTTACTTTTTAATAGACGTGCAATTCGTGTTGTAACATATCCAAATTTGGCCAAATTTTGGAAAAATAACAAATTTCAACTAATACGAAAGAAATTATAGCGAAAATAATGAATTAATTCGGCATGATTTGTTAATTCGTTAAAGGTCTAATGAAACAAAAGGTCAACTTACAGTCCAATCAGCTGATTCATTTTGTGCTGGAGGTTGGAATACTGGCAAAGTGCATTCCTGAGAACTGAGTTAGCAGGGTGTTGTACTGTATTTGAGTGGAGGAGAAGAGATATTGTCATTGTGTGTTTTAATGGATTCAATAAACAAACGACTTTCTGAATGACAAATCGTTCTCACGAATATATATACATACATAAATGTTGAATTATCTGAAAACAAACTGATTCGTTATAACGAATATTGATACTCTACAGCAATAACAATGTATCCGAAAATGAACTAACGCAACATAACGAATAAAACAGAACATAATTAGGTATTTTATGAATAAAAACTAAACTAGACAAAATGTTTGGGTGTGCACAAGTCTACTTTTTAATATCTTTATAAATGATATTGGGCCTGGGATTAAAAGCACCATTCCGGTGTTTGTAGATGACACCAAGCTATGGAGTGGAATAACGTCCTTACAGCATGTCTCCAATTTACAAGCTGACCTTAATGTACTATTTAATTGGGTGGCAAATGAGATTTAATGTTAATAAATGTAAAGTTATGCACTTGGAGGCTAAGAATATGCATGCATCATACATACTAGGGGGAGTACAACTGGGGGAATTATTGGTGGCGAAAGATCTGAGGGAATCAATGGTGGAAAAGGATCTGGGTGTTCTGGTAGATCATAAGCTTAATAATAACATACAATGCCAAGCCGTGGTTTCCAAAGTGAGCAAAGTCCTTTCTTGTATTAGGAGAGCTATGGACTCCAGAGAGAGAGATATCATTTTGCCCCCCTGTACAAATCATTAGTAAGACCTCATCTGGAATATGCAGTTCTAAATATAATATCCTGAATATCCTGCCCCCATTGTGTTTAGCTGGTTAGTGGGCATGGAGGAGGAGGGAAGGAGTGGGCTGTCATTTATCACTGTGTATACACCCACACGTGTGACTCTATAGTTACACGGGCTTACAGGATATCTCCAATTTACAAGCTGACCTTAATGCACTGTTTAATTGGGTGACTAAGTGGCAAATGAGATGTAATGTTAAGTGTAAAGTTATGCACTTGGAGGTTAAGAATATGCATGCATCATACATACTAGGGGGAGTACAACTGGGGGAATTAATGGTGGAGAAAGAACTGGGGGAATCAACGGAGGAGAAAGATCTGGGGGAATCAATGGTGGAGAAGGATCTAGGTGTTCTGGTAGACCATAAGCTTAATAATAACATGCAATGCCAAGCTGTGGTTTCCAAAGTGAGCAAAGTCCTTTCTTGTATTAAGAGAGGTATGGACTCCAGAGAGAGAGATATAATTTTGCCCCCTGTACAAATCATTAGTAAGACCTCATCTGGAATATGCAGTTCAGTTTTGGGCACCGGTTCTCAAAGGATATCTTGAAACTGGAGAAAGTGCAGAGAAGGGAAACAAAACAGATAAGAGGCATGGAGGAGCTCAGCTATGAGGACAGATTAGAGCAGTGTTTCTCAAACTTTTTTGTCTCCCGACGCACTGAAAAGTTCTAAAAAAATTTGCGGCACACCTGAAAAGATTTAACAATTTTTGTGGTCAGCAGTAAATATAATATATACAAAAGCAGCAGTCTTGTGTGATCCCCAATAGTATATATCATTGATATATACTATTGGAGATCACACAAGACTGCTGCTTTTGTATATATTATATTTTCCTGCTGATATAATATTGATGATGTGATGTGTTGGGTTTGCGCCAGACATAGCGTTTTCTTTGATGGCCAAAAGGTTCAATTTTAGTCTCATCAGACCAGAGCACCTTCCTCCATACATTTTGGGAGTCTCTCACGTGCCTTTTCGCAAACTCAAAACGTGCCATTTTTTTTTGTTGCTGAAAGTAATGGCTCTCTTCTGGCCACTCTGCCATAAAGCCCAACTCTATGGAGCGTACGGCTCATTGTCGTCCTATGTACAGATACTCCAGTCTCTGCTGTGGAACTCTGCAGCTCCTCCAGGGATACCTTAGGTCTCTGTGCTGCCTCTCTGATTAATGCCCTCCTTGCTCGGTCTGTGAGTTTTGGTGTGCGGCCGTCTCTTGGCAGGTTTGCCGTTGTGCCATGTTCTTTCCATTTGGTTATGATTGATTTGATGGGGCTTCTAGGGATCATCAAAGATTTGGATTTTTTTTCTAAACTAATCCTGACTTGTACTTCTCAACAACATTGTCCCTTACTTGTTTGGAGAGTTCCTTGGTCTTCATGGCAGTGTTTGGTTAGTGGTGCCCCTTGCTTAGGTGTTGCAGCCTCTGGGGCCTTTCAAAAAGGTGTGTATATGTAATGACAGATCATTTGACACTTATATTGCACACAGGTGGACATCATTTCATTAATTATGAGACTTCTGAAGGTAATTGGTTGCACCAGAGCTTTTTATGGGCTTCATAACAAAGGGGGTGAATACATACGCACATGCCAACTATCAGTTTTTTATTTCTGAAAAATTGTTTTATGTATATATTTTTCTCATTTTACTTCGCCAGCTTAGACTATTGTGTTCTGATCCATCACTTATAATTCCAATTAAAAAAACATTGAACTAAAGGCTGTAATGTAACAAAATAGGTAAAAAGCCAAGGGGGTGAATACTTTGGCAAAGCACTGTATATATGGACTGCCTAAATAACTGGCCCAGAATTAATATGCAGACAGCCGCTGTTCCCTGTCTTGGTCACCTCTCTGTCCTTGTTATTAGTGTGTGCCTTCCCATGCTGAACACCCTGGCATTTCTTCTTCACACTTTAAAGGGTTTTCAGATTTTTTTTCATGTGAGCCTTGCTATATGTATGTTTTTTAAGCCCCATTGAAGGAAAACTCTATCTGCTAGTGCAGTGGTGGCTGGTGGTCAAAATTTTTTGGGGGTGCAAACAAACTGAAAAATTCAAAAAAAAAAAACATCAATTGCAGCCTCAATGAACCATCAATCGCAGCCACTGTGCCCATCAATTGCCACCACTGAGCCAACAAACGCAGCCACTGTGCCATCAAATGCAGACACTGTGCCCATCAATTGCCGCCACTGTGCCCATCAATTGCCGCCACTGTGCCATCAAATACAGCCACGGTGACCCATAAAATGCAACCACTGTGCCCATCAATTGCCGCCACTGTGCCATATAAATGCTGCCAGTGTGCCCCCCCGCCAGCCTGCCGTCTGCACTTACCTGTCTCGGTGGGACAGCTCCTCAATGTCTTCTCCCGTCCTCTCTTCCCATCCTGTGCTATGATTGGACGCCTGGCCCAAAAAGGGGTCGGGCGCCTGAATAGGGGATGGCAGCAGTGGCCTTAGATAGATTCAAGCAATGCATGAATCTATCCATTGGTGCTAGAGTGGGGTGGCAGGAGAGAGGGGGCGTTTTTCAATACACATTTTTGATCCATTGAAGTCTATGGAACCAAAAACCAGAAAAAAATCCCTAGCCCTTTCCAAAAATTGAAAAATATGTGAACCACATCCATAAGAAACCATGTTAATTGGACTGTAGTGTGTTTCTGCAAAACTGAAAAGCGCACTTAAAGTGGAAGTAAACCCACTTTTTTAACTTTTACCTACAGGAAAGCCTATAATAAGGCTTACCTGTAGGTAAAAAAAATATCTCCTAAACCTGTACGGTTTAGGAGATATTCCCCTCGGTATGCGCCGCTGACTGCAGCGGCGCATGCGCACAAGGGGGTTCTCTCCGTGAAAATCCGGCAGCGCTCGCCCGGCCGGATTTAAATCTCCCGCGCGCATGCGCGGGAGTGACGATATCGCGGCTCCGGCCACTCACAGCGCCGGAGCCGCGATACCCGGAAGAGACGCCGAGGGAGCATGTCGGCTTCCTCGGCGTGGATCGGGCGAGATGTCGGGGCCTCGTTCTAAGGTAAGTATTTCATAATGAGCTAGTATGCGGTGCATACTAGCTCATTATGCCTTTTGCTTTGCAGGTTTTAAAAAAAAAAAAAAAAAAAATGCGGGTTTACTACCGCTTTAAGATGACATAGGTGTGAGCCAGGCCTAACGGCATTATAGTGGAATGTAAAAACTCTCTAATACTACTAACAGGAAATGCCCCCCTCTCACTCGATATTATAAAGTAGACAGCTTCATAGCCAATTTATTCAAATTCATTAAAGAAGAACTCCAGCCTGAGCTCGTTTGGCTGGACTTCTCCTCTGGGTCACTGGAGTGCAATTCGTTTTGCACTCCTGTGACCTGTTTTCAGCAGAGAGCAGTCTGAAGTCCGCTCTCTACTGACATCACCAAATTCAGTCCAGGCACCGCGTCATCCCGACTTCAGAAGTCTGGATCCACAGGGTGCCTGGACTGGTGGCAGTCTCAGCCTCTCAGCAAGCCACTCAGACAGCCGCTCTCCCTTAGCGCTCCAGTGAGCATGGAGGAGCAGAGCAGGAGAGCTGCTGATTGACAGGCAGCCGAGAGAACTGAGCCATCGGCGGTGTTCAGTCGCTTAATCCTTAGTGAAGAGACGGCGGGGGACAGATGCAGCATCCACCTAGGTAAGTATGATCAGGGGGAAAACCCCAAACCTATACTTCTCCTTTAAGTCTGGCAAAATTCACTCAGGGCTGTTCAGCCCATTGATTAGTATTCTCCAACTCATGCACTATACACATTAAGCAGTTAACAGTAGTAGGGTTGCACCAATACTGTTTTTTTTTTTTCTTGGCGAGTGCGAGTACCGATACTTGTGCTTGCCGATACCGATTACCGATACCTTTGCAGTGCGATTTGAGCCCGAGTGCCACTCCTGTCAGCTAAGAACAGGAAATTGAGGCTACAATTCGCAAACTCACCAAAATTTGACAATAGAAGATTGGAAAAATTTTGCCTGGTCTGATGAGTCTCGGTTTCAGTTGTGACATTCAGATGGAGGGTCAGACTTTGGCATAAACAACATGAAAGCATGGATCCATCCTGCCTTGTATCAACGGTTCGGGCTGGTGGTGGTGGTGTGATGGTGTAGGGCAGTGGTCATCAACCCTGTCCTCAGGGCCCACTAACAGGCCAAGTTTGCAAGATAACTGAAATCACAGGTGATATAATTTGCTGCTCAGTGATTGCAGTATTCTAGTCTGCATCTCCCCAAGGTAATATATAAAACCTGGCCTGTTGGTGGGCCTTGAGGACAGGGTTGATGACCACAGGTGTAGGGGATATTTTCTTGGCACACTTTGGGCCCTTAGTACCAATTGAGCATCATTTAAACACCACGGCCTACCTGAGTATTGTTGCTGACCATGTTCATCCCTTTATGACTACAGTGTACCCATCTTCTGATGGCTCCTTCCAGCAGAATAATGCACCATATCACAAAGCTCCAATCATCTCAATGAGGTCACCTTACTCCAATGGCCTCCACACTCACCACATCTTATTCAATAGAGCACCTTTGGGATGTGGTGGAATGGGAGATTTACATCATGGGTGTGCAGCCGACAAATATGCAACAACTGCGTGATGCTATCATGTCACTCTGGAGCAAAATCTTGGAGGAATGTTTCCCACGCCTTGTTTAATCTACACCACGAAGAACGAAGGCAAAGGAGGGTCCAACCCGGTACTAGCAAGGTGCACCTAATGAAGTGGCCGGTGAGTGTTCACCTTTTTAAAAAGTAAAACAAATAAATACACATATTTATTTTTGCTGGTAAAAAATGTGCATTTACTATTTTTTCTTCTTAGGAGCCTGTGAAGTATTACACTCGCAATCAGTAGATCGCGGGTACAATGTCAGGCTCCTGCAGACGTTCAGTGTAGCGGTCTGTTCGTACCTATGATACGGGCAGTTACTTTAGTCAAGGAAGCTCAATAGACTACGAGAATGCTCACCAGCGCCCCCACAGTTCATTGAGAACTACAAGCCGTCAGCCACAAATGCTAATGATACTTGTAGGCATTCATTCACAGAACTTTGGAGCAGGAACATGTTACATGTTACATGTTCCACCTTAAAAAAACGGCTGGAACATGTAACATATTACCAAAGGTGAACTTATTTATTAAGTACCCTCCCAGCAGCCAGCAACATCGAGCTGATTACTAAGATCTGCTGGCTGCTGGGAGACATCTGCTGGTGGACGCTGGAACTACAACTTTCCACCCAGGGAACCACAGTGCCACCAGCAGGTGATTCAGTTCCTGACAAACGTCTGTATTGCGCAAAACGTGTGAAAAGCAGTATAGCCATTACAAAAAAGCTTTAGCTCTCATTCCACCCTATGATTTACTCCCCTCTGTTTTCTTACTTTTTTCAGCTTGTTTTTTTTTTTTTTTCACAGCTTCCCAGACAAAGCCAACACCATTTTGACTGTTGTCTTCCGCATCTGTGCTACAGTTTACTTCCTCCCATTCTGTCGGTAATGGCCAAAGTTTGCGCATGCGCAATAAGTATTAGCCATGCCTCATTTCGAACTAACAAATCCTGTGATCTTGCTTGTCCCATGATTGTCTCCGAAGTTTACAACCCTAGTGACGTAGTGACTTAGAAAGATTAATGTGGAAATAGACCCTTTTTTCTTTTTTTTAACCACTTGCTTACTGGGCACTTAAACCCCCCTCCTGCCCAGAGCAATTTTCAGCTTTCAGCGCTGATGCACTTTGAATGACAATTGCGCGAGCATACAACACTGTACCCAAATGAAATTTTTATCATTTTTTTTCCCACAAATAGAGCTTTCTTTTGGTGGTATTTAATTACAGCTGGGAGTTTTATTTTTTGCTAAACAAACAAAAAAAAATGCAAAATAAAAAATCATGTTTAATAGTTTGTTATAAAATTTTGCAAACAGGTCATTTTTCTCCTTCATTGAAGTGCGCTGATGAGGCGGCACTGATAGGCTGCACTGGTGGGCACTGATAGGCTGCACTGGTGGGCACTGATAGGCATAGTTAAGGTGGCACCGATAGGCACAGATAAGGTAGTACTGATGGGCACAGATAAGGCGGCACTGATGGGCACAGATAAGATGGCACGGATGGGTGGCACGAATGGGTGGCACAGATGGGTGGCACTAAGGGGCACTGATAGGTACCACTGATAGATGGGACTGATGGGCACTGATAGGTGGCACTGATAGGTGGCTCTGATAGGTGGCACTGATGGGCACTGGTAGATGACACTGATGGGCACGGATATGTGGCACTGGGGTGCAGCACCGTTGTTGAGGCAGATTGCGGGCACTGATGGGTGGCACTGTGGGCACTGCTGGGTGGCACTATGGGCACTGCTGGGTGGCACTGACGGGGGGCACTTATTTATTGATGGGTGGCACTGGCAGGGGGCAGGTGGGCACTAGCAGGGCTGGCCGTGATCGGGACTGATGTCCCGATCACGGCCGCTGGTGATCGGCTTTTTTTTTTTCTCCTTGCGCTGTCAGCGCGAGGAGGAATAATAGCCGATTACCGGCTCCGTTGTATCACATGATCAGCTGTCATTGGCTGACAGCTGATCACGTGGTAAGGGGTCGGGATCGACCCCTTGCTCGGATCGGTGATCAGGCGAGTCTCATAGACTCGCCGATCACAGAGCGCGCCGCGCGCCCCTCAGGGGGCGCACAGGCCGCTCATGCACGGGACGACGTCAATAGATGTAGTCCCGGCAAAGGAGGTCTGCGCTGTAGCCGTCATTTGGCTATAGCGCGGATCTCAACTGGTTAATGTACCTACAGGTAAGCCTATAATAAGGCTTACCTGTAGGTACACTGACTATCTCCTAAACATGCACTGTTTAGGAGATATTCACATTGCATGCAGCAGGTGCATGCGCTCTGTGGGGACAGCACACCCTTGCCATGCCTTCAGAGCTCTGTGCCGCAGTCCGTGACTCCCGGTAGGTAGATAGAATAAATGCTAAAGTAAAAATAAATAATATTCTAAGTCTTTGCAGTAGTAAACGAAATACAGTATAAATATATAATGTTTGGGGGTTCTAAGTAATTTTCTAGAAAAAAAAAAAGTACTGATTGTTACATGTAAACAAAAAGTGCCAGCAAAGTCCTGAACTTCAAGTGGTTAGGTTGCAGTCATGTTTCACCGTTTCCTTCGTTCTTCCAGGCTGTACATATTTCCCTTGCTCTTTCCCTGAAGCCTCTCCTGATATGCAAGTAGAAGGGGGGTTTTTTGGGACTTTAAATGAAGCCTGGATACGTGCCTCCATCCCAGTAATTCGATACATGTAAAAAGGGAGTTTTGGGACTTTAAATGAAGCACTTGGATAGTGAAGGTGAATTTTAACCATATTTAGATGTTTATTAATTGTTCAGTAGAAAACCATAAATTATAACAATAGAACAAAAAAATAGAATAAAAACACAATATATAGTATCCACATCACAACATTTGACAATGGTAAATGCAGTAAATGAATGAAGTGGCATGGTGGTGCCCATGACAGCAAGCCCGGCATTGACAAGTGTGCCCACATGGTAAGTAAGTATCCACTAAAAATAGTTAATATTTAGTTAAATAGACAATTCATAAAAAAAAAAATATTATTCCGTATAAAGTATAACTGGGACATCAAATCAAAAGCTCGACGCGTTTCGTGGGCGTCTCCCCACTCATCAGGAGCTGATGCTACCACAGAATTCCAGTCCGGACGACAAGTGCATCGCGCAGCGGTGGATGCTGGGCGGGCCAGGGACACAATCGCTCCGTGGGAACTAAATATCGCTTCAAAGACAACACCAGCAAACCAAGAGGCTATTGTATACAGACCCCATGCAGAGACCAGCAGCTAAGTTTTTTCCCTCAGACCTTTCACCAATTTTGTTGACCGTGCCTGGACTCGTTCTATCTCATCAATATGTTTTTGTAGGTGAGGTTTGCCTTTTTAGGTACTAAGGCATTTTCATGCATTGGCTCAGATCAATTCTGTTTATCAGATCTCAGTTCTCTTCCAGAAGAATAATGCTTTACAGATACTGGCAGATGATGTTTCCCATTCGATACCAATATTCAGTATTGAGAAACACAAAAAAGGAAATGGGGCAGCTGTGATTAATAAAGTAAATTACGTTCTGGAAATATCATGTACTGAACAATGTAACAACATGTATTGAGAGTTACTGGCACGTGGTGGCTATCAGGACTAGCAGTACCTCAATTTGTGTCAACAGGGAACAGGGAAAGTAGTGCATGATGTGAACTTTATCCAGAGGTCTGGACACATTGATCCAGTTATCTGCATATGCAACAATTATCTACATATCCACCAAATTCAGCAAGCAGAATCATACACTCTATTGTCAAAAGTATTGGGGCCCCTGAATAACTCCCAACTGTCCCTGATTTTGAGGGACTGTCCCTGATTTGGAACAAAGTTCCCTCTGTCCCTTTTTCCTCCTCATTTGTCCCTCATTTTGGTCTGATCTATATAGTTGTATACAAAATGCACTTTTTATCTTTCAAAAAGTGTTTCCCGGGCTAAACCTTTCATCCAATTGCTAAATTGCTGCATTTGTAATTTTCAAAAGCTAGTATAAAGGAATGAATAGTAGTGGTAAAAAAGGCACTTGTGGGTTTAACAAATAAATGTTTTGTATACTTCTCCTTTTTAACACAGTATATTTCAGTGAGTGCACGTTTAACGCTGTATATTTCAGTGCATTACGTGCCGTTTAACGCAGTATATTTCAGTGCGTTACTGCAAGTTTAATGCAGTATATTGCAGTACATCAGTGCAGTTTTATTGCAGTATATTTTAGTGTGTCAGTGGCGTGTGTCTGTGTGGTGAGTTATAGTTCACCAAACGCCACGTTCCATTGATAAATGTGCACCCATGTACACATTTCCACATCTATATTACATTTTGTTAAGAAGCACTCCCCCCCCCCCCGCCCCCATCATGTCTGGGAGGCCAACAAGGAGAGGCAGAAGTTTCCATGGCACTGTGAGGGGGACCAGCAGCATATGTGTCCACAGGCAAAGGTGTTTAGTGATGTCACCTGTGCTGTCCAGCCACCGCATGCAGAGGAGGTAGTGGACTGCTTACTAAACCTTTCTCATCCTCCATCACCCAAACAGAGACTAGTGTGCAGTCCACTGCAGCTGCAAGAGTAGCTAAATCTGCCTCCTTGTCCACAGCTATTCCAGCCATAGCCACAGCATCAGGCATGGAGGTGTCAGCGAGTTATTTGAACACAGCTTCAGCTACTTGCTCCTTGACGATGCACAGCCATTCCTTGATTCAGACGTTGGTTCTGAGGTTGAGGAGAGTAGTAACATGAGCCTACAGAGAAGGGAGAAAACTGGTACACAAATTGGCAGTCATGTTTCCCCAGCTGCAGCACATTGCCAAGTTGTCTTCGGTGGTAATGAGGATGGAGGAGATGATGATGAGGTCACTGACGCATCTTGGGTGCCGGATAGAGCAGAGGAGGAATGTGAGGGTGAGGCACAACTCCAATCAGGCAGCCATCATGGAAGAGTAGAAAGCCTGTTGGCAAGAGTACCTGAAAGCCACACAAAAGGAATGAAATTATGTTCCTCCTAATTACTCACCTCAGTCTACCCCCACTATACCTCATGACCTCTCAGCAGCCTCCATTGACAGGCATCATAGTATAGCGCAGGGTGTCCCAGGTCCTTGCAGAACATCTGCCAGTAGCACACCACAAGCTGTAGGATATAGCCGGCAAATTCCTCTGCCCCATCTGATGCAGCGGAAAAAAAATACAGTCACTGCCACCCACGTGCCCAGAGTTTAAATGTAAGCTTTTCAAAGCTGCTAGCTTTACAACTTCAGCCTTTATTGTCTGGTGGCTTCTGCCCCTTCCGTGAATTTGCAGAATGTGCTGTACCACAATAGCAGGTTCCAAGTAACTATTTCTTTTCACGTAAGGCCATGCCAGCTCTGTACCATCACATGGAAGGCAATGTTGTGGCATCGTTGGGCAAGGCAGTCAGCCGCAAAGTCCATGTTACTGCAGGCACATGGTCCAGCAAGCATGGTCAGGGACGATATATTTAGTTCACAGCACACTGGGTAACTCTGCTTGCAACTGAGAAGGATGCAGGACAGGGCTCAGTGCTGCAGCTTGCTGTGCTGCCATGTCTCCATACAGCTAGTGGTGATGATGCAAGATTTGTCAGCAATACCCCCCTCCTCCTCCTCCTCCATGCCCCCCACTGCTGAATTGTCCAGGAATGGCGGTGTGCGATAATGGCACAAACCTCCTGTCCACCCTTAGACAGGGAAAGTTGACACATGAGCCATGCCGGGCAAATGTCCTCAATTTGGTGGTGCAGCGTTTCTTAAATAGGTACCCAGGGTTGCAAGATGTGCTAAAGCAGGCCAGAAGAGTCTGTAGCCAATTTAGGCGGTCATACACAGCCAGTGCTTGGTTGGCTAAAATTCAGTGGGGCTTCCACCTGTCCATAAACCGTCTGATTTGTGACATGCCCACCAGGTGGAACTTGACTCTGGCAAGCTGCAGCAGCTGCACATGCAGCAAAGGGCTGTCAACGAGTACCTGTGTGAGTATGACAGAACGACAGGCTCAGGCCAGCTCAGATTTTTTTCCCCATGCCAATGGCTACTGATAAAGGATCAGTGACACAATCCATCTTGTGTTCCTGCTAGAGCAGACTCTGTGTGGAATTATTGACAGGGCACTCGAGGCAGAGCAGCGGGAGGAAGAGGAGGACTTCCTTTCCTCTCAAGGCCCCCTTAATGCAGACACCCTTCTTCCTATGCCACAGAACACACAAGAGGAGAGGGAGGAGGGGCAGGGGGGGGGGGGAGGATTCTGGCAGTTTTGGAGGCATTGAAGCAGAGGATGACATACAGTATGTCAAACTTTAATAGATAGTTATCCACCCCCAGAATCCTTCGGAGTAGTAATACGTGGCTGGGAGGAGGCAGTTCCGGATACTGTAATCCTCAGTGACCCCGAGGAGTCTGCTTCTCATGCCTCCGCAAACTTGCGGTACATGGGCTCCCTCATGCTTCAAAGCCTGCAAAAGCAGCTGAGAATATGTAGCATGAAGGAGAAGGATCACTATTGGTTGGCAACCCTCCTTGACCCCCCAGTGGAAAGTTTCAGAACTCATCCCATCCCAACAGAGGGTACAGAAGATGAAATCTCTTGAGGACACCTTAAAGAGTTTACCTAACTCTTTTCCTGACTCTGGTAGGTTACAGTGACATGGAAAATGTAGTTTCATGGCTTCTGTTGGTCAAGAGAGGAGGAGAAGGGGGCCGCCTAAGTGATGCATTTCACGATTTTTATTAGTCCTCAGATTCCACATCCCATTGGCAGCATCTCCATTGGGTTATTGGGTCATGAGAATAGACAACTGGCCAGAACTTGCTCAGTATGCAACTGACTTGCTGGGCTGCCCTGCATTCAACGTTCCTTCCCGAATGGGTTTTTAGTGCTGCTGGGGGTTTTGTTAATGATAATAAAAGGCGTCGCTCCACAGACTCTGTGGACCGTCTAACATTTATCAAAATTAATCAGTCCTGGATTACCAGCAGCTATGAAGCCCCTGATGCCAATGTTGCTGATTAAGTGTTTTTGGGATGTGGAATCTCTGCAAGACTTCTAGGCTGCCTAGCATTGTGGGTGTTGATTTAATCTGGAAGAATTTTTTTGGTGTAGGTTTCATGGGCCCAATTAACACCCAAAGACCAATTTTTCTGCATCTGTTTGACAGACGTGTATCATTTACATTTTTGACAACAATTGCTTTCTTCAAGAGTACCTCTATGCGGTTCCGGTAGGAAGGCACCTCCAACACCCAAAGACCATGTTTTCCGCACCTGTTACTTCTATCCAAAGTCTGTGGAAGAGACACCAGAATTTATCCCAAAAATCTCTAATTTTGTTCCCAGTGCAATACATTGTAGTCTCATCATACAGACTGGCTCCCCAAGCCGTTGTTTACAAAATAAAGAAAACTTGCAGGGAAAAGGTAATTTTTTTGCTTTATAAATGATATTATTGCTGCAGCAGCTTCTATACACAGTACAGGTAGACTAAGGGGATGCCCATGCACTATATTGAAAGGAATTTTTCATTTTTATTTCTCATTTTTATGCTTTCACCTTATGCATCAATAAATCACTGGTTATTTGAAAATGAAGTTTTTACAAACCTTTTTTCATTGATATATGTCCCCCAGGGCAGTACCTGGACCCCCATAACCATTGATTTGATTTTTACAGTTTGGGCCCCATAGACTTCTATTTCTATACTTTCCTTCTATCCTTTCCACTCCCTTCCTTCTTCTGTTTGCATCCATGTCCATATTTTCATTGACTCCATCATACAACAGCAATACTTTACCTTCACTTGTAGGCCATTATCAAGTTTACTACCTATTGATTCAGATACATATATATCTTTATTACAGTTGTCATGACATATATGGCCAATGGGGCAATTCAGAAGAACACACACACCCACTGTTTTTACTTAATTTTTTCGCCATGGTCACCCCCCCCCCCCCCCCCCCCGCTGTGCCCCCGACTGGTTGCTGCAGGTCACGCCTCTTCAGCTCCCGTTGGATCAATTTCCGTGGTCACCATTTGGGATCAGCTTTTTTGGATCAATCAGCCATAATGTAAGTATGGGGTACCTCATTGAGGTCACATGCTTTTTCTCCAACCTCAAGCATCATTGAATGTTATGTCTTACTGATATTTACTATTTTTTAGAAATTTTGTGCATACATCAACTCCTGAGGAAGCGAGCAGAGCTTGCGAAACACATCGAGTACAAAAGATGCATATGTATACTAGGTATCTTCTAAACTGTATCAAACATATGGGGAAATGGAAAAGTTTGGCGAGAAGGTCTAATTGATAGGGCACCTCATCCCAAATTACAAGACAAAAATGTGGATCTGGGGAGAAGGGGATTATTACGGTGCCTAATAGTGATAGGGTATGACATGAAGTACCGAGATTAAAGACAACTAAGTGTGATACATAGCATAAAAATTTAACATTAATGCTTTATTGAAAAGAACAATTATTCATAAAATTATGTATTATCAAAATTAATACACAACACAACACAATCCAAGAGATAAAATAGTCGTCTACTCAATGTGATATGGTCAAAATTGAATCGCTGCTCAGGAGAGTCCCAACATGTTTCTCCATTACCATGGCTTCTTCTGGGGAACCATTTTTTTTGACCCAAAGGAAGACGAACAACAACTATAAATGGTAATAGATAAACAATTATTTTACAAATTGTAATTAATTGAATACCGCCTGTTGCCTTAGCCAAGGTAATTCGTATAAATTAATAATCAATGTTAAAAATAGGCAGAAAAAGAGTAGAATTAAGTTTAGTAAAGGAGTATTATTCCTAATTAGATACGTATCTAATTATGAATAATACTCCTTTACTAAACTTAATTCTACTCTTTTTCTGCCTATTTTTAACATTGATTATTAATTTATACTAATTACCTTGGCTAAGGCAACAGGGGGTATTCAATTAATTACAATTTGTAAAATAATTGTTTGTTTATCTATTACCATTTATAGTTGTTGTTCGTCTTCCTTTGGGTCAAAAAAAATGGTTCCCCTGAAGAAGCTATGGTAATGGCAAAACATGTTGGGACTCTCTTGACCAGCGATTACATTTCGACCATATCACATTGAGTAGACGACTATTTTATCTCTTGGATTGTGTTGTGTTGTGTATTAATTTTGATAATAAATAATTTTATGAATAATTGTTCTTTTCAAATAAAGGATTAATGTATCAAACATATATATGATTCATGATGATTTTATACTCCTCTATGATTATGTCTTTGGAATCTTAATAAATTCTAATTAATTTACTCTACTCACTTGTTATGACCTCTATGATCAACTCATTTAAAGTCCCATGGGCTAATTTTTTCTTTTCTCCATCTGTCCATAGGATGTTGTTCACAGAACTGTGAAGGCTTTTTTAGATGTTGTTTGGCAAACTCTAATCTGGCCTTCCTGGTTTTGAGGCTCACCAATGGTTTACATCTTCTAGTGAACCCTCTGTACTCACTCTGGTGAAGTCTTTTCTTAATTATTGACTTTGACACACATACACCACCTACCTCCTGGAGCGTGTTCTTGATCTGGAGTGTGTTCACCCTTCTGTTGTGAAGGGTGTTTTCTTCACCAGGGAAAGAATTCTTCGGTCATCCACCACAGTTGTTTTACGTGGTCTTCTGGGTCTTTTGGTGTTGCTGAGCTCATTGGGGCATTTTTTTAAGGGTGTTCCAAACAGTTCATTTGGCTACATCTGATGTTTTTGCTATCTCTCCGTTGGGTTTGTTTTGTTTTTTTCAGCCTAATGATGGCTTGCTTCACTGATAGTGACAGCTCTTTGGATCTCATATTGAGAGTTGACAGCAACAGATTCCAAATGCAAATAGCACACTTGGACCTTTTATCTGATCTTTGTAAATGGGATAATGAGGGAATAACACGCCTGGCCATGGAACAGCTGAGCAGCCAATTGTCCCATTACTTTTGGTCCCTTAAAAAGTGGGAGGCACACATACAATTTGTATGTGTGCCTCCCACTTTGCCAGTCTTCAGTTGTTTGTTTGTGGGGCTTTCTGCCTTTAGTTACGCCTTAAGCAAGTAAAATGCATGCTGAATTGGATTGAGATCAGGTGATTGACTCGGCCCTTGCAGAATATTCCACTTCTTTTCCTTCAAAAGCTCCTGGGTTGCTTTAAGAGAGTGTTGTGGTCCATCTGTACTGTGAAGCACCTTCCAATCAACTTTGCTGCATTTGGCTGAACCTGGGCTGACAGTATATCTCTAAACACTGCAGAATTCATCCGGCTGCTTCTGTCTTCTGTCACATCATCAATAAAAACCAATGACCCAGTGTCACTGGAAGCCATGCATGCCCATGACATCACACAGCAAGCTCCACCATGTGACTACAGATGAGGTTGTGTGCTTTGGATCGTGAGCTGTTCCAAGCCTCCTCCACACTTTTTTCTTCCCGTTATTCTGGTACAGATTAACCACTTCCCACCCAGCATATATCAGAATAACGACCGGGAAGTGGTTCTGTTATCCTGACTGGGCGTCATATGACGTCCAGCAGGATAACATGCCGGCGCGTGCCCGCGGGGTGGCACAACGCGGCGATCGCGAGTGCTGCGTGTCAGTCTGCGTGTCAGTTCTTATCATGTGATCAGCTGTGACAAATCACAGCTGATCATCATGTGAACCAGGAAGTGCCGGTAAATGGCATTCCTCGGTTTGCGCTGACAGGGAGAGCCGATCGGCAGCTCTCTCTGTCAGAGGGGGGTCTGTGCTGATAATCGGCACGCTGATTATCAGCACAGCCACCATCAAATGTACTCTTAAGCTGCCAATCGGTGCCCAGTTAGTGCCCCATCATAACCCCCTGCCCAATAAAGTGCCAATGAGTTCCCACCACAGTGCAAATCAGTACCCATCGTAGTGCCAATCAGTGTCCATCACAGTGTCAGTGTCCATCATTAACACTTGTCAGTACCTGCCCAATCAGTGCTGCCCATCAGTGCCATCTATTAGTGTCCATCAATGCCACCTGTCAGTGCCAATCAGTACCGCCTATCAGTGCCCATCAGTACCTCCTGTCAGTGCCATCTATCGGTGCTGCTTATCAGTGCCACCTTATTAGTGCCACCTCATCAGTGCCCATCAGTGCAACCTTATCAGTGCCAACTCATTAGTGCCCGTCAGTGAAGGAGAAAACAAAATGTTATAACAGAAACAAAGAAAAACAATTTTTTTTTCAAAAATGTTTTTTTAGTTTGTTTAGCAAAAAATAAAAATCCCAGAGGTGATCAAATACCACCAAAATAAAGCTCTTTTTGTGGGAAGAAAATAATAAAAATTTAGTTTGTGTACAGTGTTGTGTGACCGCGCAATTGTCATTCAAAGTGCGACAGCGCGGAAAGCTGAAAATTGTCCTGGGCAGGAAGAGGCGAAAGTGCCCGGTATTGAAGTGGTTAATCTTAGTTTCATCCGTTCAAAGAACAAGAGGAGACTTTTATAGTTAGTCAGGTTAAAAAAAGACACAAGTCCATCCAGTTCAACCACAGTCCATCCAGTTCAACCACAGGACTTCTAGGGACACTTATATTTGTATCTACCAAGGCCATTTCGGTGCTCCGGTTGTTCCCCCATTGGGGTTACCTTTTGCTCCGCTCCCTCAGCTCCCGTGCTGGATGTTTGTTGCTGCTGCCGCCGGTGGAGTCAGCGACTGATGACCTGGTCCAGCCCATTGGTGAGTATGGGGTCCCTGGCCTGATTACTCACCTTCCTGCCTATTTGATGAAGCATACACTCATTCATTTGATTTACTACTTATATTACAGATTTAGCAAAGAATTTACTCCTGAAGAGCGAGCGCTGTCTCGCAAAATGTCATTGGGTACTACTCATGCTTGCAAGTTTCTCTGATGTTTGTATATTGGTATATATTGTTTTACCATGTATGTGGATAGTCTCATGTTCACATTATATGCATATTTTACCGGCCTGTAGTTATTGCTGTTGTGTTTCAGATGCGCAGCAATTGTACCGTAATAAATCTACATTATTTTACTTCTGTAGCGCACTACTCCCTTGGGAGCTGCTGGGCGTGTTCATGCCTTTCTGTTAACTTGCTCCGCTGTTCCACCCCTGCATGAATTCCATAAGCAGCAGACAGTCCATGATAACTTTTATTACTTGCTTGAAGGATGTTACATAGCGGTTAGAGAATATGAGTTGCCTCTAACACTCTGGTTCCTATTTATGTCCCCATGCCCTTTCCTGTATCGAACTGACCAACGCCCCTCTGAAAGACATTGCGGTTTGTGGATATTATGCCGCGTACACACGACCGGACTTTCGGCGGAGTTCTGACGGACTTTCCGAATGAACGGACTTGGCCACACACAATCACACCAAAGTCCGACGGATTTGAACGTGATGACGTACGACCGGACTAGAATAAGGAAGTTCATAGCCAGTAGCCAATAGCTGCCCTCGCGTCGGTTTTTGTCCGTCGGATTAGCATACACACGAGCAAATTTCTCAGTAGGAACTGGGTCCGGTGGAGTTCCGGCGGAAACATTTAAACGTTCCATTTCTAAAGTCTGTCGGATTTTTGCAAATCAAAAGTCCGCTGCAGCCCACACACTATTGAATGGTCAGCTGAAATCGTTCCGTCGGACCTTTGATGTCGAAAAGTCCAGTCGTGTGTACGCGGCATTAGAAGCCCCAGGCCTCACCTGCCTATCTTGACTCCTGCAATCTTCCCGACATCAGTTCAGGAAAGTGTCCTTGACGTATAAGCACTGCTGGGTTCCACTCCCTTTGCTCTTTCCCATCGACAGTCCATGATTGCCACAGAAGGTTGATCCCAGTTTACGCCATCCTATTTTCAGTTACTTCTTCATCCGCATGGTCGGGTACATCCTAGGTTGGGATGCCTGGTCCACCTCTCCGGATTACATTGTGGCTGCTAGGACCATCCAGCACTGAGGTCTCTGAACCCTCAGGCCTTCAAGCCCACTCCTGCTATCCAGCGCTGGGGTCTCTGAACCCCCAGGCCTTCAAGCCTGCTCCATGTTCGCTATATCTTTCCTCCTTCTCTGCTTCCAACTCCTACCATGAACTCCCTGGAAGCATGTGACCTTCAGCTTATATGCAAGTCCTGCCCCTGCCAATGCAATTTATTGATTGGTCCAAGGCTCTCCATACAAGCTGCCTGCACCCCAATCCCAGGTCCGCCTCCCTTCCAGAACATTTCCAATGAAAGGTAAAGGGGAATCTTTCTGGGTCAGCGTGTAGGTTGGCACACCTCCCTCTACTCTGTCACTCCCCTCTCCCAAAACAAACAATCAGGCCAAATGTAAGGCCCTGGTTAAATTTACCTAACACTTACCTTATCTAAACCTATTTAGCATCTACCTAAATGTGGTGGGCGCTACACTTCCATGACATGTTTCTTGACTAACCATATTCACCTGACTCAAAGTCCCAGGGCAAACCCCTTGTATATACAGTGCCTTGCGAAAGTATTTGGCCCCCTTGAACTTTTCAACCTTTTGCCACATTTCAGGCTTCAAACATAAAGATATAAAATTTTAATATTTTGTGAAGAATCACCAACAAGTGTGACACAATTGTGAAGTGGAAAGAAATCTATTGGATTTTTGAAACTTTTTTAACTAATAAAAAAATGAAAAGTGGGGCGTGCAAAAATTATTCGGCCCCCTTGCGTTAATACTTTTTAGAGCCACCTTTTGCTGCGATTACAGCTGCAAGTCGCTTGGGGTGTCTCTATCAGTTTTGCACATCGAGAGACTGAAATTCTTGCCCATTCTTCCTTGCAAAACAGCTCGAGCTCAGTGAGGTTGGATGGAGAGCGTTTGTGAACAGCAGTTTTCAGCTCTTTCCACAGATTCTCGATTGGATTCAGGTCTGGACTTTGACTTGGCCATTCTAACACCTGGATACGTTTATTTGTGAACCATTCCTTTGTAGATTTTGCTGTATGTTTGGGATCATTGTCTTGTTGGAAGATAAATCTTCGTCCCAGTTTCAGGTCTTTTGCAGACTCCAACAGGTTTTCATCCAGAATGGTCCTGTATTTGGCTGCATCCATCTTCCCCTCAATTTTAACCATCTTCCCTGTCCCTGCTGAAGAAAAGCAGGCCCAAACCAGGATGCTGCCACCACCATGTTTGACAGTGGGGATGGTGTGTTGAGGGTGATGAGCTGTGTTGCTTTTACGCCAAACATATTGTTTTGCATTGTGGGCAAAAAGTTGGATTTTGGTTTCATCTGACCAGAGCACCTTCTTCCACATGTTTGGTGTGTCTCCCAGGTGGCTTGTGGCAAACTTTAGACGAGACTTTTTATGGATATCTTTGAGAAATGGCTTTCTTCTTGCCACTCTTCCATAAAGGCCAGATTTGTGCAGTGTACGACTGATTGTTGTCCTATGGACAGACTCTCCCACCTTAGCTGTAGTTCTCTGCAGTTCATCCAGAGTGATCATGGGCCTCTTGGCTGCATCTCTGATCAGTCTTCTCCTTGTCTGAGCTGAAAGTTTAGAGGGACGGCCGGGTCTTGGTAGATTTGCAGTGGTCTGATACTCCTTCCATTTCAAAATGATCGCTTGCACAGTGCTCCTTGGGATGTTTAAAGCTTGGGAAATCTTTTTGTATCCAAATCCGGCTTTAAACTTCTCCACAACAGTATTACGGACCTGCCTGGTGTGTTCCTTGGTCTTCATGATGCTCTCTGCGCTTTCAACAGAACCCTGAGACTATCACAGAGCAGGTGCATTTATACAGAGACTTGATTACACACAGGTGGATTCTATTTATCACCATCAGTCATTTAGGACAACATTGGATCATTCAGAGATCCTCGCTGAACTTCTGGAGTGAGTTTGCTGCACTGAAAGTAAAGGGGCCGAATAATTTTGCACGCACCACTTTTCAGTTTTTTATTTGCTAAAAAAGTTTAAAATATCCAATAGATTTCGCTCCACTTCACAATTGTGTCCCACTTGTTGGTGATTCTTCACAAAAAATTTAAATTTTATATCTTTATGTTTGAAGCCTGAAATGTGGCAAAAGGTTGAAAAGTTCAAGGGGGCCAAATACTTTCGCAAGGCACTGTATGTATTGAAATAGGGATGGAGGCAGGGGCGAACTGACCATTGGGCCACTTGGGCACTGCCCGAGGGCCCCGTGCCACTAAAGGGCCCCATCAGGGTTGCCAGCCTCAGTTAAACCAGGGAAAGTATGTAAAAATCTGTGTTTATTTACATCTGTCTCTGAAATGTCCCTTATCGACATCCTTTTGGTCTAAAAATCCCGATGATTATAGCTGCCCCACCTCTCCAGTACCTTCTCAGCCAATAGAAACATGTCTGTGTATACTGTGTGATTGTATACTGTGTGTGTGTATACTGTGTGGCCCCATAATGTCTGATTGCCTGGGGGCCCCATAATCTCCTATTGCCCGGGGGCCGCATGAGTTGTTAGTTCGCCCCTGGATGGAGGTGATGTTGGGGTAACACCAGACCTTGGATCATTTGTTGCTTTTAATGAAAAAACCATGCAAGCCTAACTCCATTGAACAGCATCAGCTTTTCACTGCAATAAACAGGGACTGCTCTCCCCACAACTGTGAATGAGCACAAGCACATGAAAGTCTTTAATTTTCAAATTAGCACCAACTAAGAGAGTTTTTTCATTTGTTACTGTAAAAAACTGGTGCATAGAGTTGCATTGTTTGTGATGGCTAGATTTTAGAAGCAAAACCACAACCACATGGATTTCATCCGAGGAGCTCAGTGTTTCCTGTGTGCAGAAGCAGCAGCCACACTCCTACAAGTAAACAATTTCATGGGTAAAAAAATAAAAGATGATCATCCAGACTCTGATCTCTGGGTTTTTGAAACAGTTGCAAAAGCAGAACTATTGACCAATCACATTCCTTGTTTCATTTAAAGGTGGATGCAGCACTGGGTGTTCATATATCAGCCTTTTGGAGAGATTTTTGAAGAGCACATAATTTTCCTTAATTTTTGATGAGTGATTTTCACTGGTGTTTTCCTTGAAGTGGGAAATTCAAGAGGACGTAAACCCTGATGGGTTTTACTTCCTCTTTGTTTCCCTGCAAAGGTAAAGCATAATGGACTACTATGTAGAGGTCGACCGATATGGGCTTTTCTCTGGCCGATGCCGATATTTAGAAATCGCCGCGGCCGATGGCCGATATATGATGCCGATTTTTTTGGGCCGATATGTTACGCCGATTTTTTACATTTTTCTTCCCCTTCATCTCATAAAATCTAACAGTTAGACACCTTTCACACTGGGGCGTTTTTCAGGCGCTTTTGGGCTAAAAATAGCGCCTGTAAAGTGCCTGCAAAACGGTTCCCCTGCAGTCTGTGTGGAAGCCCAAGTGCTTTCACAAGGAGGCGATACGCTGGCAGGACGTTAAAAAAAAGTCCTGCAAGCAGCATGTTTGGAGTGGTGTATACCGCTCCTCCACCATTCCTGTCCATTGAAATGAATGGGCACCGCTGCCGAAGTGCCTGCAATGCGATTTGGCAGCAGCGACTCATGGGCACATTTAACCCCTTCCTCTGCTGCTAGCTGGATTATAAGTGCCCCGCTAGCAGCCGAATAGCGCCGCTAAAATGATGGTAAAGCACCGGCAGCGTTTTACCGTCAAAGCCTGCCCGCTCCAGTGTGAAAGCAGTCTTAAGTGATACAGAAAATTTCTTAGATTTAAACATTTATTTAACAAAACAAACATCCAATCAGTTCACTTGTATGTATAATTTAGATTAAAAAAAAAAAAAATATATATATATATATATATATATATATATATATATATATATATAATAAATACACAAAAACAGGTAATCAAAACTTTTGGGTGAAAAAAATGGGCTAACTTTACTGTTTTTTTTTAAAAAAATCATTAGTGTATTTTTTTTAAAAAAATTGCATTTGAAAGACCACTGCGCAAATACCGTGTGACATAAAATATTGCAACAACTGCTATTTTATTCCCTAAGATCTCTGCTAAAAATATATATATAATTTTTGGGGGTTCTAAGTGATTTTCTAGCAGAAAATACAGGATTTTTATTTGTAAGCATCAAGTGTCAGAAAAGATTTAGTCTTTAAAGTGGTTGTAAACCTTTACAAAACCACTTTCACCTACAGGTAAGCCTAGATTAAGGCTTACCTGTAGGTCCAAGAAATATCTCCTAAACCTACACAGTTTAGGAGATATTTACAAAAAGACAGGCACCGCTGTCTACAGCGCATGCAGGCGCACTAAGCCGGCCGCAGATCACTGTGATATGCCGCTCGTGCAGGCTCCCATGCGCATGCGCGAGAGCGACGTCATCGCGGCTCCGGCAAATCACAGCGCCGGAGCAGCGAGACCCGGAAGTCATACGGGATACATGGCAGCCGCAAAGATGAAGACAGAGGACCGCTTCGGGGGCTTCGTTCGCAGGTAAGTTATTCATAATGAGCTAGTATGCTATGCATACTAGCTCATTATGCCTTTGTCTTGCAGGCAAACATTGAATCTCTTTTCTTGGCAGACTGCCCAGAGAGGAAACAAGTCGCTTCACTGATGTCTTCAGGCAACTTGCATTGACTTCTATTACAGAAGTCATTTGCAAGTCGAGCTGAAGATATCATTGGCCTTTTTTTAACAGCACAATCGGCCGATGCCGATTAATTAAAAAACGCCAAATATTGGTCGATATATCGGTCGACCTCTACTACTATACATCACATAGTAGCCCATTATGTGTCACTTACCTGACTCCGGCGAGATTGGCCGGAGCCGCAATGACGTCACTCCTGCGCATGCGCACAGGAGCCGCCACTAACGGCATGTCTTGGACCTACAGGTAAGTAAGCCTTAATCTAGGCTTACCTGTAGGTCAAAGTGGTCTGTAAGGGTTTACAACCACTTTCACTGCACTGCCTGGGATATTAGGCACTAGCTTATCATGCGATTTGTCACATGTCATATACACGTGCATCTCATAAAATTAGAATATCATCAAAAAGTATATTTATTCATGTAATTCAATTCAAAAAGTGAAACTTATATTTCATTTAAATGCGTTAGACACAGTGTGAAACATTTCAAGCATTTCTTTCTTTTATTTTGATGACTATGGCTTACAGCTAGTGAAAACCCAAAATTGTGTATCTCAGAAAATTGTAATCTTCCTTAAGACCAATAAAAAAAAAAAAAAAAAAAACACTTAAGCCCCGGAAGACTTGCCCCTGAATGACCAGGCCATTTTTTGCAATACGGCACTGCGTCGCTTTAACTGACAATTGCGCGGTTGCGCAATGCTGTGCCCAAACAAAATTGACGTCCTTTTTTTTCCCCCCACAAATAGAGCTTTCTTTTGGGGGTATTTGATCACCTCTGTTTTTTTTTTTTTTGCGCTATAAACAAAAAAAGAGCGCCAAATTTGAAAAAAAAAGACAACATTTTTTACTTTTTGCGATAATAAATATCCCAAATTAAAAAACAAAAACAAAAAAAAAAAACACATTCCTTCCTCAGTTTAGGCCAATATGTATTCTTCTAGATATTTTTGGTAAAAAACTAAAAAAAGTGTATATTGATTGGTATGCGCAAAAGTTATAGCGTATACAAAATAGGGGATAGCTTTATGGCATTTTTGAGAAACATTAAATGTGACCTCTAATAATAGAAAATAAAAATAAAAGTATAGAATTTGTACCATCATCCAGAAATCAAATAGTGTAAGGATTGGTAGCCTGATCCCCAACCAGGTTACCAGAAATGGAGGCAGTTTGGACTATTGCGGTACAATAAGAACAATACAATGAATAATATAACAAGATAATAATAATGAAAGATACAGATGATTTTATTGATGCCAGAAAACAAATCATCATTTACATATTAAAAACATGAGCGCAGTACACATGTATATCATCAGTGAGTAGGTCACAATACAACTGTTGATCACAGATATCAGTTTCCTCGACTAGTTTCGCGGACTTATACCGCTTCATCGGGAGGTTATCTGTGATTAGATCAAAAAAGCGAAAAAGTAATCAAAAAAGGAAAAAAATATAATAATAATAATGAAATTTTATGCAGCATCCCAATTAAGAAATTTGATTCAAAAAGGTTAAAAACGGGGAAAGAGCGACACAGCTTACCCATGCTCCAAACAGGCGTCAAGCTCACAGTGCTACCACCTGATAAATAGTCCCCCGCGGCAATTAGGGGAAGCTATATAGTGTGATGATTGGGGTCTAGGTAATGGAATAAAATAAATAAATAAATAAAATAAAATAAATCAGTATACTGTCAGCTTATCGGGGTAAGACAAGTGAAGTGAATAGATAATTGGATGATGGTGCGAATAATTGTGAAACCATATAAGTGAAACAAATGGAGGAAGGAACAATTGCGCGTGTATTGGAATGTGTGAAAAAAAGAAACCCAACAAGTCAAAAAATGGTGGTGAAACGGTGAGAATTAGTGAAATTGGTGAAGGTTGGGAAAGCGACGTGTGGGAAAAAAGAAAAAGAAAAAGAAAAAGAGAAGAGGGGAAGGGAAGGGAGGGGAGGGGAGATGGGGACAGTGAGGACGTGGGTAAAGATAAAAGTGCATGAAAGAAAATGAGTAAGGCAAGTGTGGATAAGTATGGAATAAAGTGAATAAGGAGAAGCAGGTTATACCTGAGATTGTTGTTAATAAAGGTAGAAGGATCCCGGGAGGGGCACACCCAATAGGGGAAATGATGCCGGTGTATGACCCCAGTAGGTAGTTATAAAGACCACAGGCTCAGAGTGGAGGCATAGTAAAGCCTATCCACCCATGCCTAAGTTTCCTGTAGAGGAAATAAATGGTAACACTTTTAAATTCGGTTCACAACGCCAGTAGTAATACCTGAAAATACAGGGTGCTATCTGGGGATTTGAGAGAGATATATAAGGTTTGAAAGAAACACTTACTAAGGGTTAGCTGGAGCATACCATCCCGGGACCTCAAATCTAGATCCGCACATCACAGGCAGACACCTGTTCTATATAGCTCCCAACCCTGTGACGTTTCAACAGCGCCATGAGGCGCCGGTGCATGACGCCACAAAGCCAGGCTAACGCACAGTGCGTGCACAAGATAATAGTGCGCACGCATGCGCACCAGCCCCACGAAGCCCCGCGCACAACGCCACAAGGTCCGAGCTCCCACATAGCGCATGCGTGAAATAGTCGCGCACACGCATGCGCATCAGCCACTAAGGCCAAAGGGACATAGTCCCTGCCAGTGTCAATGCAAGGGGAGGAGACCGCCCCGCAAATGGGATGGGCTCCACCACCCAGGGGCTCACCGGGCTGCCGCAAGGGGACGCAGATGGAACAATCCGAGCGAACGCCTGTCAAGGAGGGGGGAGGAGGGAAAGCAGGAGGCTCATTTGTAATAATACATGAAAGGGATGTATTAGCCATAAGGATTAATAGAAATATGTTTAGCACAGTAGTTAATTATATAACAAAAGGTACTGTGGCAGCAGGCAGGTAAAGTCACCTGGTTGTATCCAGGATGGGAACTATGTATGCCCTAGATTCAGGCTTTATGCAGACTTGTACAACTAGAGGGGAAGAGTTAATGAGCCCAGCTGAAGTAAGTGGGCTCATTAAGACCTCTACAAAAAACCCCAGCATGCTTAGGGAGATGCTCCATCCTGGAACCAGTTTTGTGTTGTATAGACTGGGGAGTGTGACACCTGTTCTGTGCGGTGAGTTAACGCCTGTGTGGCAAACCTCTACAACAGAGACAGGGACTGGTGCAGCACAAGGCTGCACTCAGTTGTTAGATAGGGAATCTAAGTGTGTAATTAGAGGTCAAGCTGACCAGGATTTATTTTCATGTTTTATTTTTGTTTGGCTGTTATATGTTTCACTGCATGGAGCATAAATAAACCGCATCTTTTGTTTTTTTGCACCTACAACGCTGTCTGCTGTGCCTGATTTTGTGTTGTGAACCCATCCAGGGGGTCCCACACACCCGCTGCCGAGCTAACCCCTCACAGTTGGTTGAGAATTTTGGCAGTTTTTTTTAAGGCCAGCATGGAAGAGATACTGAGACAGCTGGCTCTAGCAAATGCAAATCAGCAGCAAGCAAATGCAAATCAGCAGCAAACAAATGCAAATCAGCAGCAAACAAATGCAGCTTTACAAAAGAGCCTTGCAGCCCAGCAGCAGGCAAATGCAAATCAGCAGCAGACAAATGCAACTTTGCAGCAGAGTCTGGAAGCTCAGCAACAAGCCCAGCAGCGATCTGAAGCCCGCTTCATAGACCTGTTGCAGAAGCAAGAGCAGAGTTTTCAACAGCAAATAGAGACATTAATACAGCAACGTCCGCAGACCAATGAAGCAAGTGGTTACAATAATACCGCATCCTTTGGTGTGAGCCGTTTACTGAAAAAAATGACTGGAGAGGATGATCCGGAGGTGTTTTTGACCACATTTGAAAGGACTGCTGAAAGGGAAAAGTGGCCTAAGGAGCAATGGGCTGGACTGGTGGCCCCTCTGTTAACTGGGGAATCACAGAAAGCTTATTATGACCTAGAGCCTGACCAAGCAAAAGACTATGTGGTGCTAAAAACAGAAATATTGGCACGGCTGGGTGTCACCCTGGCCGTCCGGGCTCAGCGTGTGCATAATTGGACTTTTCAGGTTGGAAAACCCCCCAGGTCTCAAATGTATGATCTCATTCACCTGAGCAGAAAGTGGCTGCAGCCAGAGATTTTGACCGCACCAAACATTGTGGAACGTGTTGTTATGGATCGTTTCCTGAGAGCTCTTCCTACTGCCATCCAAAAATGGGTAAGCCATGGAGACCCAGAAAATGCAGATAAACTTGTGGATCTTGTTGAGAGGTACTTGGCTACAGAGAACCTGACCACCTCTTCCAGGGACTCACGGACTTTCCACCCTAAGACCAGATCATTCCCAGTGGCGGGTAAGATGACTCCAAGGGGTGAGGGTGGAGAGAGTGAGAGAGTGGGAGTTCTACCTAAGGTCTGGTGGGAGCAGCCCGGGAAGCCCGGGCTGCAAGAGGCAGCGAAAAAGATTATTTGCTACCGCTGCCGCCAAGAGGGACATATTGCAGCCAATTGCCCAGTTGTGGATGAGCCTATGCAATGTGACTTTATAAGGGAGAGACGTCAGTCGCTGTTTGCGACAGTTGCATGCACTGCCATTCGGGGACCTGAGAAACATTTATGTAAAATGTGTATTAATGGTAGAAATGTTGATGTGTTGCTGGATTCAGGTAGCCTGGTAACATTGATAAAAGCTGAATTAGTTACTACAGAGGTCTCTGGGAAGAACAAGGTGGCTGTTATTTGTGTGCATGGGGACACCCGAGAGTATCCTGTAACTTCAGTGTTTTTTGAGACCCCCCAAAGGTAACCTCTCTCATCAGGTGGGGTTAGTGGCTCACTTACCACATGATGCTATTGTGGGAAGGGATTTTCCAAAATTCTGGGAACTCTGGGATTGTCCTGAGCCCCCCACTGGTGCCCCTATAGATCAGGAAGATGACCAGAATTCCTCTGGGAGTGGTGAGGACTCTCCTGAATTTCCCTTGTCGGTATTGGCGGGGGAAACTCGAGAAACTGGGGGGGAGCCAACATCCTCAGATGAAAACATGCCGTCTGTGGTGTTTTCAGATCTTGAGGTTCACAGGGAAAATTTTGCCACAGAACAGTTAAAAGACCCCACCCTAATAAAGGCACGGGAAAATGTGGTGAAAATAGATGGCGAGTTAGTGAACCCAGATAAGACTTGCACTTATCTGTACTTCACTATGGAAAGGGACCTGCTGTATCGAGTGGCTCAAAGGGCAGAAGAAACCATTGAGCAACTTGTAGTGCCCAAACCTTACAGGAAGTTGGTGTTAGAATTGGCCCATGGGCACATTCTGGGAGGTCATCTGGGGACCGAGAAAACCAGAGAGAGGGTACTGCAGAGATTCTATTGGCCTGGGGTCATGAAGGAGACAGAAAATTATTGTTCCTCCTGCCCTGTGTGTCAGAAGTCGGCACCTATGCCACATTTCCGTAACCCGCTGGTACCTCTTCCTATCATTGAGGTCCCCTTTGAGAGGATCGCAATGGATTTGGTAGGTCCGATAATGAAGTCCGCTAGGGGGCATCAGTACATTTTGGTTATATTGGACTATGCCACCCGTTATCCGGAAGCAATTCCTCTTCGAAATACCTCGGCCAAAACCATAGCCAAAGAGCTATCTCTTGTTTTTAGCCGCGTGGGTATTTGTAAGGAACTGCTTACGGACCAAGGTACACCCTTTATGTCCAGGGTTATGAAAGAACTATGCAAGTTGTACAAAGTGACACAATTGCGTACATCTGTGTATCACCCCCAAACAGATGGGTTGGTTGAAAGATTCAACAAAACCCTAAAACAAATGTTAAAGAAGGTGGTGGATAGAGATGGAAAGAATTGGGACTGTCTAATACCCTATCTGATGTTTGCCATTAGGGAGGTACCCCAATCATCTACGGGTTTCTCACCCTTCGAGTTGCTCTATGGGAGACACCCAAGAGGGCTGCTGGATATCGCCAAGGAAACTTGGGAAAATGAGAGTTCTCCTCACAGGAGCGTGATTGAGCATGTCGCCCTGATGCAAGATAGAATTGCACAGGTAATGCCAATCGTAAAGGAACATTTGACCCAAGCGCAGTTAGCACAGCAGAGAGTGTACAACCGTGGGGCCAAGACCCGTACTTTTTCCCCGGGGGATAGGGTCTTGGTGCTAGTCCCTACGGTTGAAAGCAAATTTCTGGCCAAATGGCAAGGTCCATACGAAGTGATTGAAAAAATTAGTGAGGTGAACTACAGGGTTAGACAGCCAGGAAGACGAAAGCCGGAGCAGATCTATCACGTCAATCTGCTGAAAGCCTGGAGGGATAGGGAATCCCTAGTCGCAGAGACTTTGTCACAAGCACAGCCTGATTGCTTAGTTCCTGAGGTTGGAATAGCAGACACCTTATCGAAAGCCCAACAACAGGAGGTTAAAGAGTTTGTACTTCGTAACAAAGAGATTTTCTCTGAGCTGCCGGGACAAACATCTGGCGTAGAGCCAGGAGAAAGGGTAAAACTAAAACCTTATAGAATACCAGAGGCCCGATGGGAGGCAATACGTGGAGAGGTTCAAAGGATGCTAGAATTGGGTGTGATAGAGGAGTCCCAGAGTGACTGGTCCAGTCCTATCGTACTAGTGCCCAAACCTGATGGGAGCTGGCGGTTTTGTAACGATTTTCGACAATTGAATAAAGTTACAAAATTTGACACCTACCCCATGCCGCGTATAGATGAGTTGATTGACCGGCTGGGAACAGCCCGATATATGACAACTCTTGATCTCTCCAAAGGGTATTGGCAAATTCCCCTGGCCGAGTCGGCCAAGGAGAAAACTGCGTTTGTAACCCCAGATGGGGCATTCCAATATAAGAGAATGCCGTTTGGGTTACAGAATGCACCGGCAACATTCCAGCGGAAAATGGATAAGATTCTGAGGCCCCATCAGAAATATGCTGCAGCTTACCTGGATGATGTGATTATCCATAGCACAGACTGGGTCTCACATTTGCCAAAAGTACAAGCAGTCCTAGACTCTATCCGGGAAGCTGGGTTTACGGCCAATCCAAAGAAGTGTACCATTGGACAGGAGGAGGCCAAATATCTTGGGTACACTATTGGGAGGGGGGTGATAAAACCCCAAGTCAATAAAGTCGAGGCCATACAGAGTTGGCCACGTCCCAACAGCAAGAAACAGGTACGGGCCTTTCTGGGAATCGCTGGCTATTATCGACGATTCATTCCCCATTTTGCTTCTCAGGCTGTGCCCCTCACCAACCTGACAAAAGGGAAAGAGTCTGTCATGGTTAAATGGTCCCCAGAGGCTGAGGAAGCATTTCAGTCCTTAAAAACAGCCTTATGTAGCCAGCCAGTGTTGTACTCACCAGACTTCTCTAAGGACTTCGTGGTACAAACTGATGCATCAGACGTTGGGTTAGGAGCAGTGTTATCCCAGGTCTGGAACGGGGAAGAGCACCCAGTCATTTACCTCAGCAGGAAGTTGAAGTCCCATGAGGTAAATTACTCCACGATTGAGAAGGAATGTTTAGCAGTGAAGTGGGCTCTAGATTCCCTTCGGTACTATCTGCTAGGTAGGCACTTTGACCTGGTGACTGATCACGCTCCTTTAAAGTGGATGGCTCAAAACAAGGAGACCAATAGAAGGGTAAATAGGTGGTTCCTGGCCCTACAGGAATTTAACTTTACAGTTAAGCATCGCCCTGGTGTTAAAATGGGGAATGTGGATGCTTTGTCTCGGATACATGCGTGTCTGACTGCTTGTGTTACAACCCCAAGGTTGAAACAAGAGGGGGGGGTATGTGGCAGCAGGCAGGTAAAGTCACCTGGTTGTATCCAGGATGGGAAATATGTATGCCCTAGATTCAGGCTTTATGCAGACTTGTACAACTAGAGGGGAAGAGTTAATGAGCCCAGCTGAAGTAAGTGGGCTCATTAAGACCTCTACAAAAAACCCCAGCATGCTTAGGGAGATGCTCCATCCTGGAACCAGTTTTGTGTTGTATAGACTGGGGAGTGTGACACCTGTTCTGTGCGGTGAGTTAACGCCTGTGTGGCAAACCTCTACAACAGAGACAGGGACTGGTGCAGCACAAGGCTGCACTCAGTTGTTAGATAGGGAATCTAAGTGTGTAATTAGAGGTCAAGCTGACCAGGATTTATTTTCATGTTTTATTTTTGTTTGGCTGTTATATGTTTCACTGCATGGAGCATAAATAAACCGCATCTTTTGTTTTTTTGCACCTACAACGCTGTCTGCTGTGCCTGATTTTGTGTTGTGAACCCATCCAGGGGGTCCCACACACCCGCTGCCGAGCTAACCCCTCACAGTACATATGAATAATATACATAGATAGGATGAAACATCCTATGAAGCCAATGCAAACTACAGATTCTCATTTTTGGCATTCTCTATTTGGCATTTTTATTATAAATAGTTTTTTTTTTTTTTTTACTAGTAATGGTGGTGATAATTTTTATCAGGACTGCGACATTGCGGCGGACAGATCGGACACAGATCGGACACTTTTGGGACCATCGACATTTATACAGCGATCAGAGCTAAAAATAGCCACTGATTACTGTATAAATGTCATTGGCAGGAAAGGGGTTAACACTAGGGGGCGATCAAGGGGTTAAATGTGTGTCCTAGGGAGTGATTCTAACTGTGGTGGGATGGGACTGCCTGGGGGAGGAGACTGATCGTTGTTTCTAACCAATAGAAACAACAGATCAGTCTCCTCACCCCTGACAGAAAGGAGATCTGTTTACACTGAACGACCTCCGTTCTGTCTCTCTGGAGCAATCTCGGGGTGCCCGGCGGACATCGTGGCCGCCAGGTGCGCGCACAGGCTCCGTCGTGACTCTGCGGGTGCGTGCGCCCCCTACTGCTCTTAAAGCGTCCATGGTACAGCTATGACAGCTCGCCCAGGGGGGCCAACCTGCTGCAGGATAACTGCGGCGGCTGGTCCTCGAGTAGTTAATAGAGAAATGTTGGCTTAGTGAAAAGTATGTCCATTTACAATATAGTATGCACTCAATACTTGGTCAGGGCTCCTTTTGCATGAAATACTGCATCAATGCGGTGTGACATGGAGGCGATCAGCCTGTGGCACTGCCAAAGTGTTATGGAAGCCCAGGTTGCTTAGATAGTGGCCTTCAGCTTGTCTACAATGTTGGGTCTGGTGTCTCTCATCTTCCTCTTGACAATACCCCACAGATTCTCTATGGGGTTTAGGTCAGGCAAGTTTTCTAGCCAATCAGTGATACCATGATCATTAAACCAGGTATTGGTACTTTTGGCAGTGTAGGCAGGTGTAGGTTAATATTTCAAATAGATTTTGTTGGGTGAGTGTTAGCCAATAGAGGGATTGGTAGAGAGGGGTAGCAGACAATGAGCAGTTTGTAAGGTGTCTGGCATCAGCATTCATGATAAACTGAAGGGGGGATAACCTATTTAAAGGTAAGCCAACAAGGGGGGGTTGCAGTAGTCGAGGCGAGAGATAACCAGGGAGTGGACTAGGAGCTTTATGGCTCCATTGGTTAGGAAGAGACATATTTTGGAGATGTTGCGGCGGTTGAGGCGGCAAGCTTTGGACAGTGATTGAATGTGGGGACGAAAGAAGAGTTCCGCTGCGAGGATAACACCTAGCACCCTGGCATGTTGGGATGGGTTGTGCCATTGCTCTTGACAGAGAAGTCAGGGGAAGAGGCACGTGGAGCAGGAAATATAGTAAAAAAAAACACAATCATAGAGCTTAATGCCCCGTACACACACGATCGGATTTTCCGGCAACAAATGTTGGATGTGAGCTTGTTGGCTGAAATTCCGACCGTGTGTACGCTCCATCAAACATTTGTTGTTGGACTTTCCGCCGACAAATGTTGGCTAGCAGGTTCTCAACTCTTCCGCCCACAAAACGTTGTTGTCGGAATTTCCGATCGTGTGTACACAAGTCCGACGCACAAAAGTTCACGCATGCTCGGAATCAAGCAGAAGGAGCCACACTGGCTATTGAACTTAATTTTTCTCGGCTCGTTGTACATCTTGTACGTCACCACTGGTAAAAAGAGTAAACTGCGCTATTCAAAAGGCCTTCCCTAAAAGCAGCAACTCTAATCGTAATACTCCAATGATATAAGCTATGTGTAGTGGTGAGCTGCGCTAAAAAACAAAACAAAAAAGTGTATTAAATTAGTATCTAAAATTGAAATTATATAGGCTAGAAATAAAAGGGGACAGGATAACCTGACTGGATGAAAAAATAAATTATAACCCCATCTAAATCAATTCATGTGATTGAAGAACATAAGTGATCAGTGATAAAAAAAAGTGATCACTGATCACTTATGTTCTTCAATCACATGAATTGATTTAGATGGGGTTAGAATTTATTTTTTCATCCAGTCAGGTTATCCTGTCCCCTTTTATTTCTAGCCTATATAATTTCAATTTTAGATACTAATTTAACCTCTTGCTTACTGGGCACTTAAACCCCCCTCAGTCCCAGACCAATTTTCAGCTTTCAGCGCTGATGCACTTTGAATGACAATTGCGCGGGCATACAACACTGTACCCAAATGAAATTTTTATCATTTTTTTCCCACAAATAGAGCTTTCTTTTGGTGGTATTTAATTACAGCTCGGAGTTTTATTTTTTGCTAAACAAACAAAAAAAGATGCAAAAAAAAAAAAAAAAAATCATGTTTAATAGTTTGTTATAAAATGTTGCAAACAGGTCATTTTTCTCCTTCATTGAAGTGCGCTGATGAGGCGGCACTGATAGGCTGCACTGGTGGGCACTGATGGGCTGCATTGGTGGGCACTGATAGGCTGCACTGGTGGGCACTGATAGGCATAGTTAAGGCAGCACTAATAGGCACAGATAAGGCGGCACCGATGGGCACAGATAAGGCGGCACTGATGGGTAAAGATGGGCACAGAGATGGCACGGATGGGTGGCACGGATGGGCACTGATAGGTACCACTGGTAGATGGGACTGATGGGCACTGATAGGTGGCACTGATAGGTGGCTCTGATAGGTGGCACTGCTGGGCACTGGTAGATGACACTGATGGGCACGGATATGTGGCACTGGGGTGCAGCACCTTTGTTGAGGCAGCTTGTGGGCACTGCTGGGTGGCACTGTGGGCACTGCTGGGTGGCACTTCCGGGTGGCACTGTGGGCACTGCTGGGTGGCACTGTGGGCACTGCTGGGTGGCACTGACGGGGGCACTTATTTTTTTTATGTTTAGTTATGAGGGGGCAGGTGGGCACTGGCAGGGGGCAGGTGGGCACTGGCAGGGCTGGCCGTGATCGGGACTGATGTCCCGATCACGGCCGCCGGTGATCGGCTTTTTTTTTTCTCCTCGCGCTGTCAGCGCGAGGAGGAATAGTAGCCGATTACCGGCTCCGTTATATCACATGATCAGCTGTCATTGGCTGTCAGCTGATCACGTGATAAGGGGTCGGGATCGACCCCTTGCACGGATCGGTGATCAGGCGAGTCTCATAGACTCGCCGATCACAGAGCGCGGCGCGCACGCCCCTCAGGGGGCGCGCAGGCCGCTCGTGCACGGGACGACGTCAATAGACGTAGTCCCGGCAAAGGAGATCCGCGCTGTAGCCGTCATTCGGCTATAGCGCGGGTCTCAAGTGGTTAATGTACGTCACCACGTTCGTAATTGTTGACCAACATTTGTGTGTATGCAAGACAAGTTGGAGCCAACAACCTTTGAACAAAATTCCACGGTTTCGTTGTCGGAAAGTCCGATCGTGTGTACGAGGCATAAGAGGTTCTTCTTTTAAAGCTGTGGGCCAAGAGTATATCTATCAGGGGGACTGGATGGACAACCTTCGTCATGGATAGCCTTTACAGGAGCTTTATAAAAAGCAATCAAAATCATTACAATCCAATAAATTACAAGGTAGACAAAAAAAGAAAAAAAGACCAGGAGTCAAGCTATACATGCTCGAGCTCTGTAATTATGACTGCTCCTTTGAGCAGTGAAGGGTGCATTGGTTGCAGAATGTGGTCCTAGTGAAACATTATCATCCTATAGTATGAATTTTAATTAGGAGAGGATCAAGGGGCTTATGGAAGCAGCGGTGGTTTAGTTCCTGACCACAGAGCACAGCGCAGCAATCAGTAGAGGTGTTAGAGTGACAGGTTCTTAAGCTCATTAGACACACTACATGAACACGAACAAAATGGGTGGTGTGACCACTGACTGGAGCATGACCTGAGCATGACAATCCAAGGAGAGATATACAGTGGAAACGCAGATGCCACACTTGGCTGATTGCTATAAGCCAAGGGAGCAGCAGACACACAGCAGTGACTGCAGACGTCCACTTGATTTAATAGGTCCTAAAGAGCTGCTAAAGCCCCGATGATATTTAAAGAATGTGGACCTAAGACAACAAACTGTCCACGGAAGGCTTTAGTTCTGCTGGCCTATTTGTTTTCCGCAGCATGCTACTTGACAGCTACAATCCTAGTTTAATTGAACGGAGGGCCAAGTCTTAGCAATGGTCTAAGTAGCAGATAATTTCTTAACGACTTGAGCACCAGAAGGTTTTACCCCCTTTATGACCGGGCCATTTTTTGCTATACTTTAACTGACAATTGCATTGTTGTACCCAAATAAAAAATGTTTTCACACAAATAGAGCTTTCTTTTGGCGGTATTTGATAAGTACTGGGTTTTACATTTTTTGCAATATAAATGAAAACAAAAAAAAAAAATTATATATAGATATATATATATATATATATATATATATATATATATATATATATCTATATATCTTTAACATTCTGTAATAAAACATATCCAATAAAAAATTATTTGATAAAAAAAAAATCCCCATAAGTGTATATTGATTGGTTTGCGTGAAATTTATAGCACCTACAAACTTTGGTATATATCAGTGGTCATCAACCCTATCCTCAGGGCCCACTAACAGGCCAGGTTTGCAAGATAACTGAAATACATGACAGGTGATCTCATTTGCTGCTCAGTGATTGCAGTATTCTAGTCTGCATCTCCCCAAGGTAATACATAAAACCTGGCCTGTTAGTGGGCCCCAAGGACAGAGTCGATGACCACTACCCTAAGCTACTATATGTTCTGTGGCATACCTCAGTATAACTACCCCTGAAACATTTCAAGTCTTTGGAGGCCCTTTTAAAGCCCTTTGTGTGGGGAGCAGGGGCGGACTGACAACTCATGGGACCCCCGGGCAATAGGAGATTATGGGGCCCCCAGGCAATCCGAGATTATGGGGCCACACATTATACACACACACACAGTATACAATCACACAGTATACACATACATGTACACACAGTATACACAGACATGTTTCTATTGGCTGAGAAAGTACTAGAGAGGTGGGGGAGCTATAATCTCAGGATTTTTAGACCAAAAGGATGTTGGTAAGGGACATTTCAGAGACAGATGTAAAAAAAAACACACATTTTTACATACTGTCCCTGGTTTTATGGAGGCTGGCAACCTTGATGGGGCCCCCTAGTGGCTCGGGGGGCCCTCGGGCAGTGCCCAAGTGGCCCAATGGTCAGTCCGCCCCTGGTGGGGAGCCAACAGACACAAACTAGCATGGCAAACTCTTAAGCACCCAACTGACTTGGGAGGCACGGCTCTCCCAGACTTCAATTTATACTACATTGCATCACAATTGTCACAGCTATTCCACTTGGATAAGACGGACAGCGGGAGATTCCTCTCCTCTGTCCAAAGTGGGCACAACACACCAAAGATTCGATATACGCGATAGCATCCGGGTAAGGAGGGAAGGAACCAGGGGAAAATAGACAAACCATACGATATCACTACAGGGATATATGGGACTTACAGTGCCTTGCGAAAGTATTCGGCCCCCTTGAACTTTTCAACCTTTTGCCACATTTCAGGCTTCAAACATAAAGATATAACATTTTTATTTTTTGTGAAGAATCACCAACAAGTGGGACACAATTGTGAAGTGGAACGAAATCTGTTGGATTTTTGAAACTTTTTAAACTAATAAAAAAATGAAAAGTGGGGCGTGCAAAATTATTCGGCCCCCTTGCGTTAATACTTTGTAGAGGCACCTTTTGCTGCGATTACAGCTGCAAGTCGCTTGGGGTATGTCTCTATCAGTTTTGCACATCGAGAGACTGAAATTCTTGCCCATTCTTCCTTGCAAAACAGCTGGAGCTCAGTGAGGTTGGATGGAGAGCGTTTGTGAACAGCAGTTTTCAGCTCTTTCCACAGATTCTCGATTGGATTCAGGTCTGGACTTTGACTTGGCCATTCTAACACCTGGATACATTTATTTGTGAACCATTCCTTTGTAGATTTTGCTGTATGTTTGGGATCATTGTCTTGTTGGAAGATAAATCTCCGTCCCAGTTTCAGGTCTTTTGCAGACTCCAACAGGTTTTCATCCAGAATGGTCCTGTATTTGGCTGCATCCATCTTCCCCTCAATTTTAACCATCTTCCCTGTCCCTGCTGAAGAAAAGCAGGCCCAAACCATGATGCTGCCACCACCATGTTTGACAGTGGGGATGGTGTGTTGAGGGTGATGAGCTGTGTTGCTTTTACGCCAAACATATCGTTTTGCATTGTGGGCAAAAAGTTGGATTTTGGATTCATCTGACCAGAGCACCTTCTTCCACATGTTTGGTGTGTCTCCCAGGTGGCTTGTGGCAAACTTTAGACGAGACTTTTTATGGATATCTTTGAGAAATGGCTTTCTTCTTGCCACTCTTCCATAAAGGCCAGATTTGTGCAGTGTACGACTGATTGTTGTCCTATGGACAGACTCTCCCACCTCAGCTGTAGTTCTCTGCAGTTCATCCAGAGTGATCATGGGCCTCTTGGCTGCATCTCTGATCAGTCTTCTCCTTGTCTGAGCTGAAAGTTTAGAGGGACGGCCAGGTCTTGGTAGATTTGCAGTGGTCTGATACTCCTTGCATTTCAAAATGATCGCTTGCACAGTGCTCCTTGGGATGTTTAAAGCTTGGGAAATCTTTTTGTATCCAAATCCGGCTTTAAACTTCTCCACAACAGTATTACGGACCTGCCTGGTGTGTTCCTTGGTCTTCATGATGCTCTCTGTGCTTTCAACAGAACCCTGAGACTATCACAGAGCAGGTGCATTTATACAGAGACTTGATTACACACAGGTGGATTCTATTTATCACCATCAGTCATTCAGGACAACATTGGATCATTCAGAGATCCTCGCTGAACTTCTGGAGTGAGTTTGCTGCACTGAAAGTAAAGGGGCCGAATAATTTTGCACGCACCACTTTTCAGTTTTTTATTTGCTAAAAAAGTTTAAAATATCCAATAGATTTCGTTCCACTTCACAATTGTGTCCCACTTGTTGGTGATTCTTCAAAAAAATTAAAATTTTATATCTTTATGTTTGAAGCCTGAAATGTGGCAAAAGGTTGAAAAGTTCAAGGGGGCCGAATACTTTCGCAAGGCACTGTAGCTTCTTCCAAACTCGAAATTCCACAATACAACGATTACACGCCGATATGGCATAACAAAAATCTACCCGAATTCACCAAAATACATGACACAAGGATATGGTCCACACAGGGAGTATTTTATCTACACCACATCCTAAAAGACGGGAATATCAAAACTTTCAATTCACTTAGAGAAGAATTTCCAATCCAAAAACCGAAGGTTTTTTAGATTTCTACAACTCCGCCATGCGACACAATCTCAATTTCCTGACTCCGTCCCACACCCCACACCAAATGTCATTAAGGCAGTGATTAAGAGCACAGACCCGCACAAACAAATCTCAGAATTTTACAATATTCTCTCCACGCCCATCTATACCAAAATAGCATATGATCTGAAACCCAGATGGGATAGAGAAGTGGGATCAATTGAGGATGAGGAGTGGGAGGAGGCACTGGAGTCCTGTAAGGCTGTATCCCCCAAATTATCTGATCAACTATCACAGCTTTATATTCTACATAGGCCATACCTCACACACCTTACGCCGCATACACACGACAGGACTTTTCGACAGCAAAGGTCCAATGGAACGAATCCGTCGGACAATTCAATCGTGTGTGCGCTCCATTGGACCTTTGCTGTCCAAAACTCTGACGGACTTTAGAAATAGAACATGTTTCAAATTTTTCAGCCGGAACTCCGCCGGACCCAGTTCCTATCGAGAAATCCATTCGTGTGTATGCTAGTCCGACGGACAAAACCCGACGCTAGGGCAGCTATTGGCTATGAACTTCCTTATTCTAGTCCGGTCGTACGTCATCACGGTCAAATCCGTCGGACTTTGGTGTGATTGTGTGTGGCCAAGTCCGTTCATTCGAAAAGTCCGTCGGAACTCTGCTGAAAGTCCGTCGGGAAGACCGTCGGACCTAGTCCATCGAAAAGTCCGGTCGTGTTTAAGCGGCATTAAAGTGGCAAGATACAAATGCACTCAATCTACAACATGTCTGATGTGCGGACAAGAGACAGGCATATTTTCCCATTTGATCTGGACATGCCCCAAGATACAAGGCTTGTGGAAGCAAATCATGACATTTCTGCATGATACAATGGGCTCACCCAAAGCATTAGACCCAAAACAATGCCTCCTTGGAATATTACCAGATACAAATGATAAATACACAAAAATATTTCTTCATGAGACAGTTTTCAGCCAGGAAAATTATAGCTAAAAAATGGATGAGACGAACACCTCCGATGGTAGTAGAATGGAAACTGGAAGTAAATAATACCCTGCCATACAAGAAATGTATATATATTAACAGAGGTTGCCCAAACAAATAAACAAGGTATGGGACCATTGGCTACAAGAGTCTGATACCTGTGTGTAGTAAAACCATATCAGTTTGGAATGACTACTCAGACACATACCTCTCTGTATAATCTTTATTTGTAATATATGCACTCAACATAGCCACATGGCCAAAACAATGTTCCTGTTTTCTTACCTACAAAATGTACAATATTCAATGTAACAGTTACCAAGTTTACATGCAAAAGTTAACATTACATGTATGCACCATTTGATTAATAAAAACCTTTAAACAAAAAAGGGGGGGGAATTTGGGACTTTAAATGAAGCAAAACATAATGCTTCCATCCCGATAATCGATAGAAATTGAAGGGGGGTTGGGACTTTAAATGAAGCAATTGTATAGTAAAAAATGAACGATAAATAAATAATATTTAAATATTTAATTGATGACATTCATCTACAATCATAAAGAGTATAAATTTATTTCATATATATACATAATGCACATAAAGCATAGACATAAGTAGAATAATACAGTCAAAATGGTACATGATCAATGTCAAATAAATAAATATGTAAAAAGGAGAGAATGATTTAAAAAATGAAAATGAAATAAAAAAAAAAATAATAATAATAGAAATAAAAATAAAAATATAGAAAAAAAGATATAAATGCTATGGCACAAAAATGCCACAGCGACAGACCCAAGACTGGCTCATTTTTACTATACAATTGCTTCATTTAAAGTCCCAACCCCCCTTCAATTTCTTTCTAATAAAAACCTTTGTTCAACCACTTTAGCCCCCCTTCCTGACCACAGCACTTTTTGCGACTCGGCACTGCGTCGCTTTCACTGACAATTGCGCATGGCTCCCAATCAAAATTAACGTCCTTTTTTCCCCACAAATAGAGCTTTGTTTTGGTGGTATTTGATCACCCCTGCTGTTTTTATTTTTTGCGCTATAAACAAAAAAAGAGAGACAATTTTGAAAAAAAAAAAGATTATTTTTTACATTTTGCTATAATAAATATTCCCCAAAAATATATAAAAAAAACACTTTTTTTCCTCAGCTTAGGCCGATATGTATTCTTCTATATATTTCTGGTAAAAAAAAAACGCAATAAGCGATTATTGATTGGTTTGCGCAAGTTATAGCGTTTACAAATTAGGGGATAGTTTTATGGCATTTTTTATTCATTTTTTAATGACGGCGATCAGCGATTTTTATTGTGACTGCGACATTATGGCGGACACTTTGGACACATTTTTGGGACCACTGTCATTTATACAGCAATCAGTGCTATACAAATGCACGGATTCCTGTGTAAATGACACTGGCAGTGAAGGGGTTAACCACTAGGTGGCAGTGTAGGGCTTAAGTGCGTCCTAGGGCGTGTTTGTAACTGTGGGGGGCGTGGCTATGTGTGACACGTCACTGATCTGATCGGAGCAGAGATCAGTGACACTGTCACTAGACATAACGGGGAGATGCTTGTTTACATTAGCATCTCCCCGTTCTTCCTCCCCGTGAGGCGATCGCGGGTATCCCCAAGCGATCGAGTCCGCGGACCCGCGACCCGACTCAGCGATCTTGCCACGGGCGCACGTTGCGCACCCGCTGGCCGCCTTTTAAAGGGCAACATACAGGTACGTGATTCTGCTTGTATGAGTCCTTCTGTAGACGTATATCAGCATGAGGCGGCCGGCAAGCGGTTAAGGAAACAAAAGTGCATAGGTGTGAATCCAGCCTAATGGATTAATTAGGTCAGCCTTTCTCAACCTTTTCAACATAGAAGAACCCTTGAAATAGTTCTCTGGTCTCGGGGAACCTCTGCTAAAAAGTAGAAATATACAACTCATGATGCAATAGTGTGATGGTCAGTGGGAAGAATGGTCCTTACACTTGTGGTCATTGGGAAGAATTACCTCCTTACAGATAGCTAACAAGATCATTGGTGTCGGTGGGAACTTATCCGAGAGGCAGAAATGGCCCAATGCTTAAGGAACCCCTAGCAACCTCTGGAGGAACCCTGGTTGAGAATCACTGTTGAAGGGCCTTCGTTAGTCTTCAAGTCCATTTTCTGTCTTTCTGAGCTGTGAGCAGAGAGTTCTTCTCAATCTGAACCACAAATTTTAAAACAAATCTCATTTGAGATCTACAACTCATGATACATTAGTGTGATGGTCAGTGGGAAGAATGGTCCTTACACTTGTAGTAATTGGGAAGAATTTCCTTACAGATAGCTACAGATACAGATTTCCTTATCCTTACAGATAGCTAAAAAGATCAATGGTGTCAGTGGGAACTTATCTGATAGGCAGAAATTGCCTAATCCTGAAGGAACCCCTAGCAACCTTTGGAGGAACCCTGGTTGAGAATCACTGAATTAGGTTGTCTATCTGCTTTCTCCTTCTATCAGCACATTCTTAACACATAAACCTATTGGCTCCTTGTGCTGCCTTTTCCTCTGCTACTCCAAGATCTATTGTAAAGTAAAATTCTGGTACTTTCAAGGTTTGCATTTACTAAATAAAACATTTATTTATTGTTAACTGTCTTTCATATAATTGCCCAGATTTCAACATTAAAGCGTACCTTCCAGGAAAACGGAAGGTTTTCTTTACTTAAAGCTACCCTCAACCCCTAAATACAAATGGCTTGAAAGGAAGGCATTACAAAGTTTATACAAAAGAAGGAAAACATACAGTACCTACCTACTTTTGGCATTTCCAGAAGGTGTGGGTGTGATTATTTAGCCTCCTGGAATAGCTGTGCACTCTGAATCCAACAAGAATATTCTCCAACCCATTAAAGGAGTGCACCACCCTCCAAGTCTCCGGCTCTAATGGTGAGAACGGTGACGTCACTTGTACTTACCGGAAGCACTGGAAGATGGTTCTTTTACATTTTTGAATGGCTTTTTAAAGGCATTTTTATATAGGGCTGCAAGTAAACCAGACCATGTATTTTCATCCACAGCTGTTCCAGACAGAGGGTCCAACTGTTCCACACTCTATAAAAATATAAAAGGTCTTGACTGGAGCTCTACTTTAATGCAAGATCAACCCAAGAAGCCTAAAAACATAGAGGAAGACACCACTGCAGACTCCTCTATATTACAGTGCCTTGAAAAAGTATAGTTAGAAGTAAATACGCCTTCTGGAGTGGCCCAGTCAGAGTCCTGACCTCAACCCGATTGAGATGCTGTGGCACGACCTCAAGAAAGCGATTCACACCAGACATCCCAAGAATATTGCTGAACTGAAACAGTTCTGTAAAGAGGAATGGTCGAGAATTACTCCTGACCGTTGCACATCTGATCTGCAACTACAGGAAACGTTTGGTTGAAGTTATTGCTGCCAAAGGTGGTTCAACCAGATATTAAATCCAAGGATTCACATACTTTTTCCACCTGCACTGTGAATTTTTACATGGTGTGTTCAATAAAAAACATGGTAACATTTAATTCTTTGTGTGTTATTAGTTTAAGCAGACTGTGATTGTCTATTGTTGTGACTTAAGGCCCGTACACACGGTCGGACTTTTTGACAACAAACATGCAAATTAGCTGTTTTGGAGCAACATCCGACTGTGTGTACGCTCCATCGGACAAACTTTTTCTGTTTTCATCGGACTTTTGTTGGCTGTGCGAACGGACAAACTTTCTGGCAACAAAAGTCCGATGGAGCAAAGTCCTACCGTGTGTACGCAAAAGCATCGGACTTTTGTACAAGGTACAAACACGCATGCTCAGAACCATTGCAAACGATCAGACTACAATACAGAAGTTGACCAAAGGTGGCGCTGGAGTCATTGAACGTCCTCTTTTGAAGCAGCGTCAGTACGTTGTGACGTCATTACGTTCGTGTTTGTTGTCAAAAAGTCCGACTGTGTGTATGCAATACAAACTTGTGGACCACGCCCTTTGTACAAAAGTCCACGGAAAAGTTTGTACAAGTCCGACCGTGTGTATGGGGCTTTAGATGAAGATCAGATCACATTTTATGACCAATTTGTGCAGAAATCCATATCATTCCAAAAGGGTTCACATATTTTTTTTTGCAACTGTATATACAGTATTTCCCATGCATTGCATACACATATTTATTCATTATTACAGCAATATCTCTGTATATAGCTTGCTTGCACATTATTTTTAAATTCTCTTATAGGGAAGGGATGATGCAGGCTAGCTGAATATCATCATTTAATATGTCCCTCGTTATAATCTATTACTCTTTACCTACAGGGCTATGCCCTCCACCGGCTTCAGTATTGTCAGCTCTCCAATGCCTCTCATGTTAGTTCAGCTGTACTCAATCTTCAATTGATGGTATACTTAACCACTTTCAGACCGGACCATTTTGCTGGTAAATGACCAGAGGTCTTTTTACACTTTGGCACTGCGCTGCTTTAACTGGTAATTGCGCGGTCATGCAATGTTGTACCCAAACAAAATTTGCGTCCTTTTCTTCCCACAAATAGAGCTGTCTTTTGATGGTATTTGATTGCCTCTGCGATTTTTATTTTTTGCGATATAAACGTAAAAAGACCGCAAATTTTGAAAAAAAATGATATTTTCTACTTTTTGTTATTAGAAAAATCCAATAAACTCAATTTTAGTCATACATTTAGGCCAAAATGTATTCAGCCACATGTCTTTGGTAAAAAAAAAGTCAATAATTGTATATTTATTGGTTTGCGCAAAAGTTGTCACATCTACAAACTAAGGTACGTTTTCTGGAATTTACGCAGCTTTTAGTTTACGACTGCCTATCTCATTTCTTGAGGTGCTAAAATGGCAGGGCAGTACAAAACCCCCCCAAATGACCCCATTTTGGAAAGTAGACCCCCTAAGGAAATTGATAAGAGGCATGTTGAGCCCATTGAATATTTTATTTTTTTGCCTCAAGCGATTGAATAATGACAAAAAAAAATTTTTTTTTTTTTTTTACACAAAGTTGTCACTAAATGATATATTGCTCACACATGCTATGGGCGTATGTGAAATGACACCCCAAAATAAATTCTGCTGCTTCTCCTGAGTACGGGGATACCACATATGTGGGACTTTTTGGGAGCCTAGCCGCGTACGGGGCCCCGAAAACCAAGCACCGCCTTCAGGCTTTCTAAGGGCGTAAATTTTTGAGTTCACTTCTCACTACCTATCACAGTTTTGAAGGCCATAAAATGCCAAGATGGCACAAAACCCCCACAAATGACCCCATTTTAGAAAGTAGACACCCCAAGCTATTTGCTGAGAGGCATGTTGAGTTCATGGAATATTTTATATTTTGCCACAAGTTGCGGGAAAATTACAAACTTTTTTTTTTTTTTTTTTTTTTCACAAAGTTGTCACTAAATGATATATTGCTCACACATGCCATGGGCATATGTGAAATGACACCCCAAAATAAATTCTGCTGCTTCTCCTGAGTACGGGGATACCACATATGTGGGACTTTTTGGGAGCCTAGCCGCGTACGGGGCCCCGAAAACCAAGCACCGCCTTCAGGCTTTCTAAGGGCGTTACAGTTTTGAAGGCCATAAAATGCCAAGATGGCACAAACCCCCCCCAAATGACCCCATTTTGGAAAGTAGACACCCCTAAATTTAGGGGTACACTAGTGAGACTAGGTAATAAATGGCGGGTGCCCTGAAACTATAAAAAAATAACTAACCAACCAGCGTCACCTGTAACAGTTATATGGTGATCACTGGTGAAAGGGTTAACTAGGGGGCAATCAGGGGGCTTTATGCGGTAGTATATGGGGGTCCCTGGCGCTATAAAAAGCTGCGGCGAACCTAAATACCTACCTGCCTAACTAGCGTCACCTGTGACACTAATACAGCGATCAGAAAAACGATCGCTTATTAGGCTGGGTTCACACTGGAGCGATGCGGGAACGCCACGAATGCGCGGCGGGTTCCCGCATCGCATGCCTCCCGGCGGCAGTTCACACTGCCCTATGCGAACTGCTGGGAGTGTCAGTGAAATGTTACTGACACCCCCAGATCAGTTCGCATATCGCAGTGCGATCTGCAAACTCGGATCGCATGGTGTGAACACCCATGCGATCCGATTCTGCTGCGGGCCAAAAAAAGGGTCCCGTGCGAATTTGCGGCGGGTGCGGCGAATGGCTGAACTCGAATCGCACAGAGATCGGATGTGATTTGCACTGCAGTGCGGTGCGAATCACATCCGTTCTCAAACCGCTGCAATGTGAACCCAGCCTTAGTGACACTGGCGACGGGGGGTGATCACGGGGTTAAACCTTTATTGGGGGGGGTTAGGGGGGTACCTTAGAACTAAAGGGGGCTAACCCTAACTGCCCTAACAGTTATTAGTCACAAATGACACCCGCCGGGTGATCAGGGGGTTAAACCTTTATTAGGTAATAAATGGCGGGTGCCCTGAAACTATAAAAAAATAACTAACCAACCAGCGTCACCTGTAACAGTTATATGGTGATCACAGGTGAAAGGGTTAACTAGGGGGCAATCAGGGGGCTTTATGCGGTAGTATATGGGGGTCCCTGGCGCTATAAAAAGCTGCGGCGAACCTAAATACCTACCTGCCTAACTAGCGTCACCTGTGACACTAATACAGCGATCAGAAAAATGATCGCTTATTAGGCTGGGTTCACACTGGAGCGATGCGGAAACGCCGCGAATCCGCGGCGGGTTCCCGCATCGCATGCCTCCCGGCGGCAGTTCACACTGCCCTATGCGAACTGCTGGGAGTGTCAGTGAAATGTTACTGACACCCCCAGATCAGTTCGCATATCGCAGTGCGATCTGCAAACTCGGATCGCATGGTGTGAACACCCATGCGATCCGATTCTGCTGCGGGCCAAAAAAAGGGTCCCGTGCGAATTTGCGGCGGGTGCGGCGAATGGCTGAACTCGAATCGCACAGAGATCGGATGTGATTTGCACTGCAGTGCGGTGCGAATCACATTCGTTCTCATAAACCGCTGCAATGTGAACCCAGCCTTAGTGACACTGGCGACGGGGGGTGATCACGGGGTTAAACCTTTATTGGGGGGGGTTAGGGGGCACATTAGAACTAAATGGGGCTAACTCTAACTGCCCTAACAGTTATTACAGTCACAAATGACACCAATGCAAAAAAAAAAAAAAAAAAAAATGACATTGGTGTCACTGTGACTGGGGGGCAGGGGTAATTGGGGGGGTGATCGGGGGGTAAAGGGGGGGTGTGAGTGTGCCTGGCATGTTCTACTGTGTGTGTAGAGTGTTGGTGCAACTCACCGAACCTCTCTCCTCGGTGTCGGAACGAAAAATACCGACACGGAGGAGAGAATACATCACTTCCTCTCCTGTGTTTACATTACAGGAGAGGAAGTGATGTCACCGGGGATTTCCATTCGTCGAGAGCGATCGCGAGGGGGTGGCCATGAATGAATGGCCGCCCCCTCATCCCGGATCGCTCTCGACGGAATGCCGACCGCCGCAGGCACCGGGGGGGGGCCCGATCGGGCCCCCCACCCGCGGGCAGGCAGGGACTTATATATACGCCCATATGCCTGCCCGTGCCATTCTGCCGACGTATATCGTCGTGCGGCGGTCGGCAAGTGGTTAAATATGCTGTGAAAGACAAGCTACCCTTACAGGCAGGTTCCTGAAGACACACTTCTGGTTATACTCCTTAATTTTAAATAGCTTTATTGGAATGTTTCGCCCACGATATCTCCACAAAATATGTGAGTCTATACAATATTCTTTAGTATTGCAATATACATGCTATAAACAATATTGTTCACAATACTTCTTTGTATATTCTGTATTTGACATTTTGCTATTACTACATTATAGATGTATGATTGACCATCTTATAAACAGCCCTGAAGAAGGAGACATACTCTGAAACGCGTCGGGTGAAGTAAAAGAACTTTATAGTCAATAGTTGTGGTGATTCTGTACCTAGCCCACAGCTATTGTAACCATTCCAATATACTTTGTTTTTATCGTACTTATTGTGTTTAATAAAATATATGTTTTCTCTACAAATTATGCTAGTGCCTTAAAAGTCCACCTAGGGGATTCTTCTTTTTGTCTAGCGATCTCCGCTGAGCAGGAAGAGGACAGGTCCGTCTCTGCACACTGCGCAGGGACGGACCTGTCACAGCGCTGCTCTCCCCTATGGGAGATCGGGTGACGACGGACCGCAGTGTCCGTCGTCACCCGATCCGATCACGGATGGAAAAATAGCTTTTTCCTCCGTCACACTTTTTCGGATCGGAGCGGGTCAGATGTCAGCGGTCATGTTACCGCTGACATCCGACGCTCCATAGAGCTCTATGGAGCATCCGTTCAGGTCCGCCTGAAAAACTGACAGGCGGATCTGAACGGATCGGTAGTGTGAAAGGGGCCTTAAGATGATGCACAAGAAAGCCCGCAAACAGTTTGCTGAAGACAAGCAGACTAAGGACATGGATTGCGGGAACCATGTCCTGTGGTCTGATGAGACCAAGATAAACTTATTTGGTTCAGATGGTGTCAAGCGTGAGTGGTGGCAACCAGGTGAGGCATACAAAGACAAGTGGGGGTTATTTACTAAAGGAAAATCCACTTTGCACTGAAAGTGCACTTGGAAGTAAAGTCGCTGTAGATCCGAGGGGGACATGCAAGGAAAATAAAAAAACAACATTTTAGCTTGCATATGATTGGATGATAAAATCAGCAGAGCTTCCCCTCATTTCAGATCTACCCCTTAGATTTAGAGCAACTGCACTTCCAGTGCAAAGTGGATTTGCGTTTTGTAAATAACCCCCAAGTGTGTTTTGTCTACAGTCAAGCATGGTGGTTGGAGTGTCATGGTCTGGGGCTGCATGAATGCTGCAGGCACTGGGGAACTACAGATCATTGAGGGAACCATGAATGCCAACATGTACTGTGACATACTGAAGCAGAGCATGGTCCCCCTCCCTCTGGAGACTGGGCCACAGAGCAGTATTCCAACATGATAGCGACCCCAAACACACCTCCAAGATGACCACTGCCTTGCTAAAGAAGCTGAGGGTAAAGGTGATGGACTGGCCAAGCATGTCTCCAGACCTAAACCCTATTGAGCATCTGAAAACGGAAGGTGGAGGAGCGCAAGATCTCTAACATTCACCAGCTTTGTGATGTCGTCATGGAGGAGTGGAAGAGGACTCCAGTGGCAACCTGTGAAGCTCTGGAAAACTCCAGGTCCAAGAGGGTTAAGGCAGTGCTGGAAAATAATGGTGGCCACACAAATTATTTACACTTTGGGCCCAATTTGGACATTTTCACTTATGGGTGTACTCACTTTCGCATCTTTTAGCATTAAAAAAAAAATTAATTGATCAAAAACTTAAAAAACTAAAAAAATAAAATAAAATAAAAAATCTTGCGTTTTTGAGAGTTTATTGAAGTTACCGTATTAAAATCTGGGGAAAATCGTGGGTGCGGCCGATCCCCCGCTGATTGTGAGCTTCTCGGAAAGCCGATGAGAACGGCCGAGATACAAAGGACATCCGTTCTGTATCTCGGCAGTGCCATTTTTAAACAGCAAGACTGCAATGCAAGCCTGCAACGACACTGACAAGGCTGCAATGCAAGGCTGCAATGACACTGACAAGGCTGCAATGCAAGGCTGCAATGACACTGACAAGGCTGCAATGCAAGGCTGTAAATTACACTGACAAGGCTGCAATGCAAGGCTGTAAATTACACTGACAAGGCTGCAATGCAAGGCTGCAAATGACACTGACAAGGCTGCAATGCAAGGCTGCAACGACACTGACAAGGCTGCAATACAAGGCTGCAACGACACTGACAAGGCTGCAATGCAAGCCTGCAACGACACTGACAAGGCTGTAATTCAAGGCTGTAAATGACACTGACAAGGCTGCAATGCAAGCCTGCAACGACACTGAAAAGGCTGCAATGCAAGGCTGCAAATTACACTAACAAGGCTTTAATGCACGCCTGCAACGACATAGACAAGGCTGCAATGCAAGCCTGCAACGACACTGACAAGGCTGCAATGCAAGGCTGCAACGACACTGACAAGGCTGCAATGCAAGCCTGCAACGACACTGACAAGGCTGCAATGCAAGCCTGCAACGACACTGACAAGGCTGCAATGCAAGCCTGCAACGACACTGACAAGGCTGCAATGCAAGCCTGCAACGACACTGACAAGGCTGCAATTCAAGGCTGTAAATGACACTGACAAGGCTGCAATGCAAGCCTGCAACGACACTGAAAAGGCTGCAATGCAAGGCTGAAAATTACACTGACAATGCTTTAATGCAAGCCTGCAACGACACTGACAAGGCTGCAATGCAAGCCTGCAACGACACTGACAAGGCTGCAATTACAAGGCTGCAAATGACACTGACAAGGCTGCAGATGGACACTGACAAGGCTGCATTGATGGGCATTTAAATGTAAGTTTTTTTCCTTAAACTTCCCTACTAAAAGTTTTTTTCCTTAAAATTTGCTCCTAAACTTGGGGTGCGTGTTATACGCCGATAAATATGGTAGATCGTTTTTACAGATGAGAAATGCCTCTCAGAAGCCACTAGTTTTGTTGTTTTATTTTTTTTATTTTTTTCAGCCATGAAACGCCCCAGCCAAAACCTGTTGATAACAGCCGATGTGCACATGGACACATAGGATAACATGATAACATGATGGAGAGTTTATTGACTGTAGAAAAAAACATCTGAAGCCACAAACAGCAGCTTTAAATAGTCCAGTGTGCATGAGGCCTAAGGGTGTATGGCAGTGTCAGAAGTCTAATTGGAAATTTTGTGTGTAAAAAACTGAACAGGTACCAATAAGTATTAGATAATAGCATACATACCTGAATTTTCCACAAGATGGAACATAAGCATGATTTAAAGAAAAGTGTCGTTCAAATAAAAGCCCATTAGGTAGGATGTGAAGTCTTGAACCCTCAGGATATCAGTAGCTTTGGTGTGTCTGCAATTCATATACTGCTCAGAAGATATCACTGCATATGTGCCTTTTGGCAGATTATTGTCTATGCCAGGGGTGTCCAACCTGCGGCCCCAGACGACCATGAATGCGGCCCAACACAAATCGTAAAATTACCTAAAAATGTTACATTTTTTGGAACTTGTTATAAAAATGGGCTTACATTTAGCGAACACATGCGGCTGAAGAAAAAAACTGACAGTGTCTCTTTTAGTGGACTTTTATAGGTTTTATCTCCCCAAAGAAAAATGTCCCACTCTTCACAATCACGCCTTATTCGTGGCATCAGTTTTGGGCAGCACCTATTATTTGTGATCAACTAAATATAAAGTATTACTAAACCCAGGAGGACTCTGCATTCACTAGATCTGGTCTCCCATAGTACACGGAACATGGAAATGCAATTATTTTAGTAAATATAAACTGCTAAATACCTTTTCTCATCAGCAGTATATAGCAGTCTTCTGACTTCTATCAGTGTCTGGTTAAAGCTTGTAGTTTTCATTCTGCTCTAGCTGTCCTATGAGGATGCAGGACCCCTGATACTCTGGCTGGACAGTGCAGATTGGCCCTGTGCTGATCACATGCACTTTCCCAAGGAACAAAATAAACACCGAAATGGAGCATGTGCAGCTTGTCCCCTACCCTCTGTACTGTCCGGAGATGAATTGGGGACACTGGAAAAAGGGGAGGATCAGAAGAGAGAGGATCAAACAGCCTTTGTACACAAGGCAGAGGATTAACCCCTTCGGTTCCACAGTGAGTATAACAAGCATGCTTTACTGCATATACAGACTGATTTTGCTGTTTACGGTTTAGTAACACTTTAAGGATGAAGAACACAAAGGGCAAAATAAGGGACAAAAAAGATCTGATGGGCACCTTGAGAAATCATTGAGAATTTCCACCACATCCATCCAACAAGATATCGATGCGTTTTAGGCCACCCTCTTACTTTCTATAATAAATGTTACAAAACAATAGATAACTTGTGATCTGCCAGACTTTTTTTTTGCTCATCAGCTCTCTTTATTGTTGGTGTATTATATGTGTGCCCAAGACCATTCCTTTTCTTCCAATGTGGCCCATGAAGGTCAAAAGGATGGACGCCCCTGATCAACACGCAATTCTGGTAATAGGTATTAAGCAAGTGCTGACCAGCTGCTGATTGACCATTATCTGGACAGACGCACAGCTTTTTATCACACTCAGAAGACACCTCTGGCATCATGTGGACAGAAAATGTGTAGGTCTTAATGATGACCAATAGCAGCATATACAAATTCTTGTTCTGAGCTGAGCTAAAGCCTGCTGATATCAGAGAGCCGCTCCAGGCTCTGGAAGGATCCTGACCATATTGTCAGGATCCACCCAAATGTTTTCTTGGCAGCTGGCTCAGCCTCTCACTGTGCTGATGAGAGCCTAAGCCAGTTGCTTGTGCCCCCTCTCCAGAGAGCACTGGAGAGGCACCTGGATGTCTGATGGGCAGCTGGCTCAGTCTCTTACTGTGCTACTGAGAGCCTGAGCCATTTGCTCCCATCCCCCTCAACAAAGAGCATTGGAGTGGCACCCGGATACCTGATTGGCAACTGGCTCAGTCTCTCACTGTACTACTGAAAGACTAAGCCAGTTGCTCCTGCCTCCTATTGAGAGAGCACTGGAGGGGCACCCGGATGTCTGATGGGCAGCTGGCTCAGTCTCTCACTGTGCTATTGAGAGCCTGAGCCATTTGCTCCCATCCCCCTCACCAGAGAGCATTGGAGGGGCACCCGGATACCTGATTGGCAGCTGGCTCAGTCTCTCACTGTGCTACTGAGAGACTAAGCCAGTTGCTCCTGCCCCCTTTCCAGAGAGCACTGAAGGGACAACCACATGTCTGATTGGCACCTGGCTCAGTCTCACTGTACTGCTGAGAACCTGAGCCATTTGCTCCCGCTCCCGCCCCCTCTCCAGAGAGCACTGATGGGGCATCCGGATGTTTGTTTGGCAGTTGGCTTAGCCTCACTGTACTGCTGAGAGCCTGAGCCAGCTGCTCCCGACCCCTCTCTACAAAGCACTGAATGGGGCACCGCTCTCTGCTCCAGGAAGACCAAGAACTGAGTGATAAGTTGTCATGTGATCGCTTAGCTCTTGGGCTTAGAGACAGTGGGGGACAGCTGCAGCATGGAATATGTACTGAATATATTTTTTTGTTTTTAAACTCCAAACTTCTCCTTTAACTTTAATGCCTCGTACACACGACCGGACTTTCCAGCAGACTAGGTCCGACGGAATCAGTCCGTCGAACATTCCGATCGTGTGTGGGCTAATCCGATCATTTTTCATTTAAAAAATTTGACAGACCTAGAAATAGAACATGTTTCAAATCTGTCCGACGGATTCAATTCCTATTGGGGAAAACCACTCGGACTTTCGAACAGACTTATTCCCTGTACACACAGTCGGACATTCCGACCACAAAAGCCATCAGATTTTTTCCAGCCGATTTTGTCCGAAACTTGTCTTGCATACACACGGTCGCACAAAGTTGTCGGAAAATCCGATCTTTGCGAACGAGGTGACGTACAAAACATACGACGGGACTACGTAGAGGCCAGTAGCCAATAGCTTTCGTCCCCGAATTTATTCTGAGCATGCGTGGCACTTGGTGTCGGAATTCTATACACACGATCAGAAAAAGTCCAATCAGATTTTGCTGTCGGAAAATCTTAGGGCCTGTTCTCAAATTTTTTTCCGTTGGAAATTCAGACAGAAAAAGCCCGCTAGAGTCCACACATGATCGGATTTTCCGACAACATAATCCGATCGGACTTTTCCCCGTCGGAATTTCCGACCGTATGTACAGAGCATTAGTCAGTCCGTGTACGGGGGAAGTCCATTCATTCGAAAGTCCGTCGGAACTCTGCTGAAAGTCCGTCAGGAAGACCGTCGGACCTAGTCTGCCGGAAAGTCCGGTCGTGTGTACACGGCATAAAAAGGTTTTCAATAACCAAACATCATCTTTCCCATTACCGAAATGATACACAGCATGAAATTTCTCAAAATGTAACTTTTATTATTTATGTATATAAATAAGACACCATAGCACCATACACATAAGAGAAAACAAAGTCACGGAGCAGAGGGAAAGGGAGGAGAGGGGGATAAAACTATGTTTAAACTGCAAACATAACGCTGACTAAAAAAAGTGATACATATCATAGCACAGGGGAAATTTTTTTTTTTTTTTTTTTGATGTAACCACGTTGCTTGGTTCCATGAATGGATTAACTCTGCTGACTGATCCATATAGAAAAGATTACAAAATTAGCGATTATTTTTTTTCTCATGGATATTGAATGTCTCCTGAATAGTCAATCCTAGAAATAATAAGATTAAGGGGAAGGGGGGTATTGGCTGTATCCAACACAGCGCACAATAGTAATGCTGGCCACAAATAGGAGGACCTTTAGTCCAACACAAGACCTGATATCTATCTGCCTGAACTAGAACTGCTGAGAGTCGAGAAGAGACGGATTCCTTCCAGCATAAGTTCAGGCTTTGTCATTTTACGGGTCTAGCTCTACCTTTATATAAAAAGAAAAAAAACAAGGAATAATGGCAGAATACACCCAAAGGGATCTATTTTGTGATTATAATCTTTTCACATAAAGAATCGTTTTCATTGGACAGTTTTATATGCTTTGCTGCTATTCACACTTTTTGTCTTCTAGTGGGCAGTAATTTCTACAGGACTAAGTTCTGTAGGCGGGTCGACCCCATATTCCGGCCCCTGAGGTTCGTCTTCCAGTGATTCAAACTGAGCAGCGAGTGGGCAAATTGAATTCCACTTTATCTGATTGGTGGAAATGGCCATGAGGCACGCCTCCCAGGCCGTGCATGGGGCTTTGTCGCTCGCTGGAGGGCACAGGCTCATCTTCTGGACTATGAAAGTCTGACAACTTCTAGGGTAGACAGAGCTCGAGGTGCACCTGGCGGTATGCAGGGCTTTTGGTGGGAATGTGGGGGAATGCAGTTCCTGCACTTATATATGTAATGGCAAGGGGTTCTGGCGTGTGCTGGAAGCAGGGCCATAGATAAGGGGGTACCACCAGTCCTCCTGTACAGGGCTCATGCCAGTAGGGGGGCCAAGGCAGCAGGGTGAATCAGATGTGGGCAGGGATGTCAAGTGGCGCGTGGGGGGCAGTTACGGCAACCAATCCCCTGTACGTCTCTCTCTGCAGCAGCTGAAAGCTGGTTTCTTCCCCTCTCCCTCAAGTTTTTCAGCTGCTGCAGAGAGAGAGAGATACAAAGAATATGTTCCAGTAACTGCCCCCCTGAGCACTACTTAGGGGAGAATGCATCCGGGACCAATGCCCAAAATGCATGCAGTCTGCATTCCGGACATTCGTCTCTGGGCGCATATTGCCAAAAAAATAAAGTACCGCCAAGTGCACCACCCAGCCCTGTCCACTACCCTGTTTCCGCGAAAATAAGACCTAGCGTGATTGTCGGTGATGGCTGCAATATAAGCCCTACCCCCCAAATAAGCCTGACCACGTTTCCCCGAAAATAAGCACTACCCTGCAAATAAGACCTACAAGGACTTTAAATAGGGCTTATATTGCAGCCATCACCCTAGGTCTTATTTTGGATGAAACAGGGTATCAAAGCAGTTTACCAGGCTGCCAGCTCTGGGGTCTAGACGGTGCGCCTGTGTTCTCCAGCTGCAGAGCCTCATGCACTGGGGGGGCCTAATGTGCATGACACCTAAAAGGGAAGTGCAGTCTGCATGCTTTCCACAACGGAAAGCATGCAAGATCAAGTAATTTTTTTTTAAACTGCTTATTTTGTAAAGAAAAATTATCTGAAAGAACAATTTCAGCCAACTGGCCAATTACCATTTACACAAATGACTTTGAGGTCTCAAAAAAAAAAAAAAAAAGAACCACAGCAAGGTTTAACCTAAAGTTTGGTTTGTCCTTCAGCAGTGCTTTTTCAGACATAAAAATATGTTAAAGAGGTACACGAAACTTTCTTATATTGGCTAACAATAGATTAGCCTGCGTAATTACCAGTGCATGCCTTACAGCAAAAAAAAAAAAAAAACATACACAAATTTGGTTTGTAACGCGTTCCCTGCAATCTACATACAACACCGGCTGCCATTTTTTTTTTTTGTAGGCTGAAACATGAACAAATGCAGCGCAGCAAATCACTAAGAACCAGTAACGATGTGGAGGCGCGCTCCTAGCAAACTGATAAGCTGCCGCCCTTCCAGGCTCGTTCCATACAATGGCTGCCATTAGTGCAGGCAGGCAACAGGACCATTTGAATTCCTAGGTGGACCTCATTGGTTGAAGATAAGTGGCCACGTTTGCTCTGGGTCAGGTATGAGAACAAAGAAAGTTTCATAAAGTGTTAAGTGTTTTCTTTTCTTCTTTTTTTTTTCAAGTGAAAGTGTGGACCTCAAGAGGTTAAGACTTTCTATCACACCATAATAAAAAAAATAAAAAAACAAAAACAAAAAGACGGGGAAAATAATATTAAACGAAAAAAAAAATATATATATAAAATTGTATACCTGCCTTCTGACTCCAACCCACATCAGAAATTGCATAGGATATACTTGTGCAAGACAACAGCCTACCCCAGTTTTGGAATAATCACATCTGAAATGACGCAACAAGTCTCTGCTGCGGCGGACACAACCCACCCAACTCAGATGTCATCGTATTTGTGTTTTAAGTAGTCCTTCATGACCCTGGCAATGGGGAGCTCATCCAGTAGCTTGAGGTTCTGCAGTCCTATACAGTGGCGAATTTTAATCCGACACAAATCTTGAAGAAATCGGGGCTGTCCTGCGCACAGGGAAACAATAAAACCAAATGTTAGAATAAAATCTTCAACGCATTCATTCATTACATCATAAAAAAAAAAAACATAAAAAAAAAAACAAAAACAAAAAAAAAAACAAAAAAAAAAAAAAAACTTTAGCCCCTGTTCACAATGAACGCAGCTTTGAAATTGCGCAACTTCACCTGAAATCTCACGATTTCAAAGCTGCAGGTCAGTGCGACTTGGCTGACATCTGTGCGACTTCATGCACAGATGTCCCAACAAGTTAAAGCTAAAATTGCCAAAAACCACGCAGGAACTTTTTTCTTAAATAGGTACGGCACCGCAAAGTCGGCGCTAAACCAATTTTAACGGTTCCATTGCCGACAATAGGGTTCGACTTGTCATGCTATTTGGACCTGCCAAATCGCACAACAAGTTGCACCAGTGTGAACGGGATACTCAATGTTCAAAGTAGAGACAAAAGGAAATAACCCCCTAGTTGGGATTTTAACGACAACACACCACCAAAATTTGAGTAAACACACAAATTTTATTGATACATTTAAAAGGACAGGTGATGATTGTATTTAAAAAAAAAAAAAAAAACCAAGAGAGAACAATTGATAGAGTCATAGAAAATTGACAAAATTCATTGGGTATATATGTTACTCTCCATTAGAGCTGCACAATTAATCGTTAAAAAATCGTGATCTCGATTCACCCCCTCTGACCATGTCTCCTGCAGAGGTTGCCGATTCTTTCAAGTGGAGAAACTATCTGCTCACTGTCAAAAGAAAACATCCAGGCAGCCTGCCAAGTTTTTTTTTAACTTGCAACATTGTAACTAAGCTTCCTTCTTAGATCAAAGGGATAGAACTTCTGTGAAAATAGGGCAGACTTCCAGGTTTTCAACCATGTGTAAATGCAGGAAGTTTAACCACTTAAAGTCTAAATCTTTTTCTGACACTTCTTTCTTAAGTTAATATTAATATTTTTTGCTAGAAAATTACTTGGAACCCCCAAACATTACATATATTTTAGCAAAGACCCTAGGGAATAAAATGGCAATTGCTGCAATATTTTATGTCACACTGTATTTGCCCAGCGGTCTTTCAAATGCAATTATTTGGGAAAAAATTCACTTCAATTAATAATAAAAAAAAAAAAAAAAAAAAAAAATAGTAAAGTTAGCCCAATTTGTTTTGTTTTAATGTGAAAGATGATGTTACGCAGCGAGAATCGCAAGATAATCGTGATCGATCTTCTAAGCAAAAAAATTGTGATTCTCATTTTAGCCAGAATCACGCAGCTCTACTCTCCATTGCCCGAAAAGCATTCTTCGGTACCCGACACGTTTCAGGTCCAATCCTTTCATCAGGAGTACTTAATAGGAGAGTATATGTTCAAATACTTGTCAAAGTCAAATCAGATAAATGGTGCAATGTTAGAGCTGCACAATTCTGGCAACAATGAGAATCGCAAACTTTTTGCTTAGAATAAAAAGATCACGATTCTCGCGATGTAAAATCTTTCACATTATACAAAAAAATGGGCTAACTACTTTTTTTTATTTTTTTCAATTCATTAAAGTAATTTTTTCCAAAAAAAATTGCATTTGAAAGACCGCTGCGCAAATAAAGTGTGACATAAAATATTGCAACAACCACCATTTTATTCTCTAAGGTCTCTTATATATATATATATATATATATATTTCTAGATTGTAAGCTCTAATGAGCAGGGCCCTCTGATCCCTCCTGTATTGATTTGTATTGTAAGTGTACTGTCTGACCTCATATTGTAAAGCGCTGCGCAAACTGTTGGCGCTATATAAATCCTGAATAATAATAATATATATAAAGTTTGGGGGTACTAAGTAATTTATATATAAAGTTTGGGGGTTCTAAGTAATTTTCTAGAAAAAAAAAATGATTTCAACTTGAAACCAACAAATGTCAGAAAATGTTTAGTGTTTAATTGGTTGAAGAGGAAGTAAACTCTCCCACTCTGATGCTTCTTTTGATTTAGTCCATTATAATAAGTAATTATCAAGCTATAGCCACTGTAATCCAGCCCAATTCGCATATTACTTACTGTTTAAAGAAACTTTAAAAAACTTGTTTCCAGGGGTTAGGCAGCGCCATCTTAAGTATTTTTTTCTGAGTCCACAGTGGAGTGTATTTCCGCCCTTACATTGAGCACTTCCTGTACTGTTAACCAAGCCTCCTTCTCAATCCAACGTTTCTATGGCAACCTTGCTTCCCTGTTCATAGCTGACTTGTTTTATTTCATAGTATTTACTTGTGCCGATTGTCTAATGTTTACCTGCGTCAGTCTTATCAGCTGAACAGTAATGGGCAAGTTTACACTGTATGTGATGTCACATGGTCACATGGGTTGTAGGAGGAAGCTCTGAGCGATTACGCAGCCTCCTTGGAGTTCAGTGTTGTGCCTTAGGAAGTCCTGATAACAGATAGACAAGCACATAGAGAGTGTGCTGTAAATCAGGGGAGATCTGGGCATGCTTAGTGACGTCATTCTAAAGGACAAAAAGGATTACAACAATACTAAGCAAGTAAGGAGATATGTACAAGCAGTGTTCATTGGGGTTTTTAATGCTAATTTATATGGGACGAAGTTGTGGGGGAGAGTTTACAACCCACTTTAAAAACTTTCCTCATTTACACACTGAAGTCTATTCCTTTGACAAATTGTTACAATGTTTATACTTAAGTTCCACTACTAAAGAATGTTTTTGATTCTTGGCAGACTGCCCGTTTTTTTTTTTCTTCCTTTCGACGGCTGTGGCTTCAGAAGAGCAGAGAGAATTCTTCGCATTGAACTTTTGTCAAGATCGCAACGGGAAAAAAAAAATTGCAATAACGATTCTTGGCGATTAATCGTGCAGTTCTATGCAATGTTCAACCAGTAGTTCAAGCAGATCAAAAATTGTCACGGCAGGAGATGGCGTCAATAGATATCTCTGGCAATGCCCTCAAAACCACACCTGGAAGCCTCACAAATTCTGGTTGCAGACCATGAGTTGTAAAAAATGAATAATAGTAAGGACAGGTTTAAAGAGGAGAAATATCACCATATGAGCCATTTTTTTTTTTTTTACGAGTACCGATACTTTTTAAAAAACATTTTTATTACTCGCTGATATCAATTACGGGTACCTACTGCAATGTTTTTGTTTACACTTTAGCTGTCAGCAATGGTACAAAGCATTGAAAAGTTATTTAAAAATTATTTTATTTTTTTATTTTTTTAACCACTTGCTTACTGGGCACTTAAACCCCCCCCCCCCCCCCCTCAGTCCCAGACCAATTTTCAGCTTTCAGCGCTGATGCACTTTGAATGACAATTGCGCGGGCATACAACACTGTACCCAAATGAAATTTTTATCATTTTTTTCCCACAAATAGAGCTTTCTTTTGGTGGTATTTAATTACAGCTCGGAGTTTTATTTTTTGCTAAAGAAAATTGAGTACTGTCCGTGATACTTTTTTTATTTGCACTAACATACAATTTTTCAGGACAAGCTTTCGGGGTATGTCCCCTTCTTCAAGGTCCAAGCAGTACTGATTTACAAATTTTTAAGCAGAATGTAGAGAAAAAAAAAACACCTCTGAGGGAAAGAAGAGAAAAAAAAAGAGAAAAAAAAAAAAACAACAAAAAAAAAAACACATACAAATCCATGGATGACACTCTGAAAGGAATATTCCAACAACCCCCATTATTGGCTTTCAGACAACCACCCAACCTCAGACACAAACTAATCAGCAGGAAACTTCACTCTGATTATGAAGTCACAAATAATGGAAGCAAACCCTGCAATAAAAAGCGCTGCAAACTATGCAACCAGATCAATTTATCCAAAAGTGTCACACACACAAACGGGACCTTCAATATCATGGGATCTTACAACTGTACCTCCAGCAATGTTGTGTACCTCATCCAATGCAAAAGGTGCAGCAAAGGATCTTATGTTGGTGAAACAGGACAGAAGTTGCAAACGAGGATGAATTTACACAGACATACCATCAAGGAACATAAAGAAGACAGTTTATGTACACCTGTGGGACATCACTTCTCACAACCGGACCACACTATAGAAGACCTCAATGTTTTACTTCTTAAAGGGAATTTCAGAACTATCCAGGAAAGGAAAACCTTTGAACTAAGAATGATAATTCTTTTTGACACCAAAAATAATGGCCTGAATTTAGATATAGGTTTCCTTACTCATTATACTAAAGTTTTACAACCCCCTCTGTGACTAGCAACCCCTCCCCCCCCTTCCATTCCATAGCTCTCCCTCTGTCTTATCTCACTAACTTTTCTCTTATCTTTATTGCCATTGATTTGTATGTGTTTTTTTTTTGTTGTTTTTTTTTTTTCTCTTTTTTTTCTCTTCTTTCCCTCAGAGGTGTTTTTTTCTTTTTTCTACATTCTGCTTAAAAATTTGTAAATCAGTACTGCTTGGACCTTGAAGAAGGGGACATACCCCGAAAGCTTGTCCTGAAAAATTGTATGTTAGTGCAAATAAAAAAAAGTATCACGGACAGTACTCAATTTTCTCTGTCACAATTGCACTAATACGGCTAAAATCACATTAAGTATTTTTTGCTAAACAAACAAAAAAAATGCAAAAAAAAAAAAAAAAATCATGTTTAATAGTTTGTTATAAATTTTTGCAAACGGGTCATTTTTCTCCTTCATTGAAGTGCGCTGATGAGGCAGCACTGATAGGCTGCACTGGTGGGCACTGATGGGCTGCATTGGTGGGCACTGATAGGCTGCATTGGTGGGCACTGATAGGCTGCATTGGTGGGCACTGATAGGCTGCATTGGTGGGCACTGATAGGCTGCACTGGTGGGCACTGATAGGCATAGTTAAGGCGGCACAAATAGGCACAGATAAGGCAGCACCGATGGGCACAGATAAGGCGGCACTGATGGGCACATAAGATGGCACAGATGGGTGGCACGGATGGGCACTGATAGGTACCACTGATAGTTGGGCCCTGATAGGTGTCTCTGATAGGTGGCACTGCTGGGCACTGGTAGATGACACTGATGGGCACGGATATGTGGCACTGGGGTGCAGCACCTTTGTTAAGGCAGATTGTGGGCACTGCTGGGTGGCACTGTGGGCACTGCTGGGTGGCACTGCTGGGCGGCACTGATGGGAGGCACTTACTTTTTTTAATGTGGCACTTGCAGGGGGCAGGTGGGCACTGGCAGGGGGCAGGTGGGCACTAGCAGGGCTGGCCGTGATCGGGACTGATGTCCCGATCACGGCCGCCGGTGATCGGCTTTTTTTTTTCTCGCGCTGTCAGCGCGAGGAGGAATAATAGCCGATTACCGGCTCCGTTATATAGCATGATCAGCTGTCATTGGCTGACAGCTGATCACGTGATAAGGGATCGGGATCGACCCCTTCCACGGATCAGTGATCAGGCGAGTCTCGTAGACTCGCCGATCACAGAGCACACTGCGCTGAGAAACAGAGAAACTTGTGAATATATGTTAAAGGTGTAAAAATATTAACGAACAACGCAAACAAAAAAAAGTTTTAATTATTAATAGTTTATAAAATAGAAGTGAACAAAAAATAAAAAAAATCAATGGAGGAGAATAAAGAGTTAATTAAGGCTAAGAATAAATTAAGGGTTGATAAGGGGTTAAAACATTTAATTAAAAAAACTGAAAAAAAAATATATATATTTTTTTTTAACTTGACAGGTTGCTTTAAAACTGACTTCATCTGCAGATCGAAGTTCCTCCCTTTGATCTGTAGATGTAGAAACAGAAAGATACTAAAAGATTCAATGTTTCTTTTTATCTCTCTGGTTCAGCAGCTGAGCAATGTTGTTGATAAACATTGCCAGGCTGTTTTTTTTTGACAACTCCAACGACTGCTGAATAATTTATCGGTTGTTAGGGACGTGACAGTCCCTGCTCCTTAGCAACTGATTACTGCCAGTTTTTTTTTTTTTTTTACATTTCAGTAGTTAGTGGGGGAATTCTGCTGACAGCTGAAAGAATCGAGCCTGAAAGTATCAGTTTCAGGTATGAGAGCAATTGCATGAGTACTGACACTTGTGTAAATGCTTAGTATATACCAGTATCCGTACAACCCTACTTCAAGGCAAGCTGCAAACCAAAAATAAGCTAAATCTGGACATTTTCCTTTAATTTGGCCCCCTCTTGTCTCCAAAATGTGTGACTTAAAGTGATTGTAGATCTCTATAATGAAAAATGAACAAAGCATATCCTTCTATAGGGTCTACTTGCTTCAATCCAAAGCAGTTAGTGTGATTTATGTCTGCTGTCTTCTTCCTCTGCTACCTGCATGAGTCACCTCTGAAAGGCTATGTGGACTCCAGGATGATAGGAAGGGGAGCTGCAGAGCACCGCCTGTGATTGAGAGCCTCAGCTGTGCATGTTTTCCTAAAAGATGTGTACAGAGGGTTCGAGCAGAAAGAATGGGTAAAGCGGAGTTCTGACAAAATACAAATACTGCAGCTGCTGACTTTTAATAATTGGACACTTACCTGTCCCAGGGTCCAGCGATGCAGGGGAACGAAGCCCCGCTCATCTCCCCCTCCTCTCTGCGGCGCTGGCATTGCCACTGTGGGCGCCCGACTGTGGCTTCACAGCCAGGCACACACTGCACGAGCCGCGCTGCGACTAGCCGGACAATCATCTGGGACCTGTGACGTATCCCAGATGATTGCCAAGAGGGAGGGGGGAGGTGAACTTACGTCCGGCGCCGCGGTGTCGCGGGAGGAAGTGGGCGCTGGGACCATCTAAAAAGATGGTTTTTGCTCCCCCCCCCCCAAAAAAATGACATGGCAAATGTGGCATGTTAGTGGAGTCACCTTCCCTTCAAGCGGAAGTTCCATTTTTGGGTGAAACTCCGCTTTAATGGGATTTTTAAAGGGTGCCAACATTTAAGTGTACCATACTATGTGAAATATCTCATTTTCTGATATAGCTTTTAAATCAACTAGCGGTCATCAAAATCTCCTGAAGAAGCCCCAGCGGACGAAACATGTTAGGAGTCCATATTACCATACTGCTGCACCAAGGAATACACAAACGACCAAGTAACAAATGTGTATATATTTTTAATATCATTTAAATATCAATGGTTTTAACATTGTAAATCAATAAACAATTAAGTTTTTATCCGTGACTTTTAAAGGGTGCTGAAATTTAAGTGTGTAAATTTCAGCACCCTTTAAAAATTCTACTAAGAAAACTCTTTGCTCGAACCCTCTGTACGCAGTCTTTTAGGGAAACATGCACAGCTGAGGCACTCAATCACAGGATACATGAAAAAGTCACGGATTAAAACGTCATCATTTATTGATTTCTTTTTTTTTTTTTTTTTTTTTTTTTTTTTTTTTAACCACTCAGTGAAATCAATTTAATAACCATGGGACCACCTCAGCTTACAGCTCAGCGTCCCTTCCATGCAGTCACATCATAGTGGCAAGTTTTTTTTTTTTTTTTTTTTTTTTTTTGAGAGTGTTAATGCCAGGCTAACAACCTTCATAATAACCATATCATCCCTCCGGTATCACACTCCCATCTTATCCCCCTTCTAGTTCTTACCTCGACCCCCCCCCCCCCCCTCCTTCCTATCTGTGGACCACCTTATCTTGTTTTCCCTGTGAGAGTTTTAATTTCTATCTAGTTTGTACCTTATTGTATCTTGTCTACACCTATTTTAGGGCTTTCTCAACCCCTCTGAGATGAGCCATTTCTTCCTAAAATCTGCCCAACACTTCCATTTCTCTATGATTGGTGTATTACTCCGCTCTTCCAAGCTGACTCTCAAACACTCCATCTTATAGGTCTTTTCTACCGCATCCACCCATTCCCACATTGACGGGGCCTCCTTCTCTTGCCATTTTTTCGGTATTAGTTTTTTACCAGCATTCAGCAAATGGGGAATCACCGATTCCTTATATTGTCTGAGCCCAATTTTTGTCCCATGGAATAACACTACCCAGGGATCAGCTTTCACCTCTTTGTTAGTAATCTCTTTAATGAAGGCTAGGATTTGGTTCCAGTACAGTTCTATTTTTGGACAACTCCACCACAGATGTGTCATCGTGCCCAACTCTTTACATCCCCGCCAACACTCCCTAACACCATCCCGCTGAAATTTACTTTTCCTCTCTGGGGTGTAGTACCATCTCGTCATACATTTGAAACTCATTTCCGCAGTTCCCGCATCTACCGCTGAGCCATGCACTAATTTAAATATTTTCCTTAATATTGTGTTATCTGGTTGTGTTCCTAGTTCCCTCCCCCATTTTTTGATGTACACAGGTACCCCCAGCTCTACTCCCTCCACCAGCGTTCTATACCATCTCGAAACAATTTTCTTTGATGTCTTTAATGAACATAATTGTTCCAAAGGAGTTAAATCTTCCGCTGTTCTAATCTGTGGGGGGAGTTTTTTAATAAAACTTGAAAGCTGTGCGTACCTCCACTCATCAATTATCATCATCTCTTTTTTTTGTGCCAACTCGTGATATGGTGCTATCCCTTCCCCTTTCATTACATCTTTTAATTTTACCTCTTCCTTGACCCAGTTTCCTCCTATCTCCTGACACCCTGGTAAAAAAAAATTATTGTGCTTTAACGCTATAAGTGGTGAATTGTATTTCCCATTAAATTGCCTATATATCTTATCCCAAATCCGCAACGTGTTTCGTGTAATGTTGTTCCCTTCCAAAAATACACTTCTCTCATGTGGTGGGTTCCAAATTTGCTTCTCCAATTTTGTTCTGCATAATTCGTGTTCCAATCTCACCCATCTTTTCTCTGTGTTATCCCTTCTACTCCATTCACTCACTCTGGACACTACAACTGCTTCATAATAAGTCTGCACGTCTGGCATTGCCACTCCACCCCTATTTTTTGGTTGTCGAAGTGTCGCGAAGGCCACCCTAGCTTTTTTATTTTTCCAGATAAATTTCATTAGGATGGTTTTTAATTTCGATAGGTATACATTGGACAAAGGTATTGGGAGCATCTGAAACCTATATAGGATCTTAGGGAATATTATCATCTTTAATGAGTTTATTCTCCCCAACCACGATAGTGGTCTATAACTACACCTCTTACATTCTGCCTGTATCTCATCTAATAACGGAATGTAGTTACAGCGGTACATTTTCCTTTCTGTTTTTGATAGTTTTATCCCTAAATATTTCAGTTCGCTCCTCCACTGGATTTTCCAATTCTGTTGCATACTTAGTGCCTCTCGCTTGCTAATATTAATATTCATTATCTCCGATTTTGACCTATTAATTTTAAAGTTTGACACTTCCCCATATTGGTCTAGTAGATTTAATAATTCTGGCATAGATGTCTTGGGGTTGTTTAAATACAATAATATATCGTCCGCAAAAGCGGAGTATTTGTATTCAACTTTTCCCACTTTCACCCCCTCTATTCCGGGGTCTCCCCTTATTGCCGCTAAAAGTGGTTCCAAAGAGAGCACAAATAGGAGGGGCGAAAGCGGGCAACCTTGCCTTGTACCCCTCTCCATCTCAAAGGACTCTGACTCACACCCATTAACTTTTATACATGTCTTTGGGTGTTCGTACAATACCTTCACCCTCTGTATCATCTTTGATCCTAACCCCATCTTCTCCAGTGTCTTAAACATAAACCCCCAGTCTACTCTGTCGAAGGCTTTCTGTGCGTCCAGCGACAGAAGCAGACTGGGGGTTCCACCCTGTCGCATCTTCTGGAGTAGGAGGAGTGTCTTTATTCCGTTGTCCTTCCCTTCCCGACCCCCTATGAATCCTGTCTGATCTGGGTGAACCAGTGTTGTCATTAAATCCTTCATTCGCTCTGCAAGTACTTTAGCATAGAGTTTTGTATCTGCGTTTAACAGCGAGATCGGCCTGTAGCTGGTGCACTGCGTGGGATCCTTGCCTTCTTTCTGGATTAATGTAATTGTTGCCATTAAATCTTCCCTACTCATTCCATATTCTTCTCCCAAACCATTCATGTACCGGCACATTTGGGGGACAAGGGCTTCTCTGAATGTTTTGTAATAAAATGTTGTAAAACCATCTGGTCCCGGGGATTTTCCTATAGCTGATTTTAATAGTGCTCTCCCTATTTCTTCTTCCGAGATTGGCCTTTCGAGCATCTCCCTTTCCGTGGGGGTAATTTTAGTGAGTATAGTTTTTCCCAAGAATTCCCTAATCTTCTTCTCTTTCTCCCCGTTATTTGCACCTACCTTACTATCTGAGAATATCCCCTCAAAGTATGATCTGAAGATTTCTGCTATATCTTTGGTGGTATGGAACATTTTCCCATTTTTATTCTTAATTACCCCAATAAAATTTTTCCCTTTTTTCTTTTTTAACATTCTAGCTAGAAACTTACTTGGTTTATCTCCCCATATATATTGTTCCTTGGCCAATCCTTTAAACACCATCCTAGCTTCTTGGTCTAGAAGGTCCTTCAGCTCCATCCTTGCCGTTAATATCTTTTTAAGTACCAGATCTTTTTGTAACCTACTTTTTTTATGAACCTGTTCCAACTGGTGTATCTCTCTCATTAAATTGTTGATTTTTTCGGCTCTCATTTTTTTCTTTTTAGATCCCATAGATATCAGTATCCCCCTTATATAGGCCTTATGTGCATCCCACAACGTATGGCTTTTGATTTCCTCTGTGTCGTTATGTATAAAATATTGTTCGATCGCACTCGCAATTTTTATTCTGTCCTCCTCCCCAAGCAGCAACTCTTCATTCAACCGCCATGTAGAGGTTTTCCTTCCTATCCTTGAAATATTCAAGCATAGTTTTACCGGAGCATGGTCCGAGAGGGTCATAACTTCTATCCCCGTGTCCGTCACATATTCCAATAGCCCATGGTCTATGAAAATATAGTCGATACGTGAATACGTCCCATGGACTGTAGAATAGAAGGAATAGTCACGTACCAGAGGATTCTTTACTCTCCATATATCTACTAATTGATTTTTGTACAGCTTTTGTAGTAAATTTTTATGTGCAGAGCTTCTCATCTTCTTTACATCCGATGAACTATCTACTTCCGGATTGAGGCCGAAGTTCATATCCCCCATCATAATTACATAACCTGTTTTAAAATTCATAAGTTTATTTAATGTCTTATTTAAAAAACTGATTGGATTGCTATTGGGTGCATATATATTTACCAAAGTACACTCCAGTTCCTCTAGAGTACCCTTTAGAAACAGATATCTTCCCTCTGCATCGCACATTTTTTCACTTAATTGAAATCTTGTACTTTTAGAGAACCCTATCGCTACCCCTCTACTTCTAGCCGATATGGTATCGCTATAATACCAGACCGGATAGTTGCTAGAGTACAGCCTTATGTTTGATGTGAGGGAGATATGAGTCTCCTGGAGGGATACAACGTCGGCCTCATACCGTTTTAGCTCTGCTAGGATCTTATGGCGTTTTGTTGGGGTATTCATGCCCTTAACATTATAGGACATAAATTTCAAGCCGTCTATTTTGCTGTTACCCATCTATTTGTCCTAGTGCTCCCCAGCCCTGCAAAGGTACTTTGTCTCATGTTTATTTGGGTGGTCCACATTATTTTTCTTTCTCTTTCCTCCCTAACCCCTCTTTCCACTTTACTTTCCTTCCCCCACCTTACACCCTCCCGCCTCCCTCCTCCCCCCCCCCCCCCTGACTCCCCGCGCCAACCCTCCCCCTCCCCCCTCCCCCCAACCCCAATGGCCTATTATCGGCCCTTGTTAGGTTAATGGTCGTACATACCCCTACCATCTCCTAATCTATTTGTTATGAGGGTTTGGGGCTTTTTCGCCTGCGCCTCTCCCGCCTCTTCCCCTGAGACGGGAGGTATTAAATTCCACATCCTTGTTTTGATTTATATCTTCCCTTCTTTCCTTCTCCTTCACCCCTCTTCCTTTCCCCAAACCCTTTCCCCCCTCCCCCTACATTGAGCCAATTATTTCATCTTGCCAGCCTGGAAGTGCAGGCGGGCATATTCCCAATTTCTCGCAGAACTCTTCCAAATCTTCCGGGAAACTCAGCTTTGCTGATTTACCATCTTTGTTCCCTATTAAGCAAGCAGGAAAACCCCATCTGTATTTAATGTTATGGGCTTGCAGTTCGACTAACAGGGGTTTCAAAAGTTTTTTCCTTAAAAGCGTCTCGGGTGCAATGTCCGGAAATATCTGTATTTCTCTACCTTCATACACAAGTGGGGTTTTTCCCCTTAACTTTTTCCATATTTCCTCTTTTTCATCAAAAAATGTGAACCGCACAATTATATCTCTCGGTCTATCCAAATCTCCAGTTCTTGCTTTACCGATTCTATGAATTCTATCGATCCTTAGGGGGGCTCCCGTCTCATTTCCCCAGCAGGGGGATAGAATGCTATTTAGTATTGATCTTAAATCTTCCCCTTTAGTTTCCGGAATCGAGCGGAGCTTCAAGTTTTGCCTTCTGCTTCTATTCTCCTGGTCTTCCAATTTATAGAGCATATTCCTTTGTGTTAGTTGTAATATTTTTAATTGATCTGACACTTTGTTTAACTCTAAGGCTTGGAGGTCGATGCGATTTTCTGTAGCTTCTACTCTCTCTAGTAGTCCTCCCAAATCTTCTCGAAGTCCCCTAATATCTGTTTTAATTGCATTCTCCAGTTTTAAGAGCATCTCCGCCATTTCTCCTTTTGAGGGGGGGAGATCTTCTGTCCTTGATTCTTCCATTTTACTACTCTCCCATTCGCTATGTGTTATTGTGTCCTCCCTGTCCTGGTGTGCTCCTCCGCCCTTATGTTTTCCTGTTCCCTTCTTGTAATCTGAGATGGTTGGTTGCCTTTTATCCGATCCCGATTCTTTGGGGCTTGCTCCTTGTGTCATATATTGTTGAATAGTCGTATCATAGCTCTTATCTTTTAAATTTCGTGAGGCTCCACTTTTCGCCATCTTGTTCGCTGATTTACTCATATTTCACTATATTTCAAACTTATATGAAACCGAGCACCCCAGTAACTCTTTCCTTTTAGTCCTGAATCCTCATTGAAGTCGCTTCCTCCTGCGATTCGCCTTCTATGTGGCTAATTAATCCTATTTATCTCTTTGCTCCCCAATTTTGCTTAGGGGTTACCAACCTACCTCCTACCATATGCCTGTGTTCCACTGGCTGACTGCCCGGGGGTCCCTCACAGTTGACTTCCTCTCTCAGTAGATTAATACTGCACCCCGTTATTATTACTTTAACAGCTTCCCCAAGTTATTACCCCCTCTAAATGGTATAAATATATATCCTGGGGGGATGTTTTGCTTAGACTAAGGGCGACCTCGTGTTGTGCCAACCCTCCCCTAGGCATAGGCCTGTGGAACCTGGGGAGCGCAGAGTCGTCCGAATATGTTATCGAGTGTCTTTAGCAACGTGCCATCTTGATGTACCAGGCCCAGTACAAGGAGAATTGACAGACAGGCTGTAAGAATTGGCCCCCAAGCCTTATTTCAAACGTATACCCCACAGGAAGGAGAGAAAGGAAAAAAAAAAAATTAGATATATAAGAGGTCCGGGGGAAAATGCGCATTGATCTGAGAACAGGTCCCAGAATCAACTCATGCGACTTTTCACCGTGCTGTTTAAGATGTACAATGTCATGTATAATTGAGGTAGTCTGTCTTGTTTTGTTCAGTTTGTCTGCTGCAGAGACAATACGCATCTATCCCATAGAGCCATCAATATCTTGGGGCTGCACCTTTAAATTTCCTGCCCCAGATATATCCAGCCATGCGTTTGGGCCTAAAAATGTGTGGTAGCGAATACATCCCGTTACAGTTTATTCATCCTTGCTATATCTTCTTCTAGGATTCTTTAAATCAGATTTGCTTCTCTGATCACCTCCAAGCATGCCAGAGAAAAAAAGAGCGGAAAAAAAAATGCTTTTTCTAACTCATTCCGTTATGTCCGTGCTCTAATATGTATAAACTGATTCTGCAATCAATGTTGCTCACAGGTGGGGATACTTCTCTCAGCAGGTGCAATCTCAACAGGATAAAAGTGGACCCTCAGAGGCTTCCTCCACATATCTATATGCGACTCTCCTTATCAATATGTGTTTATCGCCATAATTTTTAGAACCATGCGACTTTTCCAGCGTGTTGTTTCACATGTGTAATTGTCATATGCGATTTTTGGGATAGTCTGTGATGTATTAATCAGTTTTATCTTGCGGGGATAATAATGTGTCAACCCAGCGGATCTACCACTGTCTTAGGACATTGCCTTCTAGGTTCCTGACTCAAAATAAATCAAGCAGCTTTCGATATAGGCATATGTGAAAAGACTGCAGTCCTGTTTATGGTTTATCCGGCCATGCAAAAAAAAAAACTTCCCTTTAGGACACTTGAGGTTCAACTCTACTCAGCGGGAACACCCAGCCACATTAGTGCACACCTTACATCAAACGCTTTAACCATCTATGTATGCAAGACTCCCCTTACCAGCTTAAGCTGTCTCCATTTTCACATTGATTGCTTTCCCCTATATACATATATATTACTCTGCCGAGACATTGTGATGTTAATGAAGTTACCGTCCTTTTCTCTGCTGTATCTCCTGCTAGAAACATCCCCGGATACCTCCGAAGTCCTGATGCTTAGACGAGGGAATCAGCTGTGCGGGGGAACGAGGGGGGGGCCATCCGGAGAGCTGTGAGGGTCAGGTAGTGTTCTGTTCCAAGGGCTGTGGAATACTGCTACACCGCTCCGAGCTACTGCCCCGTGGGCTCCCGCATGGCTGGGCTGGGGTCTCTCACCTCCCCGCTCCAAGCCATGTCCTGCTTCTTGCTCGTCGGTGCGGTGTGCTGTAGCGCTGGCGGCCCCTCCCCTCGGGCGGACGTTACGCCCTCTCGTCACTCATCCGCCCCAGCTCTCCATTTATTGATTTCTAATGTTAAAAACCATTAATATTTAAAAATATATTCACACTTGTTACATTTGCCGTTGGTGTATTCATTTGTGCAGCGCTATGACAACAACATCCTAACATGTTTCGCCCACTGGGGCTTCTTCAGGAGGATTTTGATGACCGCTAATCGATCTAGAACAATGTTTCTCAACTCCAGTCCTCAAGGCGCCCCAGCAGGTCATGTATTCAGGCTTTCCATTATTTTGCACAGGTGATTTGATCAGTTTCACTGCCTTAGTAATTACCACAGCCGTTTCATCTGAGGGAAATCCTGGAAACATGACCTGTTGGGGCGCCTTGAGGACTGGAATTGAGAAACATATAGTGTATTCACATATTTAGTTACCCTTACCCGTCACACTTATTGTTAGCCAAAAACAAGCTTATCTGCACTCTGTCAGACAGTGTAAATTTGTGTGACCACAGGAGGCACAACAGAACCAAACTATAATACATACATATTTTATGTTAACCAATCTCTCTGTTCAAATTATTTATTCAGGGGGTTTGGTGCTATAAATGAATGTGTAATTTACCCACACTATAGAAAGCCTATTGTGTACAGAAGGTGTGCCCATTCCCTCCACTCAGTTCTCAGATTACGCTCAGCTTTTTGCTGTGCAATGTGTATGACATGAGATCCCTGCCCCCTGCCCTCTCCGAAACTCGGGCAGTCACCTGCGGAGTCCCTCAAGGCTCTCCTTTGTCACCCGTTCTCTTCAAAATTTACATTCGCCCACTCCTTCAAATCATCAGATGCTCGGATCTCTGCTTCCACTCTTACGCTGACGACACGCAACTTTATTTCCGGATCAATGGAAAAAAAGATCACCAACAACAATTTGAAAACTGCCTCAAATCAATAGAGGACTGGATGACCACCAACTCCCTCCAGCTGAACCAATCAAAGACAGAGCTTCTCATCTTACACCCAAATCATAAGCCTGCAACCAAAACCTCCTGGTCTCCACCAACCGTCTTTGGGCAGACTATCTCCCCAAAGACCAAAGTGAAGAGTCTCGGGGTTATTTTAGACGCACAAATGTCAATGGATGCGCAAATAGGATCTGTAGCCAGTGGATCTCACCATCTGCTGTGCATGCTTCGCAGACTCATCCCTTTTATCCCAAAGAATGACAAAGCAGTGGTAGTTGGATCATTAATTCACGACTGGACTACGCAAACTCGCTTTACATAGGATTACCACAATATCAACTTGCGCGATTACAACTGATCCAAAACACGGCGGCAAGGCTGATAACAGGAAAAAAACCCTGGGAATCCATCTCTCCTTCACTGAGGAGCTTACATTGGCTAACCGTAAAAAATCGGATCACGTTCAAGACCCTTTGCCTCACCCACAAATGCGTGCATAGAGAAGCTCCGCAATACCTAATGGAGAAAATAAATCATTATACACCAAACCGCAGTCTTCGATCAGCCAACAAAAACCTCCTCCTCGTGCCCAAAGCCCGGTATAAATCCAAGGGTGATCGGAGATTCGCTGTCCAAGGGCCTCGGCTATGGAATGCTCTACCAATCAACATCCGCCTGGAAGAAAATCACCTGGCTTTTAGGAAAAAACTCAAGACCTTCCTCTTTTAGCAGATGATCAAAGCTCGCCACAGCGCCTAGAGGCGATTCAGTTCGCATTGTGCGCTATACAAGTATTTCATTCATTCATTCCCTGCCTTCTGAAGCTCAGAAATGCTGTGTAAACTGTGCACTTTGAACATTCTGAGTCCAGGATTTACACAGCAATTCTGAGCTTCAGAAGGCAGGGGGTGAGGATCTGATAGTCACACACTGTACTGCATAGAGCAGTGTAATCCAAGTCATTAGTGGAGGCAATGGACACACCCCCCATATACACAGTCTCATAAGGAAACATTCACAGCTGAGGCTGTCAATCGCCTGTTGTGTGCTGAAGAGGGGGAGAGCAGGCTGTCTTCCTGGGCTTGTCTTGTCAGCATAGACCAGGGGTGTCAAACTGCGGCCCTTCAGCTGTTTTGCGGAACTACAAGTCCAATCATGCCTCTTCCTTTGGGAGTCATGCTTGTAACTGTCAGCCTTCCAATGCCTCATGGGACTTGTAGTTCCTGCAACAGCTGGAGGGATACCATTTGACACCTCAGACATAGAGTGTCTAGGGGTGCAACGGATCGTCACCGATCCGTGATCCGAATGGGTTGCCCTGTTCGGATCGGCACACCCCGCGATCTGCGGAGCGCTCTGCTGATTGCGTGGCTTAGGAAAGGCCACAGCTTTGGCCTAGCTCCGGAGCGGCGGCATTTTGGTACACCCGACGGCCGCTGTCTCGTCAGGAAGTGATGTTGTGTTGCCGCCATCTTGCTACACCCCACACTCCTGCACAGCAATGGTAGTGAGAAGGGGGCAAGCAGACATCTTGTTACACCCACCGAGCTTATATGCTTAAATACAGTATTTGTAAATTCTAAGGACTATTTAGATGTTACATTTTAAAAGCAGCAGCAAACCTGCTGACCTTACATGGTTGCTAATAGTTAAATTTGAAAATCAGAGGTGTTCTGTCAAATTAGCAACCATGTAAGGTCAGCAGTAGAGCCGCATGATTAATCGTTAAAAAACCGCAATCTCAATTCGCACTCCCCCACGTTCTCTTCCGCTGAGAGTAGGCAATTCTTTCATATGAACAAGTGGAGAGATTATCTGCTCACTCAAATAAAACAAAAGAAAGCATCCCAGGTAATCTGCCCAGTTTAGAACTTGAAACATTGTAACTAACACTTACTTCTTAGATCAAAGGGATAAAACTTCTTGTGTAAACAAATAATCTGGGCAGTCTGCTAAGCTTTCAACCAGTGTAAATGCAGGAAGTTTAAAGAGGAAGTAAACCCCTTCAAACCACTTTGACCTACAGGTAAGCCTAGATTAAGGCTTACCTGTAGGTCCAAGCAATATCTCCTAAACCTATATGGTTTAGGAGATATTTGCCCGAAAATGGGCACCGCTGTCTACGGCGCATGCGCCGTAGACAGCGGCGCGCAGGCGCACTAAATGCGGCAAGTCCAAGAATGGATTTGCCTAATTTGTCGACTCCCGTGCGCATGCGCGGGAGTGACGTCATCGCGGCTTCGCCGAATGGCAGCGGCGGAGCTGCGAGACGCGACTCCCGTGCGCATGCGCGGGAGTGACGTCATCGCGGCTTCGCCGCTGTCATTGGTCGGAGCTGCGAGACGCCACCAGCAAGATGGATGCAGCGGACTACAGGGATCAGCGGCGACTTCGCTGGCTCCTGTGTCAGGTAAGTGACACATAATGAGCTACTATGCGATGCATAGTAGTCCATTATGCTTTACCTTTGCAGGGAAAAAAAGAGGAAGTAAACCCATCAGGGTTTACTTCCTCTTTAACCACTTGAAGTCTAAATCTTTTTCTGACACTTCTTTAAGTAAAAATCAATATTTTTTGCTAGAAAATTACTTGGAACCCCCAAACATTTATATATATATATATATTTTAGCAGAGACCCTAGGGAATAAAATGGCAATTGCTGCAATATTTAATGTCACACTGTATTTGCCCAGCAGTCTTTCAAATGCAATTTTTTGGGGAAAAAAATACACTTAAAGTGGTTGTAAACCCTTACAACCAACTTTGACCTACAGGTAAACCTAGATTAAGGCTTACCTGTAGGTCCAAGAAATATCTCCTAAACCTACACGGTTTAGGAGATATTTGCCAAAAGACAGGCACCGCATGCGCCGTACACAGCGGCGTGCAGGCGCACTGAGCGCGCCGCTGTCAACGGCGACACGCCGCGAGTGGCGGCTCCCGTGCGCATGCGCGGGAGTGACGTCATCGCGGCTTCGCCGAATGACAGCATCGGAGCAGCGAGACCCACGAGAAGATGGATGCGCCGGACTACAGGGGACAGCGGTGACTTAAAGAGGGTTTACTTCCTCTTTAAAAAAAAAAAAAAAAAAAAACGAAAGCGTAAAGTTACCACAATTTTTTTTTTTGTTTTAATCTGAAAGATGTTACGCCGAGAGAATCGTGATCTATCTTCTAAGCAAAAAAATCGTGATTCTCATTTTAGCCCGAATCGTGCAGCTCTATTCAGCAGGTTTGCTGCTGCTTTTAAAATGTAACCTCTAAACAGTCCGTCGGATTTACAAATACTGTATTTAAGCATATAAACTCCAATTTGTCTTTACTTTTTTTTTTTTTTTTTTTTTGCTGATCCAAAAAATGATCCGATTCCGTGACTCACCCGAGGAACGATCCGATCTGTGAGTTCTTTGATCCGTTTCACCCCTAAGAGTGTGAGAAGTGACTCAGATAGCAGAGGTATGAGAGAGTAGACAGAAATCACACCAGGTGCTTTGGATTGAGGCTAGTGCACACCCTAGAAGGATATGCTTTGTTCATTTTTCTTTTCAGAGGTTTCATACTGTAGAACTGATCATTTTTAGAATAACAGATAAACTTAATAAGGGTTTCTGCTTTCTAAAACGGTAATCGCAGTTATCTGAGAGTTGTCCATCCTGCTCAGACCAGACTTTACATCGCCTACGGTTAGTTGGTGAAAACCTTGTGTGTATTTTCCAGGAACAATGGCTTCTGCCTGTCTTAAGCCTTCGTTGTTAATCCTGTAATGTTTAAAATCCAGAGCTGAGAACTGTGTGAGGTTCCCCAGAAGCCGTGTCAGGAGCACTTAGTCATTCTTGGATGCATATGAATGAAAGCGCATACGAAAAAGCCAGTAATAGAAGAAAAGGTCGCTGGTAACTCTCTGGGTTGGGGTACATGCTGACTCACTATTGGGAAATACGAGCTGACAAAAAAAAAAGAAAAAAGAAAATGTGATGTAGCTAAAGAATGAGCAATATCCTACAAAATCCCTGGATGGGATGTGCAAGAAAGTCACATCAATTTTATACTAATGCCGTGTACACACAGCTGGACTTTTTGACAGCAAAGGTCCAACGGAGCGAATCCGCCGGACAATTCGACTGTGTGTGGGCTTCATCGGACCTTTGCTGTCGAAAAAAAATCACCTAGACTTTAGATTTAGAACATGTTTCAAATCTTTCCGACGGACTCAAGCCCGGTCAAAAAAATCTGTTTGTCTGTATGCTAGTCCGACAGAGGAAAACCGACGCTAGGGCAGCTATTGGTTACTGGCTATGAACTTCTTAAACCTAGTCCGGTCGTACGTCATCACGTTCAAATCCATCGGACTTTGGTGTGATTGTGTGTGGCCAAGTCTGTTCGTTCAGAAAGTCCATTGGAAGTCTGCCGAAAGTCCTTCGGGAAGACCGTCAGACCTAGTCTGCCGGAAAGTCCGGTCGTGTGTACACGGCATAAGGGTCAAATATGTGTTCTGGGTGTGTTTTTGTTTACTGTTCACACCACGAAAACTCACTCTGGATTTGTTTCTGCATGCACATTTCAGATGCGTTCTCAATGCGTTCCAGTGCATTTTTCCCCTCGTTTTTGCTTTTTTTATCCCAAGGTTTCCCTTTTTTTCTTTGCTGTAATATATTCTGGTGCGTTCTTGATGCATTTAGATGCGTTGTGTTTTTGATGGGTTTTGCATTCCAATACAGATCAATGCAGAAAAATGCACCATGTTCCAATTTTTTTGACTGCACTGGTATGAACTATGTTATTGGAACCCATATAACCTACTGTCCATGCATTTTTGATGAAAAGAAAAAAAAATGCACTTGACTGCATCTGGCGTGAACTGTCCCTTAGCCCAGGTTTACACTGACAGCGGGAATGAAATCGTGCGAGTTCAGCCGAGCTCGCACAATTTCATTCCCGCATGTCAGTCCCGACTTTGGGGGCGATTTCAGAGACATCTGTGTGGTTTTCTGCACAGATCTCAATGGAAATCGCACCCGAAGTCGCCAAAAGTAGGAGAGACACTACTTTTGGCAATCGCAAATGCGGCATCGCACCGATTCGGACGGTGCCATTGCTGGCAATTGCCACCGATCCGGTGTGCATTTTGACATGTCAGTAGGAAGAATAGTGCCCCATTGTTGCCGTTAGTGGAAGGAATAGTGCCTCATCTTTGGGGTCAGTGAAAGGAATGGTGCCTCATCTTTGTTGTCAGTGGACGGAATGGTACCTCATCTTTGGGGTCAGTGGAAGGAATGTAGCCTCATCTTTGAGGTCAGTGAAAGGAATGGTGCCTCATCTTTGGTGTCAGTAGAAGGAATGGTACCTCATCTCTGTTGTCAGTGGACGGAATGGTACCTCATCTTTGGGGTCAGTGGAAGGAATGGTACCTCATCTTTGGGGTCAGTGGAAGGAATGGTGCCTCATCTTTAGGGTCAGTGGAAGGAATGGTGCCTCATCTTTAGGATCAGTGGAAGGAATGGCGCCTCATCTTTAGGGTCAGTGGAAGGAATGGTGCCTCATCTTTGGGGTCAGTGGAAGGAATGGTACCTCATCTTTGGGGTCAGTGGAAGGAATGATACCTCATCTTTGCGGTCAGTGGAAGGAATGGTACCTCATCTTTGGGGTCAGTGGAAGGAACGCTGCCTCATCTTTGGGGTCAGTGGAAGGAATGATACCTCATCTTTGCGGTCAGTGGAAGGAATGGTGCCTCATCTTTGGGGTCAGTGGAAGGAATGGAGCCTCATCTTTAGGGTCAGTGGAAGGAATGGTGCCTCATCTTTGGGATCAGTGGAAGGAATGGTACCTCATCTTTGGGGTCAGTGGAAGGAACGCTGCCTCATCTTTAGGGTCAGTGGAAGGAATGGTGCCTCATCTTTGGGATCAGTGGAAGGAATGGTACCTCATCTTTGGGGTCAGTGGAAGGAATGGTACCTCATCTTTGCGGTCAGTGGAAGGAATGGCGCCTCATCTTTAGGGTCAGTGGAAGGAATGCTGCCTCATCTTTGGGGTCAGTGGAAGGAATGGTACCTCATCTTTGCTGGCAGTGGAAGTAATGGTACCTCATCTTTGGGGTCAGTGGAAGGAATGGTACCTCATCTTTGGGGTCAGTGGAAGGAATGGCGCCTCATCTTTAGGGTCAGTGGAAGGAATGCTGCCTCATCTTTGGGGTCAGTGGAAGGAATGGTACCTCATCTTTGCTGGCAGTGGAAGTAATGGTACCTCATCTTTGGGGTCAGTGGAAGGAATGGTACCTCATCTTTGGGGTCAGTGGAAGGAATGGTACCTCATCTTTGGGGTCAGTGGAAGGAATGGTACCTCATCTTTGGGGTCAGTGGAAGGAATGCTGCCTCATCGTTGGGGTCAGTGAAAGGAATGGCGCCTCATCTTTGGGGTCAGTGGAAGGAATGGTACCTCATCTTTGGGGTCAGTGGAAGGAATGGTACCTCATCTTTGGGGTCAGTGGAAGGAATGGTACCTCATGTTTGGGGTCAGTGGAAGGAATGGCACCTCATCTTTGGGGTCAATGGAAGGAATGGTGCCTCATCTTTGAGGTCAGTGGAAGGAATGGTACCTCATCTTTGGGGTCAGTGGAAGGAATGGTACCTCATCTTTGGGGTCAGTGGAAGGAATGGCACCTCATCTTTAGGGTCAATGGAAGGAATGGTGCCTCATCTTTGGGGTCAGTGGAAGGAATGGTGCTCATCTTTAGGGTCAATGGAAGGAATAGTGTCTTGTGTGAGTGGGTGGAATACTACTCCAAGGGCAGGATAACGGTTAGCAATAGGAAATTTGGAGATCATTGAGCTAGGTTAGCAATAAATGCTTTGATAAAACCATACAATTTTATTTATTTTTTTTAAAACAAAAAAGCATGCAATGACCCGTTTTACTCAAGCATAGCAAATATTGTCCTGGTTTATATCTGCTCAGCAATCCTGCCAATACCCAACATTCTAGCACTGTAATAAAACGAGAGAGGAAGTAGAATCACACCGTGTGTGTGTGTGTGTGTGTGTGTGTGTCTGGGACTAATACAATGCAAAACAGCAACAGATTGACTTTCAGGCAGATCGCATATCTTTCCATGACTACCCAACCATGAACATTACAAGAATGTATGACTGGTTTTCAGCAACAACAAGTATGAGCTCAACCCCTGCTGTTTCTCGGCCTTAGAAATATGCAGACTGTTCAGCAGAATAAGGATCCCATAGTACATGGCAGGTGCCCTCTGTGGAGGAGCGTTGCTTTTCTGGCACTGAACATGCCTGTAAAGCTGTGGCCTGTAAAGCTGTGTAGTTGGGGTTTCCTGCAGGGATGTAAGCCCCCCGTGAAAATAAATATGTAAAACACCTTATAGTCACAGGGGCCTCATAGCCCCACACGGGCAGCCCCATTCACTATGCAGCCATAATAACGCAGGACATCTGGCAGTGTTTGCTAACCATGTGGGTCCTTTCAATCCTCGTCACATGGCTGCAATCGGGGGCCCCGCACAGATGTGGTATCTGTCCATGTCATGTGCTGCTCCTTGATTGTGATGGAGTATGTAACGTAATATGTAAAAGATTAACTCCTGGGCTCTAATTCATATATAACTGCAGTACTGTACAGACCAGTAATAACTACATTAGTGATGGATGAGAATGTCCATAAAATACAAGATATATCACTAGGGGTGTGTGCTTGTGGGACTTTCTAGGATCAGTTTGAGCTTCCCATAAGAAGGACCCCAACAGAAATGTTTATTTTACGTTAGGGTGACCAGATGTCCCCGGTTTCAGGGGACAGTCCCCAGATTGAGGACACTGTCCCCGGACCAAGTCTGTCCCCGGTTTTGACTTCAACAGGAGCTGGGGCAATTTTCAAAGACAGTCAGTGCAGAATAAAAAAAAAATTAAAAAAAAAAATTCTGAATTACACCCCCCGCTCCTACTAGCTTAGGGGTATATTTTTTTCCATTATCTGTGTCCCTTTCTGATGATGATGTGCTGGTCGGAGCGGATGGACTATTTCTTCCGTTTCCGGCACATGCCCATTCAGCTCCGCTCACATGTTCTTCTGCCTTGGCTCAAATCCCGGCCAGCCGACCTGCCTGCTTATCTCCTTGCCTTCCCCGGCAGAGTCATTTTCCTCCGCTCCCCACCCAGTAGTAGCCGGGGCCCGGAGAGTGAGACCTGAGAGGCTGTGAGGCCGGCGCAGGCAACGGGCAGAGAGAGGCAGCTGAGCTCAGCTGATGATGTCCAGCAGCAGGAATAGAGGGGGAGGGGATCCAATCGGGGGGCTGCCAGTGCCTTCAAGGCTTCAACACAGGTGTGCTTTGGGGGCATCTGTGAATAGACTACATTGCACTGTGTCTGTCTCTCTGGCATAATGGATGGTATCAGAACTCACAGGCAGCACCACTTATTGGTCAGAAGTTCACAAAATCAGCACCCAGCAGGCATGTTATGTGACACACTGTGACAGAGCCAGCCAGAGCCATGATAGTGCGCCCCCTGCCTGTGAGTTATCATAAAGCTGATGATCTTAAAGCGGAGCTCCACCCTAAAGTGGAGCTTCCGCTCATTGGAACCCTCCCACCCTCCTGCCACACAATTGGCACCTTTCAGGGGGGAGGGGGGTGCAGGTACCTGTACAGTACAGGTATCTGCACCCACTTCCGGCATAGATATCTGCGGAATGGGGCGTAGATTCTGCAGATATCTACGCCCCTTTCCGAAGGTCCCCTGCTGTCTGCTGGGAAACACACGGATCCCAGAGACAGTGGGGACCATCCTTATTGCGCAGCGCGACTCGCGCATGCGCAGTAGGGAACTGGGAAATGAAGCCGCAAGGCTCTACTTCCTGATTCCCATACCCAAGATGGCGGCGGCAGCACCCGAGAGACGATCGAGAGATCAGCTTCAGGTGCCGACATCACGGGCACGCTGGGCGGGTAAGTGTCATTATTTTAAAAGTCAGCAGCTGCAGTATTTGTAGCTGCTGGCTTTAAAAAAAAAAAAAAAAAAAGGCGGACTCCCGCTTTAACCAGTTTCCGATCACCTGATAGAAGATTTACTGCTACGGGGGGGGGGGGGGGGGGGGGGTCGCGCTGTGCAGGATCACTTATATATACGTTATCCTGCATTTCTGGGTATCAGAGCCAATCAGCAGATCCGGCGGACTCCCCTAGTGGTCTTCCTATGTAAACAAGACAGTTCGCCATTTTGTCAGTGTGGAAGACATTGATCCTGAGTTCCTGCAATGCAAGTACAGGGATCCATGTCTTCCCTTAGTAAAAGCACCTCCCCCACAGTGAGAAAACACTTGTTAGGCACACATTAAACCCATTGATTGCCCTAGATGTTATCCCCTTCCCAGCCAGTGTCATTAGTACAGTGACAGTACACATTTTTAGCACTGTATTAATGTCACTGGTTTCCACAAAGTGTCAAAAGTGTCACTTAGTGTCTGATTTGTCCACCGCAATATCACAGTCCCGCTATGAGTCGCTGATTGCTGCCATTACTAGTAAAAAAATAAATGTCCCCGGATTTCATTTTAAAAATCTGGTCACCTTATTTTACACGCAGTACCCAAACCCTGCGTACTGTATACTGTGGTGTATTTTGGTTTTATGCTGCCCTAGGTAAAGCTAAAATCCTCCCCCGCCCAATCCCATCTAAATTTGTCCCACCCCAGCCACGGTATATGATTTGTCCAAGTGCTACATCATAGAATTAGGCTGGATTCACACTGATGCAATTTTAGTGCATTTTGCAGATTTGCATTACAGTCCATTTACCATGGTTTCCTATGGAACACGTTCTGTAGTGCAAATCTGCAAAAAGCACTAAAAATGCCATAGGTGTGAATCCAGCCGTACTGCTCATGATCTGACGTTCGCGGTGATACCTGACATGTGCGTTTTCCTTTGCATGGGAGGATGGGGGCACTTTATTTTTTTTTCTTTAATAATTGCGATTACAAGAGAGACGACTGACGATTCTAAAAAAAAACGATACCGAGGTGAGGTCTGCAGCTGTATGCATCATCTTGGTACAGCCACCAAAAGGACGGCAAGTGGTTAAAGAGCCACCTCTGCACTTCTGCCTGGGGACGGTGCCGCTCCCTCTGAAAAATGCCACCCAAGGCAAACGCCTTGTTTGCCTCGCGGTAGATAAGCTCCCGACTGTATATTGTTGATAGTCAACAAAGGAAGAAACAAGGACATGTCTTAGACTTTAACGCACATTAACCACTTCAGCCCCGGAAAGGATTTACCCCCTTCTTGACCAGAGCACTTTTTTGCGATTCGGCACTGCGTCGCTTTAACTGACAATTGCGCGGTCGTGTAGCGTGGCTCCCAAACAAAATTGGCATCCTTTTTTTCACACGAATAGAGCGTTATTTTGGTGGTATTTGATCACCCCTGCGGTTATTTTTTGCACTATAAACAAAAAAATAAAGACAATTTTGAAAAAAAAACGCATTATTTTTTACTTTTTGCTATAATAAATATCCCCCAAAAAATATATACATTTTTTTTTTTTTTTGCTTAGTTTAGGCCGATATGTATTCTTCTACATATTTTTGGTAAAAAAAAAAAAAAAATCACAATAAGCGTAAATTGAAGTTATAGCGTCTACAAAATAGAGGATAGTTTTATGGCATTTTTATTAATAATTTGTTTTTTTTTTACTAGTAATGGCGGCGATCAGCGATTTTTATCATGACTGCGACATTATGGCGGACACATCGGACAATTTTGACACATTTTTGGGACCATTGGCATTAATACAGCGATCAACGCTATAAAATTGCATTGATTACTGGCAGTGAAGGGATTAGCCACTAGGGGGCGGGGAGCGGTTAAGTGTGTCCTAGGGGAGTGTTTTTAACTGTCTGGGGGATGGGCTTGTATGACGTGGACACTGATCGCTGCTCCCGATGACAGGGAGCAGACGATCGGTGTCCTGTCATTAGGCAGCATCTCCCCGTTCTTCAGCTCCGTGACATGATCGCCGGTATCCCTGCGGTGATTGAGTCCGCTGGCACGGTCATGGAGCTTGCGGCAGGCGTGTGCACGGTGAGAAATTCAAAGTAACGTACAGGTACGTTACTCTGCCCAGCCACGCCATTCTGCCGACAGCGGTCGGCAAGTGGTTAAAGCACCTAAGATCACCTTTTCTAAACGAACAGAGTCGGTGATCACTGACTGTCCATTCATAACTGAGCATTGTAAACTGCACTGAATCTTCACAGCAGAAGCCGGTCAGCGGGTGCCAGTCAATGGATGTCCGCCGGCACCCACCAATTGCCAAGAACAGAGGGTGGATGGACCTCTGCCTATGTAAACAAGGCAGAGCTCTATCCTGACAGGGGGGAAGTCATGGATTTTCATCCATCACTTCCCTTAGTAAAAGCACCACACACAGTACACAACAACACTGGCTAGGCACACATTTATCCCTTTGGTTGCCCCCTAGATGTTTATATTTTTAGGTTTAGGTTTCAGAGCGTTTCAGAGCAACCTTTGACCAAAGAGAGCGGCTTTGACAAAGAATCCATGAGCGTCTCTGAAACGCGTTAGCCACGCCCTTCCCTCCCGCCCTAGTGATGATGTCAGTTCCAGTCGCCGGTGTTCAGCGTCCCTGCAGCCACGGCAATCCTGAGAATCCCTCTGCACACCATCTGGCCACCCTTTACATCTGCCTCTGTGCCATTTCACGTGCCCCCAGCAGCGATCTACTCGACCACTGGTGGGTCTGATAAGCAAACTTTACCAATGTTGTGTTTTTTGGATCTCACGTTTCATCCACCGATGTGCCATCTACCACTGGCTGTGAATTGACAAAAGTGTATCAGAATAGTACAATCGGTTAGTCCACTCTACTTGCTCCTAGGCTTGGGGAGGACCTCATCAAAGATCCAAATTGCTTACACGTTTCGAGGGCATTCCCACTTCTTCAGAGCCAAAAACTCTCTGAATCTGACTCATTTGCCTTAATATTGTTGTTTTAGCGATAAATATGCTATGCTGGTGCGCCCTCTGTATTTGTGTTTTTAACCACTTCCTCTTCAGCCTATAGTCAATTGTTGGTCAGTCGGGTGCTTTCCAATCCTGACTAGACAACATATGATGTCCTGTCCGAGTACTGACCATGGGGCCGCTTTCAAATATATTATATACCAAGGGTATTGAATTAAAATTGATGGAGTCCGACTAGTAAAAATTTCTTCCAGGAGAGGTCCGGATCCTATTTCATTTGAATGGGCTGCTGTGCCTGCGTTTTCTGCTGTGAAAAGGTCCTGGCACCTTCGTAAAAATGCAGCCGCATGGAAACTGCATAGTGCGTTTGTACCAAGCTATTTCATGTGTGGGAAACTGCACCTTGTGTTTCCACAGCACTGTCCCCCTTCACACCCCTTCCCGCCCACAGCACTGTCCCCCTTCACACCCCTTCCCGCCCACAGCACTGCCCCTTCACACCCCTTCCCGCCACAGCACTGTCCCCCTTCACACCCCTTCCCCCCCACAGCACTGTCCCCCTTCACACCCCTTCCCCCCCCACAGCACTGTCCCCCTTTACACACCTTCCCCCCCACAGCACTGTCCCCCTTCCACCCCTTCCCCCCCCCACAGCACTGTCCCCCTTTACACACCTTCCCCCCCCCCACAGCACTGTCCCCCTTCACACACCTTCCCCCCCCACAGCACTGTCCCCCTTTACACACCTTCCCCCCCCCCCCACAGGCACTGTCCCCTTTACACCCCTTCCCCCCCCCCCACAGCACTGTCCCCCTTCACACCCCTTCCCCCCCACAGCAATGTCCCCCTTCACACCCCTTCCCCCCACAGCACTGTCCCCCTTCACACCCCTTCCCCACAGCACTGTCCCCTTCACACCCTTCCCCCCCACAGCACTGTCCCCTTCACACCCCTTCCCCCCCACAGCAATGTCCCCCTTCACACCCCTTCCCCCCACAGCACTGTCCCCCTTCACACCCCTTCCCCCACAGCACTGTCCCCCTTCACACCCCTTCCCCCCACAGCAATGTCCCCTTCACACCCCTTCCCCCCCACAGCACTGTCCCCCTTCACACCCCTTCCCCCACAGCACTGTCCCCCTTCACACCCTTCACCCCACAGCACTGTCCCCCTTCACACCCCTTCCACCCCCACAGCACTGTCCCCCTTCACACCCCCTACCCGCCCACAGCACTGTCCCCTTCACACCCCTTCCCCCCCACAGCACTGTCCCCCTTCACACCCTTCCCCCCCACAGCACTGTCCCCCTTCACACCCCTTCCCCCCACAGCACTGTCCCCCTTCACACCCCTTCCCCCCCACAGCACTGTCCCCCTTCACACCCCTTCCCCCCCACAGCACTGTCCCCCTTCACACCCCTTCCCCCACAGCACTGTCCCCCTTCACACCCCTTCCCCCACAGCACTGTCCCCCTTCACACCCCTTCCCCCACAGCACTGTCCCCCTTCACACCCCCTCCCCCTCACACTTCAGCCGGGCCTTCACGGCACATGCGCGCTGACATCAGTGGCTGCATTCAAAGTGAATATCTCCTACACCGTACAGGTTCAGGAGATATACATTTTACCTACAAGTAAGCCTTATTATAGGCGTACCTGTAGGTAAAGAAAAAGAAAAAAGAAAGAAAAGGGGTATACAACCACTTTAATATCTATTTCGTATAGACATAATTTTAACCATTTGTAAATCTTAATAAAATGGAATTTTAAATATCACGTTGTAAGATATATTATTCCAGAAGGAGGTTTCAGCGCGGTCGTGCAACGTTGCACCCAAACAAAATTGACGTCCTTTTTTCCCCACAAATAGAGCTTTCTTTTGATGGTATTTGATCACCTCTGCGCTTTTTATTTTTTGCGCTATAATCAAAAAAAGAGTGACAATTTTGAAAGAAAAGCAATATTTTTTACTTTTTGCTATAATAAATATCCCCAAAATATATAAGAAAAACTTTTCCTCCTCAGTTTAAGCCGATATGTATTCTTCTACATATTTTTGGTAAAAAAACAAAAACAAAAAAAAAACCGCAACCGTTATAGCGTTTACAAAATAGGGGATATTTTTATGGCATTTTTATTATTAATTCTTTTTTTATTAGTAATGGCAGCGATCTTTATCATGACTGCGACAGTATGGTGGACACATCAGACACTTGACACTATTTCGGGACCAGTGTCATTTAAACAGTGATCAGTGCTATAAAAATGCACCGATTACTGTGTAAATGACACTGGCAGGAAGGGGTTAAACACTATGGGGGCGATCAAGGGGTTAAGTATGTCCTAGGGAGTGATTCGAACTGTGTGTGGGGGGGGGGGGGGGGGGGAGGTGGGCTTCAACTCACATTATTATTATATTTTTATTATTATACAGGTTTTATATAGCGCCAGCAGTTTGCACAGTGCTTTACAACATGAGGGCAGACATTACAGTTACATTACAATTTGGTACAAGAGGAATCAGAGGGCCCTGCTCGTTAGAGCTTACAATCTAAAGAATGACAGCGATCACTATTCCCGATGACAGGGAGCAGTGATCTCTGTCATGACACAAGGCAGAACAGGGGGAAATGCCTTGTTTACATAGGCATCTCCCCTATCTGCAGCTCCATGACACGATCGCCGGGAGTCCGCCGGCTCCACGGGCGCGGTCACGCTGTATGCGCCCGCTAGCTCTGCCAATTAAAGGGGACGTATCGGTACGCCCATTTGCCCACCGCTGCCATTGTGCCGACATATATCGGCATGTAGTTAAAGTCCCAATTCACTGATTTGGGTTATTTTCACCAAAGAAATGTAACAGAATAAATTTTGGCCAGTGTTCCCCTTAAAAAAAAAAGAAGAAAAGTCAGCAGCTACAAATACTGCAGCTTCTGACTTTTAATAATCAGACACTTACCTGTCCCAGGGTCCAGCGATGCGGGGGATCGAAGCCCCGCTCATCTCCCCCTCTGCTCAGCGGCACAGGCATTGTAACTATGGGCGCCCAGCTGTGGCTTCACAGCCGGGCACCCACTGCGCATGCGTGAGCCACGCTGCATGCTGTGACTGGCCACGCAATCATCTGGGACCTGTGACGTGTCCCAGATGATTGCCTAGAGGGAGAAGGGAGAGGTGGTCTCCCTTCCTGCGCCGAGAGAAGTGACGTCAGGAGCCCGGGCGCCGAAGTAGGCAGATTACGAGGGCCCCCCCTAGCAACAGGCTTCGCAGCCGGGCACCCACTGTGCATGCGTGAGCCTCGCTGCGACTGGCCACGCAATCATCTGAGACCCGTGACGTGTCCCAGATGATGGCCTAGAGGGAGAAGGGAGAGGTGATCTCCCTCCCTGCGCCGAGGGAAGTGACATCAGGAGCCGAAGTAGGCAGATTATGAGGGACGCCTTAGCAATAGGCTTCACAGCCGAGCACCCACTGCGCATGCGCGAGCCACGCTGCGTGCTGTGACTGGCCACGCAATCATCTGGGACCTGTAACATGTCCCAGATGATTGCCTAGAGGGAGAAGAGAGAGGTGATCTCCCTTCCTGCGCCGAGGGAAGTGACGTCAGGAGCCCGAGCGCAGATGTAGGCAGATTACGAGGGACCCCCCTAGCAACAGGCATTTAGAGGCGAGAAAAAATAAACATTTTCTCCAAATGTTTTTTTTTTCCATGCACGTTAATTCTTTTTTTTTTTTTTGGGGTGGAACTCCACTTTTACGAACAATTGTTTATTTGCAACATTTTTATAACAGGAACGAAGAAAAACACATTTGTTTTTCAAAATCTTCTGTCTTTCAGTTCTTTTGTTCAATTAGCAAAAAGTCAGAAACCCAGTGCAGATTAAATACCACCAAAAGAAAGCTCTATTTGTGTGAGCAAAATGGTAAACAAAAATGTAGTTTGGGGTACAGCACTACATGACCGCGCAATTGTCATTCAAAGTGCGACAGCGCTGAAAGCTGAAAATTGGCCTGGGCAGGAAGGGGGGTGAAAGTGCCCGGTATTGAATGGGTTAAAGTAAACATACACTGTGTGCAGCCGAGGGTCTATTGTATGTGTGGTCTGTATGTGAATGGATAAATTCTGAAGACGTCTAACACCTCTCTGCTCCATCTTCCACCGTTTTTGAAGCGGCACTGGCTGGGGACTGTCCTAGAAAGGAAATGCTGTATCATTCGGATTGAGGTTTGATGCAGGAAAGTGTCAGCCCGATGGACTTGAGTTTCTTTGTTATAATCGCAATACAGATCTGAACCTGTTCTGAAATGCCCGTTTCCTATTTTAGCTTCAATTTTCATATTAGATAACTATTTGGTATGTCTGGAGGCCATATTTTTGCCAAATGCTAGTTACAACACAACAGTCAGTTCCTGCTGGTATGAAGGTCGGATCCCCCCCCCCCCTTGTCCCACGTTGAGAGAAATACACATATTGATGACATTTAATATCACTGGCAGTGATCGGGTTCCTCATACCTTGCGTGATGCACAGGAGAAAAAAACAAAAAAAAAACGTTGGGAAAGAATTATTTTGATGGTGTTCCAAATAGCCCACCTCCTTATACATAATAAAAAACAAGTGCAAACCAATGTGCAACAACCAATCATTTCTGAGGACTGCAATGGTAGCAATGGGCAGCTGGACGCATGTACCAACGCAGCAGACTTGCTACAAGGTGATGTGCATATACAGTATCTCACAAAAGTAAGTACACCCCTCACATTTGTGTAAATATTTTCTTCTATCTTTTCATGTGACAACACTGAAGAAATGACACTTTGCTACAATGTAAAGTAGTGAGTGTACAGCTTGTATAACAGTGTAAATTTGCCGTCCCCTCAAAATAACTCAACACACAGCCATTAATGTCTAAACCGCTGGCAACAAAAGTGAGTACACCCCTAAGTGAAAATGTCCAAATTGGGCCCAAAGTGTCAATATTTTATTTTGTGTGGCCACCATTATTTTCCAGCACTGCCTTAACCCTCTTGGGCATGGAGTTCACCAGATCTTCACAGGTTGCCACTGGAGTCCTCTTCCCCTCCTCCATGATGACATCACAGAGCTGGTGAGAGACCTTGCACTCCTCCACCTTCCATTTGAGGATGCCCCACAGATGATCAATAGGGTTTAGGTCTGGAGACATGCTTGGCCAGTCCATCACCTTTACCCTCAGCTTCTTTAGCAAGGCAGTGGTCATCTTGGAGGTGTGTTTGTGGTCGTTATCGTGTTGAAATACTGCCCTGCGGCCCAGTCTCTGAAGGGAGGGGATCATGCTCTGCTTCAGTATGTCACAGTACATGTTGGCATTCATGGTTCCCTCAATGATCTGTAGCTCCCCAGTGCCGGCAGCACTCATGCAGCCCCAGACCATGACACTCCCACCACCATGCTTGACTGTAGACAAGACACACTTGTCTTTGTCCTCCTCACCCGGTTGCCACCACACACGCCTGACACCATCTGAACCAAATAAGTTTATCTTGGTCTCATCAGACCACAGGACACGGTTCCAGTAATCCATGTCCTTAGTCTGCTTGTCTTCAGCAAACTGTCTGTGGGCTTTCTTGTGCACCAGGCTTCCTTCTGGGACGACAGCCATGCAGACCCATTTGATGCAGCGTATGGTCTGAGCACTGACAGGCTGACCCCCCACCCCTTCAACCTCTGCTGGCAGCACTCATACGTCTATTTCCCAAAGACAACCTCTGGATATGACGCTGAGCACGTGCACTCAACTTCTTTGGTCGACCATGGCGAGGCCTGTTCTCAGTGGAACTTATCCTGGTAAACCGCTGTATGGTCTTGGCCACCGTGCTGCAGCTCAGTTTCAGGGTCTTGGCAATCTTCTTATAGCCTAGGCCAGTGATGGCGAACCTTGGCACCCTAGATGTTTTGGAAATACATTTCCCATGATGCTCATGCACTCTACAGTGTATTTGAGCATCATGGGAAATGTAGTTCCAAAACATCTGGGGTGCCAAGGTTCGCCATCACTGGCCTAGGCTATCTTTATGTAGAGCAACAATTATTTTTTTTTTAGATCCTCAGAGAGTTCATTGCCATGAGGTGCCACGTTGAACTTCCAGTGACCAGTATGCAGTGTTAACTTAGTCGACTAAAACATTTTAGTTGGCTAAATGAATACTATTTTAGTCGACTAAAATACAACTAAAACTAAAACAATTGAGATGACTAAAACTAAAAGCCATTTTAGTCAAAAGACTAAAATGAGACTAAAACTAAAATGACATTTTAGTCAAAAGACTAGGACTAAAACTAAATTGCAATTACTGAAATGTACTGGAGATTTTAGTCAACTAAATACGACTAAAACTAAAACAATTGCAGAAGACTAAAATGGGACTAAAACTCAAATGCCATTTTAGTCCTAAGACTAAAAATTAACACTGCCAGTATGAGAGTGTGAAAGCGATAACACCATATATAACACACCTGCTCAACATTCACACCTGAGACCTTGTAACACTAACGAGTCACATGACACCGGGGAGGAAAAATGGCTAGTTGGGCCCAATTTGGACATTTTCACTTAGGGATGTACTCACTTTTTTTTTTATTTAGCTGTATATTTTTTGCTACTACCATAACCTTCCACCAATGAACAACCCAAATTATATTCTCCTGCTACTGACTATTGCAACGATGCAACAACTAACATCCACGTACGTGGTATGTCCCCGTAGTACAGCCCAGAAACAATAATGCGCATTTTCCTTTCTTATATCCTGCCTAAAATACACTTACATGAATTAAAAAAAGAAAAACAAATACTGTCCCTGGACCTTGACCCAAACACTAACCCTGGCACTGACTTAGATCAAACCTTGATCTACAGTTGTGTTAAAAAGTATTTGCACCCTTACAGATTTTTTTTCTTGCATATTTCTCACACTTAAATTATTTAGATCATCAAAAAAAATTAATATTACACAAAGATAACCCGAGTAAAACAAAGATGCAGTTTTTAAATTATTATTTCATTTATTAAGAGAAAAAAGCTATTCAAACCGGCCTGGCCCTATGTGAAAAAGTAATTGCCCCCCCATGCGGAATCATAATTGAGTGAAAGTGATTAACCACTTAAGGACCGCCTCACGCCGATGTACGTCGGCAGAATGGCACGGCTGGGCACAATTATGTACAGGTACATTGCCTTTAAGTGCCCAGCCGTGGGTCACGTGCGTGCCGCCGGTGGCGCACTCGCGACCCGGTCCTGAGCTCCGTGACCCTGGCCGTGGGACCTGATCGGGTCACAGAGCTGAAGAACAAGGAGAGGTCTGTGTAAACAAACCTCTCCCGTGCTTCCTAGTGAGGCTGTCACCGATCGTCTGTTCCCTGTTATAGGGAAAGACGATCAGTGACGTCAGGCGCCAAGCCACGCCCCCTACAGTTAAAAAAAACACACACACATGTAACCCCTACACTGCCCCCTATTGGTTAACCCCTTCACTGCCAGTGACATTTTTACAGTAATCAATGAATTTTTAATCGCACCGATTGCTGTATTAATGCCAATGGTCCCAAAAATGTGTCAAAATTGTCCGACGTGTCTGCCATAACGTCGCAGTCACAATAAAAAAAAAAAAAAAAAAAATCGCTGATCGCCGCCAAAAAAAATCATTAATAAAAATGCCATAAAACTATCCCCTATTTTGTAGACGCTATAACTTTTGCGCAAACCAATCAATAACCTCTTATTGCGATTTTTTTTTTTACCAAAAATATGTAGAAGAATACATATCGGCCTAAACTGAGGAAAAAAAATAATTTTTTTTATATATTTTTGGGGGATATTTATTATAGCAAAAAGTAAAAAAAAAATTCAAAATTGTCGCTCTATTTTTGTTTATAACGCAAAAAAAAAAAAACGCAGAGGTGAAGAAATACCATCAAAAGAAAGCTCTATTTGTGTGAAAAAAAGGATGCAATTTTGTTTGGGAGCCACGTCGCACGACCGCGCAATTGTCAGTTAAAGCGACGCAGTGCCGAATCGCAAAAAGGGGCCTGGTCCTTTAGCTGGAAAATGGTCTGGGGCCCAAGTGGTTAACCACAATTTTTTGGAGAAAAAAAAAAAAGTCTCGGTTTTTAGTAATACTTTCTTATAAAATATTTATATCTCCTTTCAACCCTTCATATAGCTTCCTGTCTGACTCCTAGGTACAATGCCCATACATCCTACTTCTGGGTGTATTTATTATTATTATTTATATGATATAAGTAATATATATTATTACTTTCACTGTTTCACAGAGAAAAGCAAAGCAGGGGGTGAAAAAACAACCACATCTCTAAGTATAAGCAGCAGACATTAGACATTGTTAGGCACACAGTTAACCCTTTCATTGCCTCTGCGTGTTAACCCCTTCCAGTAGAGCGACAGTGTATACAGGGCCGTCTTTAATATTGATTGAACCCCGGGCAAACATTTTCTTGGGGCTCACCCCCCCCCCCCCATACAATTTCGCTCTCCACATGCTCTGAGACAGGGGTTGACAAATTTGCTTGGAATCTAGGAGCCAGCTAAAAAAGTTAGGAGCCAGGTCCATAACGGCGATCTGGACCTGTCCCTGGCCTGACATGGAGACGAGTGAGGGGAAGATAGCCCCCAGCCCCTCACCTGCCTCCAAGTCATTGCCCATAGCTCTTAGAGGGACATTTTATTTGTTTTATTTTTTTCAAATGACGATTTTTTTTAAATTGCATTTTAGTGTAAATATGAGATGTGAGGTCTCTCTGACTCCAGATCTCATATATAAGAGGACCTGTCATGCTTTTTTCTATTGCAAGGGATTTTTACATTCCTTGTAATAGGAATAAAAGTGCCACACATTTTTTTTTTTTAAAAGAACAGTGAAAAAAAATAAAAATAAAAGTTAAAATAAGAAAAAAACATTTTTTTAAAATGCGCCCTGTCCCGCCAAGCTTGCGTGCAGAAGCGAACGCATATATGAAAGCAATGTTCAAACCACATGTGAGGTATCGCTGCGATCGGTAGAGCGAGAGCAATAATTTTAGCCCTAGACCTCCTCTGTAACTCAAAACGTGCAACCTGTAGAATTTTTTAAACGTCGCCTATGGAGATTTTAAAGGGTAAAAGTTTGTCGCCATTCCATGAGCGGGCGCAATTTTGAAGCGTAACATGTTGGGTATCAATTTACTCGGCGTAACATTATCTTTCACAATATAAAAAAAAAATTGGGCTAACTTTACTGTTGTCTTATTTTTTTTTATTAAATAAATTATTTTTTCCCCAAAAAAAGTGCGCTTGTAAGTACGCTGTGCAAATATGGTGTGACAGACATTATTGCAACGACCACCATTTTACTCTCTAGGGTGTTAGAATAAAAAAGAAAAAAAAAGTGTGTGTATATATATATGTGTATATGTAATGTTTAGGTGTTCTAAGTAAATGGAAGGAGATCCATTAGCATTAATGGTTGTAATTCCAACGGCCACCACAAGAGGGCGCCAGATTCCAGAAGGAATAGGATCACAGAAGGGAATAGCATCAAAGAAGGCCTCAAAGTCGGGGGCTCAATTACCGGCCGCCGGCGGCGCGGCCCGACGCAATCACGCTGGGGGGGTCCACGGAGACAGGATACCCCCAGCTGTGCTCCCCCAGGCGCCAGTCGCTAATTCTAGTCGCCAATGCGACCTGGCGCCCGGGTTTTGTCGAGCCCTGCTCTGAGATATACAATAAATAGCAGCTAGACTTAAAATGTGTTTACTGTATCAAATCAGGCAGCGATTGGTTGCCAGAGGTTACAGTGTATTATTACCACTTACTGACTGGTTGCTAGAGGTTACAGCACACATTAAGGCTCACTGATTAGTTGCTAGATGTTACAGCACATGATTTCTGCTTGTTTATTGATTGCTAGAGATTACTGTACAGTAATACTGCTCACTGGTTGGTTCCTAGAGGTTACAGCACATCATCTCCTCACTGCAGGGGGCCTGATATACATATGAATGCCACATTTATTTACATATTTGCCGGTTATTTACATGTAAACACAGGGTCTGCAGGTGAGTCATCTGTACACAACAATAGGGCAGAGCTGGGCAGCATTAGTAGCAGCACTTCACACTGAGATATCAGGATACAGCATGGGATTAAAACTTCAAGGGACAAGGGAATTTAAACTGGGATAGTTGGCAAGTATGAGGCAGCTGCTTTGGGCCCCACAACGACAGGGCCCAGGGCAGCTGCCCCTTTTGCCCTGCCTTAAAGACGGCCCTGATTGTATAGTATTATTATTGATCACTGTATTAGTGTCACTGGAGATAAGTCAGTTAGTCAATTCCCCCCTCCAGTGTCAGATTGCCAGCCGCACTATCGCAGTCCTACAAGTCACTGATCACCACAATTACTAGTATATTAATATTAGTATATTATATTACTAGTATATTAAAAGTATTAAAAGTAAAAATTCCAATATATATTTACCATAGTTTATATGTGATATAACTTTCACACAAACCAATCAATATACGCTTATTGGGATTTTTTTTTTTTTACCCTAAATTCATGAAGAAATATGATTTTTTTTAAATTGGATATGTTTTATAGCAAAAAGTAGAAAATCGTGTTTGTCTTTTCAACATTTTTGGTATTTTTTCGTTTATATAATAAAAAAATAAAAAAAAAAAACCAGTGGTGATCAACTACCACCAATAGAGTGCTCTATTTGTGTGAAAAAAAAATATGATATAAATGTTATTTGGGTACAGTGCTGCATAACCACGCAATTGCCAGTTAAACTAACGCAGTACCGAAAAGCAAAAAATGCCATGGTCATAAGGGAATAAAACCTACCACAGCTTAAAGTAAAGCTCCACCCAAAAAGGAAGCTCCACTTGTTCGCACCCCCCCCCACTTGGTACTTTTTTGGGGGAGGAGACAGTACCTAGTTCTGACAGGTACCCACTCCCAAGTAAGATCGCTGCGGTGATCTAAGAGTATGTCTGGCCCCTCCCCCCCGCCTTCTATGACACACACAGGTCCCAAAAGATGGCGGGACCATTCAAAAAGCGAAGTGCGACTCAGTAGAAAACCGGCTGTGAAGCCACAAGGCCGGTTTCCCTTAGCGAAGAAGCTGATTGAAGAATGGGCTTGTGGTGCCGACATCGCTGGATCCCGGGACAGGTAAGCGTCCTTATATTAAAATTCAGCAGCTACAGTATTTGTAGCTGCTGACTTTTACATTTTTTCTTTTTGGGAGACTGGAGCTCTTGCTTCAAGCGGTTAATTTTCTTTTTTTTCCTTTATCCATTTTTCATATTGGAGACGGAACGACAACCTTGTAAGATTGCAGACACGGGGCTAATCTACAATGAAAGGGTTAAAACATTTTTTTGTTCATCCTATAGAAAACAGCTGAGTGCATGGGAATGTATTAATAATGGCCCATTCCTTTTTATATAGAACAAATTACCCCAGGCTTATTATCCTGTTATTCCCAGCACTGTGATCTTATCCAAGCTGTTTATCATTTTGTGGCCTCCATATAAAGGAGTTTCTTTTTAAACCTGACAATCTGTTCTTCAAAGGAATCTCATCTCGCTGGTCAGTACTCGATCTTCATCAGGGAGACATCCAGTGTCTTGCCAACACTTAGGGAAAGATTTATATTCCCTCGTTAAATCAAAGTTATGAAGATGTAATGCTAAAAAGGCACAGTCCTTTGAACGGCGCACTGGCGTGCTGCAAGCTAAGTGACGTTCTTCATTTAATGGCTTGCATAACCTCCAGAAACTCCCAAGTTGAAGAACTTAATCCCCTCCTGCCAGTGAGACATGTATGCTTGGTCTCCTAGTAATACAATGATTGCTGCTTCGTGACCTGCAATCTGCATTAGGGCATCAAAGCAAAGTGAAGAAAAAGGGCCATCATCTGAATAGCAATCACTGGTCGCTATGAATAGGATTTTTAAAACAGCTTACCTGTAAAATCCTTTTCTTTGAAGTACATCACGGGACACAGAGCCATAGTAGTTACTATGTTGGTTATAGGGCCACTGATAGGTGATGGACACTGGCACGCCCTAAGACCAGAAGTGCACTCCCTATATAACCCCTCCCACTACTGGGAGTCCTCAGTTTTGTAGCAAAGCAATACACGTGTATACCAAGGAGGGAGGGACCTCTGTGTCCCGTGATGTACATCAAAGAAAAGGATTTTACAGGTTAGCAGTTTTAAAAATCCTATTTTCTTATTGTACTTCACGGGACACAGAGCCATCGTAGTTACTATGTGGGATGTCCCATAGCAATGCCAATTGAAGGGAGGGAGATACAACAAAAAATAGGATTTTTATAACAGCTTACATGTAAAATCCTTTTCTTTTGAGGTACATCAGGGGACACAGAGACTCAGTAATTACTGATGAGTTATAGGGTATCACTAGGTGATTGGACATTGGCACACCCTAGACAGGAAGTTCAATCCCCCATATAACCCCTCCCCCTACTGGAGGTACCTCAGTTTTGTAGCAAAGCAATATAAGTGTATTAGAAGAGGTGGGGACCTCTGTTTCCCGTGATGTACCTCAAAAGAAAAGGATTTTACAGGTAAGCTGTTTTAAAAATCCTATTTTCTTTCTCGTACATCACGGGACACAGAGACTCAGTAATTACTGATGGGATGTCCCAGAGCAATGCTATCTGAGGGGAAGGGAACCACACAACATAGGGTGTAACCAGACCTGAGGACCCTGTACCGCTGCCTGCAGCACACTACACCCAAAGGCGATGTCCTCATGCCTTCTCACATTCACCTGATAAAATTTGGTGAATGTATGGACTGATGACCAGGTTGCGGCCTTGCAGATTTGAGCCATGGGGGCCTGGTGATGCATCGCCCACGAAGCACTAATAGCCCTAGTGGAGTGCGCCTTGATCTGAAAAGGCGGAATCTTTTGCTTCAAACCATAAGCTTGAACAATTACTTGTCGAATCCATTTAGCAATGGTAGATTTTGATGCTGCCTGTCCTCTCTTAGAACCATCTGGCAATACAAACAAAACATCAGTTTTGCAAACATGAGCATTCGCTTCCAGATAGGCTTTGACTGCTCTCACTACATCCAAAGAATGTAGTGACTTCTCTTCCATAGAGCAGGGATTTGGAAAAAAGGAAGGCAGAACAATATCTTGGTTTAGATGAAAACCTGAGACCACCTTCTGTAGAAAAACTAGGATGAGGGCGTACCACCACTCTATCCTTGTGCATTATCAGATACAGTTCTTTACAAGAGAGGGCCGCTACTTCTGAATGGCCACCAGAAAAATTAATTTCCTTGTCAACAGAACTAAGGGAATTTGATGTATCGGTTCAAAAGGCTGCTTCTGTAAAGCTGACAGAACCAAATTCAAATCCCAGGGGTTCAGAGGGGCCCTAACTGGAGGATTAAGGCGTGTTACCCCCTTGTATAAAGCTTCGGACCAAAGAATGCAAAGCAAGTGGACGTTGACACAGAACCGATAAGGCCGAGACTTGGCCCTTGATGGTACACTCAAGGCCACTTTCATCTCTAACCCATTTCCAAAAATTTGAGGATTCTGCTTAGGACATATTTTCTGGGGTGCCAACCCCTGGATTCACACCAGGAGACGTATGCTTTCCAGACTCTGTGATAAATCATTCTGGAAGCTGGCTTTCTTGCATTAATCAAGGTAGATATCACAGGGCCCGAAAGCCCACAATTCTTCAGAATGTGGGTTTCAATAGCCAAACCGTTAAATTTTGCGTTTGTAAGGTAGGATGGAATACTTGTCCCTGGGATAGCAGGTCTGGACGGGACGGTAGGGTCCAAGGAGAGCCTACCGCCATCTTCACTATTTCTGCATACAAAGTTCTTCTGGGCCATGCTGGGGCCACCAGAAGCCCCGACTTCTTCTTCTGCCTGATCCTGCAAAGAAGTCTTGGCAGTAGCAGAATAGGAGGGAATGCATAAATCAGAGAGAACTGATGCCATGGAGTTACCAACGCATCTGTCCAGCATGCAAGAGGATCCCTCATTCTTGACACAAAGTTGTTCGACCTTGTTATTGAACCTGGACGCAAAGAGATCTACATCCGGAACCCCCTATCTCTGGCATATGGCCAAGAAGATGTCGGAGTGAAGAGACCATTCCCCTGGGACTAACTGCTGGCGGCTCAAGTAGTCCGCCTGCCAGTTCTCTACCCCCGGAATGAAGACTGCCGATATGCATGGCACATGTCTTTCTGCCCAGATTAAGATCTGGTTTACTTATCCCTGAGCTGCACGACTCTTGGTGCCCCCTTGGTGATTGACATAAGCCGCTGCTGTGGCATTGTCGGACTGGATCCTGACAGGGCAACCCTGCAACCTGAGTTTCCGGGCTTTTAGGGCTAGATACGACGTACAGATCTCCAGAATGTTGATGGGTAAGGCCCTCTCAGTCTTGGACCATCTCCCTTGGACAGTCGACTGTTCCAGGACTGCCCCCCAACCCAAAAGACTGGCATCTGTTACCACTGTCCAGGTAACTGGTAAAAAGGATTTTCCTTTCCGCAGATTTTCAGGTATCAATCACCAGCTGAGGCTCCGACGCGTTGTAGGGGACAGATGCATCAGAAAATCTAACGCCTGAACCTTCTTGTTCCAGGCCGATAGGATACTGTTTTGCAGTAGCCTTGAATGAGACTGAGCGTAGGGAACTGCTTCGAATGAAGCCACCATCTTCCCCAACAACCTCAAAGACGAATAGTAGGACCCTTCTTTGCCCCGACTACCTGAATCAGTTCTCTTATAGCACTGATCTTTGCTTGGGGTAGGAATACCCTCTGCTGGGCTGGATCTATGACCAAATCCAAATACTCTAGTCTTATTACCGGTTTTAAAGAAGACTACTGTAAGTTGAGGACCCAACCTAGGCATTCCAGGTAGTTGATTGTGGTGACCAAATTTTGGTCCAGACGGGCTACCGACCGGTCTATCAAGAGCAAGTCGTCTAGGTATGCTATTATTGTTATACCTTGGGCCCTTAATCCGGCCAGAGGAGGGGCCAAGATCTTTGTAAACACCCGAGGTGTAGTAGCTAGCCCTAAAGGCAGAGCTACAAACTGAAAGTGGCGTTTTTCTACTTCGAAACACAGGAATTTTTGATGAGCAGGGAAAATAGGTACATGCAGATACACATCCTTGATGTCTATTGATGCCAGAAGTTCTCCTCCTTGTAGGATGGAGACTACCGATCAGATCGATTCCATGCGAAAGGACCGTATCCTTAGAAATCGGTTTAGATCTTTGAGATCTAGAATGGGTCTGACATCTCTGTTTGGCTTTAGTACCGTGAAAGTTTTGAATAAAACCCCATTCCCTGCTCTTGCATGGGAACTACCATGATAACTTTTTGTAACAATAGTCGATCCAACGCTAGAAGGAGAGACTTCTTTTTCTCTGGGTCTCTTTGATCTGAGGAAACGAGGAGAAGGGAATTCTTGGAATTCTAGTTTGTAACCTAGAGTTATTGTGGAGACCACCCATTTGTCCCGAAATTCCTCCTGCCAGAACCCTGAGAACTTTAGTAGTCTTCCCTCCACTCGAGTGAGCGGGGGCGCCCCTTCATAAGGAAGTCTTCGCGTTTTGTCTTGAAGACCTTCTCCCCCAGTACTTCTTTTGTTCCTGGGGTTGACTCTGAGTTTTAACCTTTGAGCCTGACGGAGGAGGCCGTCGTGACTGCCTGGAGGCTGATGACCCTGGCACTGGAGAAAGCGCTTGTTTAAAGGAGGAACGTTTACTCCTTTTCTTGACTGGTAAAAGGGTGCTTTTCCCACTACAGATCCTTTGGATATAATTGTCCAAATCCTCTCCAAACAGTTTTGTACCATGAAAGGGAAATCCCGCCTGGAGGTTCTTACATGGTGATTCGGCTGACCAATTTTTCAGCCACAAGATTCTACGCATGTGTACCAATCCAAGTGTAAGGCAAGAGGTCTGAAGGATAGAATCTCTGATAGCATCAACAGCAAAACACAAAGCCGCTGGTAGGTTAGCTAACCCCCGGGCTTGCTGTTCAGGTAAAGCTTTAAGCACCTGTTTAACATGGTCTCTCAAATATTGACAGACTCCAATTGCTGCCACTGCAGGTTGTGCTACTGAACCTGCCAAGGAGAAAACATTTTTTAATAGGAATTCCATTTTCTTATCAGTTGGATCCCTAAGCATCTGAGCGTTGTCAACAGGACAAGTCAGGCTTTTGTTTACGGAGGAAATGGTGGCGTCAACTGCCGGTTGACCCCACATCTTAGTAAATTTTTCTTCCATAGTATAAAGTGTAGAAAACGGACCAATCCAGCAAGAATTTGCACCAACATCTTCTCATCCTGAGAAGCTGAAGAGGGCCCTTCTCCACTAGATTCCTCAGAAGTGGAATGATCAGTCAACTCCTGATCATCTGAGAAGGATTCCTCTCCTTTATCCCAGAGTTCCTCACTCTGAGGGTTCTGGGTGACAGAGAGGGACCTAGTGCGTTTTCTTCCACTGAGTGAAGATGCGATTAAGGCCACTAATCTTTCCTCAAAACGGTTTATGGTTGAGGCAAAAACCTCCTGTGTAATGTACACAGGGGTTGAAGTGCCAGAAGCAGCTGCAGCCCCTGACACAGACGGCTCTCCCTGGCCAGCCTCCCCGGGTCCTGCAGGGGGGAAGGTGTTGTAGAGGGGAGGTCCTCAGAGCCTGAAGGGGACCCCTTAGATCCCCTATTCTTCGGGGTACTTGTACCTCTTCTACCCATAGTGTAAAGCAACAAAAGGTAGAGGTACCACAAAAAAAATGCACTGACTGCTGAGCACTGTAGTTCAGCAACTGCCGCTGCTAGTAAGACTCAGTCTGGTGCCTAAGTAAATGCTGCCTGGGAATGCCTGTGTCTTCCATACTCACATGCGCCTGTCAGCTCTGTGTCCCTCCATAGGCTGTGTGCATCTGAAAAAGAGTGCACTTTAAAGCCTGTGTAGCCTAGGGCTCCGCCCATCCCCCTCCTCCGACCAATTCCACCCCCCCTTGCTTTTTAAAAATGAGCGTTTCCCGCTCGAGCAGAGGCTCTAATCCTGCTGGCAAGCATGGAGGGGAGTCTGGGGCAGAGGAGAGGGAAGGGCCGGTGGATGTGAAGCCGTTGTAATGGCAGCGGCAAACGGCAGGGGACAGCGGCGGGTGGTGTGGTATGTTACCACTCTCTGCCCAGGCCTGTCTCAGTCCCCTACTCTGTGGGGGGAGAATCCAAGAAGGAAAAAACCCCCTTACCTTCATCCTTCCTGGAGCATGGCTGGAGGAGCATAGAGTGTGGACACCAAGCAGACAGATAAGGCATGAAAGGTATGTGCTCTTGGCAGCCCCCGGTGGTGACTATAGGCATAGCATACATTTACTTAAAAGGAGAAAACCTACTAGAATTAGAAAAATTCTTGAGGAGTCTCCCTTACCTTATCCAGCTGCAGGGTCTGAATAACAGACCCAATCTTCACCTCTCACGGTGGGCTCCGTTAGGGAAAAAAAACCTTCAGAGACTGGGTCCCCCTTCAATAGGGAGATCCGCAGTTCTGGGCCCGTAAAGCACCCTGCCAGGAATATGGCTGAAAAAACAAATACTGGGTCCCAGGGTCAAGTTCTCTAAAAAGAGAAGCGTTACAGGTAAAACCTTGTTTCTTCGGACACGAGGCCCAGGTACAATCCAATTCAGCCTGTAAAATACACTTTTAATGGATGCGGATGCATAGCTGGCCCCAGTAAGGATATTCCTGCGGAGCTCAGCACAGCACATCTTTACTTGTGACCAACACTTAAGACACTGGTGAAAAAACTGAGGTACCTCAGTAGGGGAGGGGTTATATGGGGTATTGAACTTCCTGTCTAGGGTGTGCCAGTGTCCAATCACCTAGTGATACCCTATAACCCAGGGGTTGACAAATTTGCTTGGAATTTAGGAGCCAGCTAAAAAAGTTAGGAGCCAGGTCCGTGACGGCGATCTGGACCTGTCCCTGGCCTGACATGGAGACCAGAGAGGGGAAGATAGCCCCCAGCCCCCCACATATGAGATCACCTCTCATTGGACACACCGCTCGAGTGCTAAATGGCCGCTGTGATTGGCCATTTAGCATGATCTGTTATTGGCTGTATCCAAGGGACACGGCCAACACAGAACTTCCCCGATGCGCGCCCATGGCGGCGTGCAGAGGGGAAGTAAACAGGAGGATGTCCAGGGACGCCCTCCCAGCAATTGGTGTCCGTGCTGTAGACATCTTTCGTCTATAGCGCGGGCACGAAGTGGTTAACAAAAGAATGTGACTTCTTTTATTTCCGCCATATTCCCCCTTTATTTACTGCCATATCCCCGCTAAGGGTTCGATCAGGTCCGCCTGAAAAACTGACAGGTGAACCTGATCAGACAGCCCTTGTGAAAGGGGCCAAGCAGGTAGGATTACAAATAATATTTTTTTTCCTTAATTAACCACTTGCCGACCGCCGCACGACGATGTACGTCGACAGAATGGCATGGGCAGGCATAAGGGCTTACATGTACGTCCTTGCCTGCCCGCCGGTCGGGGGCCCGATCGGGCCCCCGCCCGGTGCCTGCGGCGGTCGGTATTCGTTCGGGAGCGATCCCGGATGAGGGGACGGCCATTCATTCATGGCCACCCCCTCGCGATCGCTCCCGACGAATGAAAATGTCCCGTGACATCACTTCCTCTCCTGTAATGTAAACACAGGAGAGGAAGTGATGTATTCTCTCCTCCGTGTCGGTATTTTTCGTTCCGGCACCGAGGAGAGAGGTTCGGTGAATTGCACCAACACACCACACATACAGTAGAACATGCCAGGCACACTCACACCCCCCCTTTACCCCCCGATCACCCCCCAATTACCCCTGCCCCCCCAGTCACAGTGACACCAATTGTTTTTTTTTTTTTTTTTTGCATTGGTGTCATTTGTGACTGTAATAACTGTTAGGGCAGTTAGGGTTAGCCCCCTTTAGTTCTAATGTGCCCCCCTAACCCCCCCAATAAAGGTTTAACCCCGTGATCACCCCCCGTCGCCAGTGTCACTAAGGCTGGGTTCACATTGCAGCGGTTTATGAGAACGAATGTGATTCGCACCGCACTGCAGTGCAAATCACATCCGATCTCTGTGCGATTCGAGTTCAGCCATACAGATAGTATGGCTGAATTCGTGTCGCACCCGCCGCAAATTCGCACGGGACCCTTTTTTTGGCCCGCAGCAGAATCGGATCGCATGGGTGTTCACACCATGCGATCCGAGTTTGCAGATCGCACTGCGATATGCGAACTGATCTGGGGGTGTCATTAACATTTCACTGACACTCCCAGCAGTTCGCATAGGGCAGTGTGAACTGCCGCCGGGAGGCATGCGATGCGGGAACCCGCCGCGGATTCGTGGCGTTCCCGCATCGCTCCAGTGTGAACCCAGCCTAATAAGCGATCGTTTTTCTGATCACTGTATTAGTGTCACAGGTGACGCTAGTTAGGCAGGTAGGTATTTAGGTTCGCCGCAGCTTTTTATAGCGCCAGGGACCCCCATATACTACCGCATAAAGCCCCCTGATTGCCCCCTAGTTAACCCTTTCACCAGTGATCACCATATAACTGTTACAGGTGACGCTGGTTGGTTAGTTATTTTTTTTATAGTTTCAGGGCACCCGCCATTTATTACCTAGTCTCACTAGTGTACCCCTAAATTTAGGGGTGTCTACTTTCCAAAAGGGGGTCATTTGGGGGGGGGGGTTTGTGCCATCTTGGCATTTTATGGCCTTCAAAACTGTAACGCCCTTAGAAAGCCTGAAGGCGGTGCTTGGTTTTCGGGGCCCCGTACGCGGCTAGGCTCCCAAAAAGTCCCACATATGTGGTATCCCCGTACTCAGGAGAAGCAGCAGAATTTATTTTGGGGTGTCATTTCACATATGCCCATAGCATGTGTGAGCAATATATCATTTAGTGACAACTTTGTGTAAAAAAAAAAAAAAATTATTTTTTTTTGTCATTATTCAATCGCTTGAGGCAAAAAAATAAAATATTCAATGGGCTCAACATGCCACTTATCAATTTCCTTAGGGGGTCTACTTTCCAAAATGGGGTCATTTGGGGGGGTTTTGTACTGCCCTGCCATTTTAGCACCTCAAGAAATGAGATAGGCAGTCGTAAACTAAAAGCTGCGTAAATTCCAGAAAACGTACCTTAGTTTGTAGATGTGACAACTTTTGCGCAAACCAATAAATATACAATTATTGACTTTTTTTTTACCAAAGACATGTGGCTGAATACATTTTGGCCTAAATGTATGACTAAAATTGAGTTTATTGGATTTTTCTAATAACAAAAAGTAGAAAATATCATTTTTTTTCAAAATTTGCGGTCTTTTTACGTTTATATCGCAAAAAATAAAAATCGCAGAGGCAATCAAATACCATCAAAAGAAAGCTCTATTTGTGGGAAGAAAAGGACGCAAATTTTGTTTGGGTACAACATTGCATGACCGCGCAATTACCAGTTAAAGCAGCGCAGTGCCAAATTGTAAAAAGACCTCTGGTCATTTACCAGCAAAATGGTCCGGTCTGAAGGTGGTTAAAATTAATTTTTTTTACTTTTAAAAATAAAATAAAAGCTATTATGAAAAAAAAAAACACAAAAACAAATTATATATATATATATATATATATATATATATATATATATATATATATATATATATATATATATATAAAGCTATTTACCAGCCACCACACTCATCGTTGGGCAAAAGGTGCCAGATGACGCCCGCAATCACTTCCTTCTCTTCACTTTGGGAAAAACAGGCAGAGCTTTGAAGCTCCATTAGGATTAGCATTATTGGATGGGTTGTAATTTCAACATCCACCACAAGATGGCGCCAGACTATGGAAAGACTTTAGAAGGCCGCAAAGCCGCGGCCTCAATTACTGGCCGGAGTGGCCCGATGCAAGCGCACGGCGGAGTTCGGGGTCCACATGGAGACAGGATACCCCAGCTGTGTTGCCCCAGGCGCCAGGACGCCAATTCTAGTTGCAAATGCGACCTGGCGCCCGGGGTTTGTCGAGCCCTGCTATAACCCATCAGTAATTACTGAGTCTCTGTGTCCCGTGATGTACGAGAAAGAAAGTAGGGCAATACGAGACTAGACTGCAGCCTGTAGTATCCGGCACCCATAGGGGAAATCCTCATGACCTTTACATCTATTTGATAGAATCTGGTAAATGTATAGACTGAAGACCAAGTTGCGGCCTTACAGATTTAAGCCATGGAGGCTTGGTGATGCACTGCCCAGGAAGCACCAACAGCCCTAGAGGAGTGCTAGAGAGAGAGGATCTCCCGCTGCGACACAGCTTGGATCTGAGACGCTGGCCGCTGTCTTGCCTAGTGGACCGGTGTTCTGTCGAGAAATGCCCGGGATGTACTGCGCATGTGCAGAACAGTACAACAGCTGATTTGCCGATCAGCTGGCCTGACGTAACCAGGATGCATGCGCATATCGTAGGAGGTATCTCTCGATAGGAGTCACCATTTCAAAGGCACAATTTAAACCTATACAAACAGCGGAGGGACACCGTAGTTCTCACATTGTGCATCGCTGCTGCTGGTGGCTGTGTTGAAGGGCTGGTTTTGTCTGTGTTGCAACCCGCCCTTTGACACAGGCAAAACCGGCTGTTCAACGCAGCAAACCCGCCCTGCAACACAGACAAAACCGGACCATCAGCACACTGTAAAGCCGCCCCGCAACAACGAGGCACATTGTGAGGACTACGGTCCCCCCCCCCCGCTGTTTGTATAGGTTTAAATTGTGTCCGTGAAATGTTTCTCCTATCAAGAGATGCCTCCTACGATGTGCGCTTGCACCCTGGTCACGTCACTCCAGCTGATCGGTAACTCAGCTGGAGTGTGGCTCCATCCTGCATGGGCACTATTCGATGGGAGGGCACTTCTCGACAGAACACCGGGCCCCTATGATAGACAGCACACTGATTCAATTTCCCGGCATTGGACCAGTGTGCTGTCTATCATTGGAGTTGATCCAAGAGACGGGACTTTGACAGCAGCCAGCATTTTAGATCCAAGTGTCACATCCTCTCCTCTCTTCTCTTCTGTGTGATCCGGCCGGCTCTCCTCCCAACAGTTTCTTGGCTGATCACTTCTGGCAGAAGCGGTGCAGCCTTTTTTTTTTTTTTTACAAGGCATCAGAACGGCCAGTCTGCCCCTGCTTCACACTCACCGTCAGCTTATTTCCACTCGCCCAATGTGAGCAGGCGAGTGGAAATTTTGGAGGGCTGACTTTAAGTGTTAGGATGCAGGTCAGTGAAGGGTTTATTCTTAGCGTCATCTTCAGGGTTAGGAACAGGCTACACATTAAGGATGGCTGCACACATTTTTTTCTTTATATTGGTTTTTGTTGATGAAAGCCCAGCATGAAAACAACGTCTATATCTTTTCGCTAACCTTCTTGCACATATGGAGCAAATAACCCCCCCAAATTTCCAACATGCATTGCAGTAACAGGGTACCAAATGATTTTGTGGGTAGTTTCAAAATAATATTAGGACCAAATCTGTCTGCAATTATAGTACAACTATAAACTATTATGGCTGTTTAGCTTGGTTGTTTCAGATTCAACTGTAAGGTAGGTTCAAAAGATTGAACACTTCCAGGAAGAGCTGAAATTTGCATACAGCTTCAGCTACCGAAAGATCGAGATCAACTGACTAGCAGTTTTCACTGAAAGTAACCTCTGCTTAAAGTACATGCTGAGAAGGATAGAAGGATAGGGACTAACATTGTTAGCTGCCTTCTAAATATGTTAGTACTTTTGAGGTACATTTTTATGCAACTGCGGTTAGGCGTAAGTATAACCCTTTCATGACTAAGCCTATTTTTGGAATTTGGTGTTTACAAGTTAAAATCCATATTTTTTGCTAGAAAATTACTTGGAACCCCCAAACATTACATATATTTTTTTAGCAGAGACTCTAGAGAATAAAATGGCGATTGTTGCAATATTTTATGTCACACGGTATTTGCGCAGTGGTGTTTTAAACGCAACTTTTTGGGAAAAGGGACACTTTCATGATTTAAAAAAAAACAAAACAGTAGAATTAGCCCAATTTTTTTGTGTAATGTGAAAGATAATGTTACGCCGAGTAAATAGATACCAAACATGTCACACTTTATAATTGCGCGCACTTGTAGATTGACGACAAAGTACGGTACCTAAAAATCTCAATAGGCGACGCTTTAAATTTTTTTTACGGTTACCAGGTAAGCGTTACAGAGCAGGTCTAGTGCTAGAATTATTGCTCTCGCTCTGACGATCGCGGCGATACCTCACATGTGTGATTTGAACACCGTTTACATACGCGGGCGCGACTTCCGTATGCGTTTTCTTTGCTTCGCGAGCTCGCGGGGACGGCGGGCGCTTTAAAAATTTTTTTTTATTTTTTTATTTATTTTATTTATTTTAAAATAACTAAATTGTTTAAAAAAAAAAAAAAATTTATCACTTTTATTGCTGTCACAAGGAATGTAAACATCCCTTGTGACAGTAATAGGTGGTGACAGGTACTCTTTATGGAAGGATCGGGGGTCTAAAAGACCCCCCACCCCTCCTTTACACTTCAATGTATTCAGATCGCTGAAAACTGTGATTCTGAATACCGGATATTTTTTTAAAACCGGCGCCATTGGCAGCCGAGTAAACGGGAAGTGACGTCATGACGTCGCTTCTGTGTTTACGATGAGGAGACTGGAACGAAGCCGATTACGGCTTCGTTCCAGTTCCTCCGCAGCAGCCGGAGCCATCAGACACGGAATCGGTGCTCCCGATCGAGCGGGAGCACCGGTAGCAGCGGCGAGAGGCGGCGGGAGGGGGGGACGTCCCCTCCCGCTCCTCCGGCATAACAGCCGAGCGGCTTTTAGCCGCATCGGTTGTTATACCTGGATAGCCAATCGCCTGCTGCAAAAAACGGTACCGGGATGATGCCTGCAGGTGCGGGCATCATCCCGGTATAACCCCCGGAAGCCGAGTACGCATATCTGCATACGCTCGGCGGGAAAGGGATAAAATCGCCATTGGGCGATTCTGGGCATTACCAAGTATACAATATTAAGCATCAGCAGAGTATAAACATATCCTTTAGATGCATGGATGCTGGGAGCCACAAAACTCCCTACTGTCATCTAATTTAACAAACTATTTTGTTGGGGAAGCTCCTTTGTACTTTGATAACTTCAGCAGATCCCAGCAGGAACAAAACAATTTTACTACAATGTATTTGCAGATATTTAAAACATGGTTATACAATTGTATATTGCTCTTTTAGTTGAATCTGGAGTGCTCCTTTAAACAGGCAGTGTTAGGGCTACACTTGCAGAAACCCTTCTTAAAGCTGAGGTTTACCATATATACTCGAATATAGGTCCATCCGAATATAAGCCGAAGCCCCTAATTTACCACAAAAAAACTGGGAAAACGTATTGACTCGTGTATAAGCCGAAGATGAGACATGCAGCAGCTACTGTTACAGCTTAAAAGAGTGGAAAAGAGGGTCAACAATGCCCATCTGCAGCTGCATACCTCCCTGTGTACCTCCCTGTGTCCATTGCAGCCTACCTGTGTCCTGTGCATGCCTCCGTGTGCCAATCTGCAGCCTCTATGTCCTTCTGCAGCTCAGTGTGCCATTTTGTGCCATTTTGCACCGATCAGCATGTATCAGCATGTCATAAAAACATGCCAGGATTCAAAAGCCGCAATTCTCCTCCTCGTCTGTGACAGACGGCGGCCATTCCACTGTTCAAAAGCCGCGCCTCCCTGTCTGTGATAGGCGGAACACTCAATTTCCCAGCAGTCAGTGTTCCGCCTATCACGGACATCCTCTCATCCTCGTCCGTAGTATGAGGATGAGCGGATGTCCGTGATAGGCGGACCACTGACTGCTGGGAAATTGAGTGTTCCGCCCATCACAGACAGGGAGGCGCGGCTTTTGAACAGTGGAATGGCCGCCGTCTGTCTGCACGACACGCTGATCAGGTAGGCAGACGGCGGTGACTCGAGTATAAGCCGAGGGGGGCACTTTCAGCCTAAAAAAAGGGGCTGAAAATCTCGGCTTATACTCGAGTATATACGGTAGTTAAAAAAAAATAAAAAATAATTAGCACAAGGGACATTACTTACCATCAGTGTGATGTGTCCCTTGTGCTGCTGCCGCCTCATTTAGGTGCAATCTTCATCCTCAGATGCCCCCCCCCCCCCCCCCCAGCCACCTAATCTTCCAGTGCAACTGGGGTTAATAGAATTTAGAAAGCTGTAACAGGCATGAATAAAACAGAGCCCACCTATGTCTGCCCTTTCCATCTACCTACTTCATTCATCAAAGCTGTAGCTACAACTTCTATGAATGAAATGTAATCAATAAATGCAGGACATGGACCTTTCAATTAGGCTTCGCAAGGCTTCACTGCCCGTTTCCCATACGGGGAATGGCGGCGGCAGCACCCGAGAGCCCATTAAAAAAAAAGCTGGGCTGCCGAAATCGTGGGATCTCAGGACATTTATTAGTGTCCAAATATTAAAACTTTTGCCAGAGTTTTTCAGGCACTACAGCTCTAAAAATAGCACCTGTATAGCGCCTGAAAAAGCATCTCCATTCACTCCAGTGTGAAAGCCCGAGGACTTTCACATGGAGCGGTGTGCTGGCAGGGCGTCAGAAAAAGTCAGCAGCTTCTTTGTAGCGGTGAAGGAGCAGTGAACTCACTGCTCCTCCCCATTGAAATCAATGGGGCAGCGCTGTGATACCGCCAACAAAACGCTGCTCCACCGGCATTTTGCAGGTGGATTTAACCCCTCTTTGGCCGCTAGCGGGGGGTAAAAAACCCCCGCTAGCGGCCGAATAGCGGTGCTAAAATGGTAAAAATAGCGCAGCTTTACTGCCGCCGCCGACCCCCCCCCCCCCCCCCCCGGTTCAGTGTGAAAGCCGTTTAAAAGTCAGCAGCTACAGTATTTGGAGGTCCTCTAGGCTTTAAACCTCTGTCATGCTGATTCTCTGACTTCAGTGCTTTAATTGACCACCTAACGACTGCCCTATAGCAAATATTCTACTACAGGGTAGAACAGAATCATGTATATATAAGTAATTCTGCACTTCCTAGTAGGGGGTGTGCTGCTTCTGCTGTGCCAACCGTCAGGAACAGAGGCTGGACGAAGCCAGAGCTCCGTCGTGAAAAGGGGGGAGAAAATCCATCACTTCCCTTAGTAAAAGCACCACACACAGCACAGAAAAACACTGGCTAGGCACACATTTAACCCTTTAATCGCTCTAGAGCAATTAAGCCGAGGGGGGGTTTTTCAGCCTAAAAATACTCGAGTATATACAGTATCTCCTAGGCCAGCGATGGTGAACCTCGGCACCCCAGATGTTTTGGAACTACATTTCCCATGATGCTCATGAACTCTGCAGTGTAGTTGAGCATCATGGGAAATGTAGTTTCAAAACACCTGGGGTGGCAAGGCTTGTCATCACTGTCCTCGTGTGTGGCGCATTTTGGAAATACAATAGTAACAAGGACAACTGATAATACTGAAACAAGTCACAGATTTAGTATAAAGTGTAAAAGCGCAAAAGACTGGATAAGATGTAGTTACTTACTTCGTACGTCTTGTAGGAAATCCAGGCAAGGTCGGCTAGTTCCAGAGATACTTAGTGATACAGCTAGAGGGGTCTGCCCTTCATAGTTCCTAGTGTTCGTGTCGGCCCCATAATTGTACAACATACGAGCACAAAGGACATCATCCCGCAGAGCCGAAAGGTGAAGAGGCGTCTGCCCATCTTCTAGCCTCCCCAAGTTCGTATCAGCTCCCCTTTGCAAAAACATGCGACAATACGAATGGTTACTTTTGATCACAGCGTAGCGTAGCAGAAACCCGTTTTGAATATCAATGTTGGCGTTGTGGTCCAGGAGAATTTTGACGCAGCTGGATCTCTCTCGGATGATGGCGAGCTGCAGGGGAGTGGTGCCCTTGTCGCTAAGGGGATCAACCTCAGCTTTAAACTCCAACAGTAACCTGACAAAAGAGTCTCTTCCATAGTGGGCAGCCACGTGCAGCGGTGTCCAACCATCATTGCTCTTGGCATTAATGATGTCACTGCGATATTCCGATTCCAACATTAGACGTGCAATCCGAGCCCGTCCATGCATGGCAGCATAATGTAACGCTGTAAAGCCCCCTATCAAGTCCTTTACTGTAGGATCCGCTGAGTTGGAAAATAAAGACAACAAAAAAAAAAAGTTATTACAGAAAATATCCTTAAGTACACACTCCGCAAATATTTGTTTAAGTTAAAACTGCACCAAGGACTATTCCATTAACCCTTTATGCATGTAAATGCTTGGATGTACCCAGTGCCGGGACAAGGTCATCCAGCGCCCAAAAACAATTATGCCAAACTGCACCCACCCCCCGCTTAGGGTTAACAGTGATATCACTGTCACTACTCCTGTCAGCCTTGTAACAGAAACGGGCACAGGGCGGTCCCCATCCCTGCAATTAACCATTGCGCCCAGGGCAGCCACCCCTACCTGGCCACCCCTTGTCCCGGCAATGGATGTACCTATAGCTGCGGTGTATGGCAACCTGTCACTGACTTGCATAGCCTGCTGCTGCTCTGCATGATTTACATTGGAGCACCAGGCTGTAGAAGAGGTGTGATCGGCTGGCTCAAGCTCTCAGTGACACACTGAGAGGCCGAGCTAGTTGCTGGTCAGGAATCTGAGTGGATCCTGGCATGAAAGTCGGGATTTCTCCAGAGTCTGGACCAGCCAAGTTACATCAGCGGACAGGTACACTGAATATCTCCTAAACGTGCACCGTATAGAACAGGGGTCTCAAACTGGTGGCCCTCCAGCTATTGCAAAACTACAAGTCCCATCGTGCCTCTGCCTGTGGGAGTTATGCTTGTAACTGTCAGCCTTGCAATGCCTCATGGGACTTGTAGTTTTGCAACAGCTGAAGGGCTGACAGTTTGAGACCCCTGGTATAGAATATATCTACATGTGTAGAAGCCACATGCGCACTGCTCTCTCAATGGATGGTATGCAGTCCATTGAGAGAGCTGTGCAGTGACCGTGACATCCACGTGCGGGAGTAACGTCATTGCAGCTTGGCCAATCAAACGGACATAGCTCACGAACCTGGACGGTAGACCGGGTAAAGTTGGAATCCTCGTCAACAGTGAAAGTGTGTCCCTGGAGGGATCTGCATTTTTAGGAAAGTCTGTCATAATGTGCTAGTGTGTGTTACATACTAGCACATTATGACATGAGCCTGCAGTGGAACCATTTTGTTTTTTTGGCACAGTTTACTACCATTTTAAAGATACTTTTAAATAATTTTCATTAAAGCAGAACTACATTGTATCTGAGCACCACAACCAAAAACGCTAGCTCAGGCATGCAGGTAGGAGAGCGTGCTTAGCAGAGAAAACCCCTCCTCCCCTCCTGGCAACTCCTGGGATGTATGGCATAATTTACCTAGGCATGGAATGCAGGAAGTACCTGAAGAAATGTGAAAAAAAGGTTTAACACAAGCAAATATTATATACTTTCCTATATATTTACTAATGCTAGCAGTATAAGGCCTCATGCACACTGGACGTTTTTACAGATGCTGTTTTTGGCTTCTGGCATTTTTCCCCAAGTCCAGTAAACTCCCCAGCATGTTATCCTATGTGTCCATGCACACATAGGCTGTTATCAGCATTTTTTGGCTGAGGCATTGTCTGGCTGGAAAAAAAACCCCCCAGAACTGGTAAGTTTTGAGACGAGTTTTTGAGTAGTAAAAACCCCATAATGCCAGTAAACGTGGTAAAATGCGCCTAACCAGGGTTTTTGAGTGTTTCAGATCCCTTAGCTTGTGTGTTCTTGCTGCCAACATGACAAAACATGGAAAACAACTAAAGAAAAAGATGAACAACTCAAGTTTTTAATACAGCGACACTACTTGTGTCTTTATAACATCCAGTAAGCATGAGTCCCAACTCCTAAGGATTAAAAATAGTCAGTGTTCATTGAGAGAGTGAAGTTCCGGTTAAGTTATTATTCATTTATATTTCTATAGTGCTTTCCTCCCTGGGGACTTTTCAAACTGGTGTTGGGTCACATAGTAGGTGAGACAGCCAACTTGGTTGTTCTCAGTAGAATATCATACATTGGCCAATCTTTAGACAGCAGCCAACTCACCTACCAGCACGTCTTTGGAGTGTTTAAGGAATAGGGGTCAACCAATATCGTTTTTTCAGGGCAGATACCGATTTTTTGGGCTTTCTTTAAAGGGGTTGTAAACTCTCAAGGTTTTTGTCCTCAATGCATTAAGGAGAAAAACCTTCTGTCACTCATCAGCACCCCCCCACCTCCCCGAGCCCCCATTACACTTACCTGAGCCCTGTATTTCCCACAACGGGAATGAGCACACCAGCTCCGGCCGGGGTCTTGGGTCCCGATTGGATAGATTGATAGCAGCGCAGCAATTGGCTCCCACTGCTGTCATCAAATAGAATGAGATGGGCACCGGGGGGTGGGGCCAAGTCCTGTTTTCTGTGTGAATAGACACAGAAGTAGGACACGTGAGTGCGCCCACATGGGTGTCCCGAAGGCGAGCGCTTCTCTGATGGGACACTCAAGAACAGGAGGGGCCACCAGTGCAACTGAGGGATCCCAGAAGAGGAGGATCGGGGACAATCTGTGCAATACCACCTGCACAGGGAAGGTAAGTATAATATGTTTGTTTTTTGTTTTTTAAAACCTGAACCTTTACAACCCCTTAAGACCCCTTTCACACCACACCGCTCAAAATTTTTAGCGGCGTTTTACCGCCGGATTTGCAGCAGATTTCGGTCGCTAGCAGGGCGCTTTTACCCCTGCTAGAGAAAGGGTTAAAACCGCCGGCAATACACCGCAATAGCGGCGTTTTGCCGGTGGTATTAAGCGCTGCCCCATTCATTTCAATGGGGAGCAGCGGTGGAGGAGCGGTAACCACGCCGCTCCAAAGAAGCTACTGGCAGAACTTTTCCCCGACGTCCTGCCAGCGCACCGCTGTAGTGTGAAAGCCCTCTGGGCTTTCACACTACAGACAATAGTGCAGCTTTTTTTGGGCGGATTGCAGGCGCTATTTCTAACACTATAGCGCCTGCAAAACGCCCTGGTGTGAAAGGGGTCTTAAGGCTGATAGCCGATATTCTGTAGATTTGAAGTTTTTATTTTTGTACGGCCCTTTTAATTTTCTTTTTGTTTTGTTTTTATCACTTTTATTGCTGTCTAAAAGAATATAAACATCCCTTGCGACAGTAATAGGCAGTGACAGGTACTCTTTGTGGAGGTATCTGGGGGTCTATAAGACCCCAAACCCCTCCACTGCACTTAAAAGTATTTAAAAACGCCAATATCTGCATTTTTGAATACTTTCTATTTTTTAAAACTGGCGCTTTTAGGTTGAGAGTAATCCGGAAGCGAAGTCATGACATCTTTTCCGGATTACTAAAGCCGAGACCCCAGGAAAGAAATCAGCTTTGTTCGAGTCTCTGCCCAGCCAGCGGACATGCCGGCTGGTCACTCTGGCCTCCCGGTGGGACGTTAGTATTACAAGAAAGCTGACAGTTCGCTCTAAATAATGGAGCTGCATGCATCATCCCGGTACAACCACTTGAAGCAATATCAGTAAGTTTGTTATCCATACATAAAAAAAATAAAAAATAAAAATCGGCCACCGATAATCAGCCTCACCGATAATTGGTCGACCCCTAGTAAGGTATCCAGGATACCCAAAGGAAATCCATGAGAGCACTGGAGAACAAGCAAACTCCATGCATATAGTGTCCTAGATGGGGTCTGAACTGAGGACCCCAGTGCTGCAAGGCAAATGTACGATAGCAAAAAAACACACTTCAAGTTTTGTATAGCGTTGGGAAAAGGAAGATCCCCTGTCAGGCTTTTATTGCTCTTTGTGGCCCCTGTTGGTAAGACTTCCCTTCACTTCCTGTATCATATTACTGTTCTCTGCAAGCCTCAAAGTGCAATCAAATATACATTACATTGCACATTTTAGCACGGGACTTCCAGCCCAGACGTGTCCTCTCTTGCCTCCATGCCCTCTTTTCTTTGCCTCATGTGCTCACTAAGAAAAAGCATGTGTAAGAACATCTGCCGATCAGTGGATTTCCTGTGGTCTGGCGTGAATGGTGTAAGGAGTTTAGGTAACATGCTCCACTGTGGCTTGTCACCCTTCCAAGCAACACAACATACATTATTTAAGGGCCTCCTGGTACACTGTGTTCAGTTTGAAGGAACTTGTCCCCGCAGCTTATTATAATGAACACAGAGGGACAGGAAGAAAGGAATCAAAACACGTTAAAATCTGAATACAGTTGAAATGGTGGATATCATGTAAATGTATAGTAATACACAGTGCATCTGGAAAGTATTCACATTTTGTTATGTTACAGCCTTATTCCAAAATGTATTAAATTCATTATCTTCCTCAAAATTCTACAAACAATATCCCATAATGACAACGTGAAAGAAGTTTGTTTGAAATCTTTGCAAATGTATTCAAAATAACAAATAAAAAGAATCCCATGTACATAAGTATCACAGCCTTTGCCATGACACTCAAAATTGGGCTCAGGTGCCTCCTGGTTCCACTGATCATCCTTGAGATGTTTCTTCGACTTGATTGGAGTCCAGGATTTGGAAAGGCACACACCTGTCTATAGAAGGTCCCGCAGTTAACAGTGCATGTCAGAGCACAAACCAAGCCATGAAGTCCAGAGTGGTAGAGTGGCCAGACGGAAGCCACTCCACAGTAAAAGGCACGACAGATAAAAGTATATATATAAGGGCGCTCTGAGTGAATGGACCAGGCAGAAAATGTCTGTATCTAAAATAGTCAGTTTAAAAAACAATTAAGATGATCCAATGTGTGTATATATGTCATACAGGCACATGACAGCCTGCCTGGAGTTTGCCAAAAGGCACCTGAAGGGCTCTCAGACCATGAGAAACAAAATTCTCTGGTCTGGTGAAACTAATATTGAGCTCTTTGGCCTGAATGGTAAGCACTGCTCATCACCTGGCCAATACCATCCCTACAGTGAAGCATGGTGGTGGCAGCATCATGCTGCGGGGATGTTTTTCAGTGGCAGGAACTGGGAGACTAGTCAGGATCGAGGGAAAGATGAATGCAGCAATGTACAGAGACATCCTTGATGAATACCTACTCCAGAGCTCTCTGGACCTCAAAGGTTCATATTCCAATAGGACAAGGTTCCTAAGCATACAGCCAAGACAACACAGGAGTGGCTACGAGACAACTCTGTGAATGTCCTTGAGTGGCCCAGCCAGACACCAGACTTGAACCCGATTGAGCATCTCTGAAGAAATCTGAAGATGGCTGTGCACCGACGCTCCCCATCCAACCTGATGGAGCTTGAGAGGTCCTGCAAAGAAGAATGGGAGAAACTGCCCAAAAATAGGTGTGCCAAGCTTGTAGGCATCATACTCAAAAAGACTTGAGGCTGTAATTGGTGCCAAAGGAGCTTCACCAAAGTATTGAGCAAAGGCTCTGAACAGTGATGTACAGGGTTTTTTGTTTTTTGTTTTAATAAATTTGCAAAGATTTCAAACAAACTTCTTTCACGTTATAATTATGGGGTATTGTTTGTAGAATTTGGAGGAAAATAATGAATTTAATTCATTTTGGAATAAGGCTGTAACATAACAAAACGTGTAAAAAGTGAAGCACATGCTTTCCAGAAGCACTGTATATACCACAATTTGTAGACGCGCAAATCAATTAAAATACACCCATTGCGATCTTTTTTTTTTTTTTTTTTATACATAGAGCAGAATATATTTTGACCCAAATTTATGACCAGATTTTGAGAAAAGCACTTTTTGTGTAAAAACAATGATAAAAATGTAATTTGCTTACAGCGTTGCATGACCGAGCTGTTGCCAGTAGCGCAGTGCGGAATAGCAAAAAAATGCCCTGGTCATGAAGGGGGTAAATCCTACAGGAGGTCAAGTTAACAGTGTTTCTGGAAATTGCACTAGGGTTGTTTTCCAAGTTTACATGCAAATTTCGTTTAATTAAAGTGGTTGTTAAGCCATGGGTTCTCTTTACACAAACTTCTCTGTTTGCTAATGACAAGTGTCCCAGTGTGTGTGCTTTATAAATAAAAGTGCCATTCTATACCTGATTTCTGAGCGCCGCTCAGCGCTCACGTGTCTGGCCAGCTCTCACCCTCCCCCGATGTGACAGCTAGAGTGGTAGGGGCCGAGAATCCCCTGCTGACATCAGTCGGGAGGGGAAGAGGAGAGGGGGAGAGAGGCGGCCGGTCATGGGAGCAGCACTCTGAAATCCGGTATAGAATGGTACTTTATTTATAAAGCACACACAACACTGGGACACTTGTCATTAGCAAAAAGAGAAGTTTGTGCGAAAATTTAAGAGTAATTTTAGCAGCGGGAGGGGAGGGGGTGGGCACTTGCAAGAGCTGACAGGCAGGGAGGGAGGGAGGTGGGAGAGGACAGAGGAGAGCTGCGGATGACGGAGGCACATAAACGGTGTCAGGGCTCAGCAGCCATGATAGACCGTGTCAGTTTACAGGGAGGAGGGCAGAAACTGGCAGGATCAGTCAGGTATTTCAGGTGATACAGGGGGCCAAATGACACAGAACAAGCACTGTGCTGTATAACATGCTTTAACCAGTTCCCAACCACCTGCCATACATATACTGCGGCAAGTCAGCTCTATTGTGCAAAATCAAGTACCTCTATGTGATTTTGTTCAATAGCCACTGGAGGGCGCATTTTTTTTCAAAATTTACATTCTTTTTTTGTTTATAGCACAAAAAATAAAAACCGCAGAGGTGATCAAATACCATCAAAAGAAAGCTCTATTTGTGGGGAAAGGACTTGTCAATTTTATTTGGGTACAGTGTCGCACAACCACGCAATTGTCAGTTAAAGTAAAGCAGGAAAACGTCACGTATGACGAAACGCGTATGGGAGGGCACGCTGTGACGTCACCACGTGTTACGAGAGGAGGACGGGCTCTCGTTTTGCCGGCCGGCTTGTTTTTTATGTGGGATCATTCTGGTTTTATGTAAGTGTATTTCTATTGCAATTAAACGAGTACTAAAGTTTTTTACACTATGGGAAGCTTCTTTCTTTCTACATTCTGAACATGTATATCGGGTACCAATGAAAATTACAGAGTGTCATGAGAATCCTTAATACATGGATCGTTTGTCCCTGATTGGCAAAGCATTCGGTGGAGGCGGGGAGCTGTCAATAGCTTGAGATCATAAACGCTCCTTATGCTTTACCGTCTGGTAAGCGCATTTATTTTTCGGTGGCTGGGCACAGTAGTGATAAGGAAGTGTGGAATCACTGTGGTGCGATCGGCTCCTTTTCTTCAATAACACAAACTTTTCATGGACTTTTTGATTTGTTTCTTATTGGTACAGTTTGTTGGCGCAGCTCTTTTTTCTTATTTAAAGTAAAGCAGTGCCGTATCTTAAAAAATGGCCTGGTCATTAAGGGGGTAAAACCTCCCAGAGCTGAAGTGGTTAAAGGAACAGGATCAATTTTTTTTTAGGGTAACAAACACTTTAAAGAGGTTGCAAACCTCCATTTTCAAGTTGTACCTATAGGTAAGCTTATAATAAGGCTTACCTATAGGTACTGTAAATATCTCCTAAACATGCGCCGTATAAGAGATATTGACTTTGTACTGAACTGATGGATGTTATCGCCGCATGCGCTGTGAAGAAATGGCCCTCCGTGACTGGCAGCTCCCGCGTGCATGTGCAGGAGTGACATCACGCGACTCCAGCCAGTCGCAGAGCTGGAGTCTGCGGCCCCCAGAAGGAAGAGGGGCGGACATGGATGCGGCCTCTAGCAGGGACCAGCGCGGGCTTCGTTGGCAGGTAAGTGGCACATAATGTGCTAGTATGTGTGACGCATACTAGCACATAATGCTTTTACTTTGCAGGGAGCAAAAAAGGAAGTAAAACCCATCGGGGTTTACTTCCTCTTTAAGTCCTTCTTTAAAAATATAATACAAATAAAAAGAAAAAGATAAAAAAAAAAAAAAAGAATAAAACATCCTAGATACTTGGGCTAAAAAAAATTGGGCTAAATTTTACGGTTTCGTTTTTTTGACACACTCGCTGACATAGCTGTCCAATGTGGGCACCATAACATGTGGGCAAGTGCTGTGAGATTGTGATGTTAGTGATTACTGATGGAAATAAATCTCTATGAGGACATCGCTAAAAACCACATGACAGAGAAACATGTCATTTGGCAACAAACACAAGAGACGTGGGGACATAAATCTGGTGACATCATTCTGAGAGTAACTTTCCTGAACATATGGATCTACTTTATGTTCACTGAACGAGGTCTCCAACAAAACATGGATCCCATTAAAGGGGTGGTACAATGGCTTATAAGTAGAATGTACCTGCGACGTTTTTAAATGCTGGCTCACGGAGGAGGTCACGCATATAAGTTTCATTTCACGACTAAATGAAGGGCATCTTTTTAAAGCCTTCTAATGAAAACTAGCCACGCTATCTGGAAGGGGAAGTCATATGCAGTAAAAAAAAAAAGCTGAACTCCCAACAAGTCACTTCTCCACACTACTGAACAAAAACGTATGGAATCCACCGCCATCTAGTGGAACTACAGAGTCATGCACCACTATGGACAAACACTGACCAGTAGAGGGCTGCAAAAAAAAAATCTATAATCAAGTAGAAGTGTATTAGACCCCTCTCACACTGAAGCGCCGCTAAAATAGCACTAAAGAGCTGGTCGTTCTTGCGGTGCTTCTCGGGTGTCGGCGGGCGGATTTTTTTTAAAAGCCACGTGACAATGTGACCTTAAAAAAGTCCTGCTTTGCGGCGCTTTCAAATCGCTTGTAGCCTCCCTGGCGATATGACTATATCAGATTTTTTTTTTACAATTTTTACAAATTATTTTGCATAGAAATTTGGCGTTTTATATAGTAGGCCTGTAATTCTTATGCCCCATACACACGGTCGCACATTCCGAAATCCAAATCCAAAAGATTTTGGCCGAATCCTGTGTTGCATACACGCGGTCGCACAAAGTTGTCGGGAAAATCCGATCGTTCTGAACGAGGTGACGTCAAACACGTACGTCGGGACTATAAACGGGCCAGTAGCCAATAGCTTTCGTCTCTTTGCTTATTCTGAGCATGCGTGGCACTTTGTCCCTTTGGAATTGCCTATACACGTTCCGAAATGTATGCGATCGGATTTTGATGTCGGAAAATTTTAGATCCTGCTCTCAAACTTTGTGCATCGGAAAATCCGATGGAAAAAAGTCCAATGGAGCCCACACATGGTCGGATTTTTCCGACAACATGATCCGATCGCACATTTTCCGTCTGAAAATCCGACCGTGTGTACAGGGCATAAGCAATAAAACACTTAGCCCTTGTACACACGGTCGGAGATTCCGACGGAATGTGTGCGATCGGACTGTCTTGTCGGATATTCCGACTGTGTGTGGTCTCCATCAGACTGTTTCTGTTGGAGTATCCGACGGACGAAGTTTTCCAACTTGTTGGTAAAATTTTCCGACAAAATGCTCCGATCGGACATACTCCGATCATGTGTAGAGAATTCCGATCGGACCAAGTGCCACGCATGCTCAGATCAAATTCCTACACCAAAGCTATTGGCTACTAGCCTGAACGTAGTCCCGTCGTAACGAAATAACGTCATCACGTTCTGAACGTTTGGATTTTCCGACAATTTCGTCCGACCGTGTGTATGCAACAGTTTCGGACAAAATCCGACGGATTTGGTTGTCGGAATGTCCGACTGTGTGTACAAGGGCTTAAATCTGTCCAAACAAGAGTCTAGTAGACGTCCCGGGTATGATGAAGTTTGAAACACAAAATCATAAATTATAATATAATAAATAATTATAAAAAATAATAATATAATAATAAAATAAATTTCCCCACGATTCACTATCGCTCAATTCTGCAAGTGTTCTAATTTATTATCGCTGTTTTCTAGCTGGTCTAAAACCACTTTTGACGTAAAGGGACACTTTTTAGTTGCTATGGACAATCTCCAGTTTCCAGGCAGAAAGAACAGTATATATCATATAAAACTGCATGCAGGGCATTGGACAAAGCACTGGGGACAAAAGGGATGTGAAATAATTTCATACAGCAATGTAATCTGTAAGATTATAGTGTGCTGTATGTATTATGATTTTTCACTGTTTGGAATTTGCCGCCGGGCTCCGCCCCAGTGCGTCGCGACGCTTGCAGAGAACGGAGCCCGGCACAGAGAGGCATTGGGCAGAGGACAGAGCCCACGGACACAGCAGGGGGGACATCGCAGGATCCTGGGGACAAGGCAAGTATACCGCACCAGGATCCTGCAATGCAATCCCGAGGGTGGCTCTGGGTTACCGCTAATGGTGCTGAAATTTAACCCCCGAGCCACACTCGGGAAAACCACCAGGGAGGTTAAGGCACTTTGGAAGGGCTGCCTATTTAATTTAATGGGCAGGCGACTCAAAGATGCTGCTTGCAGGACTTTTCCCAATGTCTCACAAGTGCACCGCCGAGCAAGAAAGCACTCATTGCACAGAACGAGAGGCAGTTTTCAGGTGCCTTCAGGCGCCATTTCTATCGCTAAAACGCCTGAAAACCGGCTCAGTGTGAAAGGGGCCTTAGGGCTGGTTCACACTACAATAAAAACGCACTCTAGATTAGCTACAGATGCGTTTCTGCATGAGTGTTTTTAATGTGTTTTTGATGCGTTGCGGTGCGTTTTTGATGTTTTTCCAGCTGCATTTCTTAATTTTTCACTATACTAGGGTTCAGTGCATTTTTGATGCGTTTTACTGCACTCCAGTACAGTCCAGTGCAGAAAAAATGCAGCATGTTCTACTTTTTTTTTTCTGGAACTGGACAGCCCTGGAACTGACCACAATGGTGAGAGCTATGCCATTGGAAACCATATTACCTACTTTCCATGCGTTTTTAATGCAATAAAAAAAACGCACTGGACTGCATGTGGTGTGAACTGGCCCTCAAAGCTGATCTCCATGTTTAATGTACCTTTACCACTTGACATCCGGGAGGTTTCTTCCCCTCCATGACCACGCCATTTTTTGTGATACGGCACTGCGTTACTTTTTATTGACAATTGCGCGGTCGTGCGAAATTGTACCCAAATAAAATTTATGTTTTTTTTTTTTCCACACATAGAGTTTTCTTTTGGTGCTATTTATTCGCCTCTGCATTTTTATTTTTGCACCATAAACAACAAAAAAGACTGCCAATCTTGAAAAAAATTAAGTCATTTTTTTTTTACTTTCTGCTTCAAAACATAGCCACCAAAAAAAAAAAAAGTCTTTATAAATTTAGTCCAATATGTAATCTGCTACTTTTTTTGGTAAATCAAAATCCCAAAAAGCATATATTGATTGGTTTACGCAAAAGTTATAGCATCTACAAACTGTGGGATATATTTATGTTTTTTTTTTGTATACTAGCAATGGCGGCAATCAACGACTGCGATATTGTGGCGGGGAGTCTGACACTAAACGACTCTTTGTGGGAACCGGTGACACTAATAGTCAAATAATAATCAAAGGGTTAGGAGTATGAGATATTCACAGTATAAGTCATCGGCACATGCGCACTGAAGAAACGGCTCGCACGTGCCGTTTCTCCGGCTGTCGTTACCTGTGGCTCCCGCGTGCATGAGTGGGAGTGACGTCATCGCGGTCTTGGCCAATCACAGCCCCGGAGCCTACAAACCCGGAAGTAAAATTCCAAAGACACAGCGGTGTGCAGGGACCGCTGCAACCACTTCGTTCTACGGTAAGTACAGTATCTCACATTTTTGCAAATATATTATTATATCTTATCATGTGACAACACTGAAGAAATTACACTTCGTTACAATGTAAAGTAGAGTGTACAGCTTGTATAACAGTGTAAATTTACTGTCCCCTGGTAACAAAAGTGAGTACACCCCTAAGTGAAAATGTCCAAATTGGGCCCAAAGTGTCAATATTTTGTGTGGTCACCATTATTTTCCAGCACTGCCTTAACCTTCTTGGGTATGGAGTTCACCAGAGCTTCACAGGTTGACATTGGAGTCCTCTTCCCCTCCTCCATGAGGACATCACGGAGCTGGTGGATGTTAGCCCTTGTACACACGGTCGGACATTCCGACAACAAAATTCGTCGGATTTTTTCAGACGGATTATGTCCGAAACTGGTGTTGCATACACACGGTCGGACAAAGTTGTCGTAAAATCAGATCGTTCGTAACGTGATGGCGTTATTTCGTTATGACGGGACTACGTTCAGGCTAGTAGCCAATAGTTTTGGTCTAGGAATTTGATCTGAGCATGCGTGGCACTTTGTCCGATTGGAATTCTCTACAAATTGTGTTGTCAGAAATATTTTATATCCAGCTCTCAAACTTTGTTGGTCGGACATTCCGATGGGAAAAAGTCTGATGAAGCCCACATATGGTTGGATTATCCGACAACACGGTCCGATTGGACATTTTCTGTCCGAATGTCCGACTGTGTGCACAAGGGCTTAGAGACCTTGCGCTCCTCCACCTTCCGTTTGTGGAGGCCCCACAGGTGCTCAATAGGGTTTAGGTCTGGAGACATGCTTGGCCAGTCCATCACCTTTACCCTCAGCTTCTTTAGCAAGGCAGTGGTCATCTTGGAGATGTGTTTTGGGGTCATTATCATGTTGGAATACTGCCCTGTGGCCCAGTCTCCAAAGGGAGGGGATCATGCTCTGCTTCAGTATGTCACAGTACATGTTGGCATTCATGGTTCCCTCAATGAACTGTAGCTCCCCAGTGCCGGCAGCCCCAGACCACGACACTCCCACCACCATGCTTGACTGTAGGCAAGACTCACTTGTCTTTGTACTCCTCACCTGGTTGCCTCCACACACGCTTGACACCATTTGAACCAAATAAGTTTATCTTGGTCTCATCAGACCACAGGACATGTTTCCAGTAATCCATGTCCTTAGTCTGCTTGTCTTCATCAAACTGTTTGTGGGCTTTCTTATGCATCATTTTTAGAAGAGGCTTCCTTCTGGGGCGACAGCCATGCAAAACAATTTGATGCAGTGTGCGGCGTATGGTCTGAGTACTTACAGGCTGACCCCCCACCCCTTCAACCTCTGTAGCAATGCTGGCAGCACTCATATGTCTATTTCCCAAAGACAACCTCTGGATATGACGCTGAGCACGTGACCTCAACTTCTTTGGTGGACCATGGCGAGGTCTGTTTTGAGTGGAACCTGTCCTGTCCAATTGGCCAATGTGCTACAGCTTAGTTGTAGGGCGTTGGCAATCTTCTTATAGCCTAGGCCATCTTTATGTAGAGCAAGAATTATTTTTTTCAGATCTTCAGAGAGTCCTTTGCCATGAAGTGCCATGTTGTACTTCCAGTGAACAGTATGAGAGAGTGAGAGCGATAACACCAAATTTAACACACCTGTTCCCCATTCACACCTAAGACCTTGTAACACTAATGAGTCACATGACACCGGGAAGGGAAAATGGGTAATGGGGCCCAATTTGGACATTTTCACTTAGGGGTGTACTCACTTTTGTTTCCAGCCGTTTAGACATTAATGGCTGTATGTTGAGTTATTTTGAAGGGACAGCAAATTTACACTGTTATACAAGCTGTACACTCACTACTTTACATTGTAGCAAAGTGTCATTTCTTCAGTGTTGTCACATGCAAAGATATAATAAAATATTTGCAAAAATGGTGAAGGGTGTACTCACTTTTGCGAGATACTGTGTAAATATATATATATATATATATATATATATATATATATATATATATATATATATATGACAGTCCATGCACCAGTGAGTGTTTTGTGTCTTTAAATGATGTCATTTGCGCCGAAACGTGCAGGGCGGGACCAAAAGGTCACCACGTATGTGCGATCGAGGGAAGAACTCTGGGTATTGTAGTTTGCTGAATGCCGATGCCATCATATACATTTATAAATGCTTTTAACCTTTTTAATAAATGCTGTATAAAGGAGCTTACACTATGCAAGCTTTGTTTTTTTCACTCACTAGGAGTACTGGCACTTGAATGGTGCATAATAGCTGGTGAGATGACAGATTTAAACACACGGCTGACTGCTGACATCTGGGCAGATACATACAAGCGTGTGTTGACTCCTCATTCTTTGAGAGTCACACGTTCTCTAGGAAGCGTGCATATTTGATTTTGGGGCATGCACTGGGTGTTTTTCACATGTAAAATACAAAGCTCACATAGTGTAAAATCCTTTATAAAGCGTATATTAAAAAGGTCAAAAGCACTTACTAATGAAACCGGTGAAAACAGCATTCCGCAAAATACAATACCCAGAATTCTCCTTGTGATCGAGCATGCGTGGTGACATCAAGACTTCCGGTCCCGCCCTATGTGTTTCGTCACAAATGGCGTCATTTAAAGACGCAGACTTATTCACTGGTGCATGGGCTGTCTATATACACACATTTAATTTTTGTTTAGTGTCTTTGCACATGGAGTTATAAATTTCACATTGATGCGTTGTATTGATGTGTATGTTGATATGCACAAGTAGCGCGGAAAGATTTTTACAACTAGATTCTGTTGTTTATGGTATCCAATACACGCGCTTGCTGCTGCTTAGATTTTAGCGTCTGCACTTTACCTCTTGTGCAGTATTTGTTTCTATTTGCATCTTACCTCCATGCTCTAGGAATACTCTCACGCATCTTTCTTTCCCACGTGCCGCTGAGAAGTGAAGCAGAGTCCATCCATTGGCATCCCGACCATTGGGCGAGTAGCCCTGTTCCAGCATAGTGCGCACGGTGTGGACGTCTCCCGCAGCAACAGCTGCCTGTATCCGCAGCTCCTCCTGTAGCTCAGGATTCCTCCGGCAGTGGTGATGTAACATCCTCCCCTCTGCTCTTCTTAACTATAGAGTCATGGGGCCACAAGTCGCCTGTTATTATAAACATACGGATGTCAACATCAAAAGAAAAAAAAAAAAAAGATTAAAAAAAAAAAAAAAAAGCTGTTTAGATTCCCAGAATTATTTAAGAGTTCATCATCACTTGATGTCACCAATATGATTTTTATAAAGCTTTCTTGTTAAATGTTGTGAATGCCTTTATCCCTACACTGTGGAATGAACTACCCCCCCCCCCCCCCCCCCATGAAACAGTAGGTCTCTAAAATTAATTATAACATGCATATATGAAAGATTTAACCCTGTTTTAAAGAAGCAAGCTGATGAATTATGAAGATCGTCGTTGGCCTGGACTGACTTTGTGAATGCACAAGAATATCCATCACACCTAACGTACTATAAAGGGCCGGTTCACACTAGAAATCCCACAGGAACATACTGCGTGTTCCTGTGTAATTCGCATGCAGTTCAGTGCAGTGCAATTTGAGCCCATTCATTTTGAATAGGCTCCAATCGCACTGCACCAAAAGCAGTAGATGCACTACTTTTGGAAACGCACTGCAACCGTATCGCATAGTACTTCTGTACCATGGGAAAGTTCCAACTTTCCTCTCCCCCCCCCCCCCTTCCATATTTGGAATGCCTTTTTTTGGGGACAGGGTACCTTATTTTGACGGGTACCCTCTCCCACTTCTGGTCGGATCGCCGCTGCAATCCGACCAGGAGTTCGCCCCCTCCTCATTCCTCCGCAGTCTCTTGAGACACGACGCAGGTCCCAGGAGACAGTGGGACCGTACACGGAGCGAAGGGTGGCTCAAACAAGCTCAGTGGGCTGCCAGCTGTGAAGCCACAAGGAGTCACAATCGACTGCCTACAGTTGAGATGCCAGTGCCTAGACCTGGCAAAGAGCCGGGTTGGGTGAAGAAATCACTGGATCCTGGGACAGGTGGGTGCGTTTTAAAAAAAAAAGTCAGCAGCTACAGTATTAGCACTTTTACGTTTTTGTTTACAAGGTGAAGATCCTCTTTGAGGCTGGGTTCACACTGCTGCGATGCGGGAACGCTGCGAATCCGCTGCGGGTTCCCGCATCGCATGCCTCCCAGCGGCAGTTCACACTGCCCTATGCGAACTGCTGGGAGTGTCAGTGAAAAGTTAATGACACCCCCAGATCAGTTCACATATCGCAGTGCGATCTGCAAACTCGGACAGGAATTGGATCGCATGGTGTGAACACCCATGCGATCAGATTCTGCTGCGGACCAAAAAAAAGGGTCCTGTGCGAGTTTGGGCCGGATGCGATGCGAATTCAGCCATACTATCTGTATGGCTGAACTCGCATCGCACAAGAGATCGGATGTGATTTGCACTGCAGTGCGGTGCGAATCACATCCGATCTCGTCACCGCAGCAGTGTGAACCCAGTCTAACATTGACACCGGCTGCAGATCACAACTACAGTGCATATTGAAAGTGGTGCGAGAAACGTGGGTTTCCATTAGGGCTGCAACTAACAATTATTTTCATAATCGATTAGTTGGCCAATTATTGTTTCGATTAATTGAATAATCGGTTAATAACCCTTTAAAAAAAAAAATGGGTCAAATTGATGTTCATTTTCAATCACAGTGACGGGAAAATTTGGAAAGAATAGAAAACTTCTTACTCAAAGGAATTTTCAGACACTGTATGTGGTTTTCGTTCATAAATTACATTCATTTTAAAAACAGAATGTTAAAAACAAGTGAAAATTTCAAACAAAATTCTTTCTTTTAGCGAAATGTACAAAGATTTTTCGTCTGAATATTCTCATCTGAAAATTGATCTGTGTGGCCAGCATAAGGCTCGGTACACACCTATGCAGTTTGCTTTTGATCTGTTTCTGCAGTGCTTTTTGCTTTGTGTTTTGATTTTTGCAAACGTGATTTTACTGCAATTTACATTTTTGCCTTTTTTTTTGGGGCAGATTAAAAAACACAAATTGCTGCAAAAACGCATTACATGCTTTTCTGCAGCTTCTCCATTGAAGTATATTGAACCAATAAAGCACCATTTTGTGTTAAAGGGATTGTAAAGTGATTTATTTTTTAAAATAACAAACATGTTATACTTACCTCCACTGTGCAGCTTGTTTTGCAAAGAGTGGCCCCGAACCTGCTCTTCTGGGGTCCCTCGGCGGATGTCTCTGCTTCCTCCCGCAGGTGCTTCTCACGTTCATGCGAGCTCCCTCGCATGGTGAGAAGCATCTGCGGGCACGCTCCTGTGATACCGCCGGCGGCTATAGCCGCTCGCTGTATCACATGGACCAGCCCCCCTGGCGCTCCACGTCAGTGGATGTGATTGACAGCAGCGCGAGCCAAGGGCTGCGCTGCTTTCCATCCATCCAATCCAGCCAATCAGCGGCCAGGCTGAATGGTGGAAAGGACGTCGGGGGCGAGCACGGGATTTTCGAGGGGTGAGGTGAGTAAAACGGGGGGGGGGCTGGGGGCGCAGGCAGTGTCAGATGTTTTTTCACCTTAATGCATAGAATGCATTAAGGTGAAAAAACATTTACCTTTACAACCCCTTTAAAAGTCCCTGACCCTTTCAGATGTGAACGTGTCCCATAGGAAACCATGTAAATGAACTGTAGTGCATTTCTGCAAAAAGCACCAACACAGAGATGTGAATCAGGTCTAAGACGTCAAAGGGGTTGTAAAGGTAAATGTTTTTTCACCTTAATGCATTCTATGCATCAAGGTGAAAAAACATCTGACAGTGCCGGCGCCCCCAGCCCCCTCGTTTTACTTACCTCACCCCTTGATTGGCTGGAGTGGATGGATGGAAAGCAGCGCAGCCATTGGCTCGCGCTGCTGTCAATCACATCCACTGACGCGGAGCACCGTTGGGCGGGGCCATGTGATACAGCAAGCGGCTATAGCCGCCGGCTGTATCACGGGAGCGCGCCCGCAGGTGCTTCTCACCATGCGAGGGAGCTCACATGAACGTGAGAAGTACCTGCGGGAGAAAGCAGAGACAGCCGCCGAGGGACCCCCAGAAGAGCAGGGTCGGGGCCACTCTGTGCAAAATGAGCTGCACAATCCTTTTAAGTAACATAATGGGGTTAAAAAAACAAAAAATTAGCCCTTTATAGTAGAAAAAAAGCAGATAATCACTACTGGAAGGGGTTCATTTGTTTTTACTGTAGAACAGTGAAAGTAATATTTACAGTTGCGATTATTTGCTCTTTTTGTACTATAAAGGGCTCATTTTAGTTTTTTTTTATAACCCCATTATGTTACTGGCCGATTAATCGATTATGAAAATAGTAATCGATTAATTTCATAATCGATTAGTTGTTTCAGCCACCGTTTTCTGTAGTAAACAGAGCCTAAGAACACAACTTCCCAATCCTAATTTACACAAATGCATCAAGCTTTCTAGACTCCATACAATGACTGAGCAGATGCATTGCATAACTCTCTACCCTTTACCCTACTTATTTTTTTTTTTTTTTTTTAGGCCTCATTTACCAATCTGTACACCTGAGCAAAGGGGCCTTCTTCACCCGTGCAGGATGCACCTGTGCTCCATGCAGATAGCCTGTTGAAATTAATGGCAAGCAGCCAGCTGCACGGATCTCCACTCACATCCCAGAGAGTACATCCGTGCGGGTCCGATGCACAGATACGGACCCAGACACATCGCATTCTGATCTGTGGGTTGGACCCGCATAAATGTACACACTCCAGGGTGTGCCTGGAGATCTATACAAGTCTGTGCAGCCAGCCGCCTGTCATCGATTTGAACAGGCTGTCTGCATGGGACATCTGTGCATCCAGTGCAGGTGAAGACAGCCCCTTAGCACGGGTGTACAGATCAATATATGCCCTTGTGAATGAAGCCTTATAACCCCTCTGAAGTAAAAAAAACAAAAGAAACCACTTTATTGGCTCTCTAAATACTTAATGTGGTTGTAAACCCTTACATACCACTTTTCCCTACAGTTAAGCCTATAATAAGGTTTGCCTTGCCTGGAAATGGGAGATATTTGCCATATGCACATGCACACTGAAGAGAGGCCCGGTTAAGGTTCTGCCCTTGTCATCCTCTTTGCCGATCAACGGGTTTCAGCGGTCAGTGGCAGCCACTCACGTGCCATTTCTTCAGCAGCACGCCGTGACCGTCTGCTACCGCTCACATGACGTCACGCGACTCCGGCCAGTCACAAAGCCGGAGTCCACAGCCCCGGCAGAAAGAGGGGTGAAGAAGGATGCGGAGACATTGGGGACAACACGGGCTTCGTTTGCAGATAAGTGGCACATAATGGGCTAGTATGCGATGTATACTAGCCCATTATGCATTTACTTTGCAGGGAACAAAAGAGGAATTAAAATCCATCGGGGTTTACTTCCTCTTTAAGCAAGCCATACATCTTAAAGAGAAAGTAAACCCTGATAGGTTTTACTACTACTTTGTCTCCCTGCAAAGGTAAAGCATAATGGACTACTATGCATCGCATAGTAGCCCATTATGTGTCACTTACCTGCCACAGGAGCCAGCCATGTCACCGCTGTCCCCTGTAGTACAGAGCGTCCATCTTCTTCCGGGTATCGCTGCTCCGGCCACTCACAACACCGGAGCAGCGATGACGTCACTCCCACGCATGCGCACGGGAGCCGCCACTAACGGCACATCACCGTTAGCAGCGGTATCCTGCTAACGGCGATAGTGCGCCTGCGCACCGCTGTCTATAGTGCAGTGATGGCGAACCTTGGCACCCCAGATGTTTTGGAACTACATTTCCCATGATGCTCATCTACACTACAGAGTGCATGAGGATCATGGGAAATGTAGTTCCAAAACATCTGGGGTGCCGAGGTTCGCCATCACTGCTATAGTGCATGCGCCGTAGACATCGGTGACTGTCTTTTTTTTTGACCGTGTAGGTTTAGGAGATATTTCTTGGACCTACAGGTAAGTCTTAATCTAGGCTTACCTGTATGTCAAAGTGGTTTGTAAGGATTTACAACCACTTTAAGCAATTCCTCCTGTTGTGCTATTGTCTTCTAACAGCAGGAGGTTTCCCAGTCATCAGAACACAAGGATTACTGCCGGCAGCTATAGATGCTGGCGTCGAATACACAAAAAACCTGACAGGCTATCGATGCATTGATTTCACTACTACCAGGCTGCCTAAGTACGGATCGAAATTAAGCCTGTTCCTGCAGAACCGGCCGAATTTCAATTAGACTATGGCCGGCTTCAGACCCCAGTTCACAGGCAGGTTCTTTCAAGGGAGGATAAATGTGTTATAATATATAATAACGAATGGACATGATTTGTGCACTTTATTCCCACTGCCTTTATATACTCCTAATGCACACACATTAAAACTTATGACTCTGTCTAATGTGATTTTCCTGACATGTTAAACATGACAAAGACTTTTAGGCTCCATTCACATTAGCGCGTCTCCAAAGTTGCACGATTTTCCAGTGCAACTTTGATGCAACTTTTGGTTTGATTTAGATCCAACTTAGTATTCTATGGATCAAAGTCGCATTAAAAGTCACACCAAAGTAGTGCAGGCACCTTTTCAAAGTCACTGTGACGTTAAAGTGGTTGTAACCCTAAAGGAAAAAAAAAAAGAAGATCCTGTTCCTTTACAGCAGGATATACAGCATAGTCCCTGTGCTGTGTCATTTGTCCCTCTCTATGCTGTAAAATACCTGGTTGATCCTGCCAGTTCCTGTGTCCCCCTCAGTGTGCAGGCTACGGTAGTCATGGCTGCCAGTTCACGATACCGTGGTCAGTTAACATGCCTTTGTCATCCCGCAGTCTCTCCCTCCCTCTCTGTCAGCTCAGGAGTCTGTGTGTCAGCCATCTCCTCCCCACCCGTCCCGCTGCTATGGCTGTAAAATCAGGAATCCCAAATCCTGGAGGCCCCTCTGTTACAGAAAAATGTGCAGTATCTGGGTTTTAAAAATTATACTGCAAAATACCTTATTTCAGAGCTCAGCTGTGCGCTCATGTGACCTCCCACCACTCTCCTCCCAGGCTGACGTCAATGGGAAATCCCAGCCCCTACCACCGTGGTCTTCAGATCGGTGAAGGAGAGGGACAGGAGGTCACGTGAACGCACAGCGGCACTCTGAAATAAGGTATTATGCTGCATAACTTTTAAAAAACACAGATACTGCATAGTATATCTCTGTAACAGAGGGGATTCCACGATTTGTGACTTTACAACCACTTTAAGTCGTACCAATTTGAATGCATGCCACTGAAAAAGAATGGGGTGCGACTTGTCCTGCAACTTCGATATACAAGTCGCATGACAAATCACACAAGTGTGAATAGAGCTTTACTGTGTGGTTCATTTAAGCACAAGAGACTCTCCCCTTCCCCTTCTCAAGGTTTTGATTTTGCAACTTTTCCAGAGAGCTGCTGACATATGAAATGTGAAATGATTCGATTTGCTCTCCTCCCGTGCTGACGTCAATGGGAAATCCCAGCCCCTACCACCGTGGTCTTCAGATCGGTGAAGGAGAGCGACAGGAGGTCACGTGAGCGCACAGCGGCACCCTGAAATAAGGTATTATGCTGCATAACTTAAAAAAAAAACACAGATACTGCATAGTATATCTTTCTGTAACAGAGGGGATTCCACGATTTGCGACTTTACAACCACTTTAAGTCCAATTTGAACGGGTGCCACTGAAAAAGAATGGGGTGCGACTTGTCCTGCAACTTTGATGTCCAAAGTCGCATGACAAATCACACAAGTGTGAATAGAGCTTTACTGTATTGTTCATTTAACCCTTTCATGACTAAGCCTATTTTTGACATTTGGTGTTTACAAGTTTAAATCCATATTTTTTGCTAGAAAATTACTTGGAACCCCCAAACATTATGTATGTATATATATATATATATATATATATATATATATATATATATATATATATATATATATATATTAGCAGAGACTCTAGAGAATAAAACGGCGATTGTTGCAATATTTTATGTCACACGGTATTTGCGCAGCGGTTTTTTAAACGCAACTTTTTTGGGAAAAAGGACACTTTAATGAATTAAAAAAAAAACGAAACAGTAAAATTACACACTTTATAATCACACGCACTTGCGGAATGATGACAAACTATGGTACCTAAAAATCTCAATAGGCGGCGCTTTACATTTTTTTTCCGGTTACAGAGGAGGTCTAGTGCTAGAATTATTGCTCTCGCTCTGGCGATCGCGGCAATACCTCACATGTATGATTTGAACACCGTTTACATATGCAGGTGCGACTTCCGTATGCGTTTTCTTTGCTGAGTGAGGTCACGGGGACGGGGGGGGGGGGCGCTTTAAAAAAAAAAATTCTCTTATTTTAAAATTAATAAATTGGTTTTTTTTTTTGTTTGTTTTTTTAATTTTATCACTTTTATTGCTGTCACAAGGAATGTAAACATCCCTTGTGACAGTAATAGGTGGTGACAGGTACTCTTTATGGAGGGATCGGGGGTCTAAAAGACCCCCGACCCCTCCTTTACACTCCAAAGTATTCAGATCGCCGTTTTCGGCAATTCTGAATATTGTATATATTTTTAAATCCGGCGCCATTGGCAGCCGAGTAAACCGGAAGTGACGTCATGACGTCGCTTCCGTGTTTACAATTAGGAGACTGGAATGAAGCCGCTTACCGCTTCATTCCAGTCCCTCCCTAGCCGCTGGAGGTATTGTGCATTGGTGCTCCCGATTGAACGGGAGCCCCGGTAAGAGCAGCGGGAGGGGGGTGGGGACGTCCCCTCCCGCTCCTCCGGCATAACAGCCGAGCGGCTTTTAGCCGCATCAGTTATTATGGCTGGAAAGCCAATCGCCCGCTCTAAAAATCAGTACTGGGATGATGCCTGCAGGTGCGGGCATCATCCCGGTATAACCCCCGGAAGCCGAGTACGCACATCTGCGTACGCTCGGTGGTAAGGGGTTAAGCACAAGAGACTTTCCCCTTCTCAAGGTTTTGATTTTGCAACTTTTCCAGAGAGCTGCTTACATATAAAATGTGAAATGATTCGATTTGCTGCTTTAATAACATCTCACACCACCCGCCTTATTATCTTCTATATAAAATAAGATGCTACAAATAAACTTTAGAACGGATGATTTGAAAGACTCCATGGCCCGCTCTCTTTCCGTTTTACCTGTTCTCTGCAATTGTGTGCTTAGTTTCGTTTTCAGTGTCTCAACCAGAAATATCCATAACAAAAGCTTTACCTGTGAACTTGCTTGCTTTTGATATGATGCTTAATGGAGTAAAACAAAATAATAGAAGAGATTATGTTTAAGTGAATAGGTGTTACATACTATAAGGGAGAAAAGGGGGGGGGGGGGGGAACAGACTTGCTGTAATTCACAAAAACATAAGTATATACCTCTCACGACTTTGTCACACCGACTTTGAGATGTTGTGATTGCTTCTCATATGGCTTGATTCACTGACACACTTCATCGCAACAGGAAAGAAAAAAAAAGTCTTCACCTTGTAAGAAAGAAGTAAATGACAAATTACATTTTCAAATAACACACTGCCAGTATTAGACCCGGTTCACACTGAGGCGGCACGACTTGCAGAGCGACTGCCTCAGGCGACCGGGATCCGACTTTAGCGGCGGCTTGCAAAATGACTTCTGTATAGAAGTCAATGCAAGTCGCCTCAAAAGTCGTACAGGAACCTTTTTCTAAGTAGGAGCGACTTGAGTCGCTCCGATTAGAACGGTTCCATTGCACAGAACGGGACGCGACTTGTCAGGCGGCTAAGTCGCCTGACGAGTCGCCCCTGTGTGAACCGGCTCTAAGGCTATATTCATAAAGGATTTGCAGCGGTAGGAACCTTCTGATTGCTGCCGCCCGTGGCTCTCAGTGACTAGGTGTGGCCGCTCACCCCCTTTCGCTACAATGACAGGTCGCCGGTGGCTGCAGGTATTCATGGCTCTCTGCACTGCCAGCGGTGACCCTTCAGCGATTGCTGCTGGATGCACGACCACCCGACATTATGGTGAATGGGCCAAGGAGCCACACCTAGCTGCTGAGAGAGAGAGCAATCAGAAGATGCAGTTTTGAATGTAGCCTTAACCGCTTCAGCCCTGGAAGGTTTTACCCCCCCCCCCCATGACCGGGCCATATTTTGCGATACGGCACTGTGTTATTTTAACTGACAATTGCGCGGGCGTGTGACGCTGTACCCAAATAACATTGGTTTCCTTTTTTCCCCCACAAATAGAGCTTTCCTTTGGTGGTATTTGATCACCTCTGCATTTTTTTTGTTGTGCTATAAACAAAAAAAAGAGCGACATATTTGTATATCATATAATATATATATTTCTTACTTTCTGCTATAAAACAAATCCAATAAAAAAAAATTAAATCAAATTTCTTCAATTAAAGTCAATATGTATTCTGCTACATATTTTTGGTAACACAAAATCCCAATAAGTGTATATTGATTGGTTTGCGAAAAAGTTATACAAATTATGTGATATATTTATAGAATCTTTATTTTTATTTTAATGGCAGCAATCAGTGACTTATAGCGGGACTGCGATATTATTGCAGCAGACAAACTGGACACTAAGTGACACTTATTTGGGGACCAGCGACACCAATACAGTGATCAGTGCTAAAAATATGCACTGTCACTGTACTGACACTGTCAGGGAAGGGGTTAACATCAGGGGCGAGATTAAAGGGTTAAATGTGTTCCTAGGGAGTGATTACTGAGGGGGGAGGCGCTTCTACTGTGAAAGGCAGAGATCTGTGTTCCTGCTTAGCAGAAACACAAGATTTCTGTCTTCTCCTGTCACAGAACGGAGATCTGCCTTGTTTGCACCGGGCAGACCACTGTTCTGTCTCCCTCGGGAATGATTGGCGTGGTCCCAGGGGACATAAGGTCTGCCGGACCCGCTGTCCCCAAACGCAGCGGGAGCAGATTTCCGGCATTACGCTTGCGTGCCCCAGACCTGGAAGTGCACAAGTACATACAGGTACATGATTCTGTCCAGAGTGGCCGCCCTGCCGCAGTAAATGTATGTGGGGCAGTCAGCATCTGGTTAACTTGACCTCCAGAAGGATTTACCACCCTTCATGACTTTTCAGCACTGTGCACCCCGCACCCGGGAAAGGCACGGGAGCTGCAGATACAGTATACTATCGGGAAATGGTTACATTAAGGTGAAAAATATCAGACTTATAATTTATACTAAATAATGCAGTCACCACATCTAAGGATTGGTGATCTGCAATTTAATACATTTTTGGTTTTGGGTTTAATATACTGTATTTATTGGCTTATAACACTCACTTTTTCACCATGAAAATTGGGTGCAAATACCGTGTGCGTGTTATATGCCAACACTTTTTAGCTATCTTGGAGGGGACAGGGAGGGGGGCGGCACGAGCGCCGTCAGATTACATACAGTGAGAATTTCCGGTTTACTTGGCGACCTCTGTAATAGGAAGTCCAGTCTCCTGGGCTGCCATTGGACCAGTGTTCTGTCTACCATAGGAGATTCTCACTGTATGTAATCAGTCGGTGCTCGTCTCGTCCCCTTCCCTGTCCCCCCTAGGCTGCACATGGGCATCAATCAGGCTGCGTTGAGGGCAATGGCGAGGCTGCTGCGTTGAGGGCAATGGCGAGGCTGCTGCGTTGAGGGCAATGGCGAGGCTGCTGCGTTGAGGGCAATGGCGAGGCTGCTGCGTTGAGGGCAATGGCGAGGCTGCTGCGTTGAGGGCAATGGTGAGGCTGCTGCGTTGATGGCATTGGTGAGGCTGCACTGATGGCAATGCTGAGGCTGCAGATGGGCATTGATCAGGCTGCTGGGCATTGATCAGGCTGCATTGATGGCAATGGTGAGGCTGCAGATGGGCACTGACCTTTATTTTGCTTCAAAAGTTCCTTATTTAAAATTTTAGTTTTTTTCCTGAAACTTCCCTCTTAAAATGAATTTGCACCTTATACGCCAATAAACACAGTAAATTTATATCATTGCAGATAAATAAGTACAACAAAAAAGTATTCAAACTTCAAGCATTGAGCCAGAAAGAACAAAATGCTTTTGATCGCATACATTGGCAAAGATGCTAAAAAACATAAATCATTGAATAGTCACTCATTCCGTTATCCAAGTTGATTTGTTTACAAAAACAGCATTATTTATCATGCAGCTTCCGGGGTACGTACCAAGAGAGTACTTCTGAACAGTAGATGGAAATGTGCCTGTCTGTGGTCAGCAGGACATTATTTCTGGGAGGAGGTGCAGAATGCTGATAAGTCAGCTGTATTGGGGGGAACACAAAAGCTTGTCTGCTACACTCCTCAGATGAAGGAGACACAGCCTGAGACACAACAGAATGGAATGTAAACCCTGATAAGGAAAGGCTGAACAGTAAATCACATTCTGCTGTTGGAGGGGTGGCAAGGAAGGAGCTTGAGGCCCGATTCACACTAGTGCAATGCCAGACATCGCATGTGATTCGCACCGCATTGCTGTTCAGATCACATGCGATGTCTGTGCGATGCGATTTCAGCCATACAAACTGTATGGCTGAAATCGCATCACATTCGCAACCAAAAAGGTGCAGGGCCTTTTTCTTGGTCCGCACTGGAATCGGATTCGCATTGGGTGTTCACACTTATGCGATCCGATTCCTGCACCATTTCACAGTTCGCACTGCGATCTGCTGACCGATCCGGGGGTGTTGTTAACTTTACATTGACACCCGCAGCGGTTCGCAGATCTCAGTGTGAACCACTGTGCGATTCAGGTGCGATGCGGCAATCCACACTGCATTTGCAGGGATCTCGCATCGCACTACTGTGAACTGGGCACTGAGCCCTGGTTCACACTTGTGCAACGCGGGCTAAATCCTGCGATTCTTGTGTGGGTTCCCACATCGCACCTGAATCGCTGGCGGTTCACACCGAGATCTGCGAACCGCTGCGGGTGTCAATGTAAAGTTAATGACACCCCCGGATCGATTCGCAATTTGCGAACTGTGAAATGGTGCAGGAATCAGATCGCGATTCCAGTCCGGACCAACAAAAAGGGTCCTGTACCATATTGGTGCAAACGCAATGCGATTTCAGCCAGTTTGTATGGCTGAATTTGCATCACACAGACATCGCATGTGATCTGCAGAGCAATACGATAAAATATAAAAGATGAGGTTGCGTCAAGTAAATAGTTACCCAACAACTTCAGTAGCCTAAATTTTCTATAGGCGACACTTCAAAAGCCCCCTATAGGTATAAGTTTAGTGTTACAAAGGTGGTTTTGTGATAGAATTACTGCTCTCACTCCGACGTGTGCATTTGTGTGCGTTGATGGGGGGAGGGGGTTGGTATTTTATGCGTTTGGGTGCAACTTAATCTTTGTGCAAAAAAAAAAAAACATTTTTTTTAACCTAACTTTTTTTTTTTTTTTTATCACATAGGGGACAAAAAATCCCCTATGTGATGATTTGTAGTGACAGGTTCTCTTTAATGACATATACAGGGTCTAAAACAGGGATATGCAAATAGCGGACCTCCAGCTGTTGCAAAACTACAAGTCCCATCATGCCTCTCTCTGCCTCTGGGTGTCATGCTTGTGGCTGTCAGAGTCTCGCTATGCCTCATGGGACGTGTATTTCTGCTACAACTGGAGGTCCGCTAACTGCATATCCCTGCTCTAAAAGATGCTGCATGTCTCCTTTGGACTCCAATGAATGTTTTCCAAAGCAGATCACAAAACATTACTTCCCGGAGTAACGACATATTCGGCGGCCCATTGCAGTTTGCTACGGAAGTGACATTCGATCGCCGCCATCTTGCTACACCCCACACTCATCCACAGTAAGGATACCCTAATGCCGCGTACACACGACCGGACTTTTTGACAGCAAAGGTCCGACGGAGCGAGTCCGTCAGACAATTCAATCGTGTGTGGGCTCCATCGGACCTTTGCTTGCCACAAATCCGGCAGACTTTAGAAATAGAACATGTTTTAAATTTTTCCACCGGAACTCCGCCGGACCGAGAAATCCATTCGTGTGTATGCTAGTCTGACGGACAAAAACCAACGCTAGGGCAGCTATTGGCTACTGGCTATGAACTTCCTTATTCTAGTCCGGTCGTACGTCATCACGTTCAAATTCGTCGGACTTTGGTGTGATTGTGTGTGGCCAAGTCCGTTCATTCGGAAAGTCCATCGGAAAGACCGTTAGACCTAGTCCCTCGAAAAGTCCGGTCTTGTGTACGCGGCATTAGAAGGGAGAAAGCGGACATCTTGTTACACCCAGCGCAGTTTTGCATTTTACACATATTTATAACAGTAAATTGCATTTATATAGTGAAATACAGTACTTAGAACTCCGTCTGACGTGTTAGATGTTGAATTTTAAAAGCAGCTGCATTCCCTGCTCATCTCACAGGTTTACTAATCTCACAGAAGTTCGCTGTTTTTAAAATTCAACATCTAACCAGTCAGGCGGAGTTAGAAGTCCTGTATTTCACTATATAAATGCAGTGTCCTGTTATAAATACGTGTAAAATGCAAAACTGCGCTGAATGTAACAACATGTTCGCTTTCCCCCTTCTTAGTATATCCTTACTGTGGACGAGTGTGAGGTGTAGCAAGATGGCGGCGACGCAATGCCACTTCCGCAGCAAACTGCGATGGGTCGCCGAATATGTCGTTAGATCGGCTAAGCTAGCCAGTGCCACTTAGTTGCTGACCCTGAAGTGACATCACGGATGTCGAGTTCCACGTCACAACAAGAAGGTGAGGAGAGCATGATGTGTCCACTCTTCGTCCCCCCCGTAGCGCCCCCCCCCCCCCCCCCAGCCGCCAGCACCTGCCATGTCGCTCCCGGGCCTGCAGATGGGCAAGCAGAGCCCAAAAAGCAATGGCGGGGTGCATGCACGGGGGGGGGGCACTGGTACCTGGGGTGTGTGTGAGCAAGCAGGCGGCAGTCTTCCTGTCAGTAGGGATAGGCCACACACGCCCGATCCCAACAGGAAGCAGACACTGCACAGTGCCAATCAGAGGCAGCGAGACATTTCCCACAGCTGCACAGTTGGGGAAATGTTTCCTGTGATTAGCGGTGTGCAGTGTCGGCTTCCTGGCAGGATCGGGCACGTGGGATTTCGAACACGAAAGCCCATCTCTACTGACAGTTTTACACACAATCCCGGTGGCTGCAGCACACGACGTACGGTCCAGGCAGCAAAAGGATTAATGGACCAGATCAGATTGGAGGTTTACACCCGCCGGTCCATAGGGGTGAACGGAGGGGCTGAACACGTTCGCCTGAAAAACGGACTGTTTCCAAGACATAAACACGCAGTTAACCCTTGCAGTGCAATTACATTTTTTATTTGCCCAGAGTCTGGCTTTAATTCTACTTTGCTACCCCCCCCCCTTCCCTCCCACGCCAAAATGCCCTGTTAAAGCAGCTTTGCCTTGTCCATAAAACTATTCATTACTAGAAAAGTGCTTTTTTTTTTAGTTAAAAATTAATGTCTTACCTCTGGTCTTTTCCTTTCACTTCTACAAATTCAAGAATGGTAGACCTATTAAATAATGCAAAAGAGAAATACAATGTGAAATAACGGCCACACAAAAATCCCACAAAATCAGCATTATCAACACCGAGCAAAGACTGTAAAAGTGATGTTTAGAAAAAGACTGCCTATATTGCCCCAACAATGACTTATGGAAATTTCCATCCTCCAGTACAGTCAGAATCAGTGGCCGTGCAGCACATCATTAAAATTTGACAAACGTAGAGCTAAAGGCAAAACATTTTTTTTCCCCCAATGTCCAAGGTTCCAAGGGAGGGTTGGAACCCCCGTCAGGTTTATCATTGCCAGCTGTGTCCCACTGGGGAGATTTGCCTTCACTTCCTGTCCCATGGCTAAAACAGGAAGTGAGAGGAAAGTGAGGGGATTTCTGGTTGTCACCAGAACTAGTGTCCTCATTGGAAGATTTCCCCTCTATTACTGTTCTGGGGACAACCCAAAATTTGGAATTTTTTTTTTTAACCTTCACTCTCAGTGATAACAATAAAGATGACAACTAAAAAGGGGGGACCTCCCTAACAGGGGCACAGACACTGACAGTTGTTTTTATCCCTTGCCACTATATAAAAATAAAAAATATAATACATTGGCTCCTGCTGCAGTCAGTTAAATCCTGTGAGAATGTAACAGGGGGTGTGGCCGAGTAAGCGCTGTGTGCGTCTATATACACACACACACACACAACCCAGCTTGGAAAAGCACCCTCACAAGTGCCACCTTAACACATGGCTTGCAGAGGGGACACTTGACAGAAGAAGTAGCAGAGAGCTGGTGGGGGGCTCCAGAAGGGGAGGTAAGTGACCATTCTGTGCAATACCAATAGACTTAACAGGTAAGTGTGCCATCTTTTTTTATTTATAATATAAGATAGAATTTAACCACTTCCTTACCGCACTATAACCGAAAGACGGCTACAGCGTGGCTATGTTGTTCCGGGAGGACGTCCATGGACGTCCTCCCGGAACCATGCCTCTCGCTCGCCCTGTGATCAATGTGGTAAAGGGCCAATCACAGCAGTACTTTACCACGTGTTTAGCTGTGTACAATCACAGGTGATCACATGTAAACAGACTTGCCGTTTATCAGCATTCCTTTCCTCCCATGCTGTGTCTGTACGGACATCGTTTACACTGATAATTAGGGTACTGATCATCAGTGCCGTGAAAAATTAGTTATTTGCAAAATTTTATAACAGAAACAAAGCCCGTTATCAGCAGTAACCAGCAATCCTGACAGGGGACATGCACACAGGGCATAGATAGTGCCCTGATTATCAGTGCCCATCAATGCCGCCTACCAGTGCAACCTCATCAGCGTACAAGGAGAAAAATTACTTATTTGCAAATATTTATAACAGAAAATAAGAAAACATTTTTTTTCAAAATTTGCAGTCTTTTTTCATTTGTTTAGCAAAACTGAAAAATATAAACCCCAGTGGTGATTAAATACCACCAAAAGAAAGCTCTATTTGTCTCAAAAAAATTATAAAAATGTTATATGAGTACAGTGTAGCATGATCGCACAATCGTCATTCAAAGTGTGACAGCACTGAAAACTGACAATTGGCAGGAACAGGGTATAAGTGCCCGGTAAACAATTGGTTAATAATATCACTTTAACGCTATTATGAAGTGACCCATCGGTTAGCCACTTCGCTCCTACATGTAAAAATCATAATTTTTTTGCTATAAAATTACATAAACCGCCAAATATTATATATGTTTTTTTAGCAGACACCCTAGAGCAGTGATGGCGAACCTTGGCACCCCAGATGTTTTGGAACTACATTTCCCATGATGCTCAACTACACTGCAGAGTGCATTAGCATCATGGGAAATGTAGTTCCAAAACATCTGGGGTGCCAAGGTTCGCCATCACTGCCTTAGAGAATGCAATGGTGGTCGTTGCAACTTTTTATCTCACACGGTATTTGCGCAATCATTTTTCAAACGCATTTAAAAAAAAAAAAAAAAAAAAGATTCATGCTTTAAAAAAAAAAAAAAAATGTAAAGTTAGCCCAATTTTTTGCATAATGTGAAAGATGAAGTTACGCCGAGTAAATAGATACCTAACATGTCACTCTTCAAAATTGCACACGCTCGTGGAATGGCGCCAAACTTCGGTACTTAAAAATCCCCATAGGCGACGCTTTAAAATGTTTTACTGGTTGCATGTTTTGAGTTACAGAGCAGGTCTAGGGCTAGAATTATTGCTCTCGCTCTATCGATCGCAGCCATACCTCACGTGTGGTTTGAGCACCGTTTTCATATGTGGACGCTACTCACGTATGTGTTCACTTCTGCGCGCGAGCTCGGCGGGATGGGGCGCGTTTAAAAAGGATTGTAAACATCCCTTGTAATAGAATAAAAGCATGACAGGACCTCTTAAATATGAGATGTGGGGTCAAAAAGACATCAGATTTCATATTTACACCAAAATACAATAAAATGCCGATATCTGAATAATGTCTGTAGCCTCAGGCATCATTCAGATATAACCCCACAAAGCCAACGACGTCATATGACGGCCTACGGATACCAAGTGGTTAAAGTGGTTGTAAAAGGCTAAAGATATTTTTTTGCCTTAAAGGGGTTGTAAACCTTTGTGTTTTTTCACCTTGCATCCTATGCATTAAGGTGAAAAAAACTTGTGTCAAAGACCGCCCCCCCAGCCCCCCCGTTTTACTCACCTGAGCCCCGTAATTCCTACACCGGAAAAACGCTCAACCTCTCTGCTCGTTGTCTTGGCTCTTGATTGGATAGATTGATTGCAGCTCAGCCATTGGCTCCAGCTGCTGTCAATCAAATCCGATGCCGCGGGCACCAGGGGGTGGGGCGGAGTGCTCCATTCTGCGCCTGATGCAAATGCTGGACTCGGGAGCACGCCCGCAAGGTAACCCCCCCTCCCCCGGGAGAGTTCTCCTAGGGGGTGATACGATGCAGGGAGGAGCTACCAGCGCCGCCGGGGGACCCTAGAAGAAGAGGATCGGGGCCACTCTGTGCAAAACAAACTGCACAGTGGAGGCAAGTATGACATGTTTGTTATTTAAAAACAAACAAAAAAAAAAACTTTTAGTTTATAATCACTTTAAAGCAATACTAAAGTGTTGTTTTTTTGTTTAAAAATAATAATCATGTCAGACTTAAATGCTCTGTTGCAGTGGATTTGCACAGAGCAGCCCCGATCCTCCTCTTCTCGGGTCCCTCTTCACTGCTCCTGGCCCCTCCCTCCTGCCTGTTGCGTGCCCCCACAGCAGGGAGTTTGCTATTGGGGCACCCGAGCCAAGTCGCAGCTCTGTGTGTCCATTCCCCCTCTTTCTACTCACAGGCTCATGGACATTGACAGCAGCTGCTCTCTCAGCCAATGAGAAGGGAGAATCCCAGACAGTTGAGTCTCTCGTGCAACATCGCTTGATTGAGAGGGGGCTCAGGTAAGTATTAGGGGGGAGGATGCACACAGAAGGCTTTTTATCTTAATGCATAAAATGCATTAAGATAAAAAAAAACCTTCTGCCTTTACAACCACTTTAAAGCATTCCCCACATTAAGGTAAAAAACCTTTTAGGTGCAGCCCCCCCCCCCCTTAAATACTTACCGGAGCCCGATCTAGGTCCAGCACTGCTCTCTCTCTCTCTCTCCCTCCTCAGTGGGCTCAGTAAGAGCAGCCATTGGCTCCTGCTGCTGTCACTCAAATCCCGTGACGAGGGGTCGAGGTGCGGGGCCGAGCTGCACCATGGCTGCAGTTGGCTCCTGCTGTCAATCAAATCTAGCAACGAGGGAGTGGGATGCAGGGCCGAGCCCCACTGTGTTTGCCATTGGCTCCCATTGCTGTCAATCAAATCTAGTGACAAAGGTGTGGGGGGTGGGGTTGAACCACACTGTTTGCCATTGGCTCCCTTTCGCTGTCAAACAAATCCCCTGATGAGGGGGCAGGGCCAAGCTGAACTGTGTTTGCAATCAAATCTAGTGATGAGGGTGCCGGAGGCCAGGCTGAGCCACACTGTGTTTGCCATTGGCTCCTGCTTCTCTCAATCAAATCTAGTGACAAGGGAGCAGGGCCAAGCCAAATGGTTTGCCCTTTGCTCCTGTCAATCAAATCCCATGAAGGCCGAGCCACACTGTGTTTGCCTTTGGCTCCTGCTGCTGTCAATCAATGAAATCTAGCGACAAGGGCGCCGGGGACAGGGCCTAGCCACACTGGGCCATTGGCTTATATTGTGGTCAATCAAATCTAGTGATGGGGAAGCGGGGCCAAGCCACACTGTTTGCCATTGGCTCCTGCTACTGTCATTCAAATCTAGTGATGAAGGAGTAGGGCCAAGCCCCACTGTTTACAATTGGCTCCTGCTGCTGTCAATCAAATCTAGCGATGAGGGAGGGGGCCGAGCCACACTGTTTACCATTGGCTCCTGCTACTGTCAATCAAATCTAGCGATGAGGGAGGGGGCCGAGCCACACTGTTTACCATTGGCTCCTGCTACTGTCAATCAAATCTAGTGATGAGGGAGCGGGGCGCCAAGCCACACTGTTTACAATTGGTTCCTGCTACTGTCAATCAAATCTAGTGATGCGGAAGCAGGACCAAGCCACACTGTTTACCATTGGCTCCTGCTACTGTCAATCAAATCTAGTGATAAGGAAGTGGGGGCCAAGCCACACTGTTTACCACTGGCTCCTGCTGCTGTCAATCAAATCTAGTGATGAGGAAGCGGGGGCCAAGCCACACTGTTTACCATTGGCTCCTGCTGCTGTCAATCAAATCTAGTGATGAGGAAGCGGGGGGGGCCAAGCCACACTGTTTACAATTGGTTCCTGCTGCTGTCAATCAAATCTAGTGATGAGGGAGCGGGGCCAAGCCATACTGTTTGCCATTGGCTCCTGCTGCTGTCAATCAAATCTAGTGATGAGGAAGCGGGGCCAAGCCACACTGTTTGCCATTGGCTCCTGATGCTGCCAATCAAGAGGAAGCAGGGCCAAGCCACCCTGTTTACAATTGGCTCCTGCTGCTGTCAATCAAATCTAGTGATGCGGAAGCGGGACCAAGCCACACTGTTTACAATTGGCTCCTGCTACTGTCAACCAAATCTAGTGATGCGGGAGCCAGGGGCAGGGCCCGAGCCACACTGAGTTTGCCATTGGCTCCTGTCAATCAGACCTAGTGATGAGAGAGCGAGGGGCTCAGGAGCGAGCCTGAACAAGAACCTCCCCAAACAAGCAGCTTGCTTGTGGGGGGGTACGCCAAGGCAGAAGGAGCAAATCATCCTGATTTTCCTCCCACTTCCAGGACTGAAACGAACACAGGAAACAGTATCGCAATGTGCAACATATCAAAATGATTAATATGCAGAGATACACTCCAAAACAATGTATCAAAAGCAAACTGCAAAAAATGGCTGCATTAATTCCTGAATGTGCTACAAGTGTAGCCGTATGCCAATGACCAGGTTTACAGTTTAATTTATCACCTTCAGCATTCTCCAGACCACCTCAATAAAATAGATTTTATTTTATTTAAAAAAAAAAAAAAAAAATGGCTGCATTGTTTATATAAAAGGGATATTTAACCAAATGACAGGACTTTTTGGGCAAATTATTATAATGTGCATGATCACATTAAAAAATTCCAGGTATGGATATCTTTACATTAAAGTTTACACAGTTACTATGCAGCTCACTGTACACATTAGGCAATGCCAAATCTGACTGAACTCCCCACGCATGCGTGGGAGTGACATCATCCAATATCAAGTTATCTTTCAAGTAGGGTCAAGAATTAATCATACCCAAAAAAGCAAAAGACAGCTACTATGGCTGTAGCGGATGTCCGCTACAGCCATAGTAGCTGTCTTTTGCTTTTTTGGGTATGGTTAATTCTTGACCCTACTTGAAAGGTAGCTTTATATTGGATGCTGTTCTTGGCTATGGCGGCTGCCTCCTGTAAGCAGAGGAGAGACATAATAGGGGGCATAAATTATGGCCATATGATTGTTATAGTGATGAGTTCTGATCAAATTTTTTTTTTTCATAATTAGGAGTGACATCATCCCCCGCATGGCCAATGACATCGGCCGGCGATCGAGACAAGGAAGCTGGCCGCCTGAAGATGTCAGCAGCCGCGAGGGGGAGGCTTGGGGAAGGCGCATCACTTGGAGCCCAAATGGGTATAGATCCGCTTTAAAGTGTTTGTAAAGGCTCGCTTTTTTTCTATAAAAATAACAAACATGTTATACTCACCTGTTCTGTTGCAGTGGATTTGCACAGAGCAGCCCCAATCCTCCTCTTCTCTGGTCCCTCTTCTGTGATCCTGGCCCCTCCCTCCTGTTCAGTGACCCCGCAGGCAAGCATCTTGCTATGGGGGGCACCTGAGCTGAGTCACAGCTCTCTGTGGCCATTCATGGAGCCCCGACCTGGCCCCGCCCACTCTCTTCCCTGATTGGACTGCCGACTGATTGACAGCAGTGGTAGGCAGTGGTGCCGCTACTGTGTCTCAGTCAATCAGGAAAGAGAATCTCAGATGACTGAGACACTTGTGGACATCGCTGGACAGAGAGGGACCTCAGGGAAGTATTAGGGGGGAGGATGCTGTACACAGGCGGCTTTTTATCTTAATGGATAGAATGTATTAAGATAAAAAACCTTCTGACTTTACAACCCCTTTAACCACTTGCAGGAGGGATCTCCCATCCTGGGCGGGGGCGTCATATGATGTCCTGAGCTTCCCGCCCATCTAGGGGGCGCGCGCACACACCCACCGCATCACTCGTGAGCCGATGCGCGTGCCCGGTGGCCGCGATCTCCTCCAGAGAACACGCGATTGACCGATAACAGAGCAGGACCGTGGATCTGTGTGTTTACACACACAGATCCACGTCTTGTCAGGGGAGAGGAGACCGATCGTGTGTTCCCAGTACAGAGGAACACCGATTGGTCTCCTTCCCTTGAGTCCCCTCCCCCAATAATTAGAATCACTCCCTAGGTAACACATTTAACCCCTTGATCGCCCCTAGTGTTAACCCCTTTCATGCCAGTGACATTTATACAGTAATCAGTGCATTTTTATAGCACTGATCTTTGTATAAATGGTCCCAAAATAGTGTCAAAAGTGTCTGCCGCAATGTCGCGATAAAAAATCGCAGATCACCACCATTACTGGTAAAAAAAAAAAATGCCATAAATCTATCTCTATTTTGTAGGCACTATAACTTTTGTGCAAACAAATCAATATACGCTTATTGTGATTTTGTTACCAAAAATATGTATAATATATATCGGCCTAAACTGAGGAATTTTTTTTTTTTTTTAAATGGGGATATTTATTATAGCAAAAAGTAAAAAATATTGTGTTTTTTCAAACTTGTCATTCTTCTTTTGTTGATAGTGCAAAAAAATAAAAACCGCAAAGATGATCAAATACCACCAAAATAAAGCTCTATTTGTGGGGGGGGGGGGGGGGGAGAAAAAGATAAAAATTGAATTCGGGTGCAATGTTGTATTACCGCGCAATTGTCATTCAAAATGTTACATACACTGTAGCTGCTGACGTTTAATAAGGACACATACCTGTCCAGGGCGCCCGCGATGTTGGCCCTCCTGAGGCCAACCCCTCCCTTGTATCGTGTGCCGGCGCCGCCATCCTCACTAAGGGGAAACAGGCAGTGGAGCCTTGCTTTTTCACTGCCCGTTTCCTTCTGCGCATGCGCGAGTCCCCCGGTGATTCCTGAATGGGCGGCTGTCTTCTGTAACACACACAGGTCCCAGAAGACACCGCACCCAAATTTCCCAGAAATCAATGTGAGGAGAAGACTGAAGATCATCATGGAATAGGAAGTGGCAGATTAGGACGATCTGCCTAGCAACAGCCATTTCTGGTAAGTAAAAAAAAAAATTTTTTTTTTTTCAAATGTTTTTTAATGTATTTAAAGAGGGATTCCACCAAAAAAAAAATATTAAAAGCCAGCAGCTATAAATACTACAGCTGCTGACTTTTAAAAAAAAGGACACTCACCTGTCCCGGGTTCCAGCGATGCCGGCAGCCGAGGCCGATCGATCGCTCGGCTCTCGGCTGCTGCCGCCACCATTCTAGGTGAGGGAATCAGGAAGTGAAGCGAATCGGCTTCACTTCCCGGTTCCCTACTGCGCATGCGCGAGCCACGCAATAGGAAATCTCCGCGCTGTCACTGGGACCCGTGTGTGTCCCAGCAGACAGCGCGGCAGGGCAGGAAATGGCGTAGACTCCCACGGGAGTCTATGCCCAGAAGTGGGTGTAAATACCTGTCATTGACAGGTATCTCCACCCCCCTCCCCCCTGAAAGGTGTCAATTGTGACACCGGAGGGGGGGAGGGATCCGATCAGCGGAGGTTCCACTTTAGGGTGGAATCCCACTTTAAAGGAGCGTTTTTATGGGGGTTTTTTTTAGGGTGGACCTCCGCTTTAAACACTAAACCTTTTTCCGACATTTGTTGGTTTCAAGATTTTTTTTGCTAGAAAATTACTTGGAACCGCCAAACATTATATATATTCTTTTAGTAGACACCCTAGAGAATAAAATGGTGTTGTTGCAATATCTTATGTCACATTTTTTTTGCGCAGCGGTCTTTCAAATGCAATTTTTTTTTTATTATTACTTTAATGATTAAAAAAAAAAAAAAAAAACTAACCAGTAAGGGCCGGTTCACACAGGGGGCGACGCGAGGCGACACGACTTGCCGTGCCGCGATCTGACAAGTCGCCCCCGTTCTGTACAATGGAACCGTTCTAAGAGGAGCGACTCGAGTCGCTCCGTCTTAGAAAAAAGGTTCCTGTACTACTTTTGGGCGACCTCGGGGCGACTTGCATTGACTTCTATACAGAAGTCAAGTCGTGTCGCCTCGCATTGCCCCCAGTGTGAACCGGCCCTAAAGTTAGCCCATTTTTTATTTTTTTTGTATAATGTGAAAGACAGAATCGTGATCTTTTTATTCTAAGAAAAAAAAATCAAATTTTGGCCAGAATCGTGCAGCTCTACCAACAAGCAAAACAAAAAGGAAAGAATTGATAGTTTAAAAAGTCAGGCTTCATGATCAGAAGATTCTACAAGGAAGGAGAGTCTGTGGTGCTCATAGCAGCCAATGAATATCCCATACTGACATCTACAACAGACTGCATCATAAATAATTGTCGGTTTTATTCTAATAAGATACTTTTTGACTTTTATTCTTTTTTTTTGCATCTACTCCTTATCTCCTCTAGCCACTTCTCGTGCACATGGGCTCACGCCACCATTGGCTGCACATCATCGCTCTATCTTCTGAGTGACAGCACTGGACCACGCCTTCACACTTGGCTACCAACGGCAATGTCACCCTGTCACACGCGTGGACCACGAGTCACTTGCTAAAGACTACAAAGGGTTTAAGACCGGTTTCAAGCAGGCTTCAGAGCGGTGTGAACAGCAAGCTTTTACAAAGCATCTGCAGAACTTTCAGCAAGCTTTGTTGAAGCTCTCAACTCCAGTTTGTAAATGTTGAACGCAGATCCTACAGGGAGTGCCGATTACCACTATAAACAAACCAGCAGGCTTCAGCACTTCTTGAAGATTGTTGGAAGCCTGCTGAAGCCTGCAAGCAGCTTGCCTGAAGTGGCAATCAGCGCTCCCATTAGGATCTGTGCTCAACATTTACAAACTGGAGCTGAACGGTCCTTTGAAAGGTTTCAGCAAAGCTTGCTGCTGAAAGTTCTGCAAAGGCTAATGCAGCGTACACACGACCGGATTTTTGGTCCGGCGAAGAATCCGACGGACTTTACAGCTGCAGTCCGTCGGACTTTCAAACTAACGGACTTGGCCACACACGATCACTCCAAAAGTCAGATGGATTCGAACGTGATGACGTGGAATAAGGAAGTTCACAGCCAGTAGCCAATAGCTGCCCTAGCGTCGGTTTTAGTCCGGCGGACTGACACACAGACGACCGGATTTTTAGACCGGACTCGAGTCCGTCGAAAAGATTTGAAGCAAGTTTTATTTCTAGGTCCGCCGGACTTTTGGGAAGAAAAAGTCAGCTGGAGCCCACACACACGATCGAATTGTCTGACAGACACTGGTCCACCGGACAGTCCGATTGTGTGTACGCGGCATAAGGCTCGGTTCACACTACCTGCGACTTGGGACCCGACTTGTGAGACCCCCAAGTCACATGACATGTCAAATTCAATGTTAGTCAATGAGTGCTGTCTTAACCCCTTCAGCCACAAAAGGATCTACCCACTTCATGACCAGGCAATTTATTGCGACACAGCACTGCGTTACATTAAGGCCACTTTCACACTGAGGCGCTTCTAAACTGCCAGTAAAACACGGAGCGCTTTTGAAGAGCTTTCCATTCATTTCAATGGAGAGGGGCATTTTTTCACCACACTGCCCCAGTGTGAAAGCATTCATTGATTTTAATTGAAATCCTTTTTTCGTGAGCTTTTCAGGCGCTTTTTTTAGCGCAAATTGGGTCTGACAATTGCGCAGTTGTGCGCCGATGTACCCAAACAAAATTGACGTCCTTTTTCCCCCGCAAATAGAGCTTTCTTTTGGTGGTATTTGATCACCACTGCAGGGTTATTTTTTTCCGCGTTAAACAAAAAAATTAACAGTTTTGAAAAAAAAAAAATATTTTTTTTACTTAGACCCCTTTCACACCGGGGCGTTTTACAGGCGCTATAGTGTTAGAAATAGCGCCTGCAATCCGCCTAAAAAAAGCTGCACCATTGTCTGTATCACACTAAAGCGGTGCGCTGGCAGGACGTCAGGGAAAAGTCCTGCCAGCAGCTTCTTTGGAGCGGTGTGTTTACCGCTCCTTCACCACTGCTGCCCATTGAAATCAATGGGGCAGCGCTGTAATACCGCCGGCAAAACGCTGCTATTTTAACCCTTTCTCGGCCGCTAGCGGGGGTAAAAGCGCCCCGCTAGCGGCCAAAATGCGCTGCAAATCCGGTGGTAAAACGCCGCTGTTTTACCGCCCACGCTATCGGTGGTGTGGTGTGAAAGGGCTCTTAATGCTATAAAACAGTGGTCATTAACCCTGTCCTCAGTGCCCACTAACAG